>NC_136058.1:426767046-427380725 GCF_964261635.1 Lissotriton helveticus
GCATTGGGAGTCAGCAAACTTTATTTGTTGTTGGGGAGGTCGTGAGTGGCGGCCATTTTCAAGTCAAGTCAAGTCAAACATTTGTATAGCGCGCTACTCACCGGAGGGTCTCAAGGCGCTTAAGGAAGATGAGTTCACTACTGATCGAACAGCCAGGTTTTGAGTTGCTTTCTGAAGGAGAGGTGGTTCTGTGTGAGACGGAGGTGGGTGGGGAGGGAGTTCCAGGTCTTGGCCGCCAGGTAGGAGAAGGATCTTCCTCCCATGGTGGCTTTCCGGATGCGTGGAATCGTGGCGAGGGCTTGGTTGGACGATCGAAGATGGCGGGTGGGGGTGTAGAAGGTCAGGCGAGTGTTGAGATATCTGGGACCTAGGTCGTGTAGTGCCTTGTGTGCGTGGGTGAGGAGACGGAACGTGATTCTTTTGTTGACTGGGAGCCAGTGCAGGTCTCTCAGGTGACCGGATATATGGTTGTGGCGGGGTATGTCTAGGATGAGTCAAGCGGAGGTGTTCTGAATACGTTGAAGTCTTTTCTGCAATTTGGCTGTGGTTCCGGCGTAAAGGGTATTTCCGTAGTCCAAACGACTGGTGATGAGTGCTTGGTTGACTGTCTTCCTTGTTTCGGTGGGGATCCATCGGAAGATCTTTCGGAGCATGCAAAGGATGTTGAAGCATGATGAGGAGACGGCGTTAATTTGTCTGGTCATCGAGAGGGAGGAGTCTAGGATGAATCCCAAGTTGCGAGCATGGTCAGTTGGTTTTGGTGCATTGCCTAGTGCCGGGGGCCACCATGAGTCGTCCCTGGCAGAGGGAGATGTGCCTAGGATGAGGACTTCCGTCTTGTCAGAGTTCAGTTTTAGGCGGCTATTCTTCATCAATGCGGCTACGTCTTTCATCCCTTCGTGTAGATTGGTTTTGGCGGTGGTTGGGTCTTTGGTGAGGGAGAGGATCAGCTGGGTGTCGTCTGCGTATTAGATGATTTTGAGGTTGTGTTGGCGTGCGATGGATGCGAGGGGGCACATGTAGATGTTGAAGAGGGTGGGGCTGAGCGATGATCCTTGTGGAACGCCGCATATGACTTCGGTGGCCTCTGATCTGAAAGGGAGGAGGCAAACTCGCTGGGTTCTTCCAGCGAGGAACGAGATGATCCAAGCTAATGCCTTATCCTGTATCCAGACGTCACTGAGGCGTTGTACAAAGGTGCGGTGGCAGACCGTGTCGAACGTTGCAGAGAGGTCCAGGAGTATGAGGGCCGCTGTTTCTCCGTTGTCGAGCAGGGTCCGGATGTCGTCTGTGGCTGCAATGAGGGCGGTCTCGGTGCTGTGGTTGGCTCGGAACCCGGATTGTGAGGGGTCGAGGGAATTGTTTGATTCGAAGAAGGCGGCGAGCTGACTGTTAACGGTCTTCTCTAAGACCTTGACGGGGAACGGGAGGAGTGAGATGGGGCGGTAGTTTTTAAGTTCGGTGGGGTCTGCTGTAGGTTTCTTCAGGAGGGCGCTGAGTTTGGCATGTTTCCAGCTTTCCGGGAAGGTAGCGGTGTCAAATGAGCAGTTGATGATGTCCCGAAGTTGGGGTGCGATGACGGAGTCGGCCTTGTTGAAGATGTAATGGGGACATGGGTCGGTTGGAGATCCGGAGTGGATGGAGTTCATCATGCGGATGGTGTCTTCACTGCTGATCAGGGTCCAGGCGTGGAGGGTGTTGGTGGGGGGCTTCGGTTCGGTGGTGGGGGGAGTGGACTGGTCGCAGAAGCTGTTGTGTATGTCTGCTATCTTGCTGTGGAAGAACGAGGCTAGAGAGTCGCAGAGGTCTTGAGAGGGAGTGATGTCGTTGTTGCCGGCGTTGGGATTGGTGAGCTCTTTGACAATGCTAAAGAGTTCCTTGCTGTTATGAGCGTTGTTGTCTAGTTGATCCTTGAACGCTGATTTCTTGGTGGTGCGGATTAGCTGGTGGTGTTTGCGGGTGGCGTTCTTGAGGGCGGTCATGTTGTCTGTGGTGGGGTTTCTTCGCCAGGTTTTCTCTAGGGTGCGGCAGTTCTTTTTGGAGTTCTTGAGGTCGTCATTGAACCAGGAGGCTTTTTTGCTTCCTGTCTTGTTGGGATGGTTTTTCAAGGGTGCTAGTTCATCAGCGCAGTGGGTGATCCACTTTGCGAGATTGATGGCTGCTTGATTTGGGTCCGTTGATGTGGCAAGGGGTTTTTGGTTCAGAGATGTGGTGAGCTGGTCGTGGTAGTTTTGTTCCAGTTTTGGTGGGGAATTTCTTGCGGGTGGTGGTGGGTCGTAGTCTTTCTGAAGCTAAAGTGGACGGAGCTGTGGTCTGTCCAGTGGAGTCCTATGATATAATTAAAGGTGATGTGCTTGCTGGAGGAGAAGATTGGGTCAAGCGTGTGACCGGCGTAGTGGGTGGGGGTGTTCACCAGTTGTCTGAGTCCAAGATTGGCGAGGTTGTCCAGCAGGGTGATGGTGTTGTTGTCATTGTTATTTTCCAGGTGGAAGTTGAGGTCCCCAAGGAGAATGTAGTCCTCGGAGGGGAGGGCGTGTGGGCTGACGAAGTCAGCGAAGTCTTCGCTGAATTGTGTGTGGGGTCCTGGGGGTCTGTATATGAGAGTGTTGTCTTGGGGTCGGTTTGGATTTGGAAGTGGAGGTGTTCGGTGGCTATGGGGGTGTCGTCGGAGTTGGTCGAGATGCGGATGGTGTTCTTGTGGATAATGGCGATGCCTCCTCCTGTTTTGTTGATGCGGTCTCTTCGGATGATCTTGTATCCGTCCGGGATGGCTATGGCGATGTCGGGTGCTGATGAGGCGTTCATCCAGGTTTCCGTGAGAAAGGCGACGTCCGGCGCTGTGGTGTCGAGTAGGTTTCATAGTTCAATGGCATGTCTGTGGACCGAGCGGGTGTTGAGCAGGATGCACTTCAGGTGGTTGTTGTTGGAGTTCAGTTTGGTGTTAGTGATTGCAGCTTGGGTCCTGATGCAGCAGAACGTGCAGGAATGGCAAGTGAAGGGTCCATGGGTACTTCCTGGGGCGGCTCTGTGACAGTCGATAAGGCGTCCGGTGTTGAGTGCAGTGAGGGTTGCGGCGTCGTAAGTTCGGCGGGTGGGATGGTCTCTGGGTGGGCCAGGGGGTCTGGCGCTGGGCGCGGTCCAGGCGCGGACGGGCGTAGACGAGCTTACCTTTGGCGTGCCTTCAGTGGGGAGGGGATCGTGATGCTGGAGGGAGCGGGGGTGGGGCCGCGGGGGAGCAACGGCGGGGATCGCGATGTACACAAAACTAAATTAGGCACAATAATAAAGCAGGCACAACAGTATCAGCAGGGGCATGGAGGACGATGAAATAAAATCAGTGCAGCAGCAATACCAAATGAATGCAGCCTCACAACACAACAGTACAGCAGGGGCACAGAGGACAATAACATAAAATCAATGCAGCAACAATACCAAATGAATGCAGCCTCAGAACTTATCTCCGGAGGGCAGCGGCAGCGATGGGGCGTGAGGAGCGACCGGCACTGACCAGGTCAGGTCGGATCACAGCTCCTGGCTTATCGGACCTCTCCTTTTGGTTCCAGTGGGAGGGAGGAGCAGCTGGGAGGCGGGTGCGGGGTTGCGAGTGGGGAGGGGATCGGTGATGCTGGAGGGAGTGGGTTGTGCCGCGGGGGAGCAGTGGCGGGGATCGCGATGTACACAAAACTAAATTAAGCACAATAATAAAGCAGGCACAACAGTATCAGCAGGGGCACGGAGGACGATGAAATAAAATCAGTGCAGCAGCAATACCAAATGAATGCAGCCTCAGAACTTATCTCCGGAGGGCAGCGGCAGCGATGGGGCGTGAGGAGCGACCGGCAGTCAGATTGCTATTCGTGCGTCCAGACTTGCTGACAGGACAGTGGCAAGAGCGATTATATTTTTGTATGGTTCCCCTTTGTGCTCCCCTGGGAGTCTGTGCTCCGCTTAATCAAATTGGGGGCATTGGGAGTCGGCGAGCTTCATTTGTTGTTGGTGAGGTCGCGCGTGGCGGCCATTTTGGGGTCAGGCGTCCTACCTCCGGCGCTACTCCAGTGGAGAGTTGGACTTGAATCCTTCCAAAAATAAGATCAGCAGTCCGTGCACATGGCTGAGTATTCGGTCGGATTGGGGTCTCACTTGGTGGTTTCTCGTGGGGCTGCAGAGGAGGTTCCAGGCGTGCTGCAGGGGGATCCTGGTCGGGCCGTTGTTTCATCAGAGGAGTGGCGTAGGAAGCATCCATTCGTTTTCAGCAGACGGTGCCAGGTCCAGGCGCGAGGGCGCCTTCTGCCCCGCTTCCTGCTGTTCCCGTCCGGCTCCCTCCGCAGGATCTGCCGCAGTGCCTTTGAGATGCCCTCGAATCTGCCTCCTTCACCAGGCGTCTGCTCGTCCGTGCAGGGCCGCCATTTTAAAGTCTCGGTCAGACGGGCTGCTGCGGGTGAGAAAATGCACTTTTCTTCCATGCCGATCTCGCTACTGCGATACTGCGCATACAACCTCTTTCTAATATAACTACATTTTTAAACTAATAGCGGCAATGAAGACACATGAGAAGGAAGTTTGATGGGGCTGTGAGACACTTGCTTAGCTTGACAAGACCTCACTCGTGGTCGTGGATCAACACTGGGAAGCAGCAGACAAAAAGGAAGTTTTAGAGGCCAGTGCGTCAAGAAATATAGACGGGCCAGTTACTCTGAATCACTTTTGCAAGTGTGCGCTCTGTACAATTATACAAATCTCAATCTCAGCTGCACAGAGAGTGTTATTATTGGTGCAGAAAAGAATGATGCTTCATTTCAACCGCGCTATTCTAAAATACAGACTCTTATTTCCTCTGCAAACAACGTAATAATTAGTTGCCCGTCAATTGTCAAGGTACGAAATTGTGGCTAACATGAGGCTTTTCCAAAAATGACATTGCCATGAAGTAAATGCTAAGTAAGGGATTTTTGCACATTGGTCAGGTGGGCTGAGGGACTTCCTGACGCTTTAAATCACAGACGGGCAAAGTTAGTTTATGCCATTGTTATTTACGAGTGGGAGGCCAAGGGGGGGGAGTCGAAAGCACCTCCGCTGTGTAACTGTGTGTAAGTGTCTAAGTAGAGTAAGTGAGGAGGGAGCGTGCTCGGTGCGGAGGGCCGGGCGGCAGCGTTTAAACAGCAATCACGTAACTGCCTCCAGATGCTATTGTTTGTGAAATAATTTTTTCTGTTGATGATCAGACAGACTTGTGCCGCTCCGCAGCTGTACTGACACAAAAGTACAATAATAAACTGACTGTACAGTTCTAAGTCAGTCACGGCTCTGCCTGACGTGCAGCACTTTGCCTGTTGGGCTGATGTAACTTAAGTAACACTTACTTGGACTAGACGAGTTCAGACTGCTGTCTCTTCCTGGTCCGTCAGCAGTGCACCTTATGCCACACAATGCACATGAAGGACATGTTGCCGATGATGCCCACGGCGAAGATGATCGAGGAGAGCAGCATCACGGCATAAGCGCTATACGAGTTCTCCGTCATGGCGTAGAGTGGGTTCTGGACTTGCGGGCGCTTCTGGTCGGTCGTGGTTCGGTTCCCCAGGGTTCCCGCTCTCAACCCTGTCTGTCTCCGAGGCCCCGCCATGCCTGACTTTGGATGGGTCTGTGATTGACGTGAGTAGTGGCTTGGTAGGCCTCAGGTGGCTCACACTGCTGCACGGCCTTACATCTGAAGTCCCAGGTCTTTACAGGTATAAATGCTTGTTTGTGTGAAATGTATTCACTGCTGGAGGCGGCGGTTCCGTCAGTGGCCACTAGAGGGTTCTCCTCGCCTGCTGATGAAACCCGCTAAGCTGCACATTGGATGAAAGGGAGAAGGGTTTCCTCTTCCGGGTCAGCGCCGGCAGAGACAGCACCAGCAGCGGTGCTGGCATCACTTCCGGCCTCTCCTGGTGTGTTCAGCCTGCTGCAGAGGAGGAAGGAGCCTTGTCTGGTGAGCAGTTACCTTCATCTTTCGACCCTCACAGACCCCCCCCCCCCGAGACACCAGATCTGCCCCCCCCCCCGCCCCAGCCCCAGGGAGAGGAGAGAACCTGGACATATCTGCGCAGGTCTCTGCTCAGGTAGGAGATTGTCTGCACCTTCTGCTGTGTTTGTAGAAATAGACTGAATAATCCTGGAGGGATTCTCTGCAGGTTTGCTATGTGTGACATTTTCATAATTTTAGTGTAATTGTGAGTGACATTTCAAGGACTAAGAGTGACACTTTCTCGCGAGCAAAAATCAAGAAATTAAACATAGGGAAACATAATATTAGAAATTACACCCATTTGACCAACAAGAAACCCTTGCAAGGTTTTAAACCTACTGCAAAGCACCAGAAATTGAAAAACGGGTGTGCCCTTGTAACCACCAGATCATAGTGTTAAACGAATGAGTAACCATGATATTAAACACGTTTTTCAAAAGCAGTTATGTATTAAAGTTCTGTGCCCATACGGTAGACATACTCCAAGGTTGGCCAGGAGAACAGGCTGAGGCAGGAAAACATCGAAGCTGGGCTGCTAGAGCCTGGTTGGAATGATTGATGTGTTGTAAATGTAAATGTATTTGAGCTTATATAGCGCACAGCTACCCGCAGTGGGTTTCCCGGCGCTTGCTTAGGGAACCCGTCTTGGTATTCCCCTGTGAGATAACCACAGGGGACGGCAGGGTATCCACAAGGTGAAAGCCAGGCATCCCGCCGCGAGGGGCCGTTGTGGAGATTAAGCAAGCTATTGCCCAGAGTCGCAGAGTGTGAACCCGTGAGTCGAGAAGGCACCGGAGCGAGAATTATCGAGTCCGTGGAATTTTTAGCCCAAGACCCGCCGAGGCGGGGAATTGAACCCTGGTCCAGGGCCGATCTCAGCTTCCGGGTCTGCCGCCTCTAACCCCTGAGCCACACTTCTCTCTCCACTAGTTGCCAGACAGATCGACAGAAAAGCCAATTACCAACAGATTGCCATAGCCAGGCTTTGCCGACTAGGCCCCTGACTCCTCCCTGGCTATTAATGGTGCGCAGCTGCAGACCATCACAGTGTGGACTCCAGGGCCTTTCTGTCCCACGTGGGACCCGGCCCAAACAGGATGCAAGGCCCCAACAAAATTCTTATCTTGGCCCTCAGTAGTGTTGCAGGATGGGCAGAAGAAAAACAACTTGATTCCTCCCTCAGCCCGCCTTTGCCCACTGGGCCCCACTGGATCCCCTCAGGGAACCCATCAAATGCAATAAGTCTTGTCTATGAGGCTTATTGGCTCTACCAATCCATCATGCTGTACTCTTCACGGCATGAGCACAAAGAGGGAATAAAGGCGTGATAGAGCCTACGTGATCCTTTATATGTGTCATTATGCAAGGGCCTTGTGCATGACCATGTTTCCAAATTGACTCAAGAGCCTCTTTTTGACATTTTGTTACGAGAGGAATAGGTAAATCGCTATGCTTTTAAAGCGATTTCCCCGAATTTTTTATTTGAAGTATAAAATTAAAAAGCAGTAATATAAATACATAGGACTGAGGTGGGGGCGGAGGGGGGGAGCAGCACTCAAGGGAGAGGAATACTGTGGGATCGGGAGGAGCATTCAAACGAACGACAGCAAGAGGGAGCCTGGGTGAGAAAGAGCAACATGGAGCTGCTCCCATGCTACAGATGACTTGCGTACAGAAGGATTATCAATGCACGCTGCACAACTGTGATACTTCTGTTCCATTTGAATGGCACCTAAACATGTTGCATCACTTCTATTTGCATGTCACTAGTATGCATGACTAAGCAAGGCTTAGTCATGCATACTAGTGACATTGGTGGGTCACAGCTGAGTCGGCAGCCAGGAAGTGTAGTTATTCATAAAAACTATGACTACTCTCTCGGGCCAAAACGAACTAAATCATTACCCCAAAGTGGATACTTTCCTAGGCCCGCACGCAATGCCGCCAGCAGCACAGATGTGCTTGGGTCTCAGCAACATATCTTATAACATAGAATCAACACCCAAAAGTCAGTACCAAACACGCGAACTCGACAGCAGCACCTCCGGGGATTGATTAGGCAAGCCTAATGCTGAGGCACCGCAACAGGCGCTGTAATTGTTATTACAAGACGCGTTGGACGGCTCATCGCTTAAATTACACTGCTGAGTCCTCCCTCTCAACCCGCACACCTGACCCACACCTAACGGCATCATCCCTGGCCGCTGTTCTCCCACACCCTGCTCTCCCCCAAACCCTGCTCCCCCTGTCCCCACTCTACCAGTAGCTGAGCCCAGCATTTACAAGATGCAAGGACTCACACCCTGCTCTCCCCCAAAGCCTGCTCCCCCTGTCCCCACTCTACCTGTGGCTGAGCCCAGCATTTCCAAGATGCAAGGACTCACACCCTGCTCTCCCCCAAACCCTGCTTCCCCTGTCCCCACTCTAAGTGTAGCTGAGCCCAGCATTTCCAAGATGCAAGGACTCACACCCTGCTCTCCCCCAAACCCTGCCCCCCCTGTCCCCACTCTACCTGTAGCTGAGCCCAGCATTTCTAAGATGCAAGGGCTCACACCCTGCTCTCCCCCAAACCCCGCCCCCTGTCCCCACTCTACCTGTAGCTGAGCCCAGCATTTCCAAGATGCAAGGACTCACACCCTGCTCTCCACCAAACCCTGCTCCCCCTGTCCCCACTGTACCTGTAGCTGAGCCCAGCATTTCCAAGATGCAAGGACTCACACCCTGCTCTCCCCCAAACCCTGCTCCCCCTGTCCCCACTCTACCTGTGGCTGAGCCCAGCATTTCCAAGATGCAAGGACTCACACCCTGCTCTCCCCCAAACCCTGCTCCCGCTGTCCCCACTCTACCTGTGGCTGAGCCCAGCATTTCTAAGATGCAAGGGCTCACACCCTGCTCTCCCCCAAACCCCGCCCCCTGTCCCCACTCTACCTGTAGCTGAGCCCAGCATTTCCAAGATGCAAGGACTCACACCCTGCTCTCCACCAAACCCTGCTCCCCCTGTCCCCACTGTACCTGTAGCTGAGCCCAGCATTTCCAAGATGCAAGGACTCACACCCTGCTCTCCCCCAAACCCTGCTCCCCCTGTCCCCACTCTACCTGTGGCTGAGCCCAGCATTTCCAAGATGCAAGGACTCACACCCTGCTCTCCCCCAAACCCTGCTCCCCCTGTCCCCACTCTACCTGTGGCTGAGCCCAGCATTTCCAAGATGCAAGGACTCACACCCTGCTCTCCACCAAACCCTGCTCCCCCTGTCTCCACTGTACCTGTAGCTGAGCCCAGCATTTCCAAGATGCAAGGATTCACACCCTGCTCTCCCCCAAACCCTGCTCCACCTGTCCCCACTCTACCTGTGGCTGAGCCCAGCATTTCCAAGATGCAAGGACTCACACCCTGCTCTCCCCCAAACCCTGCTTCCCCTGTCCCCACTCTAAGTGTAGCTGAGCCCAGCATTTCCAAGATGCAAGGACTCACACCCTGCTCTCCCCCAAACCCTGCTCCCCCTGTCCCCACTGTACCTGTAGCTGAGCCCAGCATTTCCAAGATGCAAGGACTCTGTTGGATTCGTCAAAGCAGAAAAAGGGATTGAGGCTTTAAGGGCCGCACCGAGGGTCAAGTTCCTATTGTTACTATAATATGGGTGCAAATGGTCTGGGATACAACCCCTTAGATCCCAACATAAAACAAATAGGAATTTGTTCTATACATCAAACTTCACAAGTTGACCTCGCACACCAAAAACAGTATAATAAACACGATATTAGTGCTTGGTAAACATTTGTTTTGTGACAAAGATGGAATCCAACAGTTCTCCCAAGAAAATTCCAAGTCAATTTTCTTCGTTTTATTCTTTCTTTTATTATTCAAAATTCGCAGATAAAAATAGCCAACGAGTTTCGTCCGAAACCGGACTTCTTCAGGGCTACATTTAAAAAAGATACAAAAGTATATATAAGTGTGTGTATAGATACAGAAGTACGTGCACAGATAAATAGATCATACAATTTAAACTCAGAGAAACAATTTATAATACACCAGACAATTTAGAAATGTACAACATACGAAAAAGAGGACTTGGAAGAAATGCATATAAATTCCAGGGAGAACATATGTTGTTGCCAAAAATTATTCTAGATATAAAACGATATACTGTATACAGAGTATTATTAACCTAACCATTTAAGAAAGGGATTGTGAAAAGAGAGTGACTACTGAACTCTAACTTAAGTACACATTATGGTATTTACATAACAACTTTATAAACATAAATGGTTTTAAATACCTTTACGCAGTGTATTTTTATGCTATGCGTCCCATCCGTCTTGATAGTTGTCTGAACAATGGGGTTCTATAAGTAAATATATCCATGTTTTAGAGAGCATGGTCATATTTAAGATCCTATATTAACAAACAACCGTTGGTATCTATAAGGTTTAAAACTAGTTTTGGTAGAAGCATAGTCGATATCTAAATAGTATGCCTAATCTATGGGGCTATTTTATGAAAATATGCTTTTATTTAAAAACAATAAACTGGCAAAGGAGAGCCTACCTGTTTAAAAACACAAAAGTGTATATAGGGGTTAGAGAACGTTTGTTAATCACAGAGATGGGCAAATGAGCACTTACTATAATTGTGTAGTTGGCAAATCTAATAACATCCATTCGTTAAGATCCAGTGGGACAAGAGAAGAACAAAGTGTATGCCTGAAAAGAAGGATTGGCAGAATATTACAAAGAGAAGTGAAAACTATATGTTATAAGACCAGAGACAACAGTTATTAATTAGTAAATGGTAGTCATCAGAATGAAAGCCTTTCTACATATATCCGTATGAGTAAACGAGGAGTGTTGGACAAATGTCTAAAAAGCCCATAATCACTGTAGTCAATATTTAGACATGTGCGATTTTGAACACATCGCGATAGTGAGGGAGTTCAACTAATTTGAGAAATAGCCTGAGAGTACTTAAATCCCTAAGAATTGAGCACTATCGATATTACGTAAAGATGCAAAAAATACGTGTTAGTTGAAAAACAATCACGCAATAAGGCTAAATATATTATGAAAAGCTATCTCATGGTACATAAGCACAAGCGGCAAACAGATAAAATAAGCCGATTGTGCATGATAATAGTCAAAAAGTAATCCCCAACCTGTTACACAGTAAGTCATGTACCGACCGAAAATAGACACGAGAACGTGCCCGCCATCTTAGCGCGTATAGCCTGCATAGTCAGTCAGCTACAAAAGTCCATACACAGTAAATATTATGATAGGATTAGACCCAGTGAGGCAGCATAACTGTCAGAGGGTTATAAAAAGTATGTCTAAAAAGACAATTCAGGAACCCCATATAGCGTTATCCTTTGGGACTCACCATTTATTCGGCGGCGTCGTCTCGTGCGTATGTGGTCGTCTGGTCTGCCGGTGAATAATGAGGGCATTTTTTGGAGGGTATATATATCCTCCAGAGGTGTATAATTAATCAATTGAGATCACTAATTAGTCAAACACTAAAAGCGCGCAGTCCCTGATTACGTGAAGGACAATACTAACATGGCCGCCATCTTAGTCTAGTCAAGAAAAGGCAGGGAAAGTAACGAAAACGGATGAAGAGACGGTTTCTTGTTCTTTTATGCAAAAAGCAAGATTGTTTAGTGGCCGATAATATTACTATGGATGGTTATAATTAGAAATCGTGCTAGCAAGTTAAAAAAGGAGCCTATTTATGGAATATTTATGGACGGTAAGACAAATATGTTAAGGTCCCAAAAGACATAAGTGCGAGCAGACATCTTGTACTGGTAAAAAATGGTCATGAGAAGCCATAGACACTTAGAAACAAGAGTCATACATATCGTTATTGGGCTTACAATTATATACTGGCGTGATGTGAACAATTTGAAAGCAAAATAAGCGCAATTGAATATTTTGCACATATTTATCAAAAAGTCCCGAATTATATCCCGTTTGAGGAATCTTTGCTCACCTCAAATATTGGTGCTTATATATGCACGATTAAAGGTAAGGAAGCTAAATAACGCACATACATTTATACTCACAGACCAGGCACGTATAATGGCCAGCAGTCTGGAAAAAGGGTCAGATGTTAGTTTAGAGAGAACGCACTCAATGTTGTACAAAACTGGCCATTGCGTCTATGGCCAGATATAAATGAGAATCTAATCGATATGGCTATACAACACAAATGTAGTCATGGTCATCAACCAGGCCAATGTATTGGCCAACAGACTAAGTATTAGATCATGGCATTGTAAACACATGTGACAAGTAGAAATTATTTGATACCTGAGCAAATGATTGGTGTAATAGTAACAGAAAATGTTAGGTCTAAGTTCAAAGGAATAACTCAACAAAAAGCTCACATCAGTTACCCAGATGTGATACTAAAAAAGCCCCAGTCATTACACAAAGTTCTAACTTTATGTACTTGAATTTAGACAGAAAACGACCAAGGACAGATGCAGTTGATCTAATGTGAAAATAACATGCAATGACATACAAATCAAGTCTCTAATGTATTTGTAAGAGACCGACAAAAAGAATTTCTGGGTCAGCAGTAATCTTACAAGGAAACCTCAAAAAGATAGGATGGAATAAGCTGATTCACAAAAAGTGATGGAATTCATTGTTCGCATTTAATCCCTGATCTACAGCTCTAAGTCTACATATCCAGCGGGCCTCAAGTTGTCTGAGGCATGTGATCCTGTCACCACCACGTTTTCCTGGCGCCACCCTATCAATTGCATGGAATTTGATTTCTTTTTCGTCCGGGTGGTTGCCTGTGATATGTTGTGCCACTGGGCTACGGAGATCATTGCTTTTGATGTTTCTAATGTGTTCCTGAATACGTGTTTTTAAGCATCTGGTGCTGCTACCAACATAGATCATGTTACAGTGGCAAATGATTACATAAACTACAAAAGTAGTATTGCAGTTAATAAAAGAAGTAACCCTATGTGTCCTAGGCCTGTTATACCTGTAGTCATCCAATTTGTTTATGCCGTATTCACACACTGTACAGTTACCACATACAAAAAAGCCAGCCGGCTTCTCTGTAAGCCATGCAGAGCCACTTGTCTTTGGGGGATCTACATGACTGGGGCAGAGAATGTTCTTAATGGTTCTGCCCTTTTTGTAAATGACCTTAGGTTTGTCAGGAATAATACCTTTCGGTAGTGTGTCAGATTTTAAGAGGTGCCAGTGCCGCCTCAAGATGTTGTATATATGATTACTATACATCCCGTATTCAGTTATGAAAGCACATTGATCATGGGGTACACTGGTGTTCTTTTTGGGTTGTTTGAGCAAGGTTTCATGGCGTTTCTTTTTTCTAATTTTACTCTCTGCCCTGTCAACATCTTTCTCAACATACCCCCTCGCCAAAAAATCATTCTTCATTCTTTGTATGGTGTTTTCAAAGTTGGTATCTTCACTGCAATTTCGGCGAGCACGTATCATCTCACCATAAGGAATAGCCACTATGGTGTTCCTAGGATGACAACTTTCAGCATGAAGTATGCTGTTGCAGGAAGTAGGCTTTTTGTGCATTTTGCTCTGGATGCTGCCTTCTTTTATATAGAGATGCAAGTCAAGAAACACAATTTCACTTTGGGAGGAGCTCATGGTGAGCTTAATATTACGATCATTACTGTTAAGGAAGCGAAAGTAATTGGTCAACCCATCAGTACTGCCCTTCCAAATAAGGAAAATGTCGTCAATGTAGCGTACATAAAAATTATGTCATCTATCCATTGACTTGCACCATGACCCCAGGCATGCTCCATCTCAAACAGACCCATAAATAGGTTTGCATAAGATGGAGCAAACCTGGAGCCCATGGCAGTCCCCTGTGTCTGTAGGTACCAATCGTCTTCGTGCAAAAAGACATTGTGAGTCAAAATCAATTTGGCCATGTCCAGAAGCATCTGGGTATGCTCAAGGTGACAAGCATTACGTTTGAAAAGAAAGTACTTCAGAGATCTCATCCCATTCTCCAATTCTATACATGTATACAAACTTTCCACGTCCATGGTTACAAACGTGAAAAGCTTGTCCTCCCCAAATTACATCCTCTAGTTTGCAGAGAAGTTCCCTGCTATCTTGCAAGTATGAAGGCAGGTTCCGTACAAAAGGTTGAAGAAAGGAATCCACGTATTCAGCTAGATGTTCAGTGGGACCTCCGTTGCCCGATATAATGGGTCTTCCAGGAGGAAATGCACCGCCCTTATGCACCTTGGGAAGGGCATAAATGCATGGAAAACGTGAGTTGTCCGCCCTCAAATATCTGTATTCTGGGTCGGATATCAGTCCTGATTCCTTCCATTCTACTAGTCTCGAGTTGATCTTACTCTCAACATCTTTAATGGGATTTTTTCGCAATGGAGTATAGCAGGCAACATCATTCAACTGTCTCTTTATTTCATTGGAGTAGTCCATGAAATCCATTATAACAATATTGCCGCCCTTATCAGCCTCACGAACTACCAAGGACGAGTCATCACGTATGGTCTGCAAAAACAATTTATCAGATTTGCTGATGTTATAAGGATGTTTGCATTTGTTATTAGAATAATGCACGTCTTCTAATTTGTAAAGGTCCTGTGTCACTCTGATGGAGAACTCATCGATGGCAGTTTTAGAACTAGGTGGTATGAATTTTGAGCGATTTTTTAAGCCGCTATCTATAGTCGTGTCCTCATAGATATCAAGATTTCGGGCATGCATGATCAAATCTCCCACCATATCATGTTCATCCAATGTAGCAATAGTGTGGGAAGTGTCAACTTCAGCAATTGTAAATTCTGAAACATTTTTTACAGATTGAACAGGAACACGTATATCAGGTTGCTCAGCAAAGTATTTTTTTAATTTCAACTTGCGGGTGAAACAGAAAAGATCAACATGTACTTTGTCCAACATTTGTTTTTCAGTTACACAAAAGTTCAAACCTTTTTGCAGAATAGACATTTCTGAATCAGAAAAAGTTTTAGAGGACAAATTAATCACATTCACATCGTTACCTTTATCATTTACCATAGTCCTGTCCATTTCATGGTTCACAATCTGAGTACAATGGCCTATTGGTTGTTTCCCATTTTTGCCTTTGCTGTGGATCTTGTGTTTCTGGCCACCCCGCCTGGTTCTTCGTTTTGTGCTCTTTTTTTGTTGTTCCCCAGGCGATACCTCTGTACCTCTTTTAAAAAATCCGACTCTGGGATTGGGTTAGAGGTAGCAGTAGTAGTTCCCTCCCCTGGGTCAGTTTCAATTGATGAAATAGAGGAGATAGACGTGCTGCTTGATGATATACTTGGTGTACGTATTACAGCACTAGGGGCCGTGGTATTTCTTGGGGCTACATCATCAAATTTTCGCGCAAAGGTAAATATACGTCCCCTTTCATAGTCCCCGCGATCTCGCTCTATTTTTTGTTGTTTCTTACCCTTGATGTATAGTTGGTAACTAGTCAATTCCTTTTTTAAGATCTCATAGTTTTTTTGGGTCAGGTCAGGTAAGTTCATTTCATTTCCGACTAGAAAAACTACGTAAACAAGAGCTCGCCAAATGGTGGGATGGTGCGACACTCAAAAAATACTTAGAGAACAAACGCATCCCCAGAGGACTCCGTATTCTTATCTTTCCAAACTATGAGAATTTAGAATTGGACCTTTTGGGTGAATGGGAGGAAGGTTTACATGCCGCATCATTCAAAATGATGGACATATTGGTGCGTAATGCTGAAAGGAGAGGCAAAAAAATAAGGGAAGACATACTGGCACTAGAAAAAGAAATTAGTGAAATGAACTTACCTGACCTGACCCAAAAAAACTATGAGATCTTAAAAAAGGAATTGACTAGTTACCAACTATACATCAAGGGTAAGAAACAACAAAAAATAGAGCGAGATCGCGGGGACTATGAAAGGGGACGTATATTTACCTTTGCGCGAAAATTTGATGATGTAGCCCCAAGAAATACCACGGCCCCTATTGCTGTAATACGTACACCAAGTATATCATCAAGCAGCACGTCTATCTCCTCTATTTCATCAATTGAAACTGACCCAGGGGAGGGAACTAGTACTGCTACCTCTAACCCAATCCCAGAGTCGGATTTTTTAAAAGAGGTACAGAGGTACCGCCTGGGGAACAACAAAAAAAGAGCACAAAACGAAGAACCAGGCGGGGTGGCCAGAAACACAAGATCCACAACAAAGGCAAAAATGGGAAACAACCAATAGGCCATTGTACTCAGATTGTGAACCATGAAATGGACAGGACTATGGTAAATGATAAAGGTAACGATGTGAATGTGATTAATTTGTCCTCTAAAACTTTTTCTGATTCAGAAATGTCTATTCTGCAAAAAGGTTTGAACTTTTGTGTAACTGAAAAACAAATGTTGGACAAAGTACATGTTGATCTTTTCTGTTTCACCCGCAAGTTGAAATTAAAAAAATACTTTGCTGAGCAACCTGATATACGTGTTCCTGTTCAATCTGTAAAAAATGTTTCAGAATTTACAATTGCTGAAGTTGACACTTCCCACACTATTGCTACATTGGATGAACATGATATGGTGGGAGATTTGATCATGCATGCCCGAAATCTTGATATCTATGAGGACACGACTATAGATAGCGGCTTAAAAAATCGCTCAAAATTCATACCACCTAGTTCTAAAACTGCCATCGATGAGTTCTCCATCAGAGTGACACAGGACCTTAACAAATTAGAAGACGTGCATTATTCTAATAACAAATGCAAACATCCTTATAACATCAGCAAATCTGATAAATTGTTTTTGCAGACCATACGTGATGACTCGTCCTTGGTAGTTCGTGAGGCTGATAAGGGCGGCAATATTGTTATAATGGATTTCATGGACTACTCCAATGAAATAAAGAGACAGTTGAATGATGTTGCCTGCTATACTCCATTGCGAAAAAATCCCATTAAAGATGTTGAGAGTAAGATCAACTCGAGACTAGTAGAATGGAAGGAATCAGGACTGATATCCGACCCAGAATACAGATATTTGAGGGCGGACAACTCACGTTTTCCATGCATTTATGCCCTTCCCAAGGTGCATAAGGGCGGTGCATTTCCTCCTGGAAGACCCATTATATCGGGCAACGGAGGTCCCACTGAACATCTAGCTGAATACGTGGATTCCTTTCTTCAACCTTTTGTACGGAACCTGCCTTCATACTTGCAAGATAGCAGGGAACTTCTCTGCAAATTAGAGGATGTAA
Organism: Lissotriton helveticus; assembly: GCF_964261635.1. Lineage (NCBI taxonomy): Eukaryota > Metazoa > Chordata > Amphibia > Caudata > Salamandridae > Lissotriton > Lissotriton helveticus. The sequence goes on from NC_136058.1 coordinate 426,784,329, forward strand.
TTTGGGAGGACAAGCTTTTCACGTTTGTAACCATGGACGTGGAAAGTTTGTATACCTGTATAGAATTGGAGAATGGGATGAGATCTCTGAAGTACTTTCTTTTCAAACGTAATGCTTGTCACCTTGAGCATACCCAGATGCTTCTGGACATGGCCAAATTGATTTTGACTCACAATGTCTTTTTGCACGAAGACGATTGGTACCTACAGACACAGGGGACTGCCATGGGCTCCAGGTTTGCTCCATCTTATGCAAACCTTTTTATGGGTCTGTTTGAGATGGAGCATGCCTGGGGTCATGGTGCAAGTCAATGGATAGATGACATAATTTTTTATGTACGCTACATTGACGGCATTTTCCTTATTTGGAAGGGCAGTACTGATGGGTTGACCAATTACTTTCGCTTCCTTAACAGTAATGATCGTAATATTAAGCTCACCATGAGCTCCTCCCAAAGTGAAATTGTGTTTCTTGACTTGCATCTCTATATAAAAGAAGGCAGCATCCAGAGCAAAATGCACAAAAAGCCTACTTCCTGCAACAGCATACTTCATGCTGAAAGTTGTCATCCTAGGAACACCATAGTGGCTATTCCTTATGGTGAGATGATACGTGCTCGCCGAATTTGCAGTGAAGATACCAACTTTGAAAACACCATACAAAGAATGAAGAATGATTTTTTGGCGAGGGGGTATGTTGAGAAAGATGTTGACAGGGCAGAGAGTAAAATTAGAAAAAAGAAACGCCATGAAACCTTGCTCAAACAACCCAAAAAGAACACCAGTGTACCCCATGATCAATGTGCTTTCATAACTGAATACGGGATGTATAGTAATCATATATACAACATCTTGAGGCGGCACTGGCACCTCTTAAAATCTGACACACTACCGAAAGGTATTATTCCTGACAAACCTAAGGTCATTTACAAAAAGGGCAGAACCATTAAGAACATTCTCTGCCCCAGTCATGTAGATCCCCCAAAGACAAGTGGCTCTGCATGGCTTACAGAGAAGCCGGCTGGCTTTTTTGTATGTGGTAACTGTACAGTGTGTGAATACGGCATAAACAAATTGGTTGACTACAGGTATAACAGCCCTAGGACACATAGGGTTACTTCTTTTATTAACTGCAATACTACTTTTGTAGTTTATGTAATCATTTGCCACTGTAACATGATCTATGTTGGTAGCAGCACCAGATGCTTAAAAACACGTATTCAGGAACACATTAGAAACATCAAAAGCAATGATCTCCGTAGCCCAGTGGCACAAGATATCACAGGCAACCACCCGGACGAAAAAGAAATCAAATTCCATGCAATTGATAGGGTGGCGCCAGGAAAACGTGGTGGTGACAGGATCACATGCCTCAGACAACTTGAGGCCCGCTGGATATGTAGACTTAGAGCTGTAGATCAGGGATTAAATGCGAACAATGAATTCCATCACTTTTTGTGAATCAGCTTATTCCATCCTATCTTTTTGAGGTTTCCTTGTAAGATTACTGCTGACCCAGAAATTCTTTTTGTCGGTCTCTTACAAATACATTAGAGACTTGATTTGTATGTCATTGCATGTTATTTTCACATTAGATCAACTGCATCTGTCCTTGGTCGTTTTCTGTCTAAATTCAAGTACATAAAGTTAGAACTTTGTGTAATGACTGGGGCTTTTTTAGTATCACATCTGGGTAACTGATGTGAGCTTTTTGTTGAGTTATTCCTTTGAACTTAGACCTAACATTTTCTGTTACTATTACACCAATCATTTGCTCAGGTATCAAATAATTGCTACTTGTCACATGTGTTTACAATGCCATGATCTAATACTTAGTCTGTTGGCCAATACATTGGCCTGGTTGATGACCATGACTACATTTGTGTTGTATAGCCATATCGATTAGATTCTCATTTATATCTGGCCATAGACGCAATGGCCAGTTTTGTACAACATTGAGTGCGTTCTCTCTAAACTAACATCTGACCCTTTTTCCAGACTGCTGGCCATTATACATGCCTGGTCTGTGAGTATAAATGTATGTGCGTTATTTAGCTTCCTTACCTTTAATCGTGCATATATAAGCGCCAATATTTGAGGTGAGCAAAGATTCCTCAAACGGGATATAATTCGGGACTTTTTGATAAATATGTGCAAAATATTCAATTGCGCTTATTTTGCTTTCAAATTGTTCACATCACGCCAGTATATAATTGTAAGCCCAATAACGATATGTATGACTCTTGTTTCTAAGTGTCTATGGCTTCTCATGACCATTTTTTACCAGTACAAGATGTCTGCTCGCACTTATGTCTTTTGGGACCTTAACATATTTGTCTTACCGTCCATAAATATTCCATAAATAGGCTCCTTTTTTAACTTGCTAGCACGATTTCTAATTATAACCATCCCTAGTAATGTTATCGGCCACTAAACAATCTTGCTTTTTGCATAAAAGAACAAGAAACCGTCTCTTCATCCGTTTTCGTTACTTTCTCCGCCTTTTCTTGACTAGACTAAGATGGCGGCCATGTTAGTATTGTCCTTCACGTCATCAGGGACTGCGCGCTTTTAGTGTTTGACTAATTAGTGATCTCAATTGATTAATTATACACCTCTGGAGGATATATATACCCTCCAAAAAATGCCCTCATTATTCACCGGCAGACCAGACGACCACATACGCACGAGACGACGCCGCCGAATAAATGGTGAGTCCCAAAGGATAACGCTATATGGGTTCCTGAATTGTCTTTTTAGACATACTTTTTATAACCCTCTGACAGTTATGCTGCCTCACTGGGTCTAATCCTATCATAATATTTACTGTGTATGGACTTTTGTAGCTGACTGACTATGCAGGCTATACGCGCTAAGATGGCGGGCACGTTCTCGTGTCTTTTTTCGGTCGGTACATGACTTACTGTGTAACAGGTTGGGGATTACTTTTTGACTATTATCATGCACAATCGGCTTATTTTATCTGTTTGCCGCTTGTGCTTATGTACAGCTCTTCATAATATATTTAGCCTTATTGCGTGATTGTTTTTCACCTAACACGTATTTTTTGCATCTTTACGTAATATCGATAGTGCTCAATTCTTAGGGATTTAAGTACTCTCAGGCTATTTCTCAAATTAGTTGAACTCCCTCACTATCGCGATGTGTTCAAAATCGCACATGTCTAAATATTGACTACAGTGATTATGGGCTTTTTAGACATTTGTCCAACACTCCTCGTTTACTCATACGGATATATGTAGAAAGGCTTTCATTCTGATGACTACCATTTACTAATTAATAACTGTTGTCTCTGGTCTTATAACATATAGTTTTCACTTCTCTTTGTAATATTCTGCCAATCCTTCTTTTCAGGCATACACTTTGTTCTTCTCTTGCCCCACTGGATCTTAACGAATGGATGTTATTAGATTTGCCAACTACACAATTATAGTAAGTGCTCATTTTCCCATCTCTGTGATTAACAAACGTTCTCTAACCCCTATATACACTTTTGTGTTTTTAAACAGGTAGGCTCTCCTTTGCCAGTTTATTGTTTTTAAATAAAAGCATATTTTCATAAAATAGCCCCATAGATTAGGCATACTATTTAGATATCGACTATGCTTCTACCAAAACTAGTTTTAAACCTTATAGATACCAACGGTTGTTTGTTAATATAGGATCTTAAATATGACCATGCTCTCTAAAACATGGATATATTTACTTATAGAACCCCATTGTTCAGACAACTATCAAGACGGATGGGACGCATAGCATAAAAATACACTGCGTAAAGGTATTTAAAACCATTTATGTTTATAAAGTTGTTATATAAATACCATAATGTGTACTTAAGTTAGAGTTCAGTAGTCACTCTCGTTTCACAATCCCTTTCTTAAATGGTTAGGTTAATAATACTCTGTATACAGTATATCGTTTTATATCTAGAATAATTTTTGGCAACAACATATGTTCTCCCTGGAATTTATATGCATTTCTTCCAAGTCCTCTTTTTCGTATGTTGTACATTTCTAAATTGTCTGGTGTATTATAAATTGTTTCTCTGAGTTTAAATTGTATGATCTATTTATCTGTGCACGTACTTCTGTATCTATACACACACTTATATATACTTTTGTATCTTTTTTAAATGTAGCCCTGAAGAAGTCCGGTTTCGGACGAAACGCGTTGGCTATTTTTATCTGCGAATTTTGAATAATAAAAGAAAGAAGAAAACGTAGAAAATTGACTTGGAATTTTCTTGGGAGAACTGTTGGATTCCATCTTTGTCACAAAACAAATGTTTACCAAGCACTAATATCGTGTTTATTATACTGTTTTTGGTGTGCGAGGTCAACTTGTGAAGAAGGACTCTGTTGGAACCTGGGATGTCAGGTCACCTAGGGTAGCCTGGCCTAGGGGTAAGACATGCAATCCTAAAGGCACAAGTGTGAAGGTTGCAGACCACCCAGCAGTAAATCCACGCAATAACACTTAAAAAGGACACTACACCAATTTGTTATGAAAATATGTACTGGTTTATAAAAATAATATCCTCTGCTCTTCAGTTTCAAAATGTACAGTTTAGGCACTTCAGTTTGCCATGGAAGCATTACTATACTCTTAAACTACTAACACATTTTAGCAACCAGCAATTACAGTACCATACATTTAGTCACGCTCCTTACCCTTGTCTGGCAGGTAACACTTACACTTCCATAGGCTAGTTTAAATATGACCTGTACTCTACAATTGGTCTCAGAAATAGCAATAATACTTTTAAACTGCTACGCAAGTTATCAATTAATTTCAATAGTTCATTACATTTAAACATGCACCATAACCATGTCTGGTAGGTAACCCTTCTACTTTCATAGGACAGTTAACTATGCATTGCGCTTTACTTGGCTCCTCAGAAACTCTACTCCATCAGAGGGGGGGCAAGCTGTCACTAATTGTCAAGAACCAGGGGTTTATTGAGACTTTTATATTCCTTGCACCCCACAGGTAACCAGGCTTCTTGAATCAGTCAGTTTGTAAAAGTTATGCCACTCCTTTTCCAGGCCCTCCACCCTCTTCCTCTCACTCAGTACTGCCCAGTGTGGGGAGGAAGCCAGACGAACAGGAGGCCTAACCAGCTCTCCCTCGCCACCCCTCACTCCTCCCTGCTTACTTGTGAGGGTGGCCAGCAGGCGGATCTTCCGCTCACCCTCTGTGCCTCAAGACGCTTCTCCTCCACTGCTCGGCCTCCCCGCCCCCTCACAGAGGAGCGGAGGCCCTCCCAGGAGCAAAACCGGAGCGCTGACACGGTGATACAGCCACTCAACAGGGCTGCTCCTCACCGTCAAGGATCTGTCCCTCGGCGCTCGAATCGGTCCCCAGCCACTCGACGAAGCCGCCTCCTCCTCTCAGCTCTCCTCAGCGGCGGACGTCGTCGACTTCCACACACGGGTTCTTCCGTGCATGCGCGGAGGGAAAGTGTCTCCGCACCGGGCCTGCTCGGTCCTAGGCCCCTCCTGCAAAGCAGTCCCCAATTCAGTGGGGAATTAGCGCGCTGGCGCCGGGCATGAGCACTACGCTCTCTCTCTCCTGATTCCACCGGGCGATGACACAGAGCGCGGTAGGCGCCCCCGGAGTCCCGTTCACGGCGATGGCCTCACAAGACTGCCCAGGCTTAATGGGACCTTCCTCCAATCTCCAACACCTTGTCAGTTAGTAGAGTGTCGGCTCACTGCCAGTCCTGACACAGGTAAGAGGTGCCCAGCGCCACCCAGGCCAAAAGCTTACTTCTTGCCCTCAAAAGGGAGGGGGAATCAAAGGGGCTTCCACAGGATAAAGCCACAGTGCACTTTTTCAGCACTAGAACACCAGCCCTCCTTACTGGACAGATAACGGGCCACAGGAGTCCTCTTTAGTTCAGTTCCTACCACTGGGCAGAGGACTGCGCTCCACAGCGCCGCAGTCTCCTTCTCCTGTTTACACCCCACTATTTTGAACCTAGGGGTCAGTCAGGCGCCCAGGGTCTCCCTTAAACTTCCACAGCGGGGACAAGACAAGGATCCCAAAGGAGGAGTAGAGAAGTGGATTAATTAGGCTGCTTCCCAGTCCAGGAGATCAACCCCCTCACTAGTCTCCCCCCACCTTCCAAGATAGCCTGTCCTCCAGCTGACTCTCTCAGGTAGACAAAATGGCTGCCCCGCATTCCGCCTTATATAGGCTGACCCTCAGTGGTCCAGAAAGGACCAGAAGGTTCTGGAACGCCCTATACTAGTCTATGGGCAAGTTCTGGGTTTGGCAGTTAGGGCAGTTGGTAGCCACCATTTTGTGGTTCCAACTTTTCCTATCAGAACAGGCCTCTGGGCCTGAGGTGAAAAACTATGAGGGGAAAAAGAACACCTATCCCCTTGGCCAACACCTAGAAAAAGTTAGTGGACAAAAATTATTAAGGGTATGAGGGGCAAAAAGGGGACAAAATAAATAATAAATTGGAGGGACTACGCAAAAAGCCAGACAGGTCTAACAGACTCACACCCTGCTCTCCACCAAACCCTGCTCCCTCTGTCCCCACTCTACCTATAGCTGAGCCCAGCATTTCCTAGATGCAAGGACTCACACCCTGCTCTCCCCCAAACCCTGCTCCCCCTGTCCCCACTCTACCTGTAGCTGAGCCCAGCATTTCCTAGATGCAAGGACTCACACCCTGCTCTCCCCCAAACCCTGCTCCCCCTGTCCCCACTCTACCTGTAGCTGAGCCCAGCATTTCCAAGATGCAAGGACTCACACCCTGCTCTCCCCCAAACCCTGCTCCCCCTGTCCCCACTCTACCTGTAGCTGAGCCCAGCATTTCCAAGATGCAAGGACTCACACCCTGCTCTCCCCCCAAACCCTGCTCCCCCGTCCCCACTCTACCTGTAGCTGAGCCCAGCATTTCCAAGATGCAAGGACTCACACCCTGCTCTCCCCTCAAACCCTGCTCCCCCTGTCCCCACTCTACCTGTAGCTGAGCCCAGCATTTCCAAGATGCAAGGACTCACACCCTCCTCTCCCCCAAACCCCGCCCCCCTGTCCCCACTCTACCAGTAGCTGAGCCCAGCATTTCCAAGATGCAAGGACTCACACCCTGCTCTCCCCCAAAGCCTGCTCCCCCTGTCCCCACTCTACCTGTAGCTGAGCCCAGCATTTCCAAGATGCAAGGACTCACACCCTGCTCTCCCCCCAAACCCTGCTCCCCCGTCCCCACTCTACCTGTAGCTGAGCCCAGCATTTCCAAGATGCAAGGACTCACACCCTGCTTTCCCCCCAAACCCTGCTCCCCCTGTCCCCACTCTACCTGTAGCTGAGCCCAGCATTTCCAAGATGCAAGGACTCACGCCCTCCTCTCCCCCAAACCCCGCCCCCCTGTCCCCACTCTACCAGTAGCTGAGCCCAGCATTTCCAAGATGCAAGGACTCACACCCTGCTCTCCCCCAAAGCCTGCTCCCCCTGTCCCCACTCTACCTGTGGCTGAGCCCAGCATTTCCAAGATGCAAGGACTCACACCCTGCTCTCCCCCAAACCCTGCTCCCCCTCTCCCCACTCTACCCTTAGCTGAGCCCAGCATTTCCTAGATGCAAGGACTCACACCCTGCTCTCCCCCAAACCCTGCTCCTCTGTCCCCACTCTACCTGTAGCTGAGCCCAGCATTTCAAAGATGCAAGGACTCACACCCTGCTCTCCCCCAAACCCTGCTCCCCTGTCCCCACTCTACCTGTAGCTGAGCCCAGCATTTCCAAGATGCAAGGACTCACACCCTGCTCTCCCCCAAACCCTGCTCCCCCTGTCCCCACTCTACCTGTAGCCGAGCCCAGCATTTCCAAGATGCAAGGACTCACACCCTGCTCTCCCCCAAACCCTGCCCCCCTGTCCCCACTCTACCTGTAGCTGAGCCCACCATTTCAAAGATGCAAGGACTCACACCCTGCTCTCCCCCAAACCCTGCTCCCCCTGTCCCCACTCTACCTGTAGCTGAGCCCAGCATTTCCAAGATGCAAGGACTCACACCCTGCTCTCCCCCAAACCCTGCTCCCCCTGTCCCCACTCTACCTGTAGCTGAACCCAGCATTTCCAAGATGCAAGGACTCAGTCCCCAGATGTCTTAGTTCAGGGTGCGGCTCTCAAGGCTGGCCGCTGGGTCAGTCCTGCCATTAATAACCGCAAATGCGGGGAAGAGCAGAGGCCAGGCACGGGGAAGCACCATTGTACGAGTGCCGGTATTCACCGACTATTGCACCGTGGCTTAGCAAGGAGCCTTGAGATGACCTGTGTCGACTGTTAAGCACAATACTTAAGCGAGAGGTGCGCAGACATGGGGATCAACACAGGGGGGTGAAGGAGGAAGACAGGGATCATAAAAACCCAGATCGGTTGAAGTAGGAAGGCAGGTTGCGGCAAGCGCTTTATAACAGTGAAAGCATATTTATAATGAAGCAGAGTAAAGAGAGTTCACTCTCCAGGCTACACTCACTTTGCCCTCGCCGTGGCTTCAACGACTCCACCCTCGGAGGTTCAGCAGCTGCGTGGAGAGACTGGTGTGCTCCTATGTGCTAAACAACTCTTGTGCTACGCCCTGCCATGGGCGGACAGATCTCTCAACTCCTGCGCTACGCCCTGCCACGGGCGGACAGGTCACTCAACTCCTGCGCTACGCCCTGCCACAGGAGGACAGGTCACTCAACTGCTGGCGCGCCCTGGTGCGGTGAGTCGGCTCCCTCCGGTGCGTGATTAATTAATTTAAATTAACCGTGGTGCCAGCATGCTGAAACTTTCACTCCAGCCACTGGCGGCAGCAGGAGGTGTGTGCTACAACAATGCTTTTCCTAACCTCCTGACTTTGAGTCACGGAAGCATCAATGTAACAAATTGCGCTGCCGGTGGCAAATCTTCGTGTACATCATTCATGTTATACGGTAACAGAGTAGCAGCTATAGCTGTAGACTCTGAGCCGGCCCCGGGAGCAGAGTGCAGGGCGCGCTGCTACTCCTCCCTTCATCTTTAGTTTCAATACTGCTCAGTGGTGTATGATTACTAGGGCTCCTGCTTGACAACTCAGGAGGCGCTATTATGAGCGACAATGCATTTCAGTGCGGTGATGCGGACCACCACACTGAAATGTGTTAGTCTAACGCCTGATGCGTGATACTGATGCTGAGCTGGACTCTTCTATCCCGGGGCCCTGGGGCTGAGCTGGGCTCTTCTATCTGGGGGCCCCTGGGGCTGAGCTGGGCTCTTGTATTCGGGGGCCCTGGGGCTGAGCTGGGCCCTTCTATCCGGGGCCCCCAGGGCTGAGCTGGGCTCTTCTATCCGGGGGCCCTGGGGCTGAGCTGGGCTCTTCTATCCGGGGCCCCAAGGGCTGAGCTGGGCTCTTTTATAACGGGGCCCTGGGGCTGAGCTGGGTTCCTCTATCCGGGGCCCCTGGGGCTGAGCTGGGCTCTTCTATCCCGGGGCCCTGGGGCTGAGCTGGGCTCTTCTATCCGGGCCCCTGGTGCTGAGCTGGACTCTTCTATCCCGGGGCCCTGGGGCTGAGCTGGGCTCTTCTATCCGGGGCCCCCAGGGGCTGAGCTGGGCTCTTCTATCCGGGGGCCCCTGGGGCTGAGCTGGGCTCTTCTATCCGTGGGCCCCTGGGGCTGAGCTGGACTCTTCTATCCGGGGGCCCCTGGGGCTGAGCTGGGCTCTTCTATCCGGGGGGCTCTGGGGCTGAGCTGGGCTCCTCTATCCGGAAGGCCTGGGGGGCTTTCCTTCCGCCCTGGGGGTGTTTGTGGGCATCATTTGTGTTAAAGACGGGATCTGTGCACTGCATCTTACTGCACTCTGAGGAGTATGTGCACACTTCACTTCTTATTACTGTACTGTGAGGAATCTGGGCACACTGCCCTTCATCTTACTGCACTGTGAGAAGTCGGCATCTGTGCACTGCATCTTACTACACAATGAGAGGTCTGTGCGCTGCATCTTACTGCACTATGAGGAGTTTATGCACACTATTCTGCGTTTTACCGCACTATGAGGGATCTGTGCACTGCACTGCATATTACTGCACTGTGAGGAATCTTTGCACATTGTACGGCAGTTTACAACACTTTGAGAATAACTGTGAACTGCATTTCTGTTCACTATCCTACGAGAAGTCTGTGCACACTCCAGGGATTTTTACTACACTCTGAAAAATCAGTGCACACTTCACTGGCATTTACTACACTAATTATTATTATTATTACTTCATTTCTAAAGCTCTCTATTGTCTGAAAAAGAAGGGCATTCCTACTGCCAACACTTCCAGAGTAAGCAAGCAGGTTTATAGCAACCTCCTAAACTGTCCAAGCTCCGCGGACAGGCAAACTGTCCCAGAGATACACCCCTTGTACCACGAACGCCCTCCCCCACCCCAGGAAAGTCTGAAGACTAGCTTCTGCAGACCGCGGCAGACCACCAGGGCAGCACTAGAGGACTTTTTGCACAAATACTCTGGACCTCTGACCTCCTGGTCGGAGTCACTGCTCTCCCCCCGCGCAGCTCCACCGTTCGGGCACTGCCCTTGGTGCCAATGACAAACGCACTTCTCGCAGCCATCTCCCGCTCCTTGAGACCCTCACGGGTGAGTAGTGCACTCTCAAAAAACCCTGATTGATTGATTGATTTACATACGTTATAAACAGCCCAGTGCCCAATACAGAGAGATTTAAAAGGGATTCTTTAGGCACCGATAATCAGTGCAGTGTTTTTTAATGCAGACGAGGATGATGAATCTTGAGAAATCTGTATGAACTGCAATGGTTTTTACTTAAATCTGTGCACACCGCACTGCTGGATGCTGCACTGCAGGAAATCTGTGAACACTGCACTGCTGGGTGCTGCCCTGCAAAACATCTGTGCACACTGCACTGCTGGGTGCTGCACTGCAGGAAATCTGGGCACACTGCACTGCTGGGTGCTGCACTGCAGGAAATCTGTGCACTTCACTGCTGGGTGCTGCACTGCAGGAAATCTGCACACCGCACTGCTGGGTGCTGCACTGCAAGACATCTGTGCACACTGCACTGCTGGGTGCTGCACTGCAGGAAATCTGTGCACACCGCACTGCTGGGTGCTGCACTGCAGAAAATCTGCACACCGCACGGCTGGGTGCTGCACTGCAAGATATCTGTGCACACTGCACTGCTGGGTGCTGCACTGCAGGAAATCTGGGCACACTGCACTGCTGGGTGCTGCACTGCAGGGAATCTGTGCACACCACACTGCTGGGTGCTGCACTGCAGGAAATCTGTGCACACTGCACTGCTGGGGGCTGCACTGCAAGTCATATGTGCACACTGCACTGCTGGGTGCTGCACTGCAAGAAATCTGTGCACACTGCACTGCTGGGCGCTGCACTGCAGGAAATCTGGGCACACTGCACTGCAGGAAATCTGGGCACACTGCAGTCCTGGGTGCTGCTCTGCAGGACATCTGTGCACTTCACTGCTGGGTGCTGCACTGCAGGAAATCTGCACACCGCACTGCTGGGTGCTGCACTGCAAGACATCTGTGCACACTGCACTGCTGGGTGCTGCACTGCAGGAAATCTGGGCACACTGCACTGCTGGGGGCTGCACTGCAGGAAATCTGTGCACACTGCACTGCTGGGTGCTGCACTGCAGAAAATCTGCACACCGCACGGCTGGGTGCTGCACTGCAAGATATCTGTGCACACTGCACTGCTGGGTGCTGCACTGCAGGAAATCTGGGCACACTGCACTGCTGGGTGCTGCACTGCAGGGAATCTGTGCACACCACACTGCTGGGTGCTGCACTGCAGGAAATCTGTGCACACTGCACTGCTGGGGGCTGCACTGCAAGTCATATGTGCACACTGCACTGCTGGGTGCTGCACTGCAAGAAATCTGTGCACACTGCACTGCTGGGTGCTGCACTGCAGGACATCTGGGCACACTGCACTGCAGGAAATCTGGGCACACTGCAGTCCTGGGTGCTGCTCTGCAGGAAATCTGTGCACTTCACTGCTGGGTGCTGCACTGCAGGAAATCTGCACACCGCACTGCTGGGTGCTGCACTGCAAGACATCTGTGCACACTGCACTGCTGGGTGCTGCACTGCAGGAATTCTGGGCACACTGCACTGCTGGGGGCTGCACTGCAGGAAATCTGTGCACACCGCACTGCTGGGTGCTGCACTGCAGGCAATCTGGGCACACTGCAGTGCTGGGTGTTGCACTGCAAGTCATATGTGCACACTGCACTGCTGGGTGCTGCACTGCAAGAAATCTGTGCACACTGCACTGCTGGGTGCTGCACTGCAGGAAATCTGGGCACACTGCACTGCAGGAAATCTGGGCACACTGCAGTCCTGGGTGCTGCTCTGCAGGAAATCTGTGCACTTCACTGCTGGGTGCTGCACTGCAGGAAATCTGCACACCGCACTGCTGGATGCTGCATTGCAAGACATCTGTGCACACTGCACTGCTGGGTGCTGCACTGCAGGAAATCTGCACACCGCACTGCTGGGTGCTGCACTGCAAGACATCTGTGCACACTGCACTGCTGGGTGCTGCACTGCAGGAAATCTGTGCACACCGCACTGCTGGAAGCTGCACTGCAGGAAATCTGCACACCGCACTGCTGGGTGCTGCACTGCAAGACATCTGTGCACACTGCACTGCTGGGTGCTGCACTGCAGGAAATCTGGGCACACTGCACTGCTGGGTGCTGCACTGCAGGGAATCTGTGCACACCGCACTGCTGGGTGCTGCACTGCAGGAAATCTGTGCACACTGCAGTGCTGGGTGCTGCACTGCAGGAAATCTGTGCATATTGCACTGCTGGGTGCTGCACTGCAAGAAATCTGTGCACACTGCAGTGCTTTTTACTGCACAGATCTGTGGGAACTGCACTGCGTCTAACTACAGTGAGAAAGGTGTGCAAACTGTACTGCTTTTGAGTAAACTACGAAGGGTATTTACAGCCTAAAGAGAAAATTAAAGCACACTGCACTGCTTTTTACCACAGTACTGGAACAAAGTCTGCTGCCCCGTCCATCTATACACGTTTATTAAGTACACATGCCCAAGTATGTGTGTCTGTGTGCTCCACTTGTCTTCTTAAGGCTGTAGGAAGGACGGTGTGTGCATGCATGAGTGTCTGCATGCTCCACTTGTCTTCTTAAGACTGGAGGAAGGATGGTGTGTGCATGCATGAGTGGCAGCATGCTCCACTTGTCTTCTTAAGACTGTAGGAAGGATGGTGTGTACATGCATGAGTGCCAGCATGCTCCACTTGTCTTCTTAAGACTGTAGGAAGGATGGTGTGTGCATGCATGAGTGCCAGCATGCTCCACTTGTCTTCTTAAGACTGTAGGAAGGATGGTGTGTGCATGCATGAGTGGCAGCATGCTCCACTTGTCTTCTTAAGACTGTAGGAAGGATGTTGTGTGCATGCATGAGTGTCTGCATGCTCCACTTGTCTTCTTCAGACTGTAGGAAGGATGGTGCGTGCATGCATGAGTGTCTGCATGCTCCACTTCTCTTCTTCAAACTGTAGAAAGGACGGTGTGTGCATGCATGAGTGGCAGCATGCTCCACTTGTCTTCTTAAGACTGTAGGAAGGATGGTGTGTGCATGCATGAGTGGCAGCATGCTCCACTTGTCTTCTTAAGACTGTAGGAAGGATGGTGTGTGCATGCATGAGTGGCAGCATGCTCCACTTGTCTTCTTAAGACTGTAGGAAGGATGGTGTGTGCATGCATGAGTGCCAGCATGCTCCACTTGTCTTCTTAAGACTGTAGGAAGGATGGTGTGTGCATGCATGAGTGCCAGCATGCTCCACTTGTCTTCTTAAGACTGTAGGAAGGATGGTGTGTGCATGCATGAGTGTCTGCATGCTCCACTTGTCTTCTTAAGGCTGTAGGAAGGCTGGTGTGTGCATGCATGAGTGTGCATGCTCCACTTGTCTTCTTCAGACTGTAGGAAGGATGGTGTGTGCAAGCATGAGTGTCTGCATGCTCCACTTGTATTCTTAAGACTGGAGAAAGGATGGTGTGTGCATGCATGAGTGGCAGCATGCTCCACTTGTCTTCCTCAGACTGTAGGAAGGGTGGTGTGTGCATGCATGAGTGTCTGCATGCTCCACTTGTCTTCTTCAGACTGTAGGAAGGGTGGTGTGTGCATGCATGAGTGCCAGCATGCTCCACTTGTCTTCTTAAGACTGTAGGAAGGATGGTGTGTGCATGCATGAGTGCCAGCATGCTCCACTTGTCTTCTTCAGACTGTAGGAAGGACGGTGTGTGCATGCATGAGTGGCAGCATGCTCCACTTGTCTTCTTCAGACTGTAGGAAGGATGTTGTGTGCATGCATGAGTGTCTGCATGCTCCACTTGTCTTCTTCAGACTGTAGGAAGGATGGTGTGTGCAAACATGAGTGTCTGCATGCTCCACTTCTCTTCTTCAGACTGTAGGAAGGATGGTGTGTGCAAGCATGAGTGTCTGCATGCTCCACTTGTATTCTTAAGACTGGAGAAAGGATGGTGTGTGCATGCATGAGTGTCTGCATGCTCCACCTGTCTTCTTAAGACTGTAGGAAGGATGGTGTGTACATGCATGAGTGGCAGCATGCTCCACTTGTCTTCTTAAGACTGTAAGAAGGACGGTGTGTGCAAACATGAGTGTCTGCATGCTCCACTTGTCTTCTTAAGACTGTAGGAAGGATGGTGTGTGCATGCATGAGTGGCAGCATGCTCTACTTCTCTTCTTAAGACTGTAGGAAGGATGGTGTGTGCATGCATGAGTGGCAGCATGCTCCACTTGTCTTCTTAAGACTGTAGGAAGGATGGTGTGTGCATCCATGAGTGTCTGCATGCTCCACTTGTCTTCTTCAGACTGTAGGAAGGATGGTGTGTGCATGCATGAGTGGCAGCATGCTCCAATTGTCTTCTTAAGACTGTAGGAAGGATGGTGTGTGCATGCATGAGTGTCTGCATGCTCCACTTGTCTTCTTAAGACTGTAGGAAGGATGGTGTGTGCATGCATGAGTGGCAGCATGCTCCACTTGTCTTCTTAAGACTGTAGGAAGGATGGTGTGTGCATGCATGAGTGTCTGCATGCTCCACTTGTCTTCTTAAGACTGTAGGAAGGATGGTGTGTGCATGCATGAGTGGCAGCATGCTCCACTTGTCTTCTTAAGACTGTAGGAAGGGTGGTGTGTGCATGCATGAGTGGCAGCATGCTCCACTTGTCTTCTTAAGACTGTAGGAAGGATGGTGTGTGCATGCATGAGTGGCAGCATGCTCCACTTGTCTTCTTAAGACTGTAGGAAGGATGGTGTGTGCATGCATGAGTGCCAGCATGCTCCACTTGTCTTCTTAAGACTGGAGGAAGGATGGTGTGTGCATGCATGAGTGTCTGCATGCTCCACTTGTCTTCTTAAGACTGTAGGAAGGATGGTGTGTGCAAGCATGAGTGTCTGCATGCTCCACTTGTCTTCTTAAGACTGTAGGAAGGATGGTGTGTGCATGCATGAGTGTCTGCATGCTCCACTTGTCTTCTTAAGGCTGTAGGAAGGCTGGTGTGTGCATGCATGAGTGCCAGCATGCTCCACTTGTCTTCTTCAGACTGTAGGAAGGGTGGTGTGTGCATGCATGAGTGCCAGCATGCTCCACTTGTCTTCTTAAGACTGTAGGAAGGATGGTGTGTGCATGCATGAGTGCCAGCATGCTCCACTTGTCTTCTTCAGACTGTAGGAAGGACGGTGTGTGCATGCATGAGTGGCAGCATGCTCCACTTGTCTTCTTCAGACTGTAGGAAGGATGTTGTGTGCATGCATGAGTGTCTGCATGCTCCACTTGTCTTCTTCAGACTGTAGGAAGGATGGTGTGTGCAAACATGAGTGTCTGCATGCTCCACTTGTCTTCTTAAGACTGTAGGAAGGATGGTGTGTGCATGCATGAGTGTCTGCATGCTCCACTTGTCTTTTTCAGACTGTAGGAAGGATGGTGTGTGCATGCATGAGTGCCAGCATGCTCCACTTGTCTTCTTAAGACTGGAGGAAGGATGGTGTGTGCATGCATGAGTGCCAGCATGCTCCACTTGTCTTCTTCAGACTGTAGGAAGGATGTTGTGTGCATGCATGAGTGTCTGCATGCTCCACTTGTCTTCTTAAGACTGTAGGAAGGATGGTGTGTGCATGCATGAGTGGCAGCATGCTCCACTTCTCTTCTTAAGACTGTAGGAAGGATGGTGTGTGCATGCATGAGTGGCAGCATGCTCCACTTGTCTTCTTAAGACTGTAGGAAGGATGGTGTGTGCATGCATGAGTGGCAGCATGCTCCACTTGTCTTCTTAAGACTGTAGGAAGGATGGTGTGTGCATGCATGAGTGCCAGCATGCTCCACTTGTCTTCTTAAGACTGTAGGAAGGATGGTGTGTGCATGCATGAGTGCCAGCATGCTCCACTTGTATTCTTAAGACTGGAGGAAGGACGGTGTGTGCATGCATGAGTGGCAGCATGCTCCACTTGTCTTCTTCAGACTGTAGGAAGGATGGTGTGTGCATGCATGAGTGGCAGCATGCTCCACTTGTCTTCTTAAGACTGTAGGAAGGATGTTGTGTGCATGCATGAGTGTCTGCATGCTCCACTTGTCTTCTTAAGACTGTAGGAAGGATGGTGCGTGCATGCATGAGTGTCTGCATGCTCCACTTGTCTTCTTAAGACTGTAGGAAGGATGGTGTGTGCATGCATGAGTGCCAGCATGCTCCACTTGTCTTCTTAAGACTGTAGGAAGGATGGTGTGTGCATGCATGAGTGTCTGCATGCTCCACTTGTCTTCTTAAGACTGTAGGAAGGATGGTGCGTGCATGCATGAGTGTCTGCATGCTCCACTTCTCTTCTTCAAACTGTAGAAAGGACGGTGTGTGCATGCATGAGTGGCAGCATGCTCCACTTGTCTTCTTCAGACTGTAGGAAGGATGGTGTGTGCATCCATGAGTGTCTGCATGCTCCACTTGTCTTCTTCAGACTGTAGGAAGGATGTTGTGTGCATGCATGAGTGTCTGCATGCTCCACTTGTCTTCTTAAGACTGTAGGAAGGATGGTGTGTGCATGCATGAGTGTCTGCATGCTCCACTTGTCTTCTTAAGACTGTAGGAAGGATGGTGCGTGCATGCATGAGTGTCTGCATGCTCCACTTCTCTTCTTCAAACTGTAGAAAGGACGGTGTGTGCATGCATGAGTGGCAGCATGCTCCACTTGTCTTCTTAAGACTGTAGGAAGGATGGTGTGTGCATGCATGAGTGGCAGCATGCTCCACTTGTCTTCTTCAGACTGTAGGAAGGATGGTGTGTGCATGCATGAGTGCCAGCATGCTCCACTTGTCTTCTTAAGACTGTAGGAAGGATGGTGTGTGCATGCATGAGTGCCAGCATGCTCCACTTGTCTTCTTAAGACTGTAGGAAGGATGGTGTGTGCATGCATGAGTGGCAGCATGCTCCACTTGTCTTCTTAAGACTGTAGGAAGGATGGTGTGTGCATGCATGAGTGGCAGCATGCTCCACTTGTCTTCTTAAGACTGTAGGAAGGATGGTGTGTGCATGCATGAGTGGCAGCATGCTCCACTTGTCTTCTTCAGACTGTAGGAAGGATGTTGTGTGCATGCATGAGTGTCTGCATGCTCCACTTGTCTTCTTAAGACTGGAGGAAGGATGGTGTGTGCATGCATGAGTGCCAGCATGCTCCACTTGTCTTCTTAAGGCTGTAGGAAGGATGGTGTGTGCATGCATGAGTGCCAGCATGCTCCACTTGTCTTCTTAAGACTGGAGGAAGGATGGTGTGTGCATGCATGAGTGCCAGCATGCTCCAATTGTCTTCTTAAGACTGGAGGAAGGATGGTGTGTGCATGCATGAGTGCCAGCATGCTCCACTTGTCTTCTTAAGACTGTAGGAAGGATGGTGTGTGCATGCATGAGTGCCAGCATGCTCCACTTGTCTTCTTAAGACTGGAGGAAGGATGGTGTGTGCATACATGAGTGCCAGCATGCTCCACTTGTCTTCTTAAGACTGGAGGAAGGATGGTGTGTGCATGCATGAGTGCCAGCATGCTCCACTTGTCTTCTTAAGACTGTAGGAAGGATGGTGTGTGCATGCATGAGTGGCAGCATGCTCCACTTGTCTTCTTTAGACTGTAGGAAGGATGGTGTGTGCATGCATGAGTGTCTGCATGCTCCACTTGTCTTCTTAAGGCTGTAGGATGGCTGGTGTGTGCATGCATGAGTGTGCATGCTCCACTTGTCTTCTTAAGACTGTAGGAAGGATGGTGTGTGCATGCATGAGTGTCTGCATGCTCCACTTGTCTTCTTAAGACTGTAGGAAGGATGGTGCGTGCATGCATGAGTGTCTGCATGCTCCACTTCTCTTCTTCAAACTGTAGAAAGGACGGTGTGTGCATGCATGAGTGCCAGCATGCTCCACTTGTCTTCTTAAGACTGGAGGAAGGATGGTGTGTGCATACATGAGTGCCAGCATGCTCCACTTGTCTTCTTAAGACTGGAGGAAGGATGGTGTGTGCATGCATGAGTGCCAGCATGCTCCACTTGTCTTCTTAAGACTGTAGGAAGGATGGTGTGTGCAAGCATGAGTGTCTGCATGCTCCACTTGTCTTCTTAAGACTGTAGGAAGGATGGTGTGTGCATGCATGAGTGGCAGCATGCTCCACTTGTCTTCTTAAGACTGTAGGAAGGATGGTGTGTGCATGCATGAGTGTCTGCATGCTCCACTTGTCTTCTTAAGACTGTCGGAGGATGGTGTGTGCATGCATGAGTGGCAGCATGCTCCACTTGTCTTCTTAAGACTGTCGGAGGATGGTGTGTGCATGCATGAGTGGCAGCATGCTCCACTTGTCTTCTTAAGACTGTAGGAAGGATGGTGTGTGCATGCATGAGTGGCAGCATGCGCCACTTGTCTTCTTAAGACTGTAGGAAGGGTGGTGTGTGCATGCATGAGTGGCAGCATGCTCCACTTGTCTTCTTAAGACTGTAGGAAGGATGGTGTGTGCATGCATGAGTGGCAGCATGCTCCACTTGTCTTCTTAAGACTGTAGGAAGGATGGTGTGTGCATGCATGAGTGGCAGCATGCTCCACTTGTCTTCTTAAGACTGTAGGAAGGGTGGTGTGTGCATGCATGAGTGGCAGCATGCTCCACTTGTCTTCTTAAGACTGTAGGAAGGATGGTGTGTGCATGCATGAGTGCCAGCATGCTCCACTTGTCTTCTTAAGGCTGTAGGAAGGCTGGTGTGTGCATGCATGAGTGGCAGCATGCTCCACTTGTCTTCTTAAGACTGTAGGAAGGGTGGTGTGTGCATGCATGAGTGGCAGCATGCTCCACTTGTCTTCTTAAGACTGTAGGAAGGATGGTGTGTGCATGCATGAGTGGCAGCATGCTCCACTTGTCTTCTTAAGGCTGTAGGAAGGACGGTGTGTGCATGCATGAGTGTGCATGCTCCACTTGTCTTCTTAAGGCTGTAGGAAGGATGGTGTGTGCATGCATGAGTGTGCATGCTCCACTTGTCTTCTTAAGACTGTAGGAAGGATGGTGTGTGCATGCATGAGTGTCTGCATGCTCCACTTGTCTTCTTAAGACTGTAGGAAGGATGGTGTGTACATGCATGAGTGTCTGCATGCTCCACTTGTCTTCTTAAGACTGTAGGAAGGATGGTGTGTACATGCATGAGTGTCTGCATGCTCCACTTGTCTTCTTCAGACTGTAGGAAGGATGGTGTGTGCATGCATGAGTGGCAGCATGCTCCACTTGTCTTCTTAAGACTGTAGGAAGGATGGTGTGTGCATGCATGAGTGGCAGCATGCTCCACTTGTCTTCTTAAGACTGTAGGAAGGGTGGTGTGTGCAAGCATGAGTGTCTGCATGCTCCACTTGTCTTCTTAAGACTGTAGGAAGGATGGTGTGTGCATGCATGAGTGCCAGCATGCTCCACTTGTCTTCTTAAGACTGGAGGAAGGATGTTGTGTGCATGCATGAGTGGCAGCATGCTCCACTTGTCTTCTTTAGACTGTAGGAAGGATGGTGTGTGCATGCATGAGTGTCTGCATGCTCCACTTGTCTTCTTAAGGCTGTAGGATGGCTGGTGTGTGCATGCATGAGTGGCAGCATGCTCCACTTGTCTTCTTAAGACTGTAGGAAGGATGGTGTGTGCATGCATGAGTGTCTGCATGCTCCACTTGTCTTCTTAAGACTGTAGGAAGGATGGTGTGTGCATACATGAGTGCCAGCATGCTCCACTTGTCTTCTTAAGACTGGAGGAAGGATGTTGTGTGCATGCATGAGTGTCTGCATGCTCCACTTGTCTTCTTAAGACTGTAGGAAGGATGGTGCGTGCATGCATGAGTGTCTGCATGCTCCACTTGTCTTCTTAAGACTGTAGGAAGGATGGTGTGTGCATGCATGAGTGGCAGCATGCTCCACTTGTCTTCTTAAGACTGTAGGAAGGATGGTGTGTGCATGCATGAGTGTCTGCATGCTCCACTTGTCTTCTTAAGACTGGAGGAAGGATGGTGTGTGCATACATAAGTGCCAGCATGCTCCACTTGTCTTCTTAAGGCTGTAGGAAGGATGGTGTGTGCATGCATGAGTGTCTGCATGCTCCACTTGTCTTCTCCAGACTGGAGGAAGGATGGTGTGTGCATGCATGAGTGTGCATGCTCCACTTGTCTTCTTAAGACTGTAGGAAGGATGGTGTGTGCATGCATGAGTGGCAGCATGCTCCACTTGTCTTCTTAAGACTGTAGGAAGGATGGTGTGTGCATGCATGAGTGGCAGCATGCTCCACTTGTCTTCTTAAGACTGTAGGAAGGATGGTGTGTGCATGCATGAGTGTCAGCATGCTCCACTTGTCTTCTTAAGACTGTAGGAAGGATGGTGTGTGCATGCATGAGTGCCAGCATGCTCCACTTGTCTTCTTAAGACTGTAGGAAGGATGGTGTGTGCATGCATGAGTGTGCATGCTCCACTTGTCTTCTTAAGACTGTAGGAAGGATGGTGTGTGCATGCATGAGTGGCAGCATGCTCCACTTGTCTTCTTAAGACTGTAGGAAGGATGGTGCGTGCATGCATGAGTGTCTGCATGCTCCACTTGTCTTCTTAAGACTGTAGGAAGGATGGTGTGTGCATGCATGAGTGTGCATGCTCCACTTGTCTTCTTAAGACTGTAGGAAGGATGGTGTGTGCATGCATGAGTGGCAGCATGCTCCACTTGTCTTCTTAAGACTGTAGGAAGGATGGTGCGTGCATGCATGAGTGTCTGCATGCTCCACTTGTCTTCTTAAGACTGTAGGAAGGATGGTGTGTGCATGCATGAGTGTCTGCATGCTCCACTTGTCTTCTTAAGACTGTAGGAAGGATGGTGCGTGCATGCATGAGTGTCTGCATGCTCCACTTCTCTTCTTCAAACTGTAGAAAGGACGGTGTGTGCATGCATGAGTGGCAGCATGCTCCACTTGTCTTCTTAAGACTGTAGGAAGGATGGTGTGTGCATGCATGAGTGTCTGCATGCTCCACTTGTCTTCTTCAGACTGTAGGAAGGATGGTGTGTGCATGCATGAGTGCCAGCATGCTCCACTTGTCTTCTTAAGACTGGAGGAAGGATGGTGTGTGCATGCATGAGTGCCAGCATGCTCCACTTGTCTTCTTAAGACTGTAGGAAGGATGGTGTGTGCATGCATGAGTGTCTGCATGCTCCACTTGTCTTCGTAAGACTGGAGGAAGGATGGTGTGTGCATACATGAGTGCCAGCATGCTCCACTTGTCTTCTTAAGACTGGAGGAAGGATGGTGTGTGCATGCATGAGTGTCTGCATGCTCCACTTGTCTTCTTAAGACTGTAGGAAGGATGGTGTGTGCATGCATGAGTGCCAGCATGCTCCACTTGTCTTCTTAAGGCTGTAGGAAGGCTGGTGTGTGCATGCATGAGTGGCAGCATGCTCCACTTGTCTTCTTCAGACTGTAGGAAGGACGGTGTGTGCATGCATGAGTGTCTGCATGCTCCACTTGTCTTCTTAAGACTGTAGGAAGGATGGTGTGTGCATGCATGAGTGGCAGCATGCTCCACTTGTCTTCTTAAGACTGTAGGAAGGATGGTGTGTGCATGCATGAGTGCCAGCATGCTCCACTTGTCTTCTTAAGGCTGTAGGAAGGCTGGTGTGTGCATGCATGAGTGCCAGCATGCTCCACTTGTCTTCTTAAGACTGTAGGAAGGATGGTGTGTGCATGCATGAGTGGCAGCATGCTCCACTTGTCTTCTTAAGACTGTAGGAAGGATGGTGTGTGCAAACATGAGTGTCTGCATGCTCCACTTGTCTTCTTAAGGCTGTAGGAAGGATGGTGTGTGCATGCATGAGTGTGCATGCTCCACTTGTCTTCTTAAGACTGTAGGAAGGATGGTGTGTGCATGCATGAGTGGCAGCATGCTCCACTTGTCTTCTTAAGACTGTAGGAAGGATGGTGTGTGCATGCATGAGTGGCAGCATGCTCCACTTGTCTTCTTCAGACTGTAGGAAGGATGGTGTGTGCATGCATGAGTGCCAGCATGCTCCACTTGTCTTCTTAAGGCTGTAGGAAGGATGGTGTGTGCATGCATGAGTGCCAGCATGCTCCACTTGTCTTCTTAAGGCTGTAGGAAGGATGGTGTGTGCATGCATGAGTGTGCATGCTCCACGTGTCTTCTTAAGACTGGAGGAAGGATGGTGTGTGCATGCATGAGTGTCTGCATGCTCCACTTGTCTTCTTAAGACTGTAGGAAGGATGGTGTGTACATGCATGAGTGTCTGCATGCTCCACTTGTCTTCTTCAGACTGTAGGAAGGATGGTGTGTACATGCATGAGTGTCTGCATGCTCCACTTGTCTTCTTTAGACTGTAGGAAGGATGGTGTGTGCATGCATGAGTGTCTGCATGCTCCACTTGTCTTCTTCAGACTGTAGGAAGGATGGTGTGTGCATGCATGAGTGGCAGCATGCTCCACTTGTCTTCTTAAGACTGGAGGAAGGATGGTGTGTGCATGCATGAGTGGCAGCATGCTCCACTTGTCTTCTTCAGACTGTAGGAAGGATGGTGTGTGCCCATTCAGGAGTCTCTGTGCATGACTGCTCAAGATGGTGGGTTTCCTGTAGATTGTGATTTGTCTATTGCAGACCCCAGAGCCTGCCTGTCCTCTTGTTTAGGGCTTCCCACCTGAGGATTAACTTACCCTGTTGGTGGTGAGACACATCCACATCCTTTCCATTGCAGGAGCAAGGTTCCCTCAATTCAGTCAAGGGTGTGGAATGTTATGAAATATCCATTTGTCCTTGGGATGTGATGTTTTAGAAATCTACTCATCTCATTTATTAATTCACGGGTCCCTTTTGGATTTATGCAGTAAGGTGACAAGCTGTGATAGTGTTCTTATGCAGGACTCCAATAGTAGGCTCTCTGATTATGCTATGTCTTAACAAGTGCATGAGTGAGACTTTTTACAGGGTGGGCATAAATGGAGTGTAGGTAAAGGGAATTTCCAATGCCACCTCCTCTCCCCAAAGGAGAGGGTTGCTTCCCACCCACTCCCCCTACCACCCAGCACTGCTGTAAGGCATATTGCACAGCATACTGCTCTGCTGTGCAACATCTTTAAAAACAATAACAAAACCAAAGAGCTTCTGCTGAGCTATTTAGATTTGTTAATGTTTTTAAAGAAGTTACACAATAGAAAGGGATGCTGTGCAACATGGCTAAAAAAACTAAGTATGCGCCATGACGGGGCCAATGCTGCCGCACCCTAGCACTGTATTTTCATTTGCTTTGAGCCATGTTGCACAGCTGCCCACATTCTTGTGCAACATCTTTAAAAGAATATATGATGATATCCCGCATTCTTTCATACCGCATACCATCACTCCGCATTTTTTACTGCGAAAGTACCATTAATCCACAAGCCATTATTCCTCAAACTTTTACAACGCGTATGACTTCATTACGCATGCCATTGCAACGCAAATGCATGTGTGGTGAAGTCATATACTTTGTAAAAGTACTTTATTAAAATATATATATATATAAATATATATATATATATATACTAGCAGCTCGTCCCGACCTTGTCCGGGAGCAATCAGGCTTCCCCGACCGCCGCCTGCCCCGACATTGCCCAGCAGCCCGGTCCCCGGCCGCTCCGTCCCCCACCTGCTCCGACCCCCGCCTGCCCCGACATTGTCCACCGGAGCCTTTCCTCAGCCGATATAAATTGTACCCTTCTGTTTTGATGTAACTCCCCGTCCCCCACCTGCCCCGACCCTCGCCTGGCCCGACATTGTCCCCCGGAGCCTTACCTCAGCCGATCTAAATTCTATCCTTCTGTTTTGGTGTAAGCCCTGTCCCCCACCTGCCCCGACCCCTGCCTGCCTGACATTGTCCCCCGTAGCCTTACCTCTGCCGCCGCTCCTCAGTTCACCGCTCCTCCTTCTATTTTGGTGTAAGTCTCCGTCCCCCACCTGCCCCGACCCTCGCCTGGCCCGACATTGTCCCCCGGAGCCTTACCTCAGCCGATCTAAATTCTATCCTTCTGTTTTGGTGTAAGCCCTGTCCCCCACCTGCCCCGACCCCTGCCTGCCTGACATTGTCCCCCGTAGCCTTACCTCTGCCGCCGCTCCTCAGTTCACCGCTCCTCCTTCTATTTTGGTGTAAGTCTCCGTCCCCCGCCTGCCCTGACCCCCGCCTGCCCGACATTGTCCCCCGGAGCCTTACCTCAGCTGCCGCTTCTCAGTTCACCGCTCCTCACCGCTGGGCACCGCTCCTCCCGCCGGTCCGCTGCTCCTCACCTCCTCCCTCGCGCCATGTCCACCGCTCGTCACCGCTCCTCCCCCGCGCCATGTCCGCCACTCCTCCTCGCGCTCCTGGACGCCGCACCTCCCGGCGCTCCTGACGTCAGCACGCAGGTCCCGGCCAGCACTACTTCGGGGGAACTACTTTTTTTATAATGGAAATTTTTTAAATATAACGTATTTTTTAACTTTATGTAGCCTATGTCCATCTGCACACCCCGAGGATTACAACGATGTATGGATTGGCGCTGTGGTTCCTGAGTTTACCCCCCTCAAAGCCTCAAAGTTCTTCCTTTATAATAGTAGTATAGATATATATATATATTTAAAATAAAACATTATTTCTTTTAGATTGTATTATATGTATATCTATATTAATATTACATATATATATTTTCATATATATTCATTTTTTTAAATGTATTAATTACCCTTTACACCCTAAAAACGAATCCCACCCTAGTCACTTTAAATACCCCAGCACCCTTAAACACTAACCCATCCTGACCCTAAAAATAACCCTGTACCCCAAAACCCAAACCTACCCCTGTTCCCTATTAATACCCCTGTACCGCAATACCCAAACCTAGCCCTGAACCCTAAAAATCCCCCTGTACCCCAAAACCCAAACCTTTCCTTGAACCCTAAAAATACCCCTGTACCCCAAAACCCAAACCTAGCCCTGAACCCTAAAAATACCCCTGCACCCCAAAACCCAAACATAGCCCTGAACCCTAAAAATACCCTGTCCAAAACCCAAACATAGCCCTGAACGCTAAAAATACCCCTGTACCCCATAACCCAAACCTACCCCTGAACCCTAAAATACCCCTGTACCCCAAAACCCAAACCTACCCCAGAGCCCTAAAATACCCCTGTACCCCAAAACCCAAACCTACCCCTCAACCTAAAAAATACCCCTGTACCCCAAAACCCAAACCTATCCCTCAACCCTAAAAATACCCCTGTACCCCAAAACCCAAACCTACCCCTGAACCCTAAAATACCACTGTACCCCAAAACCCAAACCTATCCCTCAAGCCTAAAAATACCATTGTACCCCAATTCCAAACCTACCCCTGAACCCTAAAAATACCCCTGTACCCCAAAACCCAAACCTACCCCTGAACCCTAAAATACCCCTGTACCCCAAAACCCATTCCTAGCCCTAAACCCTAAAAATACCCCTGTACCCCAAAACCCATACCTAGCCCTGAACCCTAAAAATACCCCTGTACCCCAAAACCCAAACCTATCCCTGAACCCTAAAAATACCCCTATACCCCAAAACCCATACCTAGCCCTGAACCCTAAAAATACCCCTGTACCCCAAAACCCATACCTAGCCCTGAACCCTAAAAATACCCCTGTAGCCCAAAACCAACCCTATAATTTAAAAATACCATACTCTAAAAATACACTGTGCACCCCATAATCCAAACACACCCTGAAAATACCCCTAAACCCCTAAAACATATACCCCAACACCCCCAAAATAAAACCATATACTTACCTTAAACTTAAACATTAAAAACATATACTTTTACCATTCATGCTTTTACATCGAATTTCGTTGTAAAAGCATGCGTGGTAAAAGCATAAAAGGTATAATGGTATGCGTTATAAAAGTATTGCGGAGTAATGGTAGCGTAGTTATAATGGTATGCGGAGTGAATGTATGCGGACAAAAAGTTGCGTTATACACGTGTTTTACCTCTTTAAAAAACTTGGAATATGCCGATCAGTCTTGCATAGGTGAAACCCATTGACTTTGCCAATGCTTGTTCTATACTGGCATGCATATATTTTACTGAATGATTGATTACTCACAGAATTGTATTTAAAGTTGCTCAGCAGTTTAGGAAAACATTGTCTCTCAAAGTGCAACTTTTTTATGTATGTTTTATTTTTAAGTGAACAATTACAAACCCTCCTTTCATGCTTGTGGATGTATTTCCATATAATGAGGGAACTTCTCGAAGAATTAGACAAAGTATAGAAACATACGCACAAGTTTTAATACTGGACCCACTGCACTTCTTTTGAGCGCTTACACTGGAAACGAATGCTTTGGTTTTAATTATTCATATATGCAAATTTAAAGAACGTATTCATATAAACTCAGCCTCTAGTGGCAGACATCCTTTAACAGATCTGTAAACTGGCCTCTAAAGGGTTTGTGGTGCTGTGGGTCAGACCTACTTTTTCACTAGAGAAAATAAACATGAAAACTTGTTGCCCTTTGACCCCACAATAACATGTCCTGTGCATCGGGCTGTAGGGGTTCCGCACCTTGCCCCCTTTTCCAAACATCAGAGTTCCATGGCTTGACTGGTGTAACTCCAATAAACAAACCCACCTAGACTACTTTGGTGTGCTCTTACAGCTTCTAATCTACACTATTGACCCTGGCAATCTTAAAAACACCTTTCTTGCTACGGACCAGAGATAGCTCTGGTCACTATTTAAACAAATAAAGGTTAACGCCCTTTCATTCATGAAGCGCACGGAAGCATTGTCAGGCAGGAACTACGCAGGTTACATGACAGACAGCTTCAGTGGTGAGACATTGTCCCCCTTTCTTGTCCCCTGGCCGGATCAGTGAGACTGCGATTTATTGAAATTCGCTTTCTATGTTCTCCCTTAATGGAGTTTACACCCTCATGGCGGCTCTTAAAGATCGCGCAAAGCGATGGAGTTTGTGCAACTGCAAACTCGAATCTCTGCTGCGTATCGTTTGTATTTGCCATGCGCTCGTGCATAAGCAACAAGGATGGCTACGACTGCTCTTTGTAGCAAGCATTGGCAAAGCCAAACGGTCTCGCCTGAATAAGAGCTATTGGCTTTGGCAATGCATCTTTGTGATGTTGTGCACCATTGTGGCAGCTGTTCAGGATGTCTAAAAGTTAGTGCTGTGGAGTGTCGTAGTGTGGAGTGAAGGATCAGTGTTATAGAGTGGAGTGGGGGAGTAGAGTGCCGTAGAGAGGATTTGTTGGACGACAGTGTCGTGGTGTGGAGCGAAGGATCAGTGTTATAGAGTGGAGTTGGGGGAGTAGAGTGCCGTAGAGAGGATTTGTTGGAGTACAGTGTCGTAGAGTAGAGCGCAGGATCACAGTGTCGTAGAGTGAAGGAATAGAGTGCTGTACAGAGGATTTGTTGGAGTACAGTGTTGTAGAATGGAATGAAGGATCACAGTGTCATAGAGTGGAGTGGGGAAGTAGAGTGCAGTAGAGAGGATTTGGTGGAGTACAGTGTCGTGGTGTGGAGCGAAGGATCAGTGTTATAGAGTGGAGTGGGGGAGTAGAGTGCCGTAGAGAGGATTTGTTGGAGTACCGTGTTGTAGAATGGAATGAAGGATCACAGTGTCGTAGAGTGGAGTGGGGGAGTAGAGTACAGTGGAGAGGATTTGTTGGAGTAAAGTGTTGCAGTGTGGAGTGAAGGATCACAATGTCGTAGGGTGAAGTGGGGGAGTAGAGTGCCATAGAGAAGATTTGTTGGAGAAGAGTCTTGTAATGTGGAGCGAAGGATCACAGTGTCGTTGAGTGGATTGGAGATGTAGACCCCTCACAGTATAGTAAGATGCAGTGCAATGCAGATTTATCATAGTACAATAGACAGCAATTCAGTGTGCACAGAGTCATCACAGTGCAGTAAGATGCAGTGCACAGATCCCCTCTTTAACAAACATGATGCCCACAAACACCCCCAGGGCCGGAAGGAAAGCCCCCAGGGGCCCCAGATAGAAGAGCCCAGCTCAGCCCCAGGGGCCCCGGATAGAAGTGCCCAGCTCAGCTCCAGGGGCCCCGGATAGAAGAGGCCACTCAGCCCCATGGCCTGAATAGAAGAGCCCGGTTCAGCCCGGCTCCTGCAGAGATTCCCTCCAGGACTATTTCTACAAACACAGCAGAAGGTGCTGACAATCTCCTACCTGAGCAGAGACCTGTGCAGACATGTCCAGGCTCTCTCCTCCCCCTGGGAGGCTGATATGGGGGGGGGGTGCAGATCTGGGGTCTGAGGGGGGGGTTTGTGAGGGTCTGAAGATGAAGGTCCTTCCTCCTCTGCAGCAGGCTGGACACATCAGGAGAGGCCTGAAGTGATGTCACCGCCGCTGCTGGTGCTGTCTCTACCGTTGCTGACCCGGAAGAGGAAACCCTTCTCCCTCTCATCCAATATATGCTCAGTGGAGTTCATCAGCAGGCGAGGAACGCCCTCTGGTGGCCGCTGACGGAACCGCTGCCTCCAGGCTCCAGCAGGGAAACAAGCATTGGCGCCTGTAAGGTGATATTTTATTTTATTTATGCATTTTTATATAGCGCTGACTTTACCCGAAGGCGTCAGAGCGCTTCACAATAGGAACAGAACTGATACATGAGGAGAAAATTACACGTGAACAGATTACAAAAGCAGACGTTAAGTTACATAAGGTAAAGTGACAATTGTGAACAAACAAAATACATGAGGTAGCAAAAAGTGCACATGAGGACAAAGTGACAAGTGTGCAGGTTACAAGAGAAAACAAAGTACAATTAGAGGTATAATAATGCAATATATGCTAGACACTCAGGCACAGAAACAATCGCTACGTAGGCAATGGTGGCACTTGTGCAAGTATCAAAGGCAAACAAAATGTGAGAGGTAGCAAACCGTGTGTTACAGGGGAAAAGTGGTGTGTGCACATTACAAAAGAGTACAAACACAAGTATAAGGATAATGCTGCAATAAATGGCAAACCCTCCAACCACAAGAACACACTGGGAAGGCACTTCCATAGTCATGGAGAATAGAATTTTCAGTAATGGGAGGTCTTCCTTCAGATAATAGAGAGGACGTGAATTACTTTTGGAGGTGTCTTTGAAGGAGGAGAACTTTGAGGTACCTTTTGAAGGCCTGGGAGCAGGTGGTGGTCCGGAGCTGAGGTGGAAGTGAGTTCCAGATTCTCACTGCGTTGCCTGAAAAGGATTGAGCCATCGTTCTTTCCTTCTTGAAAGTGGGAGGTTCAAGCAGTAGATTTTCCACATTACGTGATGGTCTAGAGCAGGGGTACTCATAGTACGGCCCGCGGGCCAGTGGCGGCCCGGCAAGCCTTCCCTGGCGGCCCGCGGACCTTGGAGACATCCTACCAGTGTTATTAAGAAAAATGTAAGAGTGTCCTGTGTCTGCAAACACTGCCGGTTGCAGCAGCGCTCTATGGGGCCGGGCGATTCCAGCGAAGGTCAGAGTGGAGCTGCAGGGGCTCTAAGAAGGGGCTAAAGAACAACAAAGCCTCATTAACAAGTAAGTGGTCTTTTAAAGACCTGTTAAGTACTCGGGTGCGGTGGGAAGCTGTCTCAGCCCCACTGACGCACACGCACGCCAGGCGAGGAGGCAGAGGGAGGGAGAGGGGGGGAGAGGGAAGGGGGTGAGAGAGGCAGACAGGTGGGAGGGAGACAGAGTGACAGAGTGCTTTCCTCCAGTATTTAACTATTGGTTTTTTTTCTAACTCGGGGCTCCACTTCTATGCATTTTAATTACTGATTGTGTCCAGAAGGCAGGGTTAGAATGGAGGAAGCAGCCTATTAAGTAATAGTGATGTCTGTGTTTGTGCAACGTCCTGGAAGCGTGGCCACAAAACTGTCACACAGAAGCAGGAATTATAAATAGCTCGTGAAGTGAAGTGAGGTGTTTGAAAGGTGTCGGGAGCAGCTAAGGAAGACATATATCTAGATTTAAATAAACATGAAAAAGCAGCAGCAGTCTCCTCGGAGGCCCAAAATCATGTGAGGCACTTGAATGATAGAGAGCTCTTTCACTGGAGGAGCCCGAGACCCTCACATGATGGAACTGCGCAGAGAACATATCAAGAGGGGGAGGGCTCTGAGGTGAAGACAGCCACCCGAGGTGAGCCGGAGAGACCACCCCCGTGGAGGGAGCGGGGTTCTCGTCACAACATTAATGGTGAATACAAGTGGGGGGAGAGGGGGCTGCTGAACCCCTCCCTAGAAAAGCTCAGGGGAGAAACTTTTCCTTGGAGGGGCGGTTTCATCTTCCGAAGACCCTCACAGGAAGGGCAACAGCGAGAAAGAACTATGTCCTGGATGGGGAGGGATTCTCGACAGCAAGAGACATTTCGTGGGAGAGTGAAGGCATAGGGAAAGGGAGTGAGGGAAAGGGAGTGAGGGAAAGGGAGTGAGGGAAAGGGAGTGAGGGAAAGGGAGTGAGGGAAGGTGAGTGAGGGAAGGTGAGTGAGGGAAAGGGAGTGAGGGAAAGGGAGTGAGGGAAAGGGAGTGAGGGAAAGGGAGTGAGGGAAAGGGAGTGAGGGAAGGTGAGTGAGGGAAGGTGAGTGAGGGAAAGGGAGTGAGGGAAACGGAGTGAGGGAAGGGGAGTGAGGGAAGAGAGGCAGGGAGTGAGGGAAGGGGAGGCAGGGAGTGAGGGAAGGGGAGTGAGGGAAGGGGAGGCAGGAAGTGAGTGAGGGTGGGAGTGAGGGAAGGGGAGGCCGGGAGTGAGGGAAGGGGAGTGAGGGAAGGGGAGTGAGGGAAGGGGAGTGAGGGAAGGGGAGGCAGGGAATGAGGGAAGGGGGTAAGGGAAGGGGAGTGAAGGAGGGAGGGAATGAGGGAAGGGGAGGGAGGGAGTGAGGGAAGGGGAGTGAGGAAGGGAGAGGGGGATGAGGGGGAAGGGGAGTGAGGGGGAAGGGGAGTGAGGGTGACGGAGGAAAGGAGATGAAAGGAGAGGGAAGGGAGAGGGAGGTAGGAGAGGGAGGGAGAGGGAAGGAGAGCGAAGGAGATATTTTATTTATTTATTTTTAACATTTGTTAAGCGCAAACAATTGCCCGCAGGCATCTCGGCGCTGTACATTTGTTTGCTCTCCTGTGCTGCTCTGTTAAGTTATTAGAGATTAAATAACCAAGTTTTCAGTTTTTTCCTGAAAGAGATGAGGGTTTCGCAGAATCTTATGGATTGCGGGAGAGTGTTCCACAGCTTTGGGGCAGTGACCAAAAAGCGTCTGTCTCCCCAGTTGACCAGCTTGGTCCGGGGTACCACCAAGACATTCTGTGTTGTTGAGCGAAGTGTTCGTGAGGGGGCGTAAGGAACAAGGTTGTCTATAAAAAATTGGGGGGCTTGATGATGTAGTGATTTGTAGACAATACATAATGTTTTGAATTTAATTCTGTTCCTGACCGGGAGCCAGTGAAAACTTCTTAAGGTCTCAGCTATTGGCATGAATCTGGGAGTACCTGAAAGAAGTCTGGCTGCAGCGTTTTGGATCGTTTGCATTTTCTTAATGACCCTAACTTGGGCATTGGAAAAGAGTCCATTACAGTAATCCAATGCTGATAGGACCAGAGAGCTGACCAATGTTTTGCCTACATTATTTGGAAGGAACGGGAGAATCTTCCTTATCAAGCGCAGTTTAAAAAATGCTGTGCTAGCCGTTTGATTGGCATGGGCCATGAAATTTAATTTGTCGTCAAAGATGACGCCCAGATTTCTCACTTTTGTGGCTGGCTTTGGCACGTTTCCAAATGATGAAGGCCACCATGTTGGGGACCAGTTGGGACTGAGATGGCCAAAAGTGACCACCTCCGTTTTCTCGGAGTTTAGTTTCAAACAGTTTGCTGACATCCATTGTCCGATGGCCAGCATACCTGTCTTGAAACTTTCTGCTACTGTTTCCCCATCATGTCTAACTGCCAGAATCAGCTGGGTGTCATCAGCATATGAGGTAAGGTTCATCCCGTGTGCTTTGATGGTTTTTGCGAGGTCCGACACATAGATATTAAAAAGTGTCGGACTGAGGGATGAACCTTGTGGTACCCCACATGGCAGTGTTAACTCTGCGGACTTGAATTGGCCCAGAGTAACGGCCTGGGTTCTCTCCGCCAGAAAAGATGCTAAAAGATTTTTAGCTAGGCCTTGCACGCCCATCCTTGCGACACGGTTGACCAGAATCTTATGGTCAACCGTGTCGAAGGCGGCCGACAAATCCAGGAGCACCAATAGTGCTGCACCACCTTGGTCTCTAATTAATCGGATATCATCCGCAGCTTTAATAAGCGCTGTTTCCGTTCCATGAAACTTACGGAATCCAAATTGTGTTTCATCGAGCAGATGGTTTTGCTCGATGAATTCCGTAAGTTGGATATTCATGGCTTTTTCTACTATTTTAGCAAGGAGTGGTAGATTAGCTATGGGCCTAAAATTTTTCAATTCTGTTTTATCTAGGCCAGGTTTTTTTAGGAGAGGTTTTAATAGAGTTTTTTTTAAGTGACTAGGAAAGATGCCAGTTTGAAACATTAGGTTGCATATTTTGGCTATAATTGGAATCACCATATCTATTAACGGGCGGAGGGTGTTCAGGGGACATGGGTCTAAAGCAGATCCGGACTTAATGGTTTTTATGATGTCATCAATTTGATTCTCCGTGACTTCTGCGAAAACAGATAGAGTATTACTTGAGAGTGGGGTCATTATCTGTTCTGTATTTTGACTATACCCAAGATTAAATGCAGAAAAAATGTCATTCACTTTGGTGAAGAAGAAGGAGGCCAATGAATCACAGAACTCTTGTGAACAGGGGGGGTTCAGGTCTGGAACAGATCCCGCCAACTGTTTGGTTATTTCGAATAACTTTTTGTGTGAGTTTTTGGCACTTTCAATTTGTTCCGTATAGTACCTTTTTTTGGTTTCGGTGATTAGAAGTTTGTATTGAGTTAAGAGTACTTTGTACATCTTTCTGTTTTCTTGATCATAGTTTTTCCTCCAATGTCTTTCTTTATTCCGACATTTTTGTTTGAATTTTCTAAGCTCCTCAGTGTACCACGGTGCTGACGGGAACCTTCTGTTCCTGGATATTCTTTTTATTGGTACCAAATTATCAGCTGCCTGATTCAACCATGCATGGTATTGTTCGGTGGCTGTTCCAGGATCATTAGACAGGGAAGGTTTGGAAATGTCCAGTATGTCCCTAAAACTAGAAATGTTGATGTCTTTCCATACTTTTAACGACTCCGGTATGGGATATGGTGTTGTGGCAGCGGGAGGTTTACCAATATGTATTGTGGCCAGTACCAGATGATGGTCAGTCCAA
Organism: Lissotriton helveticus; assembly: GCF_964261635.1. NCBI lineage: Eukaryota > Metazoa > Chordata > Amphibia > Caudata > Salamandridae > Lissotriton > Lissotriton helveticus. Next base: position 426,818,273 of record NC_136058.1, read on the forward strand.
GTCATTGGTAGGACATCAGTCACAAGCAGGTTCTCTAGATTGGTGAATATTCCATCTAGAGTGTGTCCTGCATTATGAGTAGGGCCTTTTACCAGCTGTGTTAGACCAAAAACCTCAATTTCCGACTGGAGGTGTTAGACCTGGCACCTTGGCGTGAGTTTCCCTTCCACTTTTTGCTGTTGTGCCTCGAATGTTTTGATGGTGTCTGCTACTCAGGGCACTGCGCCACGGCCAACCCGTGCCGCAGTGCAAGTGCTCCCTACTGTAAAGTGTACATGTGATTGATGTCCATGATTGGTTCATTGGATTTACTGTTAGTCCCTAGTAAAGTGCACTAGGAGTGCCAGGGCTTGTGAATGCCAATACTGCTAGTGGGCCTGCAGCGCTGGTTGCGCCACCCACAGAAGCAGCCTTAAAATGTGTCTAGGGTCTGCCATTGCAGATCCTGCGTGCAGTCTGGTACTGTCACCCTGGCTGGGCAAGTGCACACACTTGCCAGCCCCTAAACCTTCCCTTAAACTTCATATTAGTCACCCCTATGGTAGGCCTGAGGGCAGGGTGCATTGTAAGGATAAGGTAGGACATGCCCTGATGTGTGTGGCATGTTCTAATAGTGAATTACCACCAAATTCGTTTTTCACTATTGTAAGGCTACCTGTTCCCTTCTAGGCCAGATGGGCTGCTGGAATTATTACACTCTATAATCCCAGCAGGCTCAGGGAACATGGTAGAAATTCATGTTTAGTATGCCTGAACTCAGAATAATAAAATACTTCTTTTAGTAAAGTTTATTTTAATATCCTGTGTTTGCAAATGCTACTTTTAGAAAGTTAGCATTTGCTTGCCTAACCATTTCAGCCCGCCTCTGCTTGGATGTGGATCTGACTGTCTGGTGTGTGTGAGTGACAGGGCTGGGAGTTGACAGGTAGTGATTAGCAGGAGGGCCCCTTAATGGGTGGTGGGAGTTTCCCCTGAATGATGCATCAGGCTGTGCTCTGCCACCACAATGCTGGCTCCGCCCTCCTGGGGAGCGACTGATGACTCAGCCTGCACCTGGCCCCGGAAGGACCGAAGCTTGTCAACAAAGTACTCAGGCCACTCCTGCCCTCTCAATGCCGGCTCCGCCCCCCTGGGGAGCGGCTGATGTGCCTGCCCTCACACTGAATGCAGAAGTCATAAGAACCCACAACAAGTACTCAGAGACTGAAGCAGTTATGCAGAGGCCCCCCTGGCCAGTGAGAACAAAAGAAACTGTGTATAAAAGTAGGAGCCCTGCTCCTTGTAAATTAGATCCAGTTTGCGCAAAGAAGAAGCTCTGCCTGAAGAGAAGGACCCTGGACGCTGCAAGGAGAAGTACTGACTCTGATCCCAAGAGACTGGCCTGTAGTGGGTGCCTGGCTGCTGAAGGAGAGCAGGAGAAGAAAGACTGAAAGACTTTGCTTTTATCCACCTTGTGCTAAAACTTTTACCAAGATCTCCAAGGGCTTGCTGTGAACTTGCCCCCTGACCAGCGCCCCAGGAACAGTGGGCGCTACCCTGTCCCCCTGGAAGAAGGAGCCGCTGTGAGCCAGCAACCTGATCGACACAGCTGCTGAAGGAAAGAGGAGCGCGCCGTGAAAGAATCCCTGCGCCCCTCCTACGAGGCCCTTGGCACCCCGACCTGCCGAGCACCGCATCTGCTAACTGGCCGGCACCAGGTGACACCGAAAGGCCCAGCCTCGCTGGCCTAATCATCGTCCCTACCGCCTGCCTAACTGCGGAGCACCGCAAGAACGGACTGAGCCAAGTAACTGCTGTGACCTGAGAGGCTTGTGTGCGCCTCACGCTGCTACCCGGGGCTCTGCCCCCCTTTTCCAGGACCTGAGGTGTGTCGCCGTCTACCCGACCCTCGCCGCAACGCCAACCTCCGAGCCAGAGCCGAGCCGCCGCTCGCTCCAACCTCGGGAGGAAGACACCGCGACGTGGACCACCGAGCCGGCCTGCACCCGACCCCTTCCAAAGGACAAAGGTACTGTTTCCCGTCCCGCGGTGCGAGCCGCTGTCCCACCTCGCTCGCACCACCATCTGCTTCAGCCGAGCCCCCGGAGCCGCGCAGTGAGCACTCCCCGGGCCCCCGCTCTCTCCCCTGACAGCCGTGCAGCGCGCTCGTCAGGCTGACAGTGACTCCCCGGCCGCCGATCTCGCTAGAAGCGTGAGATCGGGCAGACCGGGTCCGATCGTGGGCGCAGAGAGGCCCTGGCTGATTGAAACTCTTGCTAAAGGAACGTACCAGGACTAGGGAAGAGTCCGCAACCCCTTTTTGAAGCACCAGAACAATTCGTTAACGCTGATACAAAGACCTGTGGCATAATCAAAGAGTAACTGGAACCATTTTCTTAAGCTACGCAAGACTGTATTTACAAGCCTGATCTAAAGATATATATAAAGAAGATATTTTTACAGAAATACAGTCTAGTGTCATTGTGTGGTGGGTTGATGGTCGTTGTGTGTGATATTGCAAATGTTTAACCTTATGTACTCCAGAGTTTAGCCTAGACTGCTTGCGCCACACTACCTAAAGGGCGAGTAGGGGTTATTTCTGGGAGTAATCCTTTGCCCTGACTTAGAGGAGAGGGTCCCTGCTTGTCGCAAGTACAAACCTGCGCCAACCAGAGACCCCCAATTCTAACATTGGTCGCAGCGGTGAGGATCTCGAATTTACATTTGCAGTGTCCATACATTGACTAGTGACCATCGCACAGTGATTTCAATCCAGTAACTGAGCCACAGATTTCTTTTTAAGTGACTTTGCTCTGCTAGAAGAAGATCCCTTTTTGTCTAAAGCCATGCCTGGAACCAACAGCGTAGAGAAAACCGCGTCTGTGACCTCTGAGGTGTTGGAGATAGAATGGGATGTGTCAAAACTGGAGGAATACAAGAAAGATGAGCTAGTCTTCTTTGCCAAGAGATTCAAGGTTCCACGTGCAGGGTGCAAGAACAAGACGGATTACTACAAAGCCCTGAAAGCCTGGATTGAATCTAGGAATGCACCTGAGGATCAGGAGTTACCTGATGATACTGGTGTACCTGACAAGGAAGGCAGCGTCCATAGCTTTGGCAGAGGCCTGTCGCCAGAGGAGCTGGCAGACAGAAAAGAAACCAGGAATCATGAAATGAAGCTGGCAGAATTAAACGTGAAGAGCCAACTGGAGCTGGAGAGCAAACGGATGGCTCTGGAAGAGCGAAAACTCCAGTTGGAGTTTGATGTGAAAATGAGGGAGATGAGTCTAAAAGAGAAAGCCTTGGATCATCCTCCCTCTGGTGGCAGCACAACGCCGGTGCAGGTAGAGTCAAGAGTGCACATTCCCAAAGATGTAGTTAAAGAGTTCTTTAAGGGGGATGACATAGGACAGTGGTTTAGGGCATATGAGGTAGCCATGCTTTCCCACCGGGTCCCTGAGAAGGATTGGGGAGCGGGGTTATGGGGAAGGTTCCTTAGCGAAGGAAGGGACACCCTGCTAGATTTGCCCACTGAAGACCAGAGATCCTATCCCCATATGAAAGAAGCTTTAATGACCAGGTATGGGCTTACCCCTGAAATGTATAGGCAGAAGTTTAGGGGGTGTAATAAGCGGCCTGGGAATACGTATGTGGAGTTTGTGACTTTTTTTTGCAGAGCACTGGATGGTTGGGTGAAGGGTAACAAAGTGAATGATTTTCAAGGTCTCTTTGATTTAATTGCATGGGAGCACTTGTCTGATCAATGTTTTCCTGAGTTACGCCAGCACCTGATTGATAGCAAGTTGTCCAACCCGAGGAAACTTGCTGAGGAGGCGGACCGCTGGCTCAGCACCAGGGTCCACAAGGGTCCAGTGGGAGACTCCGCCAAGGGTGGGCAGGGTCCCCAGCAGAAGAGTGGGGGGGACAAGGGAAAACAGAAAGGGTTCCAAAAAGGCCCCCAAAGTAATCCCCAAGGGGACCAGCAGAAAGGTTCTCAGCCTCCCCCACCCCCTAAGCAGGATGGGGCCCCGACAGGTCGACCTGTTCCAAAGGGGCCCTTCAATTGTTACAAATGTGGTGACCCGGGGCACATAGCCCGTGACCCCAAGTGTCGCCTGTTTGGAAAACCAGCACCCACTGGTGCTCCGCCCCGACAAGTGACCAGTGTTCACTTAGGAGGAGAAGTGATGGTCCCGGGGGGTGGAGATCCTGTTCAGATGACCCTAGTCTCACTAGGAGACAGCGAGATGGTCCCTACAAGCTACCTGCCCTCTAACACTAAAAAATATGGGCAGGTGGTTACCATCAATGGTAAGAAAGCTGAGGCTCTTAGAGACACAGGAGCCAGTGTGACTGCAGTGAGGCATCACCTGGTGTCTCAAGAGCAGGTTGTACCCCATGCCTACTGTAGGGTTGTCAACGCTGACAATTCAGAGAGTCAGTGTCCGATGGCTCAAGTTCCCTTCGAGTGGGGGGGGGTCTCTGGTACTCTGCAGGTCTGTGTGAGGAAAACCATGCCTGTTGACTGTTTGCTAGGGAATGACTTGGAGGACTCCCCTTGGGAAAAGGTGGAGAAAACGACTCACCTGAGGATGGTGGGTCTACCTGACTGGGCGTGCGTGACCACCCGGTCAATGGCAGCCAGTAGGGGTGAGCAAGAGGTCCTGGGGCCGGACGGAGAGGCCCAGGAACCGGCCTTAGGGAGAAGGCGCAGGGCGCGCGGGAAACCGGCCCCTGAAGTTCCCACGGTCCAGGAGGAAGCAGACCTTGAGGGGGATGCCCTGGAGCCTACTGGGGAACAGATTGCCGAACTGGGGGACCTGCCTGAGCTGACCCATTGGCAGCAAGAAGGAGGCCCCTCCAGGGAGGAATTCTGCAGGGAGCAGAAAGAATGCCCTTCTCTCGTGGGTATGCGGCAGCAGGCTGCAGACCAGGCCAATGGTGTTCAGGCCAAAACACATTATGTGTACTGGGAGAATGACCTCCTGTACTCAGAGCCTAAGGCTGCTGAACCTGGGTCAGCCCGTGTGCTGGTGGTACCCCAGAAGTTCAGAGCCTTCCTACTGGGACTGGCTCATGATGTGCCTTTAGCAGGACATTTGGGGATGGACAAGACCTATGACAGGCTTGTCACCCACTTCTACTGGCCCCAAATGCACAAGAGCTCAGATGCTCATTGTAGGACCTGTCCAACTTGCCAGGCAAGTGGGAAGTGCGGAGGGAAGAACAAGGCTCCCCTCCAACCCTTCCCTGTGGTCAGTACGCCATTCCAACGAGTGGGTATTGATATTGTTGGGCCTCTGGACCCCAAGACAGCCATGGGCAACAGGTTCATCCTGGTCTTGGTGGATCATGCCACCCGGTACCCTGAAGCCATCCCTCTGAGGACAGTGACGGCCCCCGTGGTGGGGCGTGCACTAATGGGAATTTTCTCCAGAGTGGGGTTCCCTCTAGAGGTGGTGAGCGACAGGGGGACCAACTTTATATCCAAGTATATGAAGTCCCTTTGGCAAGAGTGTGGTGTAACCTACAAGTTCACCACACCTTACCATCCCCAAGGAAATGGGTTGGTTGAAAGATTTAACCGAACCCTGAAGGGCATGATCATGGGCCTGGAAGGTCCAATGAGGCGTAAGTGGGACGTCCTCTTACCATGCCTGCTCTTTGCATACCGCGAGGTGCCACAGAAGTCTCTAGGGTTCAGCCCCTTTGAGCTGCTGTATGGTCACCCCGTGAGAGGACCACTGAGTTTGGTAAAGGAAGGCTGGGAGCAATCTCCCAGGAAACCTCCCCAGAATGTATATAGCTACATGCTGGCCTTCAGAAACCAAACCAGGCGCTTCAGACAACTTGCTGAGGCAAATCTGGAAGCAAGCCAGGAGGAGATGAAGCGGTGGTACGACCAGAATGCCACTCTGGTAGAGCTTCAGCCTGGACAGGAGGTGTATGTCTTGGCCCCAGTGGAACCCTGTGCACTTCAGGATAAGTGGACAGGCCCCTTTGAGGTTGTGGAGCGCAAGAGCTCGGTGACATACTTGGTGGACATGAAGACGCCCAGGAATCCTTTAAGGGTCTTACATGTCAACCGCCTCAAGCCCCACTTGAAAAGGTCCGAAGTGGGCATGCTGTTGGCCACTGATGATGGAATGGAAGAGGAGTCTGAGCCTCTTCCTGACCTCTTAGTGGCCTGTGAGAAAGATGGGTCAGTGGATGGAGTTAACCTCTCACCCACCCTGACCCCTGAGCAACAGGAAGACTGCCGCCAGTTGCTGGGGCAGTTTCCAGACCTGTTCTCCCTGGTTCCTAGTGTCACAGATTGGTGCGTCCATGATGTGGACACAGGGGACAGCTTACCTGTGAAGCACAAGGCTTACAGGGTAACTGACAGGGTACGGGCCTGCATCAAGGAGGAGGTCTCCAAGATGCTTGCTCTTAGGGTGGTTGAGTCTTCCAGCAGTCCTTGGTCCAGCCCCGTGGTCTTGGTCCCAAAGGCTGCTGCGCCGGGAGCCACACCTGAACTCCGGTTCTGTGTGGACTACAGAGGACTCAATTCAGTCACCAAGACTGACGCGCACCCTATCCCCAGAGCTGATGAGCTCATTGATCGGCTAGGGGCTGCCCGGTACCTCAGCACGTTTGATTTAACGTCTGGGTACTGGCAGATCGCCTTGACCGAGGGGGCAAAGGAGAGGTCAGCATTCTCCACACCAGATGGGCATTTCCAGTTCCGGGTTATGCCATTTGGGATGAAGAATGCCCCTGCCACCTTTCAGAGGTTGGTCAACCAGGTGTTGGTTGGGCTGGATGAGTTCAGTGCCGCCTACCTGGATGACATCGCAGTGTTCAGTGGCACCTGGCCAGAACACCTGCGGCACCTCTGGGAAGTGTTGATGGCGCTGCGCAAGGCAGGCCTCACAATCAAGGCAAGCAAGTGCCAGATTGGGCAGGGTTCCGTGGTGTACTTGGGACACCAAGTGGGGAGTGGCAAGGTGGCACCCTTGCAACCCAAAATTGAGACCATCCTGGCTTGGGAACCCCCCAAGACCCAGACTGCAGTGAGAGCCTTCCTGGGGCTCACTGGGTATTACAGGAGGTTTGTCAAGGGCTATGGCACTATTGTGACCCCCTTGACAGAACTGACTTCTAAGAAGCAGCCCAGGAATGTGATTTGGACTGACACCTGTCAGAAGGCTTTTGACACCCTGAAGACTGCCATGTGCACGGCGCCCGTGCTCCTGGCTCCTGATTTCTCCAAGGAATTCATAGTGCAAACAGACGCTTCAGAGCATGGTGTAGGGGCTGTTCTCTCACAGATGACTGAGGAGGGCTGGGACCAACCCGTAGCCTTCATCAGTAGGAGGTTACTTCCACGGGAAAGTAGGTGGAGTGCAATAGAGCGAGAAGCATTTGCTGTGGTCTGGGCGCTGAAGAAGCTAAGACCCTACTTGTTTGGGTCTCACTTCCGGGTTCAGACGGACCACAGGCCCCTCAGATGGTTGATGCAAATGAGGGGTGAGAACCCAAAACTGTTGAGGTGGTCCATCTCCCTACAGGGTATGGACTTCACGGTGGAACACCGCCCTGGCACAGATCACGCCAACGCTGATGGTCTGTCCAGATTTTTCCGCCTTAGTGATGAGGAACTCCCTGGGGAAGGGTAGTTCTCCCCACATTTCAGCTGGAGGGGACACGTGTTAGACCTGGCACCTTGGCGTGAGTTTCCCTTCCACTTTTTGCTGTTGTGCCTCGAATGTTTTGATGGTGTCTGCTACTCAGGGCACTGCGCCACGGCCAACCCGTGCCGCAGTGCAAGTGCTCCCTACTGTAAAGTGTACATGTGATTGATGTCCATGATTGGTTCATTGGATTTACTGTTAGTCCCTAGTAAAGTGCACTAGGAGTGCCAGGGCTTGTGAATGCCAATACTGCTAGTGGGCCTGCAGCGCTGGTTGCGCCACCCACAGAAGCAGCCTTAAAATGTGTCTAGGGTCTGCCATTGCAGATCCTGCGTGCAGTCTGGTACTGTCACCCTGGCTGGGCAAGTGCACACACTTGCCAGCCCCTAAACCTTCCCTTAAACTTCATATTAGTCACCCCTATGGTAGGCCTGAGGGCAGGGTGCATTGTAAGGATAAGGTAGGACATGCCCTGATGTGTGTGGCATGTTCTAATAGTGAATTACCACCAAATTCGTTTTTCACTATTGTAAGGCTACCTGTTCCCTTCTAGGCCAGATGGGCTGCTGGAATTATTACACTCTATAATCCCAGCAGGCTCAGGGAACATGGTAGAAATTCATGTTTAGTATGCCTGAACTCAGAATAATAAAATACTTCTTTTAGTAAAGTTTATTTTAATATCCTGTGTTTGCAAATGCTACTTTTAGAAAGTTAGCATTTGCTTGCCTAACCATTTCAGCCCGCCTCTGCTTGGATGTGGATCTGACTGTCTGGTGTGTGTGAGTGACAGGGCTGGGAGTTGACAGGTAGTGATTAGCAGGAGGGCCCCTTAATGGGTGGTGGGAGTTTCCCCTGAATGATGCATCAGGCTGTGCTCTGCCACCACAATGCTGGCTCCGCCCTCCTGGGGAGCGACTGATGACTCAGCCTGCACCTGGCCCCGGAAGGACCGAAGCTTGTCAACAAAGTACTCAGGCCACTCCTGCCCTCTCAATGCCGGCTCCGCCCCCCTGGGGAGCGGCTGATGTGCCTGCCCTCACACTGAATGCAGAAGTCATAAGAACCCACAACAAGTACTCAGAGACTGAAGCAGTTATGCAGAGGCCCCCCTGGCCAGTGAGAACAAAAGAAACTGTGTATAAAAGTAGGAGCCCTGCTCCTTGTAAATTAGATCCAGTTTGCGCAAAGAAGAAGCTCTGCCTGAAGAGAAGGACCCTGGACGCTGCAAGGAGAAGTACTGACTCTGATCCCAAGAGACTGGCCTGTAGTGGGTGCCTGGCTGCTGAAGGAGAGCAGGAGAAGAAAGACTGAAAGACTTTGCTTTTATCCACCTTGTGCTAAAACTTTTACCAAGATCTCCAAGGGCTTGCTGTGAACTTGCCCCCTGACCAGCGCCCCAGGAACAGTGGGCGCTACCCTGTCCCCCTGGAAGAAGGAGCCGCTGTGAGCCAGCAACCTGATCGACACAGCTGCTGAAGGAAAGAGGAGCGCGCCGTGAAAGAATCCCTGCGCCCCTCCTACGAGGCCCTTGGCACCCCGACCCGCCGAGCACCGCATCTGCTAACTGGCCGGCACCAGGTGACACCGAAAGGCCCAGCCTCGCTGGCCTAATCATCGTCCCTACCGCCTGCCTAACTGCGGAGCACCGCAAGAACGGACTGAGCCAAGTATCTGCTGTGACCTGAGAGGCTTGTGTGCGCCTCACGCTGCTACCCGGGGCTCTGCCCCCCTTTTCCAGGACCTGAGGTGTGTCGCCGTCTACCCGACCCTCGCCGCAACGCCAACCTCCGAGCCAGAGCCGAGCCGCCGCTCGCTCCAACCTCGGGAGGAAGACACCGCGACGTGGACCACCGAGCCGGCCTGCACCCGACCCCTTCCAAAGGACAAAGGTACTGTTTCCCGTCCCGCGGTGCGAGCCGCTGTCCCACCTCGCTCGCACCACCATCTGCTTCAGCCGAGCCCCCGGAGCCGCGCAGTGAGCACTCCCCGGGCCCCCGCTCTCTCCCCTGACAGCCGTGCAGCGCGCTCGTCAGGCTGACAGTGACTCCCCGGCCGCCGATCTCGCTAGAAGCGTGAGATCGGGCAGACCGGGTCCGATCGTGGGCGCAGAGAGGCCCTGGCTGATTGAAACTCTTGCTAAAGGAACGTACCAGGACTAGGGAAGAGTCCGCAACCCCTTTTTGAAGCACCAGAACAATTCGTTAACGCTGATACAAAGACCTGTGGTATAATCAAAGAGTAACTGGAACCATTTTCTTAAGCTACGCAAGACTGTATTTACAAGCCTGATCTAAAGATATATATAAAGAAGATATTTTTACAGAAATACAGTCTAGTGTCATTGTGTGGTGGGTTGATGGTCGTTGTGTGTGATATTGCAAATGTTTAACCTTATGTACTCCAGAGTTTAGCCTAGACTGCTTGCGCCACACTACCTAAAGGGCGAGTAGGGGTTATTTCTGGGAGTAATCCTTTGCCCTGACTTAGAGGAGAGGGTCCCTGCTTGTCGCAAGTACAAACCTGCGCCAACCAGAGACCCCCAATTCTAACAGGAGGGATATGGTGTCCTTGTCCTCACAACAGTCCAAGTGGAAATTAAAGTCTCCTAATAGTGTGGTGGACTTATCGTTGGCGGAAGCTTCTAGGATGGTGGTGATTTCTGTAAGAAATCCCGACCGGGTTTCAGGCCGTCTGTATAATAAAAAACCTCTAAAATTAAAAGAGGGGGACAGGTGGATATCAAATTGAAACGCTTCACATGTTGTGGAAGGAATTGTAGTGATGCGAGTTTTGAAAGAGTCGCGGGCAATTATAGCAATCCCACCTCCTCTCTTGCCCGTTCTGTCTAACCTGTAGGATTTAAAACCTTTTGGGACGGCTATTACAAGGTCTGGATCTGATGTATTATCCAACCAGGTCTCTGTCAGGAATAATATGTCAATGTTCTTGTCAGTGATGACATCTGCTGTTTCTTGCCTGTGTTTGGCTAGAGAACGCACGTTGATCAAAGCGATTATGAAGCTTTGTCCTGTCTGTTTAGGGGTGTTACTTCCCACAGCATGATTTAGGAGGGGAATGGACGCCTGACAATGCTCACAGTATAGTGCGTTTATGGGTGATGTAAGATCCAGACTATACCGTGTGCATTCTTCCTTGATTTGAGGGCGGAGGTCGTTCAGCAAGGCATGAGAGTACGGTGGCCGCCGTTCAGCTCCAATAGGACCAGGGGTTGTGGCCCTAGGCCCGTGTCCGGCGCGGACGGGCGCAGACGGGCGCAGACGGGCGCAGACGGTCTTGCCTTTGGCGCGCCTTCGGCGCGCCGCCGGCGCGCCCGCTGCGCCCGCCCGCTGCGCGGACGGGAAGTGCGACTATTTTTATCCATTTTCGTGTGAGGAGGGTGGGAGGGACGATAGGCTAGACCGTCTCCCTTCCCTTCCCAAGATGGCGGATCCGGTGGGTGGGAGTAAGTGCCCAGCGCCAATCAGGAGCGGGCTGAAGTGTGCTCGTGACACAGCCTGGAGCGAAGTAATCTCGCCCCAGGTAAGGATCAATTAAAAACTGCCTTTAAAATATTTACAGTGATTAAAAACCCTGATCCTACAATACAGCTATGTTATTCACATTCAATAACAAATTTAACAAGAGAGGCGCAAGGAAGCGCTAAGAACCCCGGCTTCCGCCTCAGGGTGAAAACGATCTCAGTTTAGCAAACAATACCGAGCCTCGGGAGGAACGGCCTTAAGTAGTCTGGGAGGGCGGGAGGGACGATAGGCTAGACCGTCTCCCTTCCCTTCCCAAGATGGCGGATCCGGTGGGTGGGAGTAAGTGCCCAGCGCCAATCAGGAGCGGGCTGAAGTGTGCTCGTGACACAGCCTGGAGCGAAGTAATCTCGCCCCAGATAGGGAGAGGGAGTGAGACAGTCAGAGTGAGGGAGAGATAGGGAGAGAGAGGGAGGGAGTAAGAGGGAGTGAGACAGTCAGAGTGAGTGAGACAGAGGGAGACAGGGAGGGAGAGAGAGAGAGAGAGAGAGAGATAGAGGGAGGGAGACAGAGAGAGGGAGAGAGAGAGAGGGAGGGAGATGTGTGTGTGCCGGGTCTGGTGGCTCAGTGGACGAAGGCGTCCGCTGCAGGGACCTGTGTTCAACCTCACGGTCACAGTTTTTTTGTTGCTCTAGCCCTGCCCACTGCCCCCTCCCCCACCGGTGCGGCCCTCAGACACAAACCACAATGTAAATTTGGCCCCCGAGAGAAAGTTTGTGAGTATCCATGGTCTAGAGCCTCCAAAGAGTTTCAGTTTATTCGCTAGGTAGCGAGAAGAGGAGGAGTGCAAGGCTTTGAGGGTGATACAAGCAGTCTTGTAGATAGCTCTAGCATCGATGGGAAACCAGCGGAGGGTGGATAACATTGGTGTGATGTGGTCGCTTCTTTTGGCCCCATAAATGAAACGAGCTTTTGAATGGAGAACAGATTTAAGGGGGGACAAGTGGGATTTGGGGAGGCCAGTAAGAAGAGAATTGCAGTAGTCCAGTCTGGAGAGGACCAGCGATTGCACCAGGGTTATAAGGTCCTGCTCCGGGAAGAAGCGACGGATTCCCCAAAGAAGGCGCAGTTGGTATCGTGCAGACATTGCAATGGAATTGATGTGGGAGATTATATTGAGTTTTTTGTCAAGTATGACACCAAGGGATTTTGCGCTGTCAACAATGATGGGTTTATTGTTAAGTAGATTCATCTGATCCATCCATGATTGCACCGGGGGAGGAGAGAGTGAGGAGGAGAAGAGGAGGAATTTAGTTTTGGAGGGATTCAGAATCAGTTGATGAGTTGACATCCAGTTTTGAATGGAGTCCAGAGTAGAGCTTAGGACGGAGAGATCGTGAGTGGAGGCGACCTTGAGGTAGATTTGAGTGTCGTCTGCATAGAGATGATAGTGGATCCCGGATTTACTTAGGAGATCTCCCAGTGGTTCTAAATAGAGATTGAACAATGTGGGTGCAAGTATAGAGCCTTGAGCGCAGTAGTGTGACGGTGTCGGCGGTGCTTTCGGTGTCTGAGGGGTTGTTTAGTGAGTGCGGTTCCACAGTTGGGGAGGGTGTTCATGGTGTTGTTTGACGGGGTCTTGTCCTCTCTCGGTCGGGGTCTCCGCGGGTCTAAGGAGGCTCAGGATGTGACGGAGTGTCCTGGGAGGCAGAGCTGCCTCCCTCCCCGTGCTCGTGGACGCTGGTCGCAGCCTTGAGTCAGCGAGCAGGTGTGGCGCGTGGGCCAGAGCTTCCGACGCTGGTGCTGCAGACCCAGGTCCGAGCCTTGGGGTCGCGTCCGTGTCACTTCCTCCCCCGCGCCTGAGTGCGTCACTCGGGGTCATGTGATTCCTACGATGCCCGCGGGGGGGGGCAGAAATGAAGCAGCGTCTGCAGGGGGTGGAGGGGCTCGGGTCTGTCTGAGGTCACAGAGGAGGGGGGCCACGCGGAGAGCAGGGGGGCCGGGGGGCGCTGCTCATGGGCGTAGGAAGTGTGGGGGATGCGGGGGATGTATCCCCCCAGATTTTGGAGTGGGGGGGGACACGGGGGACAAGGGTGGGGGGGACGAGGGGACAAAAGAATTTCCCCTATCTCTCCTGTCTGTGGCAGGTCCATTATCGCGTGAAAGCGCTACCTAATGGCCCTGTACTTGATCTGCCTGGAGTCAAAGAGGCCACCCGCCCTCTGCCCTTTGTTATGCTGTCTCTTTTCCTTAAAGGTTTAAAGGTTTAAAGGTTGGGCGTTTCGAATGCCGAGAATACTCTCTTTTGTCACGCAGTGAGGAAGACAGATATTTTTTAAACAGGTACGTGTGGCGGTTTTGAAAGTTGAGATGCGGGAGAAAGTGTTATGAAAGCAGGGATTTGTAAACATTTTGTAATTACGTTCTGATGAATTGGGATTTAGATACGGACGGCTTGAGCTGAAGAGTGTAAGATGAACGGGGGATTTAGTAGTGAACTAGTATGATTGGGGTATGTGTGGGTGTGTTAAGAGAGAGAATGAACAGCATGTTTCCGATAGCGGTTAGGAGAGAAAGGCATAGAAATGCGAATTGTTAGGAGAGGGAGCTTGTCGTAGCGGGTTGTTGATGATGGGCATAAAGGGAGGGGTGAATTTCATAGACACGAGAGCACAAAAATGTGTAGGCGATCTGGTGATTACTAAGGAAAGTTTAAAAAAATTAAAAAAGCATGTACTTTATAGTAGTGATTACACTAAGAGGGAGATATTAGCACGTTTTTTAATTCACACAACATCATTAAATCACATGTAGGTTTCATATGAATTGCATCTAATAATAATGTTATTCAGTATACAAAGAGGCGGATTGCTAATCAATGCTTGTTTAATTAACTTTACAGTTACCCCTGACGAAGGGGCCTTGGAGCCCCGAAATGCATTGGGTTTTGAATAAACTGCTTTTAGATGAACTTGGCTTTTGTACGTATTCTTGCATGAAGAGGTTCGGAAGGCCCAGCTTGAATATGAGAAACACAGGAAATGGCATTTCCTTGCATACGGAGTAAAGATGGATGAAAAAGTTAAACTATGGAGTAAAAGTGATGAAAACGGATAAATATGGATGACTATGTATAACGAGAATTGCATAAGCAGCAGCCACTGTGCCATGGTTTGGGGCGCTTATTAGTGTCCCAGAATGATGCAGTCTTTTCCTTCATACCCATTTCTGTCTCTGTCTCGCTCCTGCTTAGGTTCTGACTTCAAGAGCCCTTATGTTCTCTGTCTTGCATCACCCTTTCTTTATTTGTTTCTCTGTTAAATGGATCCAAAATAGGCTGACACTTTGGCTGGATATTTCCTCATTTACTGACCGTTTTATAATCCAAAGAAAAACCTCGGGACGGAGAGAAAAAAAATGAAATACCTAAATTAAGCAATACAGAGTGGTCAGCAGACAGGCCAGATTATTATTTACATCCACACATATTATAACCACTTTACAGAGTTTTCCAGTGAAAGCGCTTTCTTTTTTTCTTCTTTCTTTGAACAAGATTGTTTTCCCAGAGTGGGGAAGTGCACCATTCATAAAGGGACTGCAATACCTGGTTGATGGGTGAAGTGGAAATGTTTAATACAATCGTTTTCAACTGTTTTAATTATTTTAGCTTATAAAATGTGTACTGCGGCTCTGTGTTCCGGGATGTGATTTTTTTTTAAACCAAACTGCTTACATTTTGAAAGGATATAAGCAATGGACATTAAAACGGGTTCCTTCCTGGTCCTGTAGCCATGTCCTGAATTTTTCAGGAAAAATCCCATATATTTCTTAATAATGAGTTTAAAACTGTTAAGGTAACCATGTTGTTCCTGAATACATTTCACATGATTTGCTTATTCTTGCATTCCTTATGAGTGTTTGCTTTTTTCAAGGTGTTCTTCATTTTTTTTCAGGCAGCATTTTACTGTTGTCTAGTGCATAATTTGAATTTAGTTGCAGCACAATTGAGTTGTAGCTGAAGGCAGTGCAAGTTTCTCTCAGTGGGGCACTATGGTCTTCAGTGTGGGAGAGGATGTTGCACTCTGGCCAGAGCTGCTGAATTTGGAACTGGCGCACCATTTTCAGCCTTCATGACCAGTCCACCAGACCGCACTCCTGACCGAGTTCATTCCGATGCTACACCTTAGAAGGACCGATAGACCTTAGAAGCCCTGGTGTCTTAGCACCCGCAGGTGGACCCTAACGGTGGCAAGTGTGAGTTAACCTTGAAGGCCTGTCCACCACAATCCATACTGCAATTCACCTCCAGTCTAGCGAGCAGGCATACGAAGAAGCACACCCTAGATCATGGGTACTCACAAACTTTCTCTCGGGGCCGAATTTACAGTGTGGTTTGTGGCCGAGGGCCGCACCGGTGGAGGCAGGGTCAGTGGGGGAGGGGTTAGATGGAAAAAAACTGTGACCATGAAGTTGAACTCAGGCCCCTGCAGCGGACGCCTTCATCCACTGAACCAACAGACCAGCATACACACACATCTCTCTTTCTTTCTCTCTCTCTCTCTCTCTCTCTCTCTCTCTCTCTCTCTCTCTCTCTCTCTCCCTCCCTCTCTTTGTCTCCCTCCCTCTCTTTGTCTCCTTCCTTCTCTTTGTCTCCTTCCCTCTCTCTGTCCCCCTCCCTCTATCTCTCTCTCGCTCCCTCCTTCCCTCTCTCTCTGTCTCACTCTGTCTCCCTCTGCCTCTCTGACTCTCCCCTCGTTCTCTCTCCGTCTCCCTCCCTCTCTTTCCTTCTCTCTCTCCATCTCCCTCCTTCTCTTTCCTTCCCTCTCTCCGTCTCCCTCCATCTGTTTCCCTCTATCTGTGTCCCACTGTCTGTCTCCCTCCCTCTGTCTGTCTCCATCCCTCCCTCTGTCTGTGTCCCTCCCTCTGTCTGTCTGTATCCCTCCCTCTGTCTGCATGCCTGTCACCCTCTGCCTGCCTGTCACCCTCTGTCTGTCACCCTCTGTCACCCTGTGTCTCCCTCCCTGTGTCTCTCTCCCTCTGTCTCTCTCCCTCTGTCTCCTTCACTCCCTCTGTCTCCTCCCTCCCTCTGTCTCCTCTCTCCCTCCCTCTCCCTCTCTCTGTCTGTCTCCCTCCCTCTGTCTGTCTGTCTGTCTCCCTCCCTCTGTCTGTCTGTGTTTCTCCCTCCCTCTGTCTGTCTGTCTCCCTCCCTCCGTCTGTCTGTCTCCCTTCCTCCCACCGTCTGTCTGTCTGTCTCCCTCCCACTGTCTGTCTCTCTCCCTCTGTCTGTCTCCCTCCTTCTGTCTGTCTCCCTTCCTCTGTCTGTCACCCTCTGTCTCTCTCCCTCTATCTCCCTCCCTCTATCTTCCTCCCTCTATCTTCCTCCCTTCCTCTATAATCCTCCCTCCTTCTATCTTCCTCCCTCCCTCTATCTGCCTCCCTCCCTTTACCTTCCTCCCTCCCTCTATCGCCCTCCCTCCCTCCCTCTATTGCCCTTCTGTCTGTCTCCCTCCCTCTGTCTGTCACCCTCTGTCTGTCACCCTCTATCTCCCTCCCTCTAGCTCCCTCCCTCTAGCTCCCTCCCTCTAGCTTCCTCCCTTCCTCTGTCTCCCTCCCTCTGTCTCCCTCCCTCTATGTCCCTCCCTCTGTCTCCCTCCCTCTGTCTCCCTCCCTTGTAGTTCTGTAGTTTGAGGGTCTGGTTTGGTGGTTCCGAACCCGTTCAATAAAGGTCGTCGGAAATAGACGATTTTGGTATCAGCGGACCGCAAATCACGAGTGCGGTATGTACGAGTGTTTTCGCATTAATCGATCTATGAGAACACTATGTATTTAGGGATTTCATTTGAACCTTCGGGTTCCATTTTGTGTGCGGCAGCCATTTTGTGTGGTTGCCCTCACATAGGCCGATGACTACGGCCGAATGAGTCTTTGAGACACGTACACCTTAGCTGACTTCTGAATGACCTGGCCGAACTGA
Source organism: Lissotriton helveticus (assembly GCF_964261635.1). Lineage (NCBI taxonomy): Eukaryota > Metazoa > Chordata > Amphibia > Caudata > Salamandridae > Lissotriton > Lissotriton helveticus. Next base: position 426,835,384 of record NC_136058.1, read on the forward strand.
CTCCTTGCTCGAGGCTGACCTCGCTGAGCCAGTTCCTTGTTAAGCAGCTGGTCAGATAAAGATCAAAGAGCAGGACGTGCCGGAGCTTACAGTACACTGCACCCACCTTTCTATCTTGCTTCCAATCTGTTTCTGCTCCTTCCTTTACAACATGATTACTGATTTGGGTTGAGGTTTTATGATGGGTTTGTCTGGCCTGACCAAACAGGATATTGGAATTTGCTTGGTCATTTCTGGTGGGCTGGACAACGGAAAGTGGGATTGTCGTCATGCGATATGTTTGAAATGTCACTCTCAGTGATTGGTTAGTTTGTATGTAACCAATGCCACCTTTGGAATGTGATTTTTGGCATAAAAGACCATGCTCCGCTCATTGAATTTGTGCAGTCTCTAGCGAACCACCCGTGTTGTGCTTCGTAGACCTCTGTTCCTGGTTGCAGCCAATACACTTTGGTCTTTGACGTCATCAAGAAGCATCACGTGTCTCTGTTTGCCGAGGCAGGGGAACTCGAAGGCATCTGGCGTTTTCCCTGGCGCCGCTAGGTTCTAAAACCTGGTCCTTCACCCTCTGTCTCCCCCTGACTCCCTCCATCTCCCTCTCTCTGTCTGCCTCTCTCTCACCCTCTGTCTCCCTTTCCCTCCTTTTCCATCCCCCCGTCTCCCTCTGTCTGCCTCCGTCTACCTCTCCATCTCCCTGTCACTCTGCAGCTATCTGTCTGTTCCTGTCCCTGCCTCTATCTGTCTCTGTCTGTCCCTGTCTCTGTCTCCCTCCCTGTCTCCCTAATCCATAGTGCAACCTAGTGTATGTAGGTGTTTCACAGTATCTTTAAGTGTCTCTTTCAGAATAGCATTGGCCCTGTGCCTGTTCAGGCAGAGGCCATGGTCAGTCTGAGTCAGGTACCACCAGTACCAGTTAGCAAAACGTTGGGGAGGGCACAGGAGGGCTTTGCAACACTAAAGAAGCACAAACTCAGAATTTAAAACATAACACCATGGTTGGGGGTTCTCTTTAATAATCAGAATTGATTTATATCCTAATGAACCCATTTTCCAACTTTAGGATAAGGAAACACTGGGGAAAAATCATAACGTTCTAATCTATACCTTGCAGTTTTCATGCAGCTCTTTGATGACGGTTAATAGCGCACTGTTCAATGTTAGGATTTTAACTTATAAACTGCAAATACCAAAATAATCTCTCAGACAAAAGCAGTAACTCACTGACCAATTTACATGGTATGCATTTTGTGATCTGCGTGCTACACATTCTATGCAGCAGCCATCTTAACCCAGTGTGGCTACCTTACCAAGAGTCAAAACTTCCAGTAGTCAGACCTCTGATCTCTCTCAATAAAAAACATTAATCACCAAAGTTATCTTCACATTTTTACTGTTGCCTGAAAATTGCTGGAGACCAGGAATGCAGCAGCAGGTACTTTTCAAATCATAATGCACTTACAAACACAACGCCCCACCCGAAGTCAGCGACCTTTGCTTGCTTGGTGCATGAAGATGCAAGACCATGTTTTTTTAACATGTGGTCTGATTACTATGTGAATGTAAATAACAATAAAGCGTACATGCAAACTATGACAACATGCCTGCTTTTCTCAATATTTCACTTCAAATCTATGCAACTGTATTTGTTTAACGGGCGGTGATTTGTATGGGGTCAACGGAAAGTCCACAAGGTTGTCCCTGTCCCCCCCAGAATTGTAGTGTCTCCTACGCCCCTGGCGCTGCTGACACCACTGCAGGGAGGGAGACTCGGACAGAGCCCCCCCACCCCCTGTAGATCTACAGGAGCCTTTAATGGGAGCTCACCCTCTGCTCATCATCGGAGACTTCGCAGGAAGCATTTTCAGAAAATATCACTTTAATGTGTTGAGAGATTCTCTATCCAGCTCCTTTCGATACAAACCCGGCTCAAGTTCAAGTTCAAGTTCAAAAATTTGTATAGCGCACTACTCACCCAGAGGGTCTCAAGGCGCTTGGGGGTGGGGGGGGGGGGTACTTTACTTATCGAATATCCAAGTTTTTAGTTGCTTTCTGAAGGAGAGGTGGTTCTGTGCAATGCGGAGGTGGGTGGGGAGAGAATTCCAGGTTTTGGCCGCTAAGTAGGAGAAGGATCTTCCCCCCATGGTGGATCAATGGATGCGCGGAATTGCGGCGAGGGCTTGATTGGATGATCGTAGTTGGTGGGTGGGGGTGTAGAAGGACAGTCGCATGTTGAGGCATTCGGGTCCTAGGTCGTAGAGGGCTTTGTGTGCGTGGGTGAGGAGACGGAACATTATTCTCTTGTTGACGGGGAGGTCTTTCAGGTGACCGGAAATGTGAGCTTGACGGGGGATGTCCAGTATGAGTCTGGCTGAGGCGTTTTGGATGCTTTGGAGTTTTTTCTGTAGTTTGGCTGTGGTTCCGGCGTAAAGGGTGTTTCCGTAATCCAGTCGGCTTGTGACCAGTGCGCGGGTGACCAGCGGAAGATTTTTTTGAGCATGCGTAGGATGTTGAAGCATGATGATGAGACGGCATTGACTTGTCTGGTCATCGAGAGGGAGGAGTCCAGGATGAAGCCCAGGTTACGTGCGTCGTCCGTAGGTATGGGTGCGGTTCCCAGGGCCTGTGGCCACCATGAGTCGTCCCAGGCAGCGGGGGATGAACCTAAGATGAGGACTTCCGTTTTGTCCGAGTTCAGTTTTAAACGGTTGTTCTTCATCCACTCGGCTACTTCTTTCATTCCTTCGTGTAAGTTGGTTTTGGCGGTGTTTGGGTCTTTGGTGAGGGAGAGGATCAGCTGGGTGTCGTCTGCGTAGGAGATGATGTTGAGGTTGTGTTGGCGTATGATGGATGCGAGGGGACTCATGTATACGTTGAAGAGGGTGGGGCTGAGTGAAGATCCTTGTGGTACGCCGCAGATGACTTCGGTGGCCTCTTATCTAAAAGGGGGGAGGTGGACTCTCTGGGTTCTTCCGGCGAGGAACGAGATGATCCAGTCGAATGCTTTTCCTTGTATTCCGACGTTGCTGCGGCGTTGTATGAGGGTGCTATGACAGACTGTGTCGAAGGCTGCGGAGAGGTCAAGTAGGATGAGGGCAGCTGTTTCTCCGTTGTCCAGTAGAGTTCGAATGTCGTCTGTTGCTGCGATGAGGGCGGTTTTGGCTCGGAAGCCGGACTGTGAGGGGTCGAGGGATTTGTTTATTTATTGAGGGACATAGAAAACAACCCTTTGATAAAACCAGGCGTGGATGGAATGGAATGGAATGGATGTGGATTTATAGAGCGCAAATTGCTGGCTGAAGGCGTCCAAGCGCTAGAATAACCAGGGACCTGCGGAGGGGGCTAACTGGGATTAGTGGGGCAGATTAAAAAGAAAAGTTTTTAACTGTTTCCGGAATGTGGGCAGATTGCAATTGGCTCTCAGGTGCAGGGGGAGGATGTTCCATGCCATGGATGCGTTGTAGGCGAACGTCCTGCCGCCGGATCTGGATCTTTTTATTCTTGGTATCGTGGCCAAGAAAGTCTGGCTGGAGCGGAGGTTTCTGCTGGGGAGGTAATGGGTAATTAGATCCCAGGTAATCCTGGGGCCCGTGTCCCAGAAGGCCTGATGTGCAACGCACATGGCCTTACACAGAATGGATGTAAACTCCAGTTCAAGCTCCGGTCTCTGCAGAGCATCGAAGGCGCCGCAGCCTCTGCAAGGAAGGTTGAGGCGCTACATTGATGCAGGCGCAAAGCCGCCCACACTGACCAACACCATCAGGCTCCATCTACTGACACCGCTTTTATCTGCGGATTACGATTACCATGAGCTCCCAAAAAGAAAGTCCTTTCTAATAAAAGTCCCTGTCAGGAGGTGACCGGAAATAGAAGGTGACCGGGCAGCTGGGCACAGTGCCAGCTGCTGCCAGATTCTTCCTACCAGCGTTGCATTAAAAGCCACTACACAGTAGCATCACTGCAGCCCCTTCTGTACAATGTCACAAAATATTCCCCAAACCAGGCACTTTTCAAAGGCGCTCTGGCCCCCCGGCGGTGAGGCTGCGCTGGGGGTGGGGCCGGGCTGCGCTGAGCATCTCGAGACGCCCACCCTGCGCTGACTCAATAGAAGTGTTGATTAACTCTCCATAAGGCCCAGTCTGGAAAGGTGCGGCCATCAGGCTGTGGATTGCGACTCCTGTCACGTGTGAGGTGCACTTACTCTACTGCGAGGGTCCAGAGCTATCCATTCAGACCTTCGACCTCCTGAAAAGGTGCCTTTCGTGCCCTCTAGTGGAGGTTCCAATGCTTGATGGCGTTCACTCTATAAGTCTTTTCTGCACATTTTAGGTCTCACCTTCTTGGCATCAATACAAATTCAACGTTCTCGAAGGCGTAGTTGAAGTCCCGCCTATCTTTTTGATTGGTTCGCACCACTGGAATTATACGATTGTTCAACCACTGTGTTTTCCACAGTTAATGATTTGCTGCATTTGTCATATATTCCACCCCCTGCAAATTTTAACAAAAAAAGTTTCAGCTCAAATGGTTCAAAAGTTCCTATAAACATAGCAGTACGAGCTACTACGCAGTGGAAGGATCCTTGCAAAGCTTCACTGGTCACCTTTATGTTGCCTATTGCTATATATTTGGGTGTTAGACTGGTAATAATGATGAGCAACCAATGGCCACGCAGTGTTAACAGGTGTAAAAATGATAAAATAATGAAGTAATACAGTCACAAAATGCGCAGCATAATTTGTCTTTTCTTGCTGCATAATTTACTCAACGGTGCCACATAAGTTTCCCTTCACTGCAGCATAATTCCAGTGGCCTTGGTGGTTATAGCCTCATATAATGAAGGAGAGACCCAGGTGGGTGTGGTGTCTTCGTTACATCTGCACTCTGCAGCCACAACCCTCTGAATAGTTAATCTGAGCTCTGACATACTTTCACCTTTTGACTGGCAAACGTAGTCTGTCATAAGTGTTTTGATTTTCTGCGGTGTAGGCTTCATTTCTGCATGTTCATGGTTCCTTTTAGTTTTGTTTACTCTTGTAGGACAGCACTTCTGAGGCACGTGGATTAACTAAATACCTCCAGAAAAATAATCACGCACCGCACTCAGCTATCCTCCCAATACGATTGCGCCGGACACCGGTAAACAAGCCGCTTACATCACATGTCACCGGCCAAGGAAATGAAAACCAAGTCTTAGTAAAATAACCTCACTTAAAACATAGAAAGAACAAGCATTAAAAATGCGATAGGTCTCGCCTTTCATTGAGTTAAAGCCATTTGCTTTGCTATACTTTTCCATTAGCAAAGCAAATGGCTTTAACTTAATCAAAGGCGAGACCTGTTGCATTTTCAATGCTTGTCTATAAGTGGTATGTATTTAATTTTCTCTGGTATTCATCTGCCAACTGTACGAACAGCAGAGATTATTTACACTTATACAGGTGGCTCTGCAAATAGCAAACAAGCTTCAATATTTACCAGCACTGTGCAAACAGCATATACATGTAAGTTTTTACCCAGCTGCCCCTAAATATAAGAAGTTATGCATGGCTTACCCAGAGGCAGTGGAAACTGCAAAGAACTTCACAATTTACCTGGCTGCTGGCTATCAGGAGCGTCTGCACTGTGGACCTGCTCCTTATCAATAATAAACGCGGGCTGAGGGTCAGATATTGAATCATATCTGGATGGCGGACGCGCAGACGGCAAAGAAGCATTACTATTCACCCAGCTACTGGTTACACATAGGACTTATGCACAATCTGGCCAGTGGTCGAATTTCAAGAAAACTTCACTGTTTACACAACTGCCGGTGAAAGAGCAGATATTATGGGCTCAATTCACCAGGATAAACTTACACTTGGGCATAAATGTACTCTTTTTTTCACTCTGATTAGCGCCTGAGTACATTACACCATCTGATTGTGCTCGTTCTTGTGACGTTCTGGCCAGGGAGCCTGGTGAATGCTGTCAGCGGTGTGAGAGCAAAGGAACTATACGTTGTGTAAATTGGTAAAGCGGTTCGGTCAGGAGTTCTCAGTTGCATCTGCTATTTGTCAGTGTGGATGAGGGCACTGAGGCTGAGACGTCAATGGCTGCGCTGGTATCCTCTTAGATACTGTCTTATTATAGCGGTGCCACTGATTCACAGCGTAGCAGCGACACAGGAGACAAATGAGTAAACTATCCCTGATGGTATTGGTTATTTTGAGAAAGCACATATGAAGGTATGTGAGCGATGAGTGATGATTGGTATGAGCGATGAGTGATGATTGTTCTGAGCGATGAATGATGATTGGTTTGAGCGATAAGTGATGATTGGTCTAAACGATGATTGGTCTGAGCGATGAGTTATGGTTGGTATGAGCGATGAGTGATGATTGGTCTGAACAATGAGTGATGATTGGTATGAGTGATGATTGGTCTGAGCAATGAGTGATGATTAGTCTGAGCGATTAGTGATGATTGGTCTAAACGATGATTGGCCTGAGCGATGAGTTATGGTTGGTATGAGCGATGAGTGATGATTGGTCTGAACAATGAGTGATGATTGGTATGAGTGATGATTGGTCTGAGCAATGAGTGATGATTAGTCTGAGCGATTAGTGATGATTGGTCTAAACGATGATTGGCCTGAGCGATGAGTTATGGTTGGTATGAGCGATGAGTGATTGGTCTGAGCGATGATTGATGATTTGTATGAGCGCTGAGTGATGATTGGTCTGAACGATGAGTGATGATTGGTATGAGTGATGATTGGTCTGAGCAATGAGTGATGATTAGTCTGAGCGATTAGTGATGATTGGTCTGAACGATGATTGGTCTGAGCGATGAGTTATGGTTGGTATGAGCGATGAGTGAATGGTTTGAGCGCTGAGTGATGATTGGTCTGAACGATGAGTGATGATTGGTCTGAACGATAAGTGATGATTGGTCTGAACGATAAGTGATGATTGGTCTGAATGATGAGTGATGATTGGTCTGAGCGATGAGTGATGATTGGTCTGAGCGATGAGTAATGATTGATCAGAGTGATAAGTCATGATTGTTATAAGAGCTGAGTGATGATTGGTATGAGAGCGGAGTGATGATTGGTATGAGCGATGATTGATGACTGGTATGAGCAATGAATGATGATTGGTATGAGCTCTGCGTGATGATTGGTATGAGCGCTGAGTGATGATTGGTCTGAGCGATGAGTGATGATTGGTATGAACGATGTTATGTTATGTTATGTTATATGATTTTTGTATAGCGCACGGATGCCGCAGCAAAGTGGCGTCCCGGCGCTTTGGAGAGTAATAACACAACACGACAGAAAGAGAGGTGAGGAAGAACAGTGGAGAAGAAATGGGTCTAGATTGTGGCAAAAAGGAAGGTTTTAAGTGCCTTCCTAAACGGAAGCAACTCAGGAATGGAGCGCAATGAAGCAGGCAGAGAGTTCCAAAGGGATGCTGCCATCACTGAAAAGGAGCGACCGCCCATCCTAGATTTTTTAAAACGCGGCACCATAGCCAAATTAGCTCCGGCAGAGCGAAGAGCTCTGGCAGGGACATAATGCTGGATCGTATGTGCAAGAATAGGAGGGGAGGCTGCTTTAAGAATTTTAAAAGTCAAGCACAAGGCTTTAAATTTAATTCTCTGCCCCACTGGCAGCCAATGGAGATCCTGAATGGTCCGACGAGCCGAGACAAACTTTGGAAGTCCAACAAGCATCCTGGCCGCCGCATTCTGAACCCTCTGAAGGCGAGATAGCTCAGCTTGGTTTAGGCCCAGAAACAGGGAGCTAGCATAGTCCAGTCTGGTAAGAACCAGGGCTTGAACAATGATCTGTCTGGTCTCCGCATCGAAGAACTTAAAGATTGGTCGTAAACATTGCAGAGTGCCAAAACAAGTGCCGGCCACACGTTTTGTGTGGGAGGTGAAAGAAAGCTTATTGTCAAACCACACCCCGAGGTTTCTGACCTCCGTCACAGGGGAGGGGACAGGGCCAAGATCAGAAGGCCACCACTGATCTCCCCATAATTCACTTTCCCTACCAAAAATAATGACCTCGGTCTTAGAGGCATTAAGTTGGAGCCGATTGTTCGCCATCCAGCCTGCCACAGCTTTTAGAGCTGACTGAAAAGTGGGGGCATCCATATTGGAGTCGCCATTAAGTGCCACCGCCAACTGCGTGTCATCGGCGTATGACACTAAGGAGAGACCAAAACTGTGGGCTACCTCCGCTAATGGCTGAACATATAAATTAAATAAGGTAGGGCTTAGGGCTGACCCTTGGGGGACACCCTGGAGTATGGGGCGAGAAGCAGAAACAAAAGGGGGCGTAGAAACCTTAAAGGCACGATCCTTAAGAAAGGAGCGAAACCACTCGAGTGCCACCTCTCCGACTCCCGCTTCCATCAGGCGATGTAGTAGAATCTGGTGAGACACAGTGTCGAATGCGGCACTAAGATCCAGAAGGATCAGTGCCGCCGTCTGGCCCAGATCTAACAGATGCCTGATGTGTTCCACCACAGCCAGAAGGGCAGTTTCTGTGCTGTGGCCTGCACGAAACCCGTTTTGGGAGATATCCAATATATTTGCTTCCTGCAAATGAGAAGATAAAATAGCATTAGCATGAGCTTCTGCCAGTTTAGCTGGCCAAGGAAGAAGAGATATAGGTCGGTAGTGTTCAGGTTTGGTAGGGTCGAGGGCGGGTTTTTTGAGAATGGGAATGACCGTCGCCTGTTTCCAAGCTTTAGGAACACTACCCGAGCTGAAGGACAAATTAATAAGGCCATGTAGAGCAGGATAGCAGCCTTCAGCAAATTCCCGAAATTGATTGGGTCTCATGGGGTCGTCTGGGGAGCCGGATTTAACTTTAGTCGTCAGGGCAGTGAATTCATCCAATGTCGGACTAGGAATAGTCAATAATGGTTTGTGAACCAGAGACGTAGGGCTAGTCTCCGCAATAGGAAGCTGAGCGAATGACTTATAGATAGCCTCCACCTTTTCGACAAAAAATGAGGCTAAGTCCTCACAGTGTGTCCTGGAAGGTTGAAGAGCAGCAGTATCAGTCCTTTTACTAGTAAGGTCCTTACACACCCTGAAAATGACCTTGGTAGGGTTGGTGCTGTTCTTTATCTCCTGAGAGTAAAACGCAGCCCTGGCCGTGCATATAGCCCGATGATACACTCTAGTGCAGGCCCTATAGGCTGCCTTGAGGTCAGTATCATAAGTTTTGCGCCACGCGCGTTCTGCCTTTTTACAGGAGATTTTGAGTGTTTTAAGAGAATCGTTGTACCAGGGGTTAGAGGGACTAGATCTAGTCTTGCACCACTTAGCCGGGATAAGTAAGTCTAATGAGTGATTTAGCCACTCACAGAAACTGTCGTAGCCGCTGGAAACTTCAGTTGGGGGTGAAGGATGAAATTCCAACAGGAGCTGATGAAAATGCTCTAGATTTAAGTTTCTCCAGGGGCGTCTAAGGCTAGCAGAAGAGTTATTCTTAGGAAGAGAAAAGGAGGTAGTGATACGAAATTCAATAAGATGATGGTCAGTCCATGCCATAGGTCTGGGATGGAGCATTGAAATATTCGTAGAGAGATTCGTCAAAACGGGATCTAATAGATGGCCGCCTGTGTGAGTTGGAAATTGTACCATTTGGGTCAGTTGGAACGCCTCTAAATCAGCCAGCAAGCTATGGACCGAGTTGGAAAAAGGAGCGTCCATATGCAGGTTGAGGTCGCCGATAATCGTGAAGTTGGCAGTTTTAAAAAGCCAAGGAGGAAATCACCTCCGGAAGGCTTTGACGAAAGGCGACGTCAGGCCCAGGTGGTCTATAGATGAGAAGTCCCGTGAAGGTGAAATGGGGATTCACTGAGATGTTAAAAAGAGCACTCTCGCAGCCAGCTATGGTGATAGGTTTCCAGATGCAGGGATAGCAGGTTTTTACCGCAACTGCGATACCTCCACCTCTGGCCTTGCGAGGGAGAGAGTGCATAATATAGCCCGCAGGAAGTGCTAGATTAATGACTGCCATGGATTGGTCATGTAACCAAGTTTCCGTAAAGAAAAAGATATCCGGATTGTCATCAGAAATCAAAGAAAAGACTTCTTGGGAGTGACAAGACAATGATCTAACATTCAAGTGCATCACTTTAAGGGTGGATTGATTAACTGTGCCTATAATATCGGTAGGAGAGTTGACCGCCGAGGGCTTAGGCTGAAGACTATTAATGCACAATGGCATAGGGAGTTTAAAAGGACAAGTGGGGCATTGAAAAGGGCCACTAAGAGGATCCAGAGAGCCGACACAGGAATCACATACCTGATGCCGGAAAAGACGCAGGTTCTCTGCAGATATCATCCTAAGGAGTTCAGAGTCCCCTGCCCTAGCCCTGCCTTAGCGCTGACGGGCGCAGACGGGCAGGACTCTGGCGAGACTCAGGCGTAGCGAAGGCGCGACCGCTGCGCTAGACCGCTACGTCAGAAGCGAGCATTAAGTAGGCGAGTGGCGGAACACGCGCTAGCGCGCTAACCCCCAGCAGGAAGGAACCAGCCTTCCCAAGATGGCGTCGTCACGAAGTAATCACGTGACTCGAGGAACCCGGGAGCCCGGACCCGCTAAGTAGCGGTGCTTTACTTTGTTTTATAGTGCTGTGAGGGCCAGGGGGGGTCGCAGCAATGACGCAGATAAAAACAGGGCCTAAAGAACACAGGTAAACAGAAATACAAAAAAGGTATTTTTAAAAGTGCGAGCGCGAGCCACAGCGCAGCGCAGTTCGGTAAATTGCTCTGAGCAAAACGCGGTGGTCACCTTCTCCAGGCTGACCCCGAGTAGAAGCTCACCTTAAGTAGGCGAGTGGCGGAACAAGCGCTAGCGCGCTAACCCCCAGCAGGAAGGAACCAGCCTTCCCAAGATGGCGTCGTCACGAAGTAATCACGTGACTCGAGGAACCCGGGAGCCCGGACCCGCTAAGTAGCGGTGCTTTACTTTGTTTTATAGTGCTGTGAGGGCCAGGGGGGGTCGCAGCAATGACGCAGATAAAAACAGGGCCTAAAGAACACAGGTAAACAGAAATACAAAAAAGGTATTTTTAAAAGTGCGAGCGCGAGCCACAGCGCAGCGCAGTTCGGTAAATTGCTCTGAGCAAAACGCGGTGGTCACCTTCTCCAGTGATGAGTGATGATTGGTCTGAGCGATGATTGATGATTGGTATGAGTGATGATTGGTATGAGGGATGAGCGATGAGTGATGGTAGGTGAGGTAGTGTGGCTCACTGGTTAGAGGCGGCAGACCCGAGAGCAGAGGACGGCCCGGGACCAGGGTTCGATTCCCGGCGCGGCAGGTTTCTGGACCAGGGTCAGCGGACTCGATAATTCTCTCGCCTCGGTGCCCACTCTGATCAGCGATCACACTCGGCAACTCTGGGCATTAGCTTGCCTCATCCTCACTAACTGCCCCACCAGACCGCCGGGGATGCCTGGTCTCACCCTGGAGATACCCATTAAGGGACCATCTCTCAGGGAAGCCAGGAAGGGTTTCGCAGCGGTCGAAGCGCCTTGGGACCCTCCGGGTAAGTAGTGCGCTATATAAATGCCTATACATACATACATACATACATGATTGGAATGAGCGATGAGTGAGGATTGGTATGGGCGATGAGTGAAGATTGGTATGAGCGATGAGTGAAGATTGGTATGAGCGATGAGTGATGATTGGTATGAGCGATGAGTGATAATTGGTCTGAACGATGATTGATGATTGATCAGAGCGATGAGTTATGGTTGGTATGAGTGATGAGTCATTTGTCTGAGCCATGATTGATGATTGGTATGAGTGATGAGAGATGATTGGTATGAGCGCTGAGTGATGATTGGTCTGAACGATGAGTGATGATTGGTCTGAACGATAAGTGATGATTGGTCTGAACGATGAGTGATGATTGGTCTGAGCGATGAGTGATTATTGGTCTGAGCGATGAGTGATGATTGGTCTGAGCGATGATTGATGATTGGTCTGAGCGATGAGTGATGATTGGTATGAGCGATGATTGATGATTGGTCTGAGCGATGATTGATGATTGGTATGAGCGATGGGTGATGATTGGTATGAGCGAAGAGTGATGATTGGTATGAGTGATGAGTGATGATTGGTCTGATCGATGAGTAATGATTGGTATGAGTGATGATTGATCATTGGTATGAGCGCTGAGTGATGATTGGTATGAGCGATGAGTGATGATTGGTCTGAGCGATGAGTGATGATTGGTATGAGCGATGATTGATGATTGGTATGAGCGAAGAGTGATGATTGGTATGAGCGCTGAGTGATGATTGGTATGAGTGCTGAGTGATGATTGGTATGAGCGATGAGTGATGATTAGTATGAGCGATGATTGATGATTGGTCTGAGCGATAAGTGATGATTGGTCTGAACGATGAGTGATGATTGGTCTGAGCGATGAGTGATGATTGGTCTGAGCGATGATTGATGATTGGTCTGAGCGATGAGTGATGATTGGTATGAGCGATGATTGATGATTGGTCTGAGCGATGATTGATGATTGGTATGAGCGATGGGTGATGATTGGTATGAGCGAAGAGTGATGATTGGTATGAGTGATGAGTGATGATTGGTCTGAGCGATGAGTAATGATTGGTATGAGTGATGATTGATGATTGGTATGAGCGCTGAGTGATGATTGGTATGAGCGATGAGTGATGATTGGTCTGAGCGATGAGTGATGATTGGTATGAGCGATGATTGATGATTGGTATGAGCGAAGAGTGATGATTGGTATGAGCGCTGAGTGATGATTGGTATGAGTGCTGAGTGATGATTGGTATGAGCGATGAGTGATGCTTAATATGAGCGATGATTGATGATTGGTCTGAGCGATGATTAATGACTGGTATGAGTGATGAGTGATGATTGGTATGAGTGATGAGTCATGATTGGTCTGAGAGCTGAGTGATGATTGGTATGAACGCTGAGTGATGAATGCTATGTGCGATGATTGATGATTGGTATGAGCGATGAATGATGATTGGTATGAGCGCTGAGTGATGAATGGTATGAGCGATGATTGATGATTGGAATGAGGGCTGAGTGATGAATGGTATGAGCGATGATTGATGATTGGTATGAGGGCTGAGTGATGATTGGTATGAGCGCTGAGTGATGAATGGTATAAGCGATGAGTGATGATTGGTATGAGCGATGATTGATGATTGGTCTGAGCGATGATTGATGATTGGTATGAGCGATGAGTGATGATTGGTATGAGTGATGAATCATGATTGGTCTGAGAGCTGAGTAATGATTGGTATGAACGCTGAGTGATGAATGCTATGTGCGATGATTGATGATTGATGATTGGTATGAGCGATGATTGATGATTGGTATGAGCGCTGAGTGATGATTGGTATGAGCGATGAGTGATGATTGGTCTGAGCGACGAGTGATGATTGGTATGAGCGATGATTGATGATTGGTATGAGCGAAGAGTGATGATTGGTATGAGCGCTGAGTGATGATTGGTATGAGTGCTGAGTGATGATTGGTATGAGCGATGATTGATGATTGGTCTGAGCGATGATTGATGATTGGTCTGAGCGATGATTGATGATTGGTATGAGCGATGAGTGATGATTAGTATGAGCGATGATTGATGATTGGTCTGAGCGATGATTGATGACTGGTATGAGTGATGAGTGATGATTGGTATGAGATGAGTGTTGAGCCATGATTGGTCTGAGAGCTGAGTGATGATTATTATGAACGCTGAGTGATGAATGCTATGTGCGATGATTGATGATTGGTATGAGCGATGATTGATGACTGGTATGAGTGATGAGTGATGATTGGTATGAGATGAGTGTTGGGTCATGATTGGTCTGAGAGCTGAGTGATGATTATTATGAACGCTGAGTGATGAATGCTATGTGCGATGATTGATGATTGGTATGAGCGATGATTGATGATTGGTATGAGGGCTGAGTGATGAATGGTATGAGAGATGATTGATGATTGGTATGAGGGCTGAGTGATGATTGGTATGAGCGCTGAGTGATGAATGGTATGAGCGATGAGTGATGATTGGTATGAGCGCTGTGTGATGATTGGTATGAGCGATGATTGATGATTGGTCTGAGCGATGATTGATGATTGGTATGAGCGATGAGTGATGATTGGTATGAGTGATGAATCATGATTGGTCTGAGAGCTGAGTGATGATTGGTATGAACGCTGAGTGATATATGCTATGTGCGATGATTGATGATTGGTATGAGCGATGATTGATGATTGGTATGAGCGCTGAGTGATGATTGGTATGAGCGATGAGTGATGATTGGTCTGAGCGACGAGTGATGATTGGTATGAGCGATGATTGATGATTGGTCTGAGCGATGATTGATGACTGGTATGAGTGATGAGTGATGATTGGTATGAGCGATGAGTGATGATTGGTATGAGTGATGAGTCATGATTGGTCTGAGAGCTGAGTGATGATTGGTATGAACGCTGAGTGATGAATGCTATGTGCGATGATTGATGATTGGTATGAGCGATGATTGATGATTGGTATGAGGGCTGAGTGATGAATGGTATGAGCGCTGAGTGATGAATGGTATGAGCGATTATTGATGATTGGTATGAGGGCTGAGTGATGAATGGTATGAGCGATGATTGATGAATGGTATGAGGGCTGAGTGATGATTGGTATGAGCGCTGTGTGATGAATGGTATGAGCGATGAGTGATGATTGGTATGACGCTGAGTGATGATTGGTATGAGCGATGATTGATGATTGGTAGGACCGATGAGTGATGATTGGTATGAGTGATGAATCATGATTGGTCCGAGAGCTGAGTGAGATTGGTCTGAGCGATGATTGATGATTGGTAGGACCGATGAGTGATGATTGGTATGAGTGATGAATCATGATTGGTCCGAGAGCTGAGTGATGATTGGTATGAACGCTGAGTAATGAATGCTATGTACGATGATTGATGATTGGTATGAGCGATGATTGAAGATTGGTATGAGCGCTGAGTGAGGATTGGTCCGAGCGATGGGTGTTGATTGGTCTGAGCGATGAGTGATGATTGGTATGAGTGATTAGTGATGATTGGTATGAGCGCTGAGTGATGAATGGTATGAGTGATGATTGATATGAGCGATGAGTGAGGATTGGTCTGAGCGATGAGTGATGATTGGTATGAGCGATAATTGATGATTGGTATGAGCGCTGAGTGATGAATGGTATGTGTGATGATTGATATGAGGGATGAGTGATGATTGGTCTGAGCGATGAGTGATGATTGGAATGTGGAATGAGTGATGATTGGTCTGAGCGATGAGTGATGATTGGTATGAGCGATGAGTGAGGATTGGTATGAGTGATGATTGGTATAAGTGATGAGTGATGATTGGAATGAGCGATGAGTGATGATTAGTATGAGCGATGATTGGTCTGAGTCATGAGTGATGATTGGAATGAGCCACGAGTGATGAATGGTATGAGTGATGATTGATATGAGCGATGAGTGATGATTGTCTGAGCGATGAGTGATGATTGGAATGTGGAATGAGTGATGATTAGTCTGAGCGATGAGTGATGATTAGAATGAGCGATGAGTGATGATTGGTATGAGCGATGAGTGATGATTGGTATGAGTGATGATTGGTATGAGTGATGAGTGATGATTGGAATGAGTGATGAGTAATGATTGGAATGAGCGATGAGTGATGATTGGTCTGAGCGATTATTGATGATTGGTCTGAACGATGAGTGATGATTGGTATGAGTGATGAGTGAGGATTGGTCTGAGTGATGAGTGATGATTGGTATGAGCGATGATTGATGATTGGTCTGAGCGATGAGTGATGATTGGTATGAGCGATGAGTGAGGATTGGCCTGAGTGATGAGTGATGATTGGTATGAGTGATGAGTGATGATTGGTATGAGTGATGAGTGGTCTGAGTGATTTTTTTTAACGGTATTTTATTGATTTACAACCCATACATAACCCCCCATACAAGGTTCATCATCAGCATGGGCTCTTTACTGGATACATTATATATAGAGTCAACTTCTACTGTGGAGCTTTGCAGTCGTTTCAGAGTCAGTATCACAATAAGCTTCCCAGCCTCCACTCCTTTTACCAGTCAACACCATTGCAAGTATCCAAAATACCCCACAATATAATGGGAGCTCAACTTGGTGCTCCCGCAGTCATTTGCCTCCCCCCCCCCAACCACTTCTACCGGTGTGCTCCAAGTATTCAAAACCAGGATTTTCAATCATCAGCATCGTGCCAGAGTATGCCAGTGTCCTATTGCATGTGTGGTGTTTCCCAATTCCTGCCAAGCTCGACCTTGCTTCCTTTCCCCAACAGCCACCCCAAGCTCATCTATATTCGGTGTGTTCTGACATTTTCCTGCTTAGCCTCCACAGAGTCAAGAGTCTGAGTCCAGTCCTGCCAATGTCAACAGTGCCACCAGGGCCTCCCATGCCTGTGCAGTTTCCATCGCCTTTTTGTTGTTGGCTCTTCTAGCCTGTTGGATCCTGACCATACTCTCACTGGCCGCCCAGCTCATGAATTCTACTTTCCATCGCTCCACACTAGGGCCCTGTTTGGATTTCCACTTTCTCGTTAGTTCCCGTTTGGCCGGCAGCAACCCCTGATCCATGAATTTGTTTGTTACCTTAGTTCGCGCTGTATGAGGAAACCAGTGCAGTATGCATACCCCCATGGTGGGTTCCATCTGCCTATCCGTCAACCCGCAGAGGACCTCAACCACCTCTTCCCAGTAGGTTCCAAGCTGCGGACTGCTCCACATCATATGCTGGAAGTCTGCTGCAACATGGCAAATCCACATTAAAGTATTTATTTATCTGCTCTGTATGCCCTGTATATGATATAGAAATGGATAAGCTGGAATCTAGTATTCCGCGTACTCTTCCACGCCCTTTCCACCAGTTTAGCCCAAGTCGATTCAGGTATATCTTTACCCAGGTCCACCTCTGAGTCAGCGGCTGAAGTCCCTCCTCTACCATTCGCCTACACAGGCACGTTACTGCCTTTATCGTCCCTGCTGTCATTATTACATATTGGCATGTCAGGGATGTTTGTGGTTCCAGCAGCCCTTCCCCCCAGTATTTCTGAATCGCTGACCCCAGGGCGGCGTGCTGCAGGAAGTCACCCCTGGGCAAGCAGTATCTGTCTTGCAGTGTCTGATAAGGCAAGAGAGCTCCCTCCTTGTACAGGTCCCCGACCATCTGCAACCCCAGTCCTTCCCACTCTGCCAGTGCCGACCAGTCTCCTCCGTGCAGGAAGGCCGTGCACATTGCAAGAGGTATCTCCGGTACGTACGGGCGAATACCACCCACCCTACGCCTGCTTCTATTCCAGCTTACCCTCATCGCTTTCTCCTCATAGGTCAATGAATCGGCCCACAACTGCTGACCCAAGATCACAAAGGATAAAACATGTCTTGGAAACTATTGGTCCTCTGGGCCGTCTGGCCCCCTCAACTCTCGAGCAACCTCCTGCGTGAGCCACTGTAGCTGGGCCGCCAGATTGTACAGTTCGAAGTCTGGGACTGCCAATCCCCCCTCTGCTCTAGGCCTCATCATCGTGGTCAAAGCCACCCGCCTCCTGCCGCTCTCCCAGAGAAATCCCACTATCATAGTTCTAATCGTCTTGAACACCAAGCCTGGGATCCAAATCGGCAGCGTCCGGAAATAATATAATAGTCGTGGTAGAGCCACTATTTTCAGAAGCGCTACTCTTCCTGCCACTGAGAGTGGCAGAGTACTCCAGAATGCCATGCTCCCTTTGATCCCTCTCACTGCCCTATTCACATTACCCTCCAAAAGGTCCGCCTGCTCGTGATAAATGTTAGTTCCCAGATACGGAAGACAGCTGGGTTCCTATCTTATTCCGTTCAGTCTATCAGGAGCTCCCACAGCTCGCCGCACCGGGAACAGGTTAGTCTTCTCCCAGTTCACGCATAGCTCCGATGCTGCCCCAAACACATGTAACAGTGCTATTGCCCCCGTTAAGTCCTCACTAGGGGCTGCCAGAAACATCAGCAGGTCATCTGCGTAGAGCGATATAATGCATGTCTCCCCGCATCTCCAGCCCGGTATAATGCCTCCCGATCTAGCTTGCACCGCCAGGGGCTCAACCACCAATGCGAACAGCAGCGGAGAAAGCGAACAACCCTGCTGCGTCCCCGTCCCACTGAACATGGCGCCAATACCGTCCTTCCCGTTCGCATCTGGGGCGTCGCTGAGTTATATAGTATTTAAGTCCATCTCACGAACTCAGCTCCCAGTCCCATCTTGCGCATAACCTAGAAGAGCAACTACCATTCCAGACTATCAAATTCTTTCTCTATCTCTACCGAGCGAATCAAGGCCGAGAGCGCCAAATCTTGGCAGTTCTCCAGAATTCGCAATAGCCGTCTCACATTAATAGCCTTATTGCGCCATTGGAGAGTGTTGCAGGGAGTAAGGAGAGTATCGATGACGGTGGTGGACATGGCACGAAGAGCAGGCCGGGTGTTTCAGACGGTCGGACTGGAGTTTTGCGTTAGTGGTCTTCCAGATCGATTGATGCTTGCTGTGCAAGGAGATAGGCGGCAGGGGCTCACGCTGAAGCTCCGTGCGAGCAGTGGGATTCCAGTGCGAATAGGCTCATTTGCAGTCATGAAGAGTTCAAAAGCTTGTTTTAGGAGCCCACTGAACCACATCAAGGATCTAGGGTCTGAGAATCATCATTTGGGAGCAAGGAACGCGCTGAAGACTGGTCCAGAATTTGCTTTGGGGCTTGTTTTGTCCCTGAGGCTCAGATCAGGAGGCCAAAAGACTAGCCCACTGAGTCACTCGGGGGTCCTGGGTTCAAGATAGAGTTGCAGACCTAGATATTCTTCCCCAGACAAGAGTGCAGCAGGTCAGTAAAGCAGGGCGCAGTTACTTATAGAGCATCAGTCCAGCATAGTGGCACTCCTTGTAGCAGCACAGTAGTCCTTCTTCCTGGCAGGGTCCCCAGATCCAGAAGTGTACTGAAGTGGTGGCGTCCAATGTCCTTCTTTCATACACAGTTGTGCCTTTGAAGTGGAAGAAACTTCTAGAGGCATAACTTTGAAGTGTACAGATGCCCTACCTTCCCTGCCCTTGTTCCGGACTGACTACCATCTCACATAAACCCAAGCACTCTGCCTCCAGGATTGTTAAGGCCGGCCATAGGTGTGACTTATAGGTGTATATGTGTCCAGATATAAGGTTAGACATAGGTATACTATATCTAAGCAAGGGGTGATTACACAACCTTGCCCCAGCTGAGTGATCAGCCAGTTGTGTCAGTTTGGATGGCCAGCCAGGGGTGGCAAAAGATATGATGCAGCCCCTGGCAGGCCTTTGATGCACCTATGCCCTGGGTACCTATAGTACTCTGTACAGGAGCTCATAAGGTGACCTAATCCCAATTGGTGATGTACCTAAAGTACATGGTTGTGAATTTAGAGAGAGAACAGCAGGGCTGTGGGTCTGATTAGCAGGCCCACAGCCACATTAAGTCGAAAACCAGTGAAGCAAAAAGCAAAAAAAATGGGGTGACCATAGGATAGCAGACCCTACTCTCCTACACATCATCCCTGAGAAAATTATGTTTTTGAATGACACTGTCCAACAGATGTCTTGTCTTGGGTTAGCCAAGATAAAAGCTTGAACAATCCGTCTATACCTACTCCTACACCTGTTAGTGATAACACTTCAGAGGGGGGAGTCGACGTACATACTATTTTGCATCACAACAGAATAGATCCAGATTGGAATAAATGGTTGATCTGGCCCACAGACACAAACAACTGTCAAGATAGATTCCTGAATAAAACAAAGGGGTTCACATTCATTAGGCCAGAACCAAGATATGTTCAAAGACAGCATCCAGGAATAGTAACAACATACAGTGTAGGGAAACTTTGCCTTGATTGGATACATAGATCTATACTTAAGGATGTAAAGCAACACTTATCTTTACTTAAAGATGGCGCTGATCTTAGGGAATTGTTGCTAGGACCAAGAACATCACGTCATAAACATTTTATATATGCCGGTATCTTTGCTGCTTATAATGAAGCATGGAAAATTACGCAAGCAGAGACTGCAGAACGAATACGAGAAATTGATCGTATTAATTTTGAAAAATCTCTCTCTGTGGTTGACAATGGGTTAACGACTCTGTGGTCCAGGATATATTCTTTATGTAGCATAGTGTCTTCTGCCATAGACATCATGGAACAGGACTTGGTCATATTGCAACATGGTCAGTCGCATTTACGTTCTATCATGCTATTAGGCTGGACGTTGCTAAATCATCATTCAGGCTATGTGCCGTGACGTTTAATCAATACTACGTCACTGTTTTCAGAATTCAATCTCACTGATAAACAGATCAAATTGGCACAAAGGGGAGCAGACAATACGGTGCTGAGCATTGAAAAACTGGAAAGATTGTCATTTACTGTCGCTGAAAAGCCAGTTATGGAATGGATTATACATGGAACAATCACCCTGCCTATTACAATTTTCTATTTTCAAAATTGCCTACAACATATACCAGCAGGCACATATAAAAGGTTGGGTAAAGTATACATCAAGACATCCTGGGAATTGCCGTACACATACAGATGTTGGAGTGGGGGTAGTGAAGTGTTTCTTAGCGGGGAAAATTGTGAAAATGTACCAAGCGGTTCTCTCCTATGTCAGGGTATAAACTTACACGGGGCCTGCAATAGTTCCTCTAAAAACTTATCCTGCCACCTGCAAGGTTCACCAGCCGCGGTGATTGATCCAATTTTTAGACAACTCTCGAATGGGAGTTACCTTACGTTGAATGATCGCAGCTGCTGTGGCATGTTGCCAGGATTACCATATCTAGTAACTGTGTCAGCCAGGGTCACTTGCTGTATGCAAGTATTGTTTCCTAAAACCAAGACAGCCGGGAGTCGCCACTTTGGCCTTCACTGAACATCTCTTCTATACAAATTGATAAAATAAATTGATAAAATAAAAATGCTGCAGTTGTAAATACATATCAACTACCATTTGTTGTGTTTGAAACATTTTATTGAATAATAAAACCTAATAAACATAAGCTGATTATTAAAGCAAAACAAAACATCAGTTGCCATACACATAAGAGACAAAAGTAGTACATAAAAATCAACATGCTGTAACACAGCAAAGTTATGTAGAGCACAATTCCTAATTTCGGGCAATCTTTAAAGCAGAATGAAAGCCATTCTTTTTTTGAAAACTGTGTGACTGACCTCGGCCAAAGAAACCTATGATCTGCAAGTCGCAAGGACTTCTGCAGAGTTACATGCCCTCTTAACTACAAATTGCCCTATACATTTCTCAGAAATGTTAAGTCGTATCTTAAATATGTCTGTTACGAGTTGTATTCTACATGTATTTAAGACCGTAATTTCTGGACTGTTAGCACCTTTTGAAGCAGTCCTAGTAATATTTCCAAACTTTGCGCACTCAGCGTTTGGCGGATTGCCTCTCATTTTGGGACTCGCTGCAGGAATACTATTTTTGCTCCTATCGCTGCGATATGGCAAGTACTTTCACAAACGACACCTAGTTCTCCCTGGAGACAACTCTACTAGCAATGAAGTGTCGTGAGCGCATCGTCCAAATGTTGGGACTACCTCGTCTAAGAGAATTAAATACCACATGGTTTCTGTCATTCAGGCCAATTTGGCAAGATTGCATCCTACCTGTTCTACGCTGCCTGCTATGCGGAGAAGAATGAGTGTTAGACAAATGTCTCACACTCCCATCAGTCATGCCAACGGATGTTGATACTTTGCTTGAGCCAGTAACGGCCCATGCACTATGTTGTCCCCAGCGGCTACCGATACGGATGACGGCATTCAGTGAGATCTCACAGACGCAAAATGCTACTACCGTAATTCATGAATTTTTAACTTGTGTTCTGATTAACTTGGACATATTATATTTATCAATCTGTAACTTGGAAGATGTTTTTCTTTTATATAACCGAGTAAAGTTTGTTGATAATAATCACTAGGGGATTCATTTACAGGGTAGCATGGTATCCCTCACAATAACTCCAGGAGTCACAGTCCACACAATGTACATGCTTTGTTCCCCCTACTTCCAACCTTACATATACCCCAATAACCTGCCCAAACCTCTCCCTGCTGATGCCAATGTGGTCCTCCGTCATCCCACAGACCATATTTTTGGCCCCTTTGAAACTTCCCATACAATAAAAATGCTGCAGTTGTAAATACATATCAACTACCATTTGTTGTGTTTGAAACATTTTATTGAATAATAAAACCTAATAAACATAAGCTGATTATTAAAGCAAAACACAACATCAGTTGCCATACACATAAGAGACAAAAGTAGTACATAAAAATCAACATGCTGTAACACAGCAAAGTTATGTAGAGCACAATTCCTAATTTCGGGCAATCCTTAAAGTTCAACAATAGAAACGTTCATAAAGAACAGGAAAGAAAACAAAGAAGGTAGGAAACAGTGATTTCATTAATGTAATGCTTCCTACATATAGAAAAACAAATACTAATTATTTTGCTTAGGCAATAAAGTCCTCACATTAAAATACTAAGAGAAATATATTGAACAATGAACATTTCATATGTAATTAGAATTCAATTTGAATATTGTATCCTTCTAAGCATTATTTGACTCATGATTACAACCTGAATGCTTTCTGGAAAGGAACCACCTCATGGGGTTCAAAATCACATCTTTTCCAACAATAGGATTCAAATGATAAACTTGAATTTCAATTCAATTAATTGATTTAGGCCATTTTGGAGATCAACAGTTTGAAATATATACAGCATCCATACACGTTTGTAAAATTGTCTCCTAAACTTGAATTCCATCCACTTTTTGATTAAACACTTCCCATTCCAGCAAGCATCACAAGACCACTTGTTGTTATCTTCCCAATTAGTGATAATGTTTCGGCTGGCAACAACAATAAATATATTTAGAATTTTACCTCCGAAAGCAAAAACATGCCATTTCTGAATCATGGTGCACAATAAAATGTAGGAACACAAGGGCATATTTTGGTGTAGCATTCATTAAGGTTGGACGAGGCTTTAAACTAGAATTCCTGATTTTTGGGACATTTAAATGTCATATTTTTGAAAGAGTTCTAACAGACCCAGCACGAGCTCACCGAAAAATAGAAGATGACTGAATTGTACTTAGAGAAAATGTGCTGATAAGTAATCTATTGATGTAAAATACAGTGGTCAGGCAATGCTTGTGGATCTAATCTATTCATATTTTAACTCCATAGTTTGTTCAATCAATTGACTGAGCATAATACTTGAAGGTCCATCTCTCAGATCAGTTCTAGTACAGTTTTAGTTGCGATAACACTAATAGAGATCATTGATAAATAGATTTTAAAAGCCATGGGTGGAATTGATCCCTGGTCTAAATCTAGATTATTGTCTGCAATAGAAACCAGTACAAACAGATCAAATCTAAAATCATTGAATATGTTTATTATAGTGGTTTAGAGTAAACCCAGAAGACACACATTGTTCCTGAAACTCAGAAAATGTATCTAAAGATTATGATTACATCCTATTTTATGTCCAGAGACTGCTTTAGCTAGTTTCCTGTTTAAGTGACATTTGCAATTATATTTAACAAAACATTAACGCTGGATGTCAGAAATTCGGTCTTTAAGTATTGTGTAAGGGTTATGTGTGAGGGTTTTTATTTGATCTGAAGCAACACTAACACTAAATAGGTACATGCACCGGTTATCATCCAACTAACATTATTAGCAAACTTAATTTGGAGGGAATTGAGAAAAATGGCCTCATGTTTTATTGTTAAAAAAATCCACTGTTTCAGTAATTCACAGAGTTTGCAAGTGCTAAACCCCTTTTTGAAATGTACTAAGCCCACTTAACAATTCAGAATTTGGAAGGGGAATGTTAATAGTTTCCCTTCTGAATATTTAATACATTGTTAAGGTATGTATTGAGCTTTGAAACCATATGTGGACTGAAAAACAGTAGCAGGAGGTAGTAACCCAAGGGGACATTTGTGAATCTGAAAGTAAAATGGGGTGCATTAAAAAATGCCTTTATTTAAAAGCTATCACAGACAAAGTAGTGTGCTGACTCTACAAGCAACCACTTTTTACCAAATGGATAATTAGTACATGAACCTCAGTATTTCCTATATTGCTGAAATTTAGTCTCTAATAGTTGTGTAAATATTTGTTCCAGTTAGTTCCCCTTTCAATATTGTCATGAAATGTACCTATTCTTTTTGTCAAACATATTGAAATATCTTTATCACAATTTTTGGGGCATTCTAAAAAGTTTTTTCACTCTCTAACTTGAAGCGTCCTAAGAATAATTCTGACGCGCAGTTCCTGGTTTCTCCTAGATCATTTAGCTTTCTCACTAAACAAAGAACAATATTGATTTGAGAGAGGTGGTTATTGTAATCATACACACTGGGGTTAGTTTAGAAAAGATCAATTCCTTAATCTTTAGAAATAATACTTGGAAAAGTTTATGTTCAATAATTTCAGATAATTTACTGATAAAGATATCAGATAATGATCCACAAATTTCTTATACCTTGTGGTATCAAAAATCAGTTAGAATTAACAGACTTCTCTTCTAGATAAATCCAGGTATGAGAAGTTATTAAATGCGATTATCAACTTTCTATTATTTTAACACATTTTGTCAGTGAACAGAGTATTTTCCCTACATAGATCACAACATTTCATGCAATGGTCTGTGCTTGAACGTACAATGAAGGAGTAAAAATGCATTTCTACCACAATCAAGAATCCCCTTGGATCTCTGAGGATTACTGTTGCAAATGAAAACCTAGCTAAGATGAAATATCCATTTAAAAGGACAATTTCCCTCACCCACCTTAGTTGGCATGCTTCCTTATTGGGAATCTCCTTGCACCGTGAAACAACCCCCTCACTGAGATAGAGGAGTTCAGGCATATTTTGTTATAGAGAAAGGTATACTAAATACCACAATAATGAGCTCAGGGTAGTGGGGGCAGCAGAGTGAAAGTTAAAACTTGATAAAGGGTATGTGGTTTGCATTATTTGTACGCCCCTGGGCCAGGATTAAAAGCAGGACACTGTGGGAGAAATATATATGCACTGTTAGAGTCAATAAGAGGTCAACATGTTTCAGCCTATTAACCCTCCAAAGAGGTGTTTGGGGCATTCATCAGGACGTAATCAAAGGTTCTGTCGCTCAATGTACTCAATCAATAACAAGCATTGTCATAGCCAATAGGTCTCGCCTTTGGGACCTTATAAGTGTTTAGCCATGCATATTCAGTAACAATGTGAAATAATTACTATGAAAAAAAAGAAGACTATAAACTAACTAAGCTAGACATGACTTTATAACTGGTTAATCAAACGTTTCTGGAGGTTTAGTATATATAAACAACTCCTTTTTTCTGTGGTGTGTCATATAAAATTGATGCTCTAAATTTTGATAAGAGTACACAATGTCAAAAATTTAAATACTGCTTTTATATCAATTTACCTTTGAAAGCTTGAATTGAAAGACAATTCTAAGTGACATTTGGTTATGAGTAGGCGCTAATGACTATTTCCGGATGAGAATGTAATTAGCATTTTTTGTATAAGATGTGTTAAAAGTATGGGTTGGGAAAAAAGCTATTTTGGCCAAAGGCTCCCCCTCCTATATGCATGCTAGTTTTAATTTGTAAACAGAATCACAATTTGTTATGTGGTACACTGTAATGTTAGATGAATCTGTTTTACCCTTCTGAAAAGCAAGGGATGACGATGAACCGTTTTTTCGTCCCTGGTTTTAAATGGATTCAGGTTGGAACAGACGAGGTGTTGGTTGACTTTACCTCAGAAAATGGTTGTTTCCCGCATGCTGCTTACATGCGACTTAAATCCCTTCAGTGAAAAGAGGCGGCTGCATGCCTGCATATATGGCCAGATCAGTACTTGGCTGTTTTGGTTCTCCAGTGGGGCTAGAATAAAAGCTGTAAGGGCAGGGACTTAGCTTCCCATTGGTGCAGCAGGTGCAGTGGCACCAGGTCCCAGATGCCTTAAAGGCCCACTGAACCTTGATAACTGCTGTTTGTCACAGTTCAAACAGAGGCCTGAGGGGCCCACAGAACAATGATTATTGCTATTTTCCACAGAGAGGTCACATTTCCTTTCTTGCCTTGGGGCCCAGGGCACACTGGCTAGGCCACTGGTTAAGGATGCAGTCGGGAAGAAGTGATGAGACAGGTGGATTATCTAAACAGCTCGACGATGACTTCATGCCTGGGTATTAAATTATTCATTACAATTAAAGACTGTAGCAGGAATAGATATCATAATATAGGAAGGCCTATGTACAAATGCAACTCGATTAGCAGCTGCCTTTAACTTCTCACTTATCACCTCTCCTAATGTACATTTTTATATTAGATGCAGACATAAATCGTGACCTATGAATATGTTTATCTATCTTTAGTTTCAAATGACCCATCTTTTCCATATGCAAATATCAGACAGGTCGGAAACGCCTAACGGCTTTGAACTTGATAGAGCCACATTAATCACTGGTCTAGAAATACAAATGGCAGCATTAGGCACGCAGAGGTGTATTCAACGTAATCTCATTATGTTCAGGGTACGGGAGAGTGTTTAGAGCATAAAGCACTTTGACAAAAACATTGCTGCCACCATAGAAATTCAATCTTCCTTGTCCTACCCTAGTATACAAGTAGTACCACATTCTTTGTATACCTGAATTAAATAGGCACACAAAATAGTACCGTATTTAAAGGCCCAGTGCAGAATTACATGGAAGGTGCACTGTCCCAGACTACAGAACGGTGCAGTTTTCAGTTGGTGCTATCATCCCACACAGGGGGAGCACACCAGATTATGATGGAAAAAACATGTGATGCCCCAAAGTAGGCGCAGTTGTAAACCACCAGTCTGCTTACATAGTAAAGCGTCTGGCAGCTATTAAGTGAGGTGGCACGTTTTCCCTGTAGGTGGTTGGGGTCTGTCACCATCCTGTCAGGTGGGGGTATACATAAATGCGCCTCCTGACTGCTTGTTTGCCTCTTCGCCCGTGTCAATAATACAGTGCAGTTCTTGGAGGAGTAGTCAATTTGTATTCATGAAAGACACTTGTGTTTCTCGAATGTGTAATCCCCAGATGATGCCTGAACTGTTCCCCAATGGGCTATTTGTACATCGTATTGAATTGTATGGTCTTATGAGGACTGTTAATAATAAGAAAAGATTTAGTGGAGTGTTTATTGCCCTCTATGTCGCTCTACTTCTAAGCACCTAATACAGCTTGTACAGTGCTTACTGTCATCTGCTCACTTACATTATGCCTAATAGAAATAGTGCACAATTTAGGCGTTTGTGTCTACCTACAACGTGGACCTGATACAAATAGCAGTACCTACAAGGTGGATGGTACAATTAAACAAGAGTCTAAGATACTCCAGCACAGATGACTTTGCATCAACATTACGGGGCATCAGTCTTGATGGCAAGCCACCTTACAACTTATCAGTATTGTATACATTATTATCAGAGACTATACTTGCTTCTTGAATAAAACTTTACAACAGAATTTTATTAATTTGTGTACAGTTGTGTGTATATAATAAAACAGCCTCCCCACCATAATTGATCTGTCTATTCATCTTTTTGGGATCTGGAGTAGCATGCTACTCGCCGAAAAGCACTTCAACACTTCATCAGGGGTAGCAAGTGTAGGAAGGTGGATACCTGACTATGGTTACCCCCAAACTTTTTGCCTGGTGTTTAGCTGGTTTTTGACTCAGTTTGCCTGGGATCCTGCTATTCAGGGCCCCAGGCTAATTGCTCTCTCCTGAAAATGGACTCCATGTACCTTAGGTACATTACCAATTGGAACTGGTTCACCTTATTGGCCCCTGTAACATTGTACCCTAGGTACCCAGGGCATAGGTGTTTCCAAGGCCTACCAGCGGCTGCAGCATGTATTGTGCCACCCCTGGCCTGGCCTCCATATTTGACACAACTGGCTGATCACTCAGCTGGGGTAAGTTGGTGTAATCACCTCTTACTTAGATATAGTATATCTATATCTAACATATATGGACACATGGTAACCTATAAGTCACTCCTATGGCAGGCCTTAACAATCCTGGAGGCTGAGTGCTTGGTTTCATGTGAGATGGTGCTCTGGCACGAGCTGAGCCTGTCTGCAGCTGTCGGGAACAACTCCCTTAGCTGTTCCGGGATATTGCCATACCATATACTCTTAAGTGCATTATAATCCTCGCGGTTACTTGCTAACTTTGGTTTGGGTTTATCAAATCATGTCGAGTAAGGTGTCATACGAATTGGAATACTACCCCCTCTCCAATTCTGGCGACGGGGGTAGCATTCCACCCTTCTAGAGGGACACGACATGTACATAACCTGAACCCCGGTTAAAGTTAACTCGAGCCTCAGCATCACAAAATGGATGCTGCCACCACAGACACAAGTCTGACCTGCTGCTGGGAGTCCTTCCAGCGAGGGAGGCTTGGACAAAGAGTTTCCTGCCTTGGGAGGTGCTAGCACCACCCCAGACAGGATTTTGTGTATTAGGTAGGACAGTGCTGAATAGAATGAGACATGCCTGGGGCACACAAGGTGTCCCTGTGCATATGCCGGTTCAAACCGGTGCTGGGGCTTTCCAGCCCCAGTCCTGGCGCATAACTGGACAAAGGAAAGGGGATGTAACCACCCCGCTTCCTGGTTCCACCCAGAGGAGGGAACTAGCAGGTGATCTGAAATAAGAGTAGGAGCTGTGTCCCAAGACTTCAGATCATCCAGAACTCAACTTGAAACTAAGAAGAAAACTGGACTTCGACATTCTGCTGCACAGAAGACTGAAGAGCATCTCCCTTGTGGCCAAGGAGTGACCACCCTGTGAATACAGGCACCATCCAGCAACTCGACGTCTGCTTTGCCGCCGCCCCCCGCCAGAGCCCGAGCCCAGAGCCCGACAAGACCTGGATTCTCAGACATCTCAGAGCCCGATCCACAGTCCCTGAAAAGAAGAGACCCGTGGAGGCACGAGAGATGTGGGACCGGCCATCTTGAAAGATCCACGAGGAGCTGACTGCGCAGCACCTGAGGCACCCTCGACGCTGTGCTTTGGGGTTTGAGAAGCCCTGCCACCGAGCAGCATCTGCACTGAAGATCAGCCCCCAGCATCTCCACGATCTGTGTGGGGCCCTTTTGCATTTTGCCACTTGACGCGTCATCCCGGTTACTGGCCCGTTGGCTAGTGGCCATCTTGGCGAAAAAATCCGAAATTAACACCACTGGTCTGGTTGCTCCAGACTGGCCCTCACTCCTGTAAAAAGGAGCAGCCCCTCTGACCTTGCTGGTCCGAGTGAGAAGCTTGCATCGTTTCCTGCGTGGGTTGCATTAGCCAAGGCCTGTTTGCTCCGATCAAGAAGCCGACACCGCCATCAGCTAGAGCCTTCGTGGGACAGCTCGTGATCGACTCCTGGACATCCTCGACCTCTTTGTGTCCACGTGGCACCAGAGACAATCTTCACTTCTTCACCTGTTTGCACCCGACATCGCCTGGTTCCCTCCTGGTTACACGGTAGTCACTGGCTAGTGGCTTTGAACATTGTCCCCTCTGCTTTCAGGTCTTCACCTCTTCAGATCCACCCTTGGATCCACCGGAACTCTTCTCGACGACCCGCCTGCAGCATCTTCATCTACAGGCTCCATAGACCAGCGCGACGAAACCCGACACACTTTGAGACATATGCACCCGCTTCCTGTGGGTGAGGTAACCCTGGCACTCCGGTGCTCCTGTGTAGCAATACACCTCTAGTGTCTTTGTTCCAAGTTGCTAGGTTCTAGGTCATCCGGAAGGTTCCCTTTGCAGTAACTTTGTACTTTTTACGCACCATTGACTTTGCATTGGTGCATGCGTGTGCTTTAAGCGCGGCACCTGAGTCCCGCGGGCCTTTCCCGACTTCATCAATGCTACTCCCGCATAGCTCCAGCGATTCCCAAGGCCCTAGGCCTACTTCCTTTTCGATTAGTGATACTTATACCACTATTTTAGTATATGAGTTGAGTGGCCCCTAGGGCCGATCCATATTGTGCAACTTTTGTATATTTAAACAGTGTTTTGTTTTAACGCATTTGCTTCTGTGCTCATAAAGAGTATAGGGGATACTTGTAGTAAAGAAATATATATATATTTTCAATACATATCTGTGTGGTGTCCTTTCATTTGGTATTCAAGGGGATTGTATATGGTAAAACAGCTTGCTTCACATGCCTTTACAGAGTTTAGCCTAAGACTGCTTTGTCCACGCTACCTCTAGGATAGCTGGTCTATAAGGTTGACTTACAACCAATCATCATAAGGGTTGCTTGGCATGGTACAAGGTGATCACTAGAACTAGTGAGCATCATATACCAGGCCAACTTCTCACAGCAAGCGCTATATAAATGCAAAACCTTCCCTCTTCTATCCCCCCACTATCTTTTTTAACCCAACTAACAGACCAACATGTACAGCTCTCAAATACATTTTATATTTCCCTATACTAATTCACCAATAATCATTTTTGGATCCTGGAGTAGTGTGCTACTCGTCGAAAAAGCTCTTCAAAGTTCGTATGGGGTTGTAAGTGTTATGTAAATCTAAATACATTACAATTACTGTTTACATCGGGCTGCACTAACACGAGGATAGAAGTAGAGTGCGGATTAGAGTTTATCTGCCCAGAACGAAGCATACTACAGAAAGTGTGTGAACAGTCTATATGTTGTGCGCCTGGCAGAGAAAAACACAGCAGAGGTGGGAAGAAGGTAGGTAATGTGATGGTCAGACCTATGTGGAAAGAGGCAATCACTTTGGGCAGAAAAGAGGACTACGTTGTCCGGATGGACTGCAAGAAAGGGAGATCTGGAAGATAAGCCTGAAGCTCACCCATCCTGCAAGCAGAGGTGATGGCAAGCAAAAAAGCAGTCTTCAAAGGAGGCGAAGAGGACAATTATGTAGGCGCTCAAAGGGAGCAAACATAAGATAAGTGAGGACAAGATTCAACTCCCACTAGGGCATTACGAAAGGAGAAGGAGGAAAGAGAAGAGTAATGCACTTCAAAAATCTGTTAACAATAGGATCGTTGACCATGCTCAAGGGCTCGGGGTACCAGACTTAGGACTGATCGTGTTTGATCTTCTTCAGCAATCTTGGCAGAAGTGGTACAGGAGGCCGCAACTCCACTCGCAACGAAAAGGGTCGCCGAGCGAAAGCCGTCTTGGAAACTCGATCACGCAGAACTGCTGACATTGAGCGTTCTCCCCACTACTGAAAGAGACCTAGCATCACCTTCGAGTGAAGATGCCATTTGTGATCCATCATGCACTGGCGGCTGAGTGTGTCCGTCCTGGCGTTCAGTGAACCTGTTAGGCGTTGAACCACCAGAGATATGCCCTGATGTTCCAGCCATGTCTAAAGGCGAAGAGCCTCTTGACATAGGGTCCACGACCCCACCCTGCCCTGTTTGTTGCAGTCCCACATGGCGGTGGTGTTGTCCGTGAACACAAGCACCACTCTTCCTTTGACAGAAAGAAGGAATGCCTTCAGTGCAAGACAAATCGCCCGGAGCTCCAGAAGGTTGATGTGGTGCCTGGACTCCACCAGAGACCAGAGGTCTTACCATATGGCTGCCCCAACCCAGGAGTGATGCATCCATTACTACTGTGTACTCAGGTTGGGGAAGGGAGAGGGATCTGCCGTTGACCCAATCCTGGTTTGTGAACTACCACTGCAACTAACTTGCAGTCCCCTCCGAAATCTGAAAGTCATCAGAAAGATTCCCTTGGTGCTGCGCCCACTGGAACTTCAGGTCCCACTGCAGAGCACGTATATGCCATCTGGCATGATGCACCAGCAGGATGCAGGAGGCCATGAGGCCCAGCAGCCTCAGGGTCATTCTCACAGAACACCGGGATGGAGGCTGAAACATCGGTATCATAGCCCGAATATCCTGGACTTGCTGCTAGGGAGGATAGACCCAAAACTGTGCTGTGTCCAGAACCGCTCTGTTGAAAAGGAGCTTACAGGAGGGAATCAGGTGCGACGTCAGCACGTTAACTGAGAACCCCAGCAAATGCAGGAAGTCTGTCGTAGTCTGGAGGCGGGAGACGACAGCCTAGGCGAGCTCACCTTCAACAGCCAGTCGTCGAGAGAGGGGAAGACTGGAACCCCTGATCTGTGCAGATGAGCTGCAACCACCGCCATCCCTTCCGTGAACACCCGGGGAGGGGGGGAGGGGGGGCTGGTAAGGCCAAAGGGGAGCGTGGTAAACTGAAAATGCGTGTGGCCTACCGTGAACCGTAGGTAATGCCGGTGGGCAGGCAAGACGGGGATGTGAAATTAAGTGTCCTGCAAGTCCAACGCTACCATCAAATCTCCAGGGTCGAAGGCAGACAAGACATGAGCCAAGGTTAACATCTTGAACTTCTCCTTTCGGAGGAAGCGGTTGATGTCCCTGAGGAATAAGATAGGATGCAGGCCTTTGTCCTTCTTGGGTACCAAGAAGTAGTGGGAGTAGCAACGCCGACCTACTTCTGGCACAGGGACGCGTTTGATAGCTTCCTTGGCAAAGAGATCCATAACTTCCTGGAAGAGAAGGGCCAAATGATCCTCCGACATGGGATGAAATCACCACAAACGGCATGACCCTTACGCACTCTGCTGCTTGCGGAACTCCGCGTAGACCGCCAGAGTTTTTATGTCACTTTGCGGAGTTCCTCACTGAAGAACTCCACATAGGCTTAATCTTATCATGAAAAAATAGATATCAGTCATATGTTAAGAAACAAGGGTGAGTAGAAACCTTTTGGGTGGAGTAAAATTTAAGACATTATTATTGTGATTTTTTGGGCAATTAGTTGATTATTGCAAGCACTAACACTTCTCTGTGTAAAGTAAAGACCTTGAGAGTTTTGTAACTTTCAGATACTCAAACTGTGGATTCTGTTGCAATTAAAACATTTTCAAGACCTGAAATTTTTTTGGAGGTTGCATGCGGGCAGCCTAAGTTATCCTGCAAGAGTTTCTTGATGAATTCTATTGCAACCACAATATGTGCTCTCTCATGTAAAGTCAGGTTGTTAGAAGCTTTTCTGCAACTCAAGATGCGCCTTACTTTTCACCTGGTGTGGATGCATTTCTCATGTTTAGTGAGGTCTCCTTTCTGAGTAAAACGTTTCTGGCTTTCCCCTCCTGTATAAGGCTTTAGTCCAGTGTGAATTCTCTCATGTGAAGTGACATTGTATTCAAGACTAAACCTTATCTGATATTCAGAATACACATAAATGATGTTCACTCTTCTAGTGAGCACCTTGCACAAGTCCAAACAACCCTTATGGTGATGGTTGTAAACTCAACCTTTGTAGCAGGGATTCTGTACCTATACAGAACTGTGCATAGAGACCCAGAACATCAGTGAATGAGGGTGTGCCAAAAACTCACCTCAGTATCCAAAATCCCCTACCAGACTAGCAACCAGTGTCTCATTGGTTCTTTCTCATCCCCAATGATTAGACAACCCAGAACATGAACTCAGAACACCTCAGGTAAAGTGGAATACATGAACACTCTTTCGTCATACACACATCAGTCCAGAACGAGGAGTAAATGAAGACACGTGCAATTTTGAAATGTTTATTTCTAATTCCGTGTTCTCAAGCGCAGTGTCTTAGATAATACAAGGAAACATTATCAAGAACAAGGTTATCAGCATTGTTACTATTCCATAAAATACAAAAGGAGAAAGCATGTCGAAATGCTAATAGTAAAAGGTTACATTAAACGTAAGTTTACCCTCCCTAGTCAGTATATTATATTATATCTAAAGAAGGTCTCTTTTGGGTTTAGAAGGGCAGACCCATACCTCTTGGTCTTAGCAGAAACGGATCACATCATCTCCTGCACCAACACTCAGCATACGAATCTCCATCAAGTGTGTTTTACTTCTCTGTGCAGTGCATTATTAAACCCGCTCAAACCCAAAGTTGGCCACAGCTGCATATGTGTTATGTCTAGACCGTGCGCTGATCAACTCGAACAACAAGCACTGTGTTGAAAAACCTTGAAGGCCTCGGCACTCACTGTACAGACATAGATTATCAAGCAAACTTTGTTATTCTCGCGTCAAGCAAAATATGCAACTGGGCGAAAAGCTGTAATAACATAATGTGCCGTTTGCAGAGGCAGCAGAAAAGGAAAATGGCTTTTAAACTTGTAAAACGGTCATGCTAACTTAACACAGTGTGAAGGTATAATTACAAACACGTGACACCTTATAGACCAGCTATCCTAGGGGTAGCATGGACAGAGCAGTCTTAGGCTATAACTCTAGAGGGCGTGTAAAGCCAGCTGTTTTACCATACGTAACCCCTTGAATACCAAATGAAAGGGGCACCACACAGGATATATATAAAATGTATATGTATTTATTCACTAACACACTCCTCTGAACTCTTTATGAGGACAGAAGCAAAAGCACATAACAAGTTACACTTAGAAATACTTTAAATAGCACAATTTACAGTTAGGCCCTAGGGGCGCGTAAAACCATATACTAAGTAAGTGGTATAAGAACCACGACTTGTGAAAGGAGAAGGCCTAGGGCATCACTGGGGCTACACTATCTGACCCTTAGGTTAGGAGTAGGAGGCCCACAGGCGGCGCGTGCAGAGTCGGAACACTCACGCGGGAGTCAATAGAAAGCCTATGGGAACTTAAAAGGTAAGTAAATATAGTTTTAGGACACTTCCGGTTTAGATAGGAGGAAACTACAAGCAAATCTGGACACTAGGATAGTCAATCCCTGCAGGAGCACCGAAGTACTCGCTTTACCTCACCCACGGGTTGCGGGTGCATAGGTGTCAAAGTGTGTCGGGTTTCGCCGTTGATTCCAATGGAGCCGTGAAGAAAGATGCTGCAGGCGACCAGGAGGAAGATGTCCGGGTGGATCCAAGGGTGGATCGAAGTTGAAAAAGGACCTAAAAGCAGAGGGGACGAGTCTAGGTCACTAGCCAGTGACCGGGTGAAACCAGGAAGAAACCAGACGTCGTCGAGGAGCAATCAGGTGCTGTTCTGAAGCTGGTCTCTGCAGCCACATGGACCAGGAGGGGTCGAGGACGACCAGACGCTAGCGAGGAGCTGTCCCACGAAGGTTCTCGCAGAAGGAGGGGTCGACTTCAAGATCGGAGCCAACAAGCCTAAGCAAAGGTAACCCACCCAGGATACACAAAAGGCTTCTGGTGCAGACCAGGAGGGTCTGAGGTACTTCACCTTTTCAGGGAAGCAAGTGCCAGTCTGGAGCAACCAGACCAGCGATGGATTTCTTAAAGGATAGTCGTCTCAGGGCTACTAGCCAACTGGCCAGCAACCGGGACAACGCGTCGAGTAGAACACAAACAGAAGGGCCCCACGCAGAACACATGGAATGCGGAGGGCTGATCTTCGGTGCAGGTGGTGCTCAGTCTCGGGGTGTCTCAGTCCCCAGTGCACAGCTTCGAGGATGCCTCAGGAGCTGCGCTGGTAGCAAGAAGAAGGACTTTTCAAGATGTCCGGTCCACAAGGTCTAACGCCGTCCACAGTGCTCAGCTGTGCTGGAGTCGTGCAGTGGAGTCAGAGGGCTCAGGGAGTCAGGATCTTGTCAGGCACTGCGCTCGGGTTCCGGCGGGAACGGGGGCAAAGCAAGCCTTCAAGTTGCTGGATGGTGCCTGGTTGCCCAGGGTGGTCACTCCTTGGCCACAAGGGAGATTCTTCAGTCTTCAGCTCAGGTGAATGTCGAAGGGTCCAGAGTTTCGTCTTCAGTTCGATTCCAGGATTAATCCAAAGTCTCCTGGGTCAGCTCCTATCTTTATACAACTAAAGTGGGCTGGTTTACCTACTAGGTCCCTCCTATTGGTGGGACCAGGAAGGGGGGTGGTTAACCACCCTTTCCTTTCTCCAGTTTCGCGCCAGAGCTGGGGCAGGGTTGCCCCAGCAACCGGTTTGAACTGGGGTATGCATGGAGCACCTAGAGTGCTCCAGACAGTGTGTTTCTTTTCAACCCTCCCTGTCCTAATACACAAACTCCTGTATGGGGCGGCGCTCGCACCTCTCCAGGCAGTAAACCTATTGTCCAGGCCTCCCTAGCTGGAAGGACTCCCAGCAGCAGGAGGCCAGACTTGTGTCTGGGGCAGCAGCGTTCTTTTTGTAACGCTGGGGCTCTGGTTAACTTTAACCGTGATCGTCAGAACTAACATGTCTTCTCCGTCTAGAAGAGTGGAATGCTACCCCCGTCTCCAGAATTGGCGAGGGGGTAGTATTCCAAAGCGTATGACACCTTACACGACATGTTTCGATAAAGCCAGACCAAAGTTAGCATTAACCGCGAGGATTATAATGCACTTAAGAGTATATAGTATGGCAATATCATAGAACAGCTATAAGGAAGTAGTTCTGAACGCTGCAGACAGGCTCAGCTCATG
The DNA here is from genome assembly GCF_964261635.1 of Lissotriton helveticus. Classification (NCBI taxonomy): domain Eukaryota; kingdom Metazoa; phylum Chordata; class Amphibia; order Caudata; family Salamandridae; genus Lissotriton; species Lissotriton helveticus. The sequence continues at coordinate 426,872,036 of NC_136058.1, forward strand.
CTAGAGCACCATCTCACATATAACCAAGCACTCTGCCTTCAGGATTGTTAAGGCCTGCCATAGGAGTGACTTATAGTTATTACTATGTATCTATATGTATGTAGGTATAGGAATACTACACCTAAGCAAGGGGTAATTACACGACCTTGCCCCAGCTGAGTGATCAGCCAGTTGTGTCTATTTGGGTGGCCAGCCAGGGGTGGCATAAAACATGCTGCAGCCCCTGGTAGGCCTTGGTTGCACCTATGCCCTGAGTACCTAGGGTACACTATACAGGGACTCATAAGGTGAACCAATATCCAATTGTGTATGTACCTAAGGTACATGGAGTCCATTTTAAGGAGAGAGCCGATAGCCTGGGGCCCTGAATAGCAGGATCCCAGGCCAACTAAGTTGAAAACCAGCTAAACACTAGGCAAAAAGTTGGGGGTAACCATAGTCAGATATCCACCTTCCTACAGTGTGTTTTCTTATGGCACTTGTAACCATCTCTACCTCTGAATCTTTTCTGACATTTAGAGCACTGATAATTTTATTCACCAGTGTGGATTCTCACATGTTCAGTGAGATGAGATTTTTGGCTGAAACATTTTTGGCATTCGGAGCACTGATAAGGTTTTTCCCCAGTGTGAAATCTCACATGTGCAGTTAGAAGTGATTTTAGTTTGAAATCTTTTGGGCATTCAGAGCACTGATAAGGTTTTTCCCCAGTGTGGGTTCTTATGTGCCGTGTGAGACTACTTTTTTCACTGAAACATTTCAGGCATTCAGAGCACTGATTAGATTTTTCCCCAGTGTGGATTCTTATATGCTGAGTGAGATGGCTTTTATGGATGAAACATTTGTGGCATTCAGAGCACTGATAAGGGTTCTCCCCAGTGTGAAATCTCACATGTGCAGTTAGAAGTGATTTTAGTTTGAAATCTTTTGGGCATTCAGAGCACTGATAAGGTTTTTCCCCAGTGTGGGTTCTTATGTGCCGTGTGAGACTACTTTTTCCCCTGAAACATTTCTGGCATTCAGAGCACTGATAAGGTTTTTCCCCAGTGTGAGTTCTTATGTGCTGAGTCAGACAGCTTTTTTCACTGAAACATTTGTCACATTCAGTGCACCGATAACGTTTTACCCAAGTGTGGGTCCTTGTATGTTTAGTGAGTCTCATTTTGTCACTGAACCTTCTCTGGCATTCAGAGCACTGATAAGGTTTTTCCCCAGTGTGGAATCTCACATGTACAGTTAGAAGTGATTTACGGTTGAAATGTTTTGGGCATTCAGAGCACTGATAAGGTTTTTCCCCAGTATGGGTGCTTATGTGCTTTGTGAGACTACTTTTTAAACTGAAACATTTCTGGCATTCAGAGCACTGATAAGGTTTTTCCCCAGTGTGGGTTCTTATATGCTGAGTCAGAGTGCTTTGATTACCGAAACATTTCTGGCATTCAGAGCACTGATAAGGTTGCTCCACAGAATGGGTCATTGCATGCTGAGAAAGACTTTGTCTGTAACAAAACCTTTTCTGGCATTCAGAGCACTGATAAGGTTTTTCCCCAGTGTGTGTTCTTATATGCACTGTGAGATCGCGTTTTTCATTGAAACATTTCTGGCATTCCGTGCACTGATATGGTTTCTCTCCAGTGTGGGTTATTGTATGCCGAGTGAGACTGTTTTTGTCAATGAAACATTTCTGGCATTCTGTGCACTGATGAGGTTTTTCCCCAGTGTGGGTTCTTGTATGCTGAGTCAGAGTGCTTTGATTACCGAAGCATTTCTGGCATTCAGAGCACTGATAAAGTTTTTCCTTAGTCTTAGAGTGGTAGCTTGTATGCTGAGTGAGACTGCTTTTGTCTTTGAAACATTTCTGACAATCCGGGCACTGATAAGGTTTGTCCACAGAGTGGGTTATTGCATGTCGAGATAGACTCTGTTTCTTACAAAAACTTTTCTGGCATTCAGAGCACTGGTAAGGTTTTCCCCCAGAGTGGATTCTCATATGATCAGTGTAATAAGATTTACGGCTGAAATATTTTTGGCATTCGGAGCACTGATAAGGTTTTTCCCCAGTGTGGATTCTTATATGCTCAGTGAGACTGCTTTTTTGGCTGAAACATTTGTAACATTCAGAGCACTGATAAGGTTTTTCCCCAGTGTGGGTTCTTATATGCTGAGTGAGACTGCTTTTTTCACTGAAACATTTGTCACATTCAGTGCACCGATAACGTTTTACCCAAGAGTGGGTCCTTGTATGTTTAGTGAGTCTCCATTTGTCAATGAAACATCTCTGGCATTCAGAGCACTGATAAGGTTTTTCCCCAGTGTGGAATCTCACATGTGCCATTAGTAGTGATTTAAGTTTGAAATCTTTTGGGCATTCAGAGCACTGGTAAGGTTTTTCCCTAGAGTGGATTCTCATATGTTCAGTGAGATGAGATTTTTGGTTGAATCTTTTTTGGCATTCAGCGCACTGGTAAGGTTTTTCCACAGAGTGGGTTAATGCATGTCGATATAGACTCAGTTTGAAACTAAACCTTTTCTGACATTCAGAGCACTGAAAAGGTTTTTCCCCAGTGTGGATTCTCATATGCTCAGTGGGATAAGATTTACGTCTGAAACTTTTTTGGCATACTTTGCACGGAGAGTGTTTTCCCCCAGTGTGGATTCTCATATGCTCAGTGAGATAAGATTTACGCCTGAAACTTTTTTTGGCATACTTTGCACTGAAAGTGGTTTACCCCTGTGTGCATTCTGTCAAATTCTGTGAGATAAGATTTATGGCTGTATCTTTTTGACACAGGTAACTTTTTTCCCCAACTTCGGTTATTTTGCCTCGATTTTAGAGTCGGGCTTGTTTAGATAATGTTCAGCACTCATCTCTAAAAGAAATTGTGTGTAAATTTCTCAACACTTGAATTGAGCAAAAAATGTCGGGAAGCAGTCCTGTAACACCTGTTGAAATTTTCCTAGCAGATAATAGTCTTTAGGTTATAGCCTCTCCGGCAGCAACTTAATTTGTGACTGAAGTTTTTCTCAAATCGATTTGTATAGGTTCTTAGCAATGCAATAATAAGGTGTTAGTCTGATATTTAATGATTAAACTGATAAGTACCTTTTTGCACTGATGTAATGGCAGTAACTGAGGGCGTTTGAACGTGCAGAGTACTATTGTGGATCATTAGTCGCAGAACATCAGTTCCTTCTACCCTTTCTATGTTTGGTGTAAGGTTAAGGTTTGTAGTTCTGAAGATGAGGATTTATTTACATTAGCTATAGCGCAACTGTGCTCCTTTAATCCATTTTTATATTTAACAGTTTTACATATCACTACTGCACAACAGATAATGTTGAGGCGATTTACATAGAATTACAGAAGAGTACACAATAAAAAGGAAACAATCTGAGATGGTCATTAACACAATAAAGTGGTGAATTTTTAAGGTTTTCGCAAGAGTGAGCAGAGTGGGTCAAGGTGTTATATCCCGAGGCAGATAGTCTCAAACTTGCATAACTGGTTAAAACGGTTGTTGAACAAAGGCGATTTTCCAATCTCTTAGTTGTTAACGTGTCAGCTTCGGAGTCTTCTTTCAGTGTCTTTTCTTTGATGGTATGCAGAAGAAACCTTTAGTTGTAACTTTTTATGCAGTGTGTGCTTCCTCTCTAGAATTACATGATGCTTTGGATGAACGTTATTCTGTCATGCTGAGGCAATTTGTCTTTCTGATGATATTTCAGATGAGGATGCTGAAGCAGTCTTTCTACATTATTTCTGATGCTGTGTGCACAGATATGGCTTTGCTCTGGGTTAATGAAATGCAAAATTAGAGACTTCACTTACAGGTATAGTACTTTCCTCGCCACACTTAGATTTTTGGAAATTGTTTAAACGTAGAATGCTGGATGTCCTTCAGTTTTTCAAAATAATCCTTCTTCTGGCACTGACATTCAAATCTTGCTTTCTTCGTCCGTAATTTCAATCACCTATAGTATTAAAATTAAATAGTTAATACATGTGCATTTCCAAAAATATAATTTACAAGCCAAATCAATGCAGAATTTGCTGAGCTGTTTTTCAGACAGAGCAGAGTGTAGAATGGTAGCAAGAGAGTACTTGGATGTAGGAGTGAGGATTTGTAGAATTTTCAACATTTTATTAAGCTCACAAAGGATACATGTACCCTATGGACTTGCAACATAGAATCCCAAAGGCAGATATGAAAGTCATATGGACTGGCACCAAACAGATATTAAAAAAATATATACTATTAATTAATTTGTAATGCAGATTTCTGGGAAGGGAATGACTCCTCCACGGACAACAGGCGTTTCCCCTGCCCTGAGTTACCACCTACTTGTATCTGGTATCCTGACTTTTGAGTTTTGGCCTCTGCCTCAAGCAAATCTATTGTGTGCTGCGAGGACTATGCCTAGACCTATCCCTCAACTATGGTCCAGAGTATGAATCAAGGGCAATGAAATGAAGGCGTACTTTCATGTGCTCATTTTATTCCACTTGATTATCAGTTGTTAGGTTTTTCTGCACCTGGATTTACCGGGTGCAGAAAACCAGGACACAATCTTTTTCCAGACAGAAAAATTAGACTGTAAAGACACATAAGACTCTGGGTGCAGCAGAAGCAGCCAAGACTTATGCTGTGTTTTTTTACTAACTGGGGTAAACACACAATTCTTCCCTCTGTTGGTGTTCACAGTCGTTATCGGCCTGTGATTCGCCATTGAGTGCAAAGCGTACAGAGTAGAGCTGAGGGGCCGAGCTGAGGAGGAGTTGACGAGCAAGCGGAGCGGAGCCTGGGACGACTGCCCGCGTTTGTTTTATGACCCGTTCCCGCTCCCGAAGGTTTCTTCCGCTTCATCTGCGTCCTGTTATACGGGCGCTTTAAGTTCTACGGATCTGCTGTGGGGGCAGGAACGGCCGCTGCCGACACCGCGGCCGCTGCAGAGGTCAAAGGAGCCTTTGCCTGCGGTGCTGCTGGTGCGGCGGCTGTAGCAGGGCACAGAGGAAAACAGAGGAGCACAGAGGAGCCTTGGCCTGCCGCCTGATTTTACGTATTTACTAAGAATTGAGCAGAGCAGACAGAGCTGAGCCGAGGAGTGGAGGGAAGTGCCCACATCTGCCGTCTGTAGTGGGACTAGCTCTGGATTCCGCTCTTGCTTCTGAACGATAGCCAGCATTCTACCTTGTACTCTTGTCAGCGATGAATAGCAACGAACAAGCAATGAACAGTGAGTGGTGAGTGACAAGTGGCAAGAGGTGTGTGGCGTGTGGCGAGTAGCTAAGATTGATCGGTCCCTAAGTCGCTGAGCCATTGGAGTCTGTAATAAGTCTGTAATACAAAATCTGAGAAATTATGGAAAGAGGAAAGTAACAATAGACTTAGACCCTCTTGAAGCACCCCTCGGCCCCTGAATTACTCCGCATGCCTAGACTACAGCCCTACCCGGTGCCCGGATGTTAATCAGTCGGTTAATTAATTAAGTAACCAGCAGTACCGGCAGATTCTGTACGGAGGTGTGCTTTTTGGGTGTTTTCCCCTGGAGGTGTTTGGTGGTGTTTTTGTCCTATGGTCTTGTCACTGGCCCATTTGATTCTCTGAAAGGAGCAAGACTTCTTCACCTTAGAGGGTGTATTATGAGCTCAGGAAAGGAGCAGCCACCTTTCCCTCCTATCAAAAGGAAAAGAAAAATACAACAAACACCAATATTTGTTACGTTTAAAATAAAACAGGCAGGTGACATATAGTCCTTTAAATCATCTAAGGTCCATACATTTGAGAAACTGGGAAAGTCGCTGTCAAAGTTTGATTTTATGAAAGATCCAACTGATGCTATGCTAACATTGCTAACTAACTCATGTGATCTTCAAACTCCAATTAAACCACTGAGTAGAACAAATATTATATCCCCTAAGCAAGGATTAAGTGAACCAGGCCACCCTGAGTCTAAAGCTGAAGTCGAACGAATGTCAAATTGAACTAAGGACCAAGTCAACCATTGGGGTCAAATAACGGACATAGAGATGTTAACTATTCCACTTACTGGTCGTTCACAACAAAAGGACCCAAAATGCACAAATCTAACATTGGGAGATACTCAGCAATTACTACCAACTTAGGCAGCCAATGCCAATAGAAGTGCACGTAAAAATCAGAAAAGCTAACGGTATAGGGGAACCATCTAATTTGGGCCAAATAAATCAATCAGACCAAGAAGCTGCAAATGAACTAAATGGTGGGGTGACAATCATAAGGGAAGCCAATACCCCACTGAAATCGGATCTTACTCTGTCTAAAATAAATTCAGTTCAAAAACAGCACCAGCCGAAATGTAATCAAAATAACGGATCTCAAATTAATAAGGATGAATACACCAGCAACCCAGAAACTCTGCAGCGTTGGAGTACTCCGTATCAAAAAGACGGTTTGAATAGTAGTCCACAATTCATTAATTCTTGTGACAAGGGACATGATTTTCAAGGACCACAAAAAGAGGAGTATAAGGACCTATCATTCATAAATGGGCAACACCATAGCCTAGGTACTTAGGTACCAGGAAGTGGGAACGCGGGAGCAATTTGGGATTTATTCTTCAAAACCTCGCAATTAACTCTGGAAGCTTTAACATATCAGTCCAACAAAAAGGAGGTCCAAATAGATCTCTTGAGCGCTACGGCATCCTCTGTTGCCGGAACTGAGCAGAAGATAACAACACAAAATAATCTAATAGTAAGGGCACAATCTCAGCCAATATCTACGTATGCAGAGTGTAGTTGTGCCCCACTAATTAAACTGGATACCATTCCGGATATTTTAAAAACAATAATTGACGATGTAAAAGGGAATTTTCCTGATGCGGGAATTCAACCCATCAAGACCGACTGCCCCTCTAAAGATACAATAAAATGTAAAAACAAGTTGTTGTTAAAGAAAAAATAGATGATAAAACAAAAGATCAAGAAGTGATAAACCTATGCTCGACACAATCAACAATGACAGACGCAGCTCCGGAAGTTCATTGATCAAAAAGACAGAGGAAAAACAACAGAAAGCAAGAAATAAAGCTTCTAAAAGTATTTTAAAAAACTAATGCATCAGATATAGTGAGATTGAACACTGGAAACAACCATGACTAAACATCATATTGTGAAGGTAAGTAAGGGTAAACAAATGTCTCCAACAAAACCCTTCTACCCTCTATTTAATAAGGATCTATCGGAGGTACAAGCAGTTATGAAAAATAAATGCTTAAACAAGCAGCTGATAGTATAAAAATGAGAGAGAATGGGAACATTCAGTCCTTAGAAAAGCTGCAAGTGGAGGAATGTAATAAACAGGTGGAGAATAAGCCATCACAACTGGAAACAAATAGAGCAAAGAGTGAGAGTATCAGAGGGGATGAAACGAATAGAGATTTGTTAAAAACCTGGAAGGATATTAAATTACCACAAGATCTGGGAACCGAAACAAAGCAGTTACATAAACATCGACAATCATGGTCTCAAACTGTTAGTAATCATAATGGAAGTTTAATTGAGCATGCTCAAGGTGAAAATAGCCTGGAACAAATTAAATTAAATAACCCAGATCAAAAAGGAGTGGTGCAGGTAATTTTTGCGATGGAATATAAATCTAGGGGTAATAATGATATCTTGACTCGTGGGAACATATTAAAATTGTGTAATGCAGTACCCTCATTAAAGGAAATTAAATGTACCGACATAGAATCAATTGAATTCCTCACAATCAAGAATAATCGCGAATCGATATTAGTAATTTGGACATCTTCTACTGCCGCACAGCCTTATTATGCAAGAACATAATCGCTTTCAGGACTTGGGAATAAAAATAACAACTCCCCTGCAACGTCCTTTTGGTTCAACAAAATTAAAAAATCATAACCAAATGAGAACCGAGAATAATAAGAAATACTCAATATTAAAAAAAACATAGGTATGACCAACGGGCATCTTTTAAAATCATTAGAGGAAAAAATAGGAGACCTATTATTTGACACTGTCAAATTAGGTTGGCTAACAGCAGCTCTCCATAATGTCAGGCAGGATTGACATCTACAATCTGAAGTTCCTTTAAGGGGGCCAACAATTATGAATGAAAGGCTCAGATTATGTTCGTGGAATATAAATGGGGTTCAAGCAAAGATTCAGAATAACCAACTAGCTACTTTGTGCTGTTTTCAAATCATTTGTTTACAAGAGACTTGGGCTTTAGTTCCTTTTAGACTGGAAGGGTATAGTGTTATTACTCATTAGCTAAGAGAACAAGTAACTATGGCAGACCTTGTGGGGGTTTGGCTATTTTTATATCAACTGAGCTAAAAATGGAAAGTGAAATGGACGTCCCAAGTCAAAAGGATTATCTAATTGTCAAATTATGATACAAAGAACAAAATATAATTAAATCTCTTGTAGTAATCAACGTATATAATTACGAAGAACAATGGCGACCAATTTGATAATTATGATATTGCAGCAACTGGACAATGACATTCAACCTGAGATTATTATTACCGGTGATTATAACATGAATATGCTATGGTCTTACGATAGAGATGTTGAAATACAATGGCAAAATTACTTATGGTCAATTCCATAAGTAATTTTGCCATATCCAATGTTGATTTTCATCAACAATGGATATGAGGGATCATCTATCAAAAAGATAGAGGAAAAAACAACGGAAAGCAAGAAATAAAGCTTCTAATAGTATAAAAAATACAAATGCATCAGGTATAGTGAGATTGAACACTGGAAACAATCATGACCAAATATCATGTTGTGAAGGTGAGGGTAAAGAAATATCTCCAACAAAACCCTTTTACCCTCTATTTAATAAGGATCTATCGGAGGTACAAGCAGTTATGAAAAATAATTGCCTAAACAATCAAGCTGCTAATATAAAAATGATAGAGAATGGGAAAATTCAGTCCTTAGAAATGCTGCAAGTGGAAATAAGCCATCACAATTGGAAACAAATAGAGCAAAGAGTGAGAGTATCAGAGGGGATGAAACGAATAGAGATTTGTTAAAAACCTGGAAGGATATTAAATTACCACAAGATCTGGAAACCGAAACGAAGCAGTTACATAAACATCGACAATCATTGTCTCAAACTGTTAGTAATCATAATGGAAGGTTAATTGAGCATGCTCAAGGTGAAAATAGCCTGCAACAAATTAAATTAAATAACCCCGATCAAAAAGAAGGAGTGGTGCAGGTAATTTTTGCGATGGAATATAAATCTAGGGGTAATAATGAAACAACTTGCAAACATCCGGACCCAACACAAGATGGCAGGAGTATGCAAAGCATGTGCATTTACAGCATACATGCCTGAGGATTAATGGCCCCAAATCCCTGCCGTGGTATCTTGTCATGTTGTGGCTGAGTGTGCCATGTGATGTGCAGGCTATAGTGCTTGGTGTGATTTGGTCATTTTTGACAAGGTGGAGTGCTGAATGGTTTGGCAAATTTTGATTTTCTTTGTTTTTGGGATCGTGTGATATAGTGCGGTACCTACCGTATGATGTAAATAAATTACATTGCTAATATACCATAAGGATGTGGGGTGAGTGCTATTAGGGCCGAAGCCTTGCTGATTATATGCAGAATAACAGGTCTGGGAGGTCAGTACTGACTAGGGCAGGTTAGCAGCTGCACAGGCCTTGGGCATTGATCCTATTGAGGATAATATGTGACGGGCACTGGTGACTGGAGCTGGCTAGCAACAACGCTGGCCTCTGTTATTTATTACAAGCAGTGTAACAAACATGTCAATATTGACTGAAACTGGTTGGCAGTAGAGTTGACCTCTGGTTTTGAATATTTGCAGGATTTAAGGTACAGGGGTCACTACTGACTGGAGTAACTTAGCAGGATAATAGGTCTCAGGGAGCCAATACTGACTGAAGCTGGTTAGTATGATCACTAGTCCCAAGGTGCTACTAAAGACTCAAGTTGGCTAGAATGATAACAGGTCCCAGGGGCCAGTACTAACAGGAGCTGGCTAGTAGGCTTACATACAGGTCCAAGGGGCCACTACTGACTGGAGCTAGCTAAAAGAATAACAGTCCCAAGGATGGTGGGGTGCGAGTGGCACCAGTGACCGGGGTTGACTAGAAGCATTGACAACATTTGCTATTGATTAAATACAGGATTCCAGGTCACAGGAGGCACTGCTGAACACAGCTGGATAGCAGCAGTGGTGGCCACTGGGAAAAAGGAATTGAGAAAACATAACTGGATATACTGGTTTCTTCAATACCGATAATTGTTTACACATCATACACATCAATGCCACAACCTGCATTGATATATTACATTACCAAATTACGATATTCTTATATTAATTTGATGTGTCTGTTTGCCTTAATATGCCTGCAAAGTTATATGATTCTATTAGGGCCCAGAACCATTTTATTTAGTGATGTCCAACTGCACACTTTCCTGTATCTTGTAGTAAATTGAATATTGACAAACAGAAGTGTTATTTTCAGAAACAGTGAATTCTGCAGCTTGTCTGTGTATCTTTTATCTGCACCTTACGGACTCCTCACATTCCTCTCGAGAGAAGATCCTGCCTCCTACTCATTAGTTTCATTTCAGTAACTGTTTCTATCACGTGTTCATGTTTCATTGACTTGTATTAGGAGAAAAGTGTATAAAAATACTTTGTGTAGCATTAGCATTATATACTCCAACTTGCTTTAGGGTGGATGCTCTCGTCCATTGCAAAGACAATTGTTTGCTTGGCCTTTTGCTATTTTTGCATTAAATGTACGATAGATTTGTTGGCCTCCAGGTGTGTTGTGTTTTATTTTACATATCATAAAAGATGACGAGGAAAATGACAGTCCAGTATACACATTCTTCTTATAATTCAACTCACAGTATGCTGTACTAGAGGTTCAGTCCCACAGAAATAATCTCTAACTGAACGCCCTAGGAAGCATGTGCTTTTCAAACCAGTTGCCTTCTGATACGCTGTCCTCGCTATTGGATAAGTCAGTTTGTCCTGAATTTTAGGAGGGTTACTTATCTAGTGCACTCTGTTAAACAGTGCTCACCTGTGGTAGTAAGATGTTAATAGGCACCTAATCACCTATGCACAGTGCAGGGCTTTGAGTTACAGAGCTCCTCACGCGGTGGAGAAGATTAGGTCACATTTACCCATTTTCCCATATTTGGTCCTGACGAAATGCCAACAGATTGCTCCACAAGGCATGAAAAAAGTTGACCTGAAGTATAGACTCCAGCTTACCAGCAGGTCCATAGGTGATCGACACATTCACACAGTGATAGGGGCCATTAGTTCCTCAATTTCTCTGCCACTATTTTTAATCTTAACATGGACTAGTATGATCACATTAACTATATTGCGGCAACTGGTCGATAGCTGATCTTATATTCAGACTTTCACCAATCTCACATCTTATGACACAACATCCTCTGTCCTACTATGCTCATCCGGCATACTTTATAAAAGATGTCCGACAAGATGCCCTCTTGTGGTGCCCGCAAGGCATTGTAGCGCCGGCCTGGTGAGGAGTATAGCCCAATGATGAAGCATGTCACCTGCAGGTGAGTGAACGCAACTTGTCTTAAAAGCACATGCTTCCTAGGGTGTCTGCGTTCAGTTACAGATAATGACTCTGGGACTGAACCTCCGGAACAGTATACTGTGATTTGATTGTGTTTTATTTCAACAAATGTACATAGCAGATATTGGCGCTTGCTTGTTTCACAAAAATTATCGGATACCTGCCTCAGAGCCCACTTCTTACTGACGACAATGGGGTTATCATGTTGCTGCTACAAGCTCCTTACCTGTGCGAGTTATCGGGAACGATGCAGGGGCAGAACCAAACCAGCCACACATGGAGATCAATGACAAATACTGAAGATTTAACAGAGCTTCCAAGCTGGTGACCATTACTTAATTGATACTGAAAATAAAAGACACGTTTTTAGTATTCAGGTGACTCATGACCATAAAAAACAAAGGTTATAAATCAATATTGTCTCAAATACTTAAAAAATGGAACTGGATGTGCTGAATCAGATGTTGCCCCAGGTCATGCATGACACCTTCCGCCAATATTGCTTATGGGACTTGTAGTTTTGTTTTTCTCATTAAAAGGATAGGCTCTAAAGTCCCAGTGTTCTAAGCGATGTTGGTGAAAATCAGAGGCCTGAGTGAGGGTGAAGCATGACACTGCTCTGCTTAGCAGTGAGATGAATGACAGTTCTCCAGCCCTTCCATTATTTGATCTATAGAGGCTGTCGGCCATTCATATTTTTTTGCAGCGACAAAGAAACTTTTATTGCAGCTTGTGCCAACTGAAGAGATAAAACCCCTGGACGTGTTTAATTAACTACTGACAAACATGAACAACCAAGAACATGAGTTTCTGGAAAACTATCAAGCACCCAATCAGAATCAGTCGCCCTTCACACCCAGGAATTCTTGAGGCTTTGGAGAGGGTGAATTGCACTACATCGACTCAAAGCTCACTTCTCAGGGATGTACTGAAATGTCAGCCTCATGGCACACTTAGCCAGCTCTTCAACTCCTCCTCCTCAAACTGTTGACCAGCTATCAGGGCAAACGAGCCTGCAGCAAAGCATCGCTGGCTTGGTTCGACACCGGACCGGACCAACTCCATACTCCTCCAAGTCAGCAAGCACTCTGGTCGAGCCAGTCCTAACCCCACATGAATGTTCCCCATCACAACTGTTTTAATGGTACTAAGTTATGTTTCTGCCAAATGTACGAGTCAAAAAATGAAAGGCTTTACATGAAGTGCTGAAAGAGAAATCATTAGTTTTTCAATATTTCTGAGTCTGCCACAGTACACAGGAGCATTATACCTCTACAGCAGCAAATCATGCATGTGCCCTGTAGAAAGCACGTTTGAATGAAACATGTAAGGCATTGCAGCCAAAGATCTGTGGTGCAACATCATAGCAGAGTACAAGATAACTTGTGTTATTATTCCAGCAGAAAGAAATGCCATTCCTAATGGTTACGTCATTTTAAAGACAGTGCCAGGAAAATGTGTGGTCAGTGTTGTTCTTCTGCCTGTTAAAAGACTATCTCCATAAATGTGTCAGGAAATAAAATTCCATGAGAATTCCTACTCTTTGGCAGGGTACTGCCTGCCACTATATTGCAGGTTACTTCCAACATAATCTGATTTATACATACATACTCCAGGGTTCTGCCATCTACCGGGTCTGCACACAGCAGTCTGGAGCCACTCAGGAAGGAGGTAAGCTCTTCATTTCATCTTAAGCCCTTAGGTTACATTCACAGCCTGATGGGTCCGGAGAACTTTATCCTCGCTCTAACTTTACCGAGCAGATGGACTTAGCCCAACATAGGCTGTGTTGTGTGCTGGGTGATGCCTGGCATCTTATTATCGTTGGCGGGAGAATGAAGCTCTGATAGGAGCTGCTACAAGAAGAGCAGAGAAACAGGACCACAGATCGCCACAGAGCGACAACTGCCCAGAAGCTGAAGAAAGAACTCTGGAACAACAAACCTCCTACACCCTGGAGATTCTCCAGGATAAGCAAATGATGGTAATGAAATGCAAACTGCAGCATTAAGGTCACACACTACAACATCATTCCATTTAAACCAAAGGTAACAGCCTACAAGAAAAAACTAAACAAAAAGCAACAAAACTATAAAATGCATTTCCAAATGCTGCAAAAAAGAAACAGTTAATACAAATGAACAATATTAAACTTTGTTGGTACCTTAGTAATGTGCTTACTTCTAAGCTTCACTCCATCTGCAGCAATAACGCTCTGAAAGGAGAAATTACTGCTGTGAGCCTCAGAGTCTTTAGTGTTACTGGTCTCAGTCACGAAGACTATGGTGTCGGAAGATAACTTTCTCTTATTTGGCTTTATAGTTCCACCAGTCACGGCATTGCTTTTAGCAGACACGCTACTGTCGGCAGCATCATAACTTCAGGCAGACCAGCAATTCGGATATCACCACTCATATTGGGTGAATATTCAACAAGTATGGTCTCGGCTTACCAAGTAGAACAAAATAATTGGGTCTCATAACCATACTCAGAGCCGCGCCTACTATTAAAGTATGCAAATCTACAATGATTGGCGAAAATGCACTGCAATTTTATCTGTGGAGCACTACTAACAAGCATTTGCAATGCAATAGGTCTTGCCTTTGCGAACTTATAAGTGTTTAGTGAGAGATATTCTGCTCTGGGAAGCACGCTCTTGCAAAGTTACACTGGCTGCCCATCAAAGAGCGCATCCTTTTCAAAGCTATGTGCTTCCCCCATCGAATTGCCCAAGGGAAAGGACCACCCTACCTAAAAAAGCTTCTAGCTATCCATCGCCCCAAACGTAATCTGAGGTCCTAGGGGAGCATGGTGTTCTCAGTGCCCCGTATCTTTAAAGCAAGAATGGGAGGCCGTTCATTTTGCTATCTGGCGGCCACTCACTGGAACAAACTCCCCTTAGAATTGCGTATGGAACCCTCCGAAAGGAGGTTTCGCCTGAGGCTAAAAACACATCTCTTCCCCAGAAGTTAGGAGATGGCGCTTAGCTGTCCAGTTTAATTGTTCTTTTGGTGGGCTTGTTTTTAGAATGGAATGTATCCACAGCGCGGGGACACACTGTCTTGAGTGTAACCATGCGCTTTATAAATGGTTTTATTATTGTTATTTTAGATATTGACTTTACCTATGTCTGTACAGCACAGCTTAAAGAAGTTTGCAGCATGCTGAAAAGTTATAAAAAAGAAGCGTCAGAAGCATTTTTGTTACCTTAGATATGACCAAAAAACATTATGTACAACTAAACGACCATATTGCTCTGTCCAACGCCCTGAGGGATATCGCTGCCTCTGACTTGTGGGAGTGCTGTGATCGTTCGTCTTGCCCCCTGGTCTCCAGCCCACTTCTCGCGGCCTGCGCTCCGCGGGCACCGCTCGAGAGAGGAGACATTGCTGCAAAGAGACTCACCCCGGACCCCTGCGGGACTGCGAGGACCAGCAAACAGTGCGTGGCTCAATCTGCTGCAGCTGGTCCTCTTCCTGCCCACACCTCCTAATCTGATTTCATTGTCCAGAGCCTCGCGCACGCGGGACGCGGGCGGGCAAGCCGGGCTAAGCCAGGGCAAAGGGCGGGCCCTCTTAGGCCCTCACAGGCCGGAGGAGGCCGGGCTGGGCCCCCCCCCTTTGATGTGCTATCCACGGCGAAGATTGACTGACTGTAAGAATGCGTACTTGTTTCCAGTAACCAGATCCATCTACGCTTTTACATGGTATATTTGACTACCTGAGTATTGTGTAATGTGTGTTTACAGCTTGGTCTGCGATTATATTATAGCTTAAGTGTGTTTTGGCTAGGTATCCACAGCATTAAGTTGGCATAATGACCTCACCTGCCCCCATAGTAACATCCTCAGTGGGTGGAGGAGAAAAACAAGGGACATTAGACAATTATTTCATCAGGGCTGCTACAGGAACTGATAGGGACATCGAGTTCAAGTTCAAGTTCAAGTTCAGAAATGTATATAGCGCACTACTCACCCAGAGGGTCTCAAGGCGCTTGGGGGCGGGTGTTTTTACTTATCGAATATCCAAGTGTTTAGTTGCTTTCTGAAGGAGAGGTGGTTCTGAGTAAGGCGGAGGTGGGTGGGGAGAGAATTCCAGGTCTTGGCCGCTAAGTAGGAGAAGGATCTTCCCCCCATGGTGGATCTGTGGATGCGCGGAATTGCGGCGAGGGCTTGGTTGGCTGATCGTAGTTGGCGGGTGGGGGTGTAGAAGGACAGTCGCGTGTTGAGGCATTCGGGTCCTAGGTCGTAGAGGGCTTTGTGTGCGTGGGTGAGGAGACGGAACGTTATTCTCTTGTTGACGGGGAGCCAGTGGAGATCTTTCAGGTGACCGGAAATGTGAGCTTGACGAGGGATGTCCAATATGAGTCTGGCTGAGGCGTTTTGGATGCGTTGAAGTTTTTTCTGTAGTTTGGTTATGGCTCCGGCGTAAAGGGTGTTTCCGTAATCCAGTTGGTTGGTGAGCAGTGCGTGGGTGTCTTTCTTGTTTCTGTGGGGATCCAACGGAAGACTTTTTTGAGCATGCGTAGGATGTTAAAGCAGGATGATGAAACTGCATTGGCTTGTCTGGTCATCGAGAGGGAGGAGTCCAGGATGAAGCCCAGGTTACGTGCGTGATTCGTAGGTTTGGGTGCGGTACCCAGGGCTGGTGGCCACCAAGAGTCATCCCAGGCAGAGGGCGATGAGCCTAAGATGAGGACTTCTGTTTTTTCCAAGTTTAGTTTTAGACGGCTGTTCTTCATCCACTCGGCTACTTCTTTCATTCCTTCATGTAGGTTGGTTTTGGCGGTGTTTGGGTCTTTGGTGAGAGAGAGGATCAGATGGGTGTCGTCTTCCTAGGAGATGATGTTGAGGTTGTGTTGGCGCGCGATGGATGCGAGGGGACTCATGTATACGTTGAAGAGGGTGGGACTGAGTGATGATCCTTGTGGTACGCCGCAGATGACTTCGGTGGCCTCTGATCTAAAAGGGGGAGGCGGACTCTCTGCGTTCTTCTGGCGAGGAACGAGATGATCCAGTCCAATGCGTTTCCTTGTATTCCGACGTTGCTGAGGCGTTGTATGAGGGTGCTATGACAGACTGTGTCGAAGGCTGCGGAGAGGTCAAGTAGGATGAGGGCAGCTGTTTCTCCATTGTCCAGAAGTGTTCGAATGTCGTCTGTTGCTGCGATGAGGGCGGTTTCGGTACTGTGTCTGGCTCGGAAGCCGGACTGTGAGGGGTCGAGGGATTTGTTGGATTCGAGGAAGGCGGCGAGCTGGCTGTTGACGGCTTTCTCAATGACTTTGGCAGGGAATGGGAGGAGCGAGATGGGGCGGTAGTTCTTGAGTTCAGTGGGGTCTGCTGTGGGTTTCTTCAGAAGGGCGCTGAGTTTGGCATGTTTCCAGCTTTCCGGGAAGGTAGCGGAGTTGAAGGAACAGTTGATGACATCGCGGAGATGGGGTGCGATGATCGAGTCTGCTTTGTTGAAAATGTGGTGGGGATATCAGTCGGTTGGCGATCCTGAGTGGATGGAGTTCATCAGGCGGATGGTGTCTTCGGTGGTGATTGGGTTCCAGGCGTAAAGGTTGTTAGAGTGCGGTGTTGGTTAGGGGGTGGGTGAAGTGGGCTGGTCTTCGGACTGGTTTTTGAAGCTGGTATGTATGTCGGCGATTTTGTTGTTGAAGAATGAGGATAGAGAGTCGCAGAGGTCTTGGGAGGGAGTGATGTTGTTGGTGCCGGCTGTGGGGTTGGTAAATTCTTTGACGATGTTGAATAGTTCCTTGCTGTTTTGGGCGTTGTTGTCAAGTCGAGCCTTGAATGCTGATTTCTTGGTGGATCAGATGAGTTGGTGGTGTTTGCGGGTGGCGTTCTTGAAGGAGGCCAGGTTGTCAGTGGTTGGATTTTTTCTCCAGGCTTTCTCAAGGGTACGACAGAGCTTCTTGGATTTCTTAATGTCGTTGTTGAACCATGGGGCTTTTTTGCTACCTTGCTTGATTTGATGGTATTTCAAGGGTGCTAGTTCGTCGGCGCTGTGGGTGATCCATTGTGTGATGTTGGTGGCAGCTTGGTTTGGGTCCGATGATTTGGCAGGAGGGTTTTGGTGAAGCGATGTGAAGAGTTGGTCGGTGGTAATTTTGTTCCAGTTTCTTCGGGGGATAGGTTGTGGGGGGTTGTGGGTCGTGGTCTTTTTGTAGTTGAAGTGAACGCAGCTGTGGTCCGTCCAATGGAGAGCTGTGGTGTGATCGAAGGAGATGTGTTTGCTGGAGGTGAAGATAGGGTCGAGCGTGTGTCCGGCAAAGGTGGGTGGGGGTGTCAACAAGTTGTTTGAGTCCGAGATTGGCCCGATTGTCCAGAAGGGTGGTGGTGCTGCTGTCGTTTTTCTTTTCCAGGTGGAAGTTGAGGTCTCCCAGTAGGATGTAGTTCTCGGAGGGGAGGACATGTGGGCTGATGAAGTCAGTGATGTCTTCGCTGAATTGTGTGCGGGGTCTTGGTGGTCTGTAGATGAGGGTGCCTCTGAGGGTGGTCTTGGGGTCGGTGTGGATCTGGAAGTGAAGGTGTTCGGCGGTAGCAAGGAAGTCGTCGGAATTGGTCGTGATGCGGATGGTGTTTTTATGGACGATGGCGATGCCTCCTCCTGTTTGGTTGATGCGGTCCTTTCGGATGATCTTGTAGCCGTCCGGGATGGCTATGGCGATGTCGGGCGCTGATGAGGCGTTCATTCAGGTTTCTGTGAGGAAGGCAACGTCTGGAGATGTGGTGTCGATTAGGTTCCAGAGTTCGATGGAGTGTCTGTGGACCGAGCGGGTGTTGAGCAGGATGCAGTTTAGGTGGTTGGTGTTGGAGCTCAGTTTGCAGTTTGTGGATTTGGTGTGGGTTCTGGAGCAGTCAAATTTGCAGGAGAGGCAGGTGAAGGGTCCGTGGGTGTGTCCTGGGGCAGCTTGGTAGCATGGAGGTGTGCGGCCGGGGTTAAGGGCTGAGAGGGTTGCGGCGTCGTATGTGATGCGGCGGAATGGATTTTGTGGGGACCAGGGGGTCTGGCGCTGGGCATGGTCCGGGCGCGGACGGGCGCAGACGGGCTTACCTTTGGCGCACCTTCGGCACGCATGGGGCGCGACCACTGCGCGTGAACGCTGCACGCGAAAGTATCTGTCATATGTGGATTGTGGAGGGGGGAGGGGCGAGGGAGGAGCAGCTGGGAGGCGGGAGTGGGGTGGAGAGCCGGGCTGGGAGGACCAACAACAACAAACAAAATGGCAGCAAGCCCAAAACCTGGAATCGCTAATAAATAAATGGCCAGTGGCACCGGTACAATCAGGTACAAATAGTTCTAGCAGGCAAAGCGAGCAGTGCACAATTTAGCAGTTAATGCCGAGTAGTCTATCACTATAGCGCTACGATCACAATATCATGAGGCATAATCAATAATTATAGTGAGCAGAGCGGGCAGTGCGCAATTTGACTAAGGCAATGAATTAGTCAGTCAGAAGCGCTACGATACCACTTCTAGCAGCAGGGAGCAGCGTGGGGAGCGACCGCTTCTGATCTATGCAGGACGGTCACAGCGTTAATGCAATCGGGTCGAGCCTTAACTTTAGTGGGAGGGAGGAGCAGCTGGGAGGCGGGAGTGGGGTGGAGAGCCGGGCTGGGAGGACCAACAACAACAAACAAAATGGCAGCAAGCCCAAAAGCGATACAGGACGAGATTGGGGCACAACCTGGAATCGCTAATAAATAAATGGCCAGTGGCGCCGGTACAATCAGGTACAAATAGTTCTAGCAGGCAAAGCGAGCAGTCCACAATTTAGCAGTTAATGCCGAGCAGTCTATCACTATAGCGCTACGATCACAATATCATGAGGCACAATCAATAATTATAGTGAGCAGAGCGGGCAGTGCGCAATTCGACTAAGGCAATGAATTAGTCAGGCAGAAGCGCTACGATACCACTTCTAGCAGCAGGGAGAAGCGTGGGGAGCGACCGCTTCTGATCTAGGCAGGACGGTCACAGCGTTAATGCAATCGGGTCGAGCCTTAACTTTACATCACACTCACTGAACGACGGGCCAAGAGACGTCGCTCCGTTGAGCTAATTAAGAACAAACGTTCATCTCTGGGCCCGCTACAGCTAGCCATGTCTCTGCTTCCCAGTATGTATTGCGAAAGCGAGGGTCCTGATACATCGCTTGGAGATAGCATTCCATTACTCTTCCAAGACATAACCCCTCCTCCTGATCTAAATAATGACATGCTCATAAACCTCTCTGTCTCTTCAGGTAGCATGACGCGAGAGGCAGAAGCCGTGGTAGATATAACGTTACCATTGGTAGAGACTGCTAAAAAACGTAATAAACCTTCAAAAAACCCATGACCACAAGGTCCTCCCCCGAAAAGAAGGAGAAAGGTGGGTAGTAGATCACAGAGAAACAAGATCAGTCTCATTGATTTTGCCAAATCTATGAGCTCCTCATCTAATGCAATTACATTACCCGCACCAGCTATTGAATCACCCTTCCCATTACTAGATCCATCCGGTATTGATTTAATGGGAAGCATTGAAAAACTGGTCAGATCTCTCACATTGCCTTTAGTAGAGAGACTACAAAAAATAGCCCAACAGCTGGGGAACTTAGAACAGGCAATCGATGAAATCAAAGAAGGAATTAAGGGTGTTCCAGTGCCCCCACTAGTGTCCACAATTACCGTACCACCCCCAAACGTTATTGATCAAATGGTGGCTAAAACTAAAAACCAAATTAACCCCAAAACCCCAAAACCAACGCCCTCCAAAACATCACGGCTAAAGGCGAAAAATAGTGATAAAGTGGCTCAGGTGGGTGGAAAACCTAATCCCCCTGGAAATCTTCAAAAACCTACCGGCCATGAAGATTCTGTGAGGCCATCCTTTCCTAAGAGGCACAACGTGGAACTGCCTCCGGAAGCAGCTCCACTTTTGGTGGTCCTTACTGGAGTCCCGGTTTTGGAGGATGGTAAAGATGGTAAGAATGAAAACCAAAACCAGTTAAAAAATAAAGTCATATTTTGGCTCAGAAAGAACCGACCGCTTCCTCCTAACGTGAATGGTGAAATTCTATACGTCAGGCGCCTTCCCTGGCTGGGTCCTAGTATAAAGAATATTACGGGAGACATCATTATAATACATTTTAGAGATATAAGGGCAGTCAGAAATATCTTAGATTGGTTTCCTCCCAATGGCAGTAATGAAATCACAGCCCGTGATTTGACTTACTTTAATCCCAGAAATCTGATAACCCCTGCTATTAATCCCAGGCCGCTGGTCTATCATCAGGATGATTACATTAGACCCTTATTCCAATGTGAGGTTGATCGCTTTAGGCCTCAATTTAATCATCGAGATGATCACCTCAGACCTCTATCCCAACACCAGGATGCCTGCTTTAGGTCCTTACCCTTACATCAGATCGATCACTATAGACCTTCATTCCAATATCAGAATGATCACTTCAAGCCCCCAGGTAATCATTATCCCTCACTATGGAATAATTTTCCTACTCAGGAATGCAGTTTTAATCATCAACTGACTACAAGACCCTTTCTGATCCCCACCCAGAATCGATTTAACATTCTGTCAGGAATAGATGATATAGAATGACTAACAACCACCCCAACTTCTTTGGATAATTTTAATTTACGCCCCCTATACAAGCTGACCGTACCCCAAAAGGTCTCC
Organism: Lissotriton helveticus; assembly: GCF_964261635.1. Taxonomy (NCBI): domain Eukaryota; kingdom Metazoa; phylum Chordata; class Amphibia; order Caudata; family Salamandridae; genus Lissotriton; species Lissotriton helveticus. The sequence goes on from NC_136058.1 coordinate 426,893,347, forward strand.
TTATCTGAGGACTACTGTGGCAGCTTTTCTCCCTCAAGCGATCTTCCAAACAAGGCCCTGGAAAATAGTATCTTGACTGAAGGGCCTTGGAACCTAATACAAGATCCCTCTCTGTTGTCTCAAGGTCAAACTGCGGGAACTCAAATCCATTCCAAACAACCGTATCTTCCTCCCAACGTACTATCATCTAGTAGTTTGACCCTTTCTATCATAATCTGGAACATAGCAGGCCTGCGTCCTAAAGTCGACCAACTCAACTGGCTAGAAATAATTAGAAATCATAATATAGTATGCTGCCAGGAAACATGGTCGGTAACTGCTATCCATCTTCAGGGGTACAGATTGTATCACTCAAGTGCACGTCCTTCCCTTTTTGGTAGACCCAAGGGAGGATTATCAGTATATGTATCTAATACCCTCCCATTTAAGGAAATTGTAGAAATAAAAACTGAAGAGAACTATCAGATACTTAAACTCTCAGTGAATCAAGGGCATACATATTTTCTGGTAAATTTCTATAACAATCTGTCACCACCTGATTTTGTGAAAGTCCTAAATAGGATAACCTCTGTTTTAGATGAGCACCGGAATAAATGTTCCTCTTTGCCTTTTAAATTGATATGGGGTGGCGATTTTAATATTACTTTATGTAAAGAACATAATAATCCAAATTGTGGTATTGTAGATGTGGGTGGGAGACCTCTAACACATTTCGCACACTCCAGTGCTGGGATCGTTCTAAATGAAAAGTTCTTTACCCTAGGACTGGGGTACGCGAATGAATTAGTTGAACCTCCAATTGACTTCTCCCCCACCTTTCACGCTAGGGGCTGTAACAGCATACGAAAAGCTCTAATTGTATCTTAAAATTGCTTAAAAGCACCAGAAATTTAAGGGCACTAACGAGACATAATCTCACCCCCACCATGCAGATTATGCAAAATTGGTATTGACTACACCAGGTTGACAGGTGATGGCAGTTGGTGGGAGCAATTGCCACTTAAGGAAGTAACAGGATGTTATTTAATTGCGTGAGGGGGAGCCCTGTGATTAGTCTGCTGTGTGTCTCTCCCTGCACATAGAAACTGGATCTCAGCAGCCAATTAACTCGTTTTCTGTAGTTTCAGTAAGTTGTTTAAGTTAGGGGTGGGTGCTCTGGTTTCTGGATGGTTTGGGCAGAGTGGGCTGGTTTTCAGTTTGCCCATGTGTGACATTTATAGGCTTTCAGGGTATTTATGAGTAAAATGTCAGTGGTTTATGTTTGACACTTTGTAAATAATTGAAGAAAGCACAATTGTTTTTTTCTTGCATTTTCCGTTTTCATAACTTCTTCTTGTAACTAGCCCTGGTCATAACCCATTGCCTCCAGTGCAAAGTAAGGAGGCTTTTGACAGAAGCTTTCACCAAGATTCATTTCCTTTACAGACCCAAAATGTGTTCACATTCTTGATGGCTGCAGCAGCAGTTACTCTTTTAAAGCACTAGCAGGGCCACTTATGAAGACAGAAGATAACTCAATTCTGGTGATGATGTCATTAGACAAAGAACGAAGAATATACCTGTAACAGATGCACACCGCTGCTCTCTGGACAGGATCATTTTTAACCTCCTGGCCCCAGGGTGGCAGCTGTCCCCGCCGGGGCTGCTGCAGGGCTCTGGTTTGGGCCTCTCAGATCCAGAGGGCCTCTCAGCTCTTTGACCTCAGAGACGCCGCCATGATGTTGTTTGGGGGGCGGGGAGGTCAGGAGCACGAGAGCGGTAGGAAGTAAATCTTCGCTGCGCACATGCGCAGAGATGACGCGCGGTCCTGCGCACGCGCAGCTATGAGACGCGGTCACGATGTTGTTTGGGGGGCGGGGGAGGTCTGGAGTACGAAAGCGATAGGAAATAGTGTCTTCGCTCCCCACTTGCGCAGTGATGACTCGCGGTCCTGCGCATGCGCTGTTATGAGACGCTTCATTATGTTGTTGGGGAGGTCAGGAGCACGAGAGCGATAGGGAGTAGTGTCTTCGCACCGCACTTGCGCAGTGATGACTGGTGGTCCTGCGCATGCGCAGTTATGAGGGGGCGGGGAGGTCAGGAGCACTACAGATAAAAAGAGGCCTTCCCTCAAGGTAAATAATGTCACCGAATGAGCTTTGATACACAGGGGCTGCGAGGCGCTACAGCGCCAATGTATGTGAGCAGGCACGAGCAGACGCAGGGGCCGCCAGCTCGGACTGGAAACCAATTCAACCACTTTGGGTCGAACGAGCCCTTCCTTGAACCCAAGCATCATTCCTTCCGGCTTCTGTCTGTGTTCAGCGGAAGGACCCTCCCCCCAGTGTCTGTGTAGCTATCTATAGCTTCAGACCCTCACCGACCCCCCAGATCTGCCCCCACCTCCCAGGCTCCAAACCTGCCCCCCCCTCAGACTCCAAACCTGCCCCCACCCCCTCAGACTCCAAACCTGCCCCCCCCCCCTCTCAGACTCCAAACCTGCCCCCCCTCAGACTCCAAACCTGCCCCCACCCCCTCAGACTCCAAACCTGCCCCCACCCCCTCAGACTCCAAACCTGCCCCCCCCCCCCCCCCCCAGACTCCAAACCTGTTGTGCTTTTTACTGCTCTCTGGGAAATCCTGCATGTTACTTTGCATTTCACTGCACACGGAGGTATTTACAGCTTAATCTTTAATTCTGTGCACACTGTATTACTTGTATTACTTGTAATACTGTATGAGACATCTTTGCACACTGGACTGCTTTTTACAATACTATGTGAAATCTGTGCACATTGTACGTGTTTATTACTTAACTATAAGAAATCTGTGCACATTGCATTGCTTTTCATGGCACTGTGAGGGATATTTACAGCTTAAAGAGGTAATCTGTGCACAGGGCACTGCTTTTTACCACACTGAGAAATCTTTGCACAATGTACTGCTTTTACTACACTATGAGGACTATGTTCACAATGGACTGCTTTGTACTGCACTACAGGGGGGCATGCACAGTGAAAATGTGTACACTGCACTGATGTTTACTACACTGGGAGAGATGCTTATCGCTGAACTGTGAGAAATCTTTGCCACCACTCTTCTTTACCTGCACATTTGAGGCAAATTTACATTCTCATTGTTGCTGAGATTGGACTCACGCACCCATCGACGTGCAGGCCGCGCCTGGTTGTGTCTGGCCAGAAAGAGGCACTTCCGCCTTATACTCTGACAAGGAGAGTGTCTGCTTCTCCTGCTCTGCCGTGGTCAGCATCCCCCTCCTTTCTTCCTCTTCTTCCCTCTCTCTGTCTCTGTCTCGCTCTTCCTCACTTGCTGAATGAAAGCGTGACTTCAAGAAACGACGCTTACCCTCTCTTTCCTCTCTTTTCCTTCATTTGTTCCCCTGTGAAATGGATCCAAAAGAGAAAAAAACACTTTTGCTGGAAATGTCGTCTAGTTCTCAAATTTTTCTATTCCAAAGTGCAGCCTCGGGATGGAAAGAAAAAAAGGTTCAAAATAAGAAAAATAACAAAGTAAAGCAAAACAGAGGTGTCGCAAAGTGGCCAGATTGCTTTTATTCACACCTAAACACATTAGCGCCACTTCACGGAGTTTGCCAGTGAAACAGTACTTTCGTTTTCTCGTCTTTCTGTTGGTGTGTGGAGTGGAAAACGTTTAATGCAATCCTTAACGACTGTTTAGTTTATAAAATGTGTACCACAGCTCTGTGTTCAGAGATGTGGTCTTTTTAAATCATACTATTTACGTTTTGTAAGGATGTAAGCATATAAGCAATGGACATTGAAACGGGTCCCTTCCATGTGTTTACTTTTCAGGCAAAAACACGCTTTGATTTCTAAATAGTGAGTGTAAACGTATTTTGGTAACCATGTTGTTCCAGTTTATATTACACATGCTTTACTTAATCTTGCATTCCCTACAATGTGTTCAGTTGGGTGTTGCAATTGCTTTGCGTGAAAAGTTGGTTCTAGAATATGTCAAAAATGTATGCAGATCAATATGTGGCCTGGAAAATTAAAGAACCATAATGCACAACGTAGATAGAGTGTGACCCTATCTGGGATGTGGAAATATTTTGCAAATCTAGTTGTCCAAGGGATAATAAGCTACATAAATCTACTAGCACTGCAAATAAATCAAAATGCCTGGCCTACTTCATAAATCAATTATACGGGCTTCCAAATAAATATACCCCTTATGTGTAGTGCGGACTATGACGATATTGACTTTACACAGTGAAGCTTTTGCTTGAGGAAAAAAAGTTGTATAAAATTTCAGTGTCCTCTGTACTGGAAAATCAATATCATATATTTACATAGTATACATTTTAGCATAAGGTTTTGCAAAGAAATAAAATACAATAACAAGCATTTCAGACCCAAGCTGGTATTTACAAAACATCTGTGATCCAGCCGTAAGTCAGAAATGGACATACATGTTTGAGTGTATCTCAAGTACAGCTCTGTTTTCTCCGGCAATGTGCAGGTTAGCTTTTCTAATACATCAGGCAAGAGCAGGGGTGTGAGGAATCCTTTCTTAGGAGACAGTTCTGAAGATTTCATTTCAACTTACAGCAAAGTATAATCTCACAATGTGTGCAGGGTTCTCATTTGAATGACTGTGACATTAAAATACATAATGGCCATATAGAAAACTCATTGGTGTACCCCAGCCTGACCTCACTTGTGGGGCAAGCGGCGGGGTAGACAGGTTTATGACTGAGGTATCGCAGTCTTACCAACGGTCCCAAACAGAACTTACAGTGATACTTGGTGATGAGTTTATAGGATCATCAACGAACAAGACCTCATTTTTTTTACAGTGGGTCAAGAAGAGCATTAAAACTTCCCAAAGGAGAGTGCTACGTGAGAGTCTTGGAGGGCTTGATTAGATCCCAGAGCCATTTCCATTGGCTGTGCTAGCGAGGCACAACTGGTACGAGAACAAGTTGTGTAGCAATGCTCAAATATGAAATGGCTAAACTCGTGATTAGCCGGTATCAGGGCTAAGGAAGGGAAACTCTTATCAATCTTGTCTGTTCCAAGCAGGCTTTTGATGTTCCTTGGAATTAACTGTAAGGAATTCTGTCTATGGAAATTTGTTTTTATGCTTATGATACACCGCTGGATGAATCCTGCGTTATCAGTATGAACATGGTATCAAAAAAGAAGGCAGTGCCATCAAAACGGTTGTGGTTGGAGCCGCGAGGCTTCACCGCTAATACTTACCACAGAGCTGTGATAGAATTAGACTTCGGCAGCAGCTTTACCACAATGGGCCATATGGACGAACACATTTTCCCTTAGACACAGAATGGGCAAAACCCTTTGATGCATCTAATGATTCCATCTTGAGTGGCCAGTATTTGTCATAATAGTTGTACTTCAGTGAGGGCCGTCTGCTTTGTAAGAGTGTGTCCTGAACCATACATGTCACACAAAAACCAAAGATTCCTCGCCATCAGATGATCAAATGTTTACCTATTACGGTTTAGAGTATGGTTTGGCCCAATTACTGCTCACTTATGGTGCAGAGGAGGAGAGGCCTGTCCAGGGGTGCAGAGGAGGAGAGGCCTGTCCAGAGGAGGGGCAAAGAGGAGAGGCCTGTCCAGAGGAGGGGCAGAGGAGGAGAGGCCTGTCCAGGGGTGCAGAGGAGGTGAGGCCTGTCCAGGGGTGCAGAGGAGGAGAGGACTGTCCAGAGGAGGGGCAGAGGTGGTGAGGCCTGTCCAGAGGAGGGGCAGAGAAGGAGAGGCCTGTCCAGGTGTGCAGAGGAGGTGAGGCCTGTCCAGGGGTGCAGAGGAGCTAAGGCCTGTCCAGGATGTGCGGAGGAGGTGAGGCCTGTGCCGGGGTGCAGAGGAGGTGAGGCCTGTCCAGGGGTGCAGAGGAGGTGAGGCCTGTCCAGGGGTGCAGAGGAGGTGAGGCCTGTCCTGGGGTGCAGAGGAGGAGAGGCCTGTCCAGGGCAAGCAGTGGAGGTGAAGCCTGTTCAGGGGGAGCAGAGGAGGTGAGGTCTGTCCATGGGTAGAAGAGGAGATGAAGCCTGTCCTGAGGGCAGAGGAGGTGACCCTGTCTAGGGGGTGCAGAGGAGGTGAGGCCTGTCCTGGGGTGCAGAGGAGGAGAGGCCTGTCCAGGGGTGCAGAGGATGTGAGGTCTGTCCTGAGGGGTGCAGAGGAGATGCCTCTCCAGCGGGAGCAGAGGAGGTGAGGCCTGTCCTGGGGTGCAGAGGAGGTAAGGCATATCCATGGGGTGCAGAGGAGGTTAGGCCTGTCCAGGGGTGCAGAGGAGGTGAAGCCTGTCCTGGGGAGAAGAGGAGGTGAGCATGTCCAGGGGGAGAAGAGGAGGTGAGCCTGTCCAATGGGGTGCAGAGGAGGTGAGTCCTGTCCAAGGAGGTGCAGATGAGGTGAGGCCTGTCCAGGGGATGCAGGGGAGGCCTGTTGTCAAGGGTTGTGTTTACGCACAGTGCCACACTCCCAGGAGCAGAACATGAGATTTTTCAAATTCCACCACTGGTTTTCCCACAGCCACCAACTGAAGAGTTAACTAGTGGCCGTGCGAACCCAGCCGGGAGAAAGGGGCATGGGACAGAGAAGAGACTGCCTGACCTTCTGGCTCTTCCACTCTACTTCTTCCTTTCTGCCGTACTCCATTTTATGCCGTTCTTACTCCCTCTCTATCTTCAAGCATGGATGGAAATCGCTGTAACAGAAAAGCACACCATTACTAATTTGATTTTTGGACTGTGTACCCCCCTGGACTTCTTCTGGCACTTTGATTCATACTAACTGGGTCACTCTCATGGACTTCTTTACTCTTGTCGTGCCCGCCATTTTGCTGCTGTTCTCGGCCGCTTTTCTCTGGACCCTGACCCGCCATCTTGTCCATTCCCTCGTCCTTTAACCATTTGTCCCTCGTTTCCCCTTTGACGATCCTATGATTTGCCTTTTCTCCATTCCCTTGCATCCCTCCCACCCTCCCTTGGTGCTGAGACTACGTCCCCCCTCCTTAATGGAACTCTGCTCTCCTGGTTTTTTGGGTCTTGACCTGAGAAAATCTACTATTTGTATATTTATGTATATAGAGATAACTCTAATCACTAGTATGTGCAGTAGACCTTTGTAGTCTCTACCATTCCTATGTGACTCTTAGAGTATATCCATTTGTATCTCTTCCTTGAGTGACTTGCAACTTCTACGTTTGCAGTTTTTTCTGTGTTTATCTCTTCCGTGTGTGACTCTACATCTTGTACATTTGCAATTTTTTTCTGTGTGTATCTTTTATGTAACTCATGTAATTCCAAGTCCTTATGTATCGCTACTGGTTCTTATGTAAAGCGCTCTGACACCTTCGGCTAATGTTCGCGCTATTTAAATCGCATTAAATAAATAAATATATATATATGTGTCCTTACCCAGAGTGCCTGTGGCATTTGCTCCTCTTCTATTCTTTAATATAAGTACTTTATTCTTTGGTAACCTTCATTATAAACAACACTTTAGCACCCTTTAACTCTGTGAGTTAATTTATTCTTTTTCACTCATTCGTTCATTCATTCTCTGCCTTACTTTCTTATCTGAATTCTTCTTACTTCTCCCTTAGGAACCTTCTGGAGCCTCCGCTGTCAACCAAGCAACGAAGAAATCAGGAACTGAAGTATTCAATGGGTAAGTATTAATTCTTCTCTTTATATTTCTTTTTCCCTATTTACTTTAAATTGGTACTTCTCTCTACTTCTAAATTACCAAACTAACTAACCGACGCACCGAAGCACTCTAACCTGCGCCTAAGCCTGGCACAAAACGGCACTATTTCTATCAAACTAGACTACAGAAAGAACGTGACTAATCTCTGAAAATCAGTTGGTGAAGTGCCTTGGTTCTAAAATCAACCGGCGCACTTCACAGCTTGTCTAGACCTCGCACCTGTGTCCAGGAGCGCAGGACTAGGCCGGCAACTTGCACCGCTGTCTTCCCTGTTGGTAGTACAGGGGAGAATGCCCGGGTCCGTGCTAGAATCACCCGCGACCTTTTGCGAGCGGGTGATTTTGGCAATGCCGGTTCAAAGACAGATACCGCGAGACAAAGTAGAGCTTTGATTCCTTTTCCTGCACCCTGACACCTGTCCAGGGGGTGCAGAAGAGGTGAGGCCTGTACTGTGCTGAGGAGGTGAGACCTGTTGAGGGGGTGCAGAGGAGTTGAGGCCTGTCCTGGGCTGGGGGTGCAGTGGCGGTGCAGCCTATCCAGGAGGGGTGCAGACGAGGTGAGGCCTGTCAAGGGGGTGCAGAGGAGGTGAGGCCTGCCCAAGGGGGTGCAGAGGAGGTGAGTCCTGTCCAATCTGGTACAGAGGAGGTGAGGCCTGTCCAGGCGAGTACAAAGGAGTTGAGGCCTGTCCTGGGCTGGGGGTGCAGTGTAGGTGAGGCCTCTCCAGGGGTGCGGAGGCGTGAGGTCTGCCCAAGCGGTGCAGAGAAGGAGAGGCGTGTCCAGGGTGTGCAGAGGAGTTGAGGCCTGTCCAAGGGGTGCAGAGGAAGTGAGGCCTGTCCATGGGGGTGCAGAGGAGATGAGGTGTGTGAAGGGGGCGCAGAGGAGGGGAGGCCTGTCCAAGGGGTGCAGAGGAGGTAAGGCCTGTCCAGGGTGTGCAGAGGAGTTGAGGCCTGTCCAGGGGGGTGCAGAGGAGGTGAGGTGTGTACAGGCGGCGCAGTTGAGATGAGGCCTGTCCAAGGGATGCAGAGCAGGTGAGGCCTGTCCAGGGGAGTGCAGAGCAGGTGAGGCCTGTCCAGGGGTGAAGATGAAGTGATGCCTGTCCAGGGGGTGCAGAGGAAGCGATGCCTGTCCAGGGGGTGCAGAGGAGGTGAAGCCTGTCCAGAGGGTGTGCAGAGGAAGTGATGCCTGTCCTGAGAGGTGCAGTGGAAGTGGGGCCTTCCAGTGGGTGCAGAGGAGGTGAGGCATGTCAAGGGGGTACAGAGTAGGTAAAGCCTGTCCAGGGGGGTGCAGAAGAGGCGAGGCCCGTCTTGTCCTGGTGAGGGCGATGAAAAGGAGGTGAGGCCTATCCAGGGGTTACATTGGAGCTGAGGCCTGTCCAGGGGATACAGTGGAGGTGAGTCCTGTCCAAGGGATTCAGAGGAGGTGTGGCCTATCCAGGGGTGCAGAGGAGGTGAGGCCTGTCGAGGGGGTACAGAGGAGGCGAGTCCTGTCCAGGGGGTGTAGAGGAGGTAAGGCCTGTCCAGGGGTGCAGAGGAGGTGAGGCCTGTCCAGGGGTGCAAATGAGGTGAGGCCTGTCCTGGGGTTACAGTGGAGGTGAGGCCTGTCCAAGGGGATGAAGAGGAGAAGAGGCCTGTCCAGGGGGGGCAGCGGAGGCGAATCCTGTCCAGGGGTGCAGAGGAGCTGAGGTCTGTCCAGGGGAATGCAGAAGAGATGAAGCCTGTCCTGCGCGGGTAGGAGGAGAGGCCTGTCTTGTCCTAGTGGGGTGATTCAAAGGAGGTGAGGCCTGTCCTGTGCTGTTATGAAACCTGCCATGTTAGGGTAGGAGGAGAAGCCTGCCCTGGCTTGTCCTCTGGGTAGGAGGAGTGTGGAATGCCTCAGCCGCTGCTCTCACCGCCCAGAGATACTCCTTTCCAGACGTATAATTTGATTTTAAGAGCTCATAATCCGAGTTTTTGAAAAGTACCCCGAGTTATTATTGAGCCCCAGATGGCTCATGACAAAGGCACACATCTCCATCAAGTATGGAGTTTATTTTTTAAACCACTGTCTTTAGTAATGTAACGGATACTACAACCCCAAGAATGCACTTATGTATTATATGAAAGGACAGGCATGAATATTCGGGGAATCACTCTACGGAAATATTTGGTACCTCCTGGGGCATCATGGCAGAGAAGAGTAGAACAGGTAATGTGCAAGGACTTTAAGACAGAGGGAGAAGGGAGACAGAGGGAGGGAGACAGAGGAAGTAGGGAGACAGGGAGAGGGAGACAGGGAGAGGGAGACAGAGGGAGTGAGACAGAGGGAAGGAGACAGAGGGAAGGAAACTGAGGGAAGGAAACTGAGGGAAGGGGACAGGGAGGGAGACAGAGGATGATAGACAGAGTGAGGTTGAAAGAGGGTGACAGGCAGAGGGAGACAGAGAGAAGAGAGGGAGTTAGACGGAGGGAGGGAGACAGACAGAGACAGAGGGAGGGAGACAGAGGGAGGGAGGGAGGCAGAGAGAGGGAGAGAGAGAGAGGGAGACAGAGGGAGGGAGACAGAGGGAGACAAAGGGAGGGAGAGAGAGAGGGAGATAGACAGTCAGAGTAAGGGGGAGAGAGCGAGAGAGAGGTGTGCGTGTGTGTGTGTGCTGGGTCTGGTGACTCAGTGGATGAAAGCGTCCGCTGCCGGGACCTGTGTTCAACCTCATGGTCTCAGTTTTTTTTTCTTTAGACACGTCCCCCTCCCCCACTGCCCCCGCCCCCACAGGAGCGGCCCTTGGCCACAAACCACACTATAAATTTGCCCCCCGAGAGAAAGTTTGTGAGTACCCATGATCTAGAAGAACTGAAATCAAGGGAAGAGGATAACGATTCTTTATTGTAATCTTGTTCAAGGTACGATAATCTATACACATTCTCAGATCTCTGTCACGTTTCGGAACGGGGGACTATGATGGTCGTATGAACCTGTTTTCTCTGTATTTCTAAATGTAATCTTTAAGATGACGGTTTTCAGCTTCAGTAAGCGCATACATTCGGCTACAAGGAAGATTAGATCCAGGATCCAAATCGATTTTGCAGTCATACGACCGATGTGGGGGCAACTTCTTTGATTCCGATTCACTGAAAACTTCAGCAAACTCTTGATGTTCTACCGTAAGACTCACAGTTTGAACCGCACACACCATCATCTTTTGCTTGCTTATTAAAGCTGCTGGATTTCCATCTTGCTCTTTCCGCTTTTCTCCTAAGCATTTTTCCAAACAATAACTTGAGTTAAACTTCACGGTTCGATCACTCCAGTTAATTGTTGGGTTGTGTTCAGTTAACCAAGGCAAACCCAGGATGATTCCAAACTGAGGAGCATCAATCAAGTTAAATTGAATCTCCTCCTTTTGAACTTCGACAGAAACAAGTTCCACAACTTCCGTGTGACTGGTTATTGGGCTGGAAGATGAATTTTTACCGCCAACAGCCCTAACTGCCTCACTTCTCTTTTTAGGTAATGCCGTCAGACCAATTTTCAAGGCATATTGAGGTCACAAAAGTTCCCCGTAGCACCGGAGTCCAGCATCATGGCCACTCCTGAAAGAACTCTGTCTCGAAATCTTAGGGTCATCGTCAGAATGAGGTGTGGAGTGGAAGATTGTAGAGTATTGACCACTTGATAAGAAATTCGAATTATATCCTTGTTAGCAACCACCAGCCCAACTCCTTCTACTGGTGGTGCAGAGAGTTTTCCTTCTTGAAGGTTTTTGGCTTCTTGGGACATTCCTTTACAAAATGTCCACTAATACCACAATAAAGCCATAGATTATTCTGTCGACGCTTTTCTTTCTCTTCTTTGGAAAGGGGGCCTCTAATAGTTCCAATTTGCATAGGTTCGACTCCATGTTCTCTATCAGAAGATTTAACAACCTCTGCTCTGACCCGGTCAAATCGTGGTACACTGGGCCGAAATTCACGTCATCTTTCACCCCTTCTTTCCATTAGTCGATAGTCTATCTCTAAAACGAGATCAATCAAAGCTGAAACTTCTGTAGGGCGATTTGGGATCAGTGGCAAAGCATCCTTTAAGTCATCTTTCAAACCCCGATAGAACAAGGCTGCCCTTTTGGCCTCCGGCCATTCAGTTTCTACAACAAGTTTGTTAAATTGGGCCAGGTGAAGACAAGCTCTCGATTCCCTTGCCTCAACTCCAGTAATTCAGTATCCGTAGCCTGTGCCACCTTCGGACGATCACAAAGTCGCAAAAACTCTTTCTTGAACTCCTCAAAGTAATATAAAATTGGTGAGTCTTGGGTGACCAGGGGCATTGACCACAGGCTGCGTCCCCATTGAGATACGAAAAGATGAATGTTATACGAGATTGTGTACTGGGAAGACAGTGGGCCGACACATGAAGTACAACGAGCACTGAGTTAAGAAAATGTGGGCCTTCATTTCAAATTTGATTACCTTATTTTCCTCTCTGACTGCTATTAACTCTTCTTGAATCTCCTTAAGAATATTTCCTAAATGTTTTAAATCAAACTCTTCAGCCATTCTGCTCGGGCGAGTATTGACGTGGGCACTTCGCTCTGTCAAGGGTCGTGGTTACTCACAGTGCCGACACTCCCAGGAGCAGAACGATGAGATTTTCCAAATTCCACCCCTAGTTTTCCCACAGCCACCAACTGAAGAGTTAACTAGTTTCTGTGTGAACCCAGCCGGGGGAAAGGGGAATGGGACAGAGAAGACACTGCCTGACCTTCTGGCTCTTCCACTCTTCTTCTTCCTTTCTGCCGTACTCCATTTTATGCCTTTCTTACTCCCTCTCTATCTTCAAGCATGAGTGGAAATCGCTGTAACAGAAAAGCACACCATTGCTAATTTCCTTCAGTTCCTTCTCCACTTTCTTGCTCTCTGTCTCTCTATAATATATATATATATATATTTCCTTACCCAGAGTGCCTATGGCATTTGCTCCTCTTCTATTCTTTAATATAAGTATTTTATTCTTTCGTAACCTGCATTATAAACAACATTTTAGCACTCTTTAACTCTGTGAGTTAATTTATTCTTTTTCACTCATTCGTTCATTCACTCTCTGCCTTACTTTCTTATCTTCTGAATTTTTCTTACTTCTCACTTAGGAACCTTCTGGAGCCTCCGCCGTCAATCAAGCAACGAAGAAATCAGGAACTGAAGTATTCAATGGGTAAGTATTAATTCTTCTCTTTATATTTCTTTTTTCTTATTTACTTTAAATTTGCATTTCTCTCTAGTTCTAAATTACCTAACTAACTAACCGATGCACTGAAGCACTCTAACCTGCGCCTAAGCCTGGCACAAAACTGCACTATTTCTATCTAACTAGACTACAGAAAGAACATGACTAATCTCTGAAAATCAGTTGGTGAAGTGCCTCGGTTCGAAAATCAACCGGCGCACTTCCCAGCTAGTCTAGACCTCGCGCCTGTGTACACGAGCTCAGGACTAGACCAGCAACTTGCACCACGGTCCTCCCTGTTGGTAGTACAGGGGAGAATGCCCGTTTCCACGCTATAATCACCCGCGACCTTTTGCGAGCGGGTAATCTTTGCAATGCCGGTTCAATGGCAGATACTGCGGAACAAAGAAGAGCTTTGATTCCTTTTTCCTGCACTCTGACACCTGTCCAGGGGGTACAGAAGAGGTGAGACCTGTACTGTGCTGAGAGGGGTGAGACCTGTTCAGGGGGTGCAGAGGAGTTGAGGCCTGTCCTGGGGGTGCAGCCTATCCAGGAGGGGTGCAGACGAGGTGAGGCCTGTCAATGGGGTGCAGAGGAGGTGAGGCCTGCCCAAAGGGGTGCAGAGGAGGTGAATCCTGTCCAAAGGGGTGCAGAGGAGGTGAGGCCTGTCCGGGGGGGGACAAAGGAGTTGAGGCCTGTCCTGGGCTTGGGGTGCAGTGGAGGTGAGGCCTGTCCAAGCGGGTGCAGAGGAGGTGAGGCCTGTCCAGGGTGTGCAGAGTAGTTGAGGCCTGTCCAGGGTGTGCAGAGGAAGTGAGGCCTGTCCATGGGGGTGCAGAGGAGGTGAGGTGTGTGCAGGGGGTGCAGAGGAGGTGAGGCCTGTCCCAGGGGTGCAGAGGAGGCGATGTCTGTCCAGGGTGTGCAGAGGAGTTGAGGCCTGTCCAGGGGGGTGCAGAGGAGGTGAGGTGTGTACAGGGGGCGCAGTTGAGATGAGGCCTGTCAAAGGGATGCAGAGCAGGTGAGGCCTGTCCAGGGGAGTTCAGAGGAGGTGATGCCTGTCCAGGGGGTGCAGGGAAAGTGATGCCTGTCAAGGGGGTGCAGAGGAGATGAAGCCTGTCCAGGGGTGCAAATGAGGCGAGGCCTGTCCAGGGGTTACAGTGGAGGTGAGGCCTGTCCAAGGGGGTGCAGAGGAGGTGAGGCCTGTCCAGGGGATGCAGAGGAGACGAATCCTGTCCAGGGGTGCAGAGGAGCTGAGGCCTGTCCAGGGGAATGCAGAGGAGGTGAAGCCTGTCCTGCGCGGCTAGGAGGAGAGGCCTGTCTTGTCCTAGTGGGGTGATGCAAAGGAGGTGAGCTCTGTCCTGTGTTGTTATGAAACCTGCTATGTTGGGGTAGGAGGAGAGACTTGTCCTCTGGGTAGGAGGAATGTGGAATGCCTCAGCCGCTGCTCTCACCGCCCAGAGATACTCCTTTTCAGACATATAATTTTATTTTAAGCGCTCATAATCCGAGTTTTTGAAAAGTATCCAGAGTTATTATTGAGCCCCAGATGGCTCATGACAAAGGCACACATCTCCACCAAGCATGGAGTTTCTTTTTTAAACCACTGTCTTTAGTGAAGTAATGGATACTACAACCCCCAGAATGCACTTATGTATTATATGAAAGTACGTTGCTTAAAAAGATAGCGTAATTCTATTGTATAGACCACAATAGGCTACTATACGTTTTCCTTGCCCAGCCAGGCAGGGAGTTTTATTATAGGTTAATTCAAATCTTTTTGCTTTTTAAATACATTTTTACAACAAACAATTTTCGCTGTGAAGCACAGTCCTGCGCCATTCATAAAAGGTTGAAAATAGAAGGAAAGAAATAAAGGAAATAAGAGAGAAATACTTCAGGCAACAGAGAAGTGAGCGGTCTGGGCACTGTAAGGATCAAAAGATATAACAATGTTTCCCAGAGCAGAAAATACATACAATAATACCAATGGTCAACAGTACGTCTGCTAAGAAAGGTCGACGTTTCGATACGGCGCTCTAATTAAATGGGATCATCATCAGGACTTTAACAAAATAATTGCCTGGATAGAACACTAAATGCGCCTTGGTGAGGGCTGGTCGTCAAGAACACGTTGTGTTCTGCGAGCGATATGTGTGGCTCCCGACTGGGGCATAGGGGGCTGCCACGGGCACCGGAGTGCGGTACGTGTAGTTCTGGCACTCGTATCTCCTGTTCCTCTGGTGAGCGGGAAAAGGGGTTTCAATCAAATTGCGGTCAATATGGTGAAGTCGATCCGCAAATTGCAGATTGCTCAATGGTCGTGCTCGTGGTCCCTCAGGAGTTAGGGGTCAGGGGTTGACAGTTGATACCAATTAATCGTTCCGCGAATTTGGGAACAGTGTCCCGATGCAAGCTGATCTGGCTGTTGGTTCCTCGCCGATTAGGGCGCCTGAGACCTAATCGGCGAGGAACCAACAGCACTAATCGCGAGCCGCCCAGATATCGAGAGCCCTCTACGCCCTTGGCCGCCTTGCTTGATTCAGGTGCTGCCCAACCGGACCAGCTCTCGACTGCACACTTCGCATCCAGACGCCGCAATTTCGGACCCTGCCTGGGCGTCCAGTGACTCACGGGATCTACACGACGTGATCTACACTGCCTCACATCGACAACCCTGTCCTGATGATAATCCCGACTCACAGGGATCGAAACGCCGTCGACATCACAGCGCAATTTTAGAGCGCATCTTTACGTTTTGTGCTCCTGTAAAACTGTTTGTTCAACGATTTAAGTGAATTTAACTTAACCCTGCGGAGCCATCATTGTATTACTTTCTTGTCACATTGCGCCGTTCACGCTGTTCACCTTTAGCACTTGCGTCTTCACTTTTCACTAATTATATATTCTTCACTCACCAAGTGCCCTCGGGTTGTCACATGATTCTCTCTGTACAGTGCTGCTTAACTGTATTTCCATGTGTAACACCCTCCTTTAATATGGTGAATAACAAGCTTTGAAACCATATGAGCCTCCTTGTTTTGTTTCTTGCTTATGTAATGCAGACTGCATACATTACTTAACTGTCTCAAATTGAAACCTGTTGGGAATTGTTATTGTTCATACTTCACACCCATCCCGACGTGGTCTATGGGTTTACTCCTGTTGTTCTTACACAGCCCTCACCAAGGCGCATTTAGTGTTCTATCCAGGCAATTATTTTGTTAAAGTCCTGATGATGATCCCATTTAATTAGAGCGCGGGATCGAAACGTCGACCTTTCTTAGCAGACGTACTGTTGACCATTGGTATTATTGTATGTATGTTCTGCTCTGGGAAACATTGTTATATCTTTTGATCCTTACAGTGCCCAGACCGCTCACTTCTCTGTTGCCTGAAGTATTTCTCTCTTAATTCCTTTATTTCTTTCCTTCTATTTTCAACCTTTTATGAATGGCGCAGGACTGTGCCTCACAGCGAAAATTGTTTGTTGTAAAAATGTATTTAAAAACCAAAAAGATTTGAATTAACCTATAATAAAACTCCCTGCCCGGCAGGGCAAGGAAAACGTATAGTAGCCTATTGTGGTCTATACCATAGAATTATGCTATCTTTTTAAGCTTTGGACCTTTTGTTCTTTGTAAGAACTAATACCCATGGTCCACAGCTACCAATTGGGTCCCCCTTGTGTTAAAAAAAATTAGAAAAAAAAATTATATGAAAGTACAGGCATGAATATTTGGGGCATCACTCTACAGAAATATTTGGTACCTCTCTGGGCATCGTGGCAGAGAAGAGTAGAACAGTTAATGTGCAAGGACTCATTCTCAACCTCTTTCTGCAGATTGTGAGTCCAGTGAGATCAGAGATAACGTGGATCTCTCTCGAGGAGATTACACAAAGTTTTATCTGTTTCAGGGAGAAATACAATGAAAAACTGGAGGTGCAAGTCCAGCGCCCCAGGCTCTGGTGTCCTTGGATCACTGTGCTGGCCCGTGCCTGGTCCTGCAAGAGAGGACGAACCGGGTGTTTAGTCTGGCCTCACAAAGGGAGCGAAAGCTGGCTCAGTATCCTGGTCCACCAGACCCCCAGCTCAGCATCCTGGTCCTCAACATACTTCGGCTAATTTATTTATTTATTTATTTATTTATTTATAACACTTATAGAGCGCACAAACACCGATCGGTGTCCTGGCGCTGAAAGTGGTAACTCCCTGAGGCTCAGACTCCCGGGCTAGAGGGTAAAGAGCCATGTTTTAAGGTTTTTCCTGAAGGCTAACAAGTTTGTATTTAGTTTGAGGGTCAAGGGGAGGGAGTTCCATGCCTTTGCTGCTCCCCCCACAAAGCTCCTGCCCCCCCCCCAGCGTGCCTTCTTGATCCGAGTTGTTTTAATCAGTCCCAGAGTGGCAGACTTCAGTTGTCTCCCAGGTCTGTACCACTGGAAATGATCCTGAAGAAACACCGGGCCCAAGCCATGCAGTGCCTTGAAGGCAATGCAGAGGGTTTTGAATAAAGTCCTCTTCCGCATCGGGAGCCAATGCAACCTCTCCAATTCCTTAGTGACTGATGAAAACTTGGACAGGCCCCCGATCAGGCGGGCAGCTGCATTTTGTAGGACCTGAAGTTTGTGAAATGGAAGAACCTTCCTGATGGTTTTCAGAATCCAATGTATGGAAGTGGTCAGCGCCTTGACATGGGGTTTGAAGGTCAGTTGGTTGTCTATAATGACTCCAAGATTCTTCACCTTTTGAGCTGGAGGTGGCGGAGGGCCCATATCTGTAGGCCACCATTTGGAGCTCCAAAGATTTGTGTTCGACCCGAAAATGAGCACCTCGGTCTTGGAGGAATTTAATTTTAAGCAGCTTTTTGCCATCCAGGAACTGACTGCAGACATGCAGTCCTGAAATCTAGCTGCCACCCCCAATTCTTTCCCTGGAAGCACCGAGACCACAATCTGGGTATCATCTGCGTAGGATGTTAACTTGAACCCGAAGGAACGAATCACCGGGGCAAGGGAGGATACATAAATATTAAATAAAGTGGGGCTAAGGGAGGATAGCATGGTGAACCGTATCGAAGGCCGCTGACAGATCCAGTAGGATCAGCACTGCTTCGCCCCCATCGTCAAGCACCTTCCGGACCTCCTCTGTGGACTTAATCAGGGCAGTCTCGGTGCTGTGACCTTCCCTAAACCCATGTTGGGCCGGATCTAGACCCTTTGAGTTACGCAGAAAGGAACAGAGTTGGGAGTTCATAATTTTGCAGAGGCAATCTAGCAATTGGCCTATAACTATTAGGGTCGGTGACATCCAGCGATGGTTTCTTAAGTAGTGGGCGGATGGATGCCCGCTTCCACACTAATGTGATAGGCTAATGTCCTGGTCCTCACCAGTCTCCGGGTCACATCCTGGTCCACCAGGCGCCGGCTCACGTCCTGGTCCTCACAAGGCCCTGGCTCATGGCCTGGTCCTCACAAGGCGCTGGCTCACGTCCTGGTCCACCAGGCCCTGACTCACATCCTGGTCCCCACCAGGCCCCAGCTCACGTCCTGGTCCTCACTAGACTCAGGCTCACATCCTGGTCTATAACAAGCCCTGCCCACATGCTAGTGCTCACTAGACTCCGGCTCACCTCCTGGTCCCAACCAGGCCAAGTCAGAGTGGGAGATCAACTGTTTTTTGGCCACAATGCCACCTTTAGACTCCTTCCAATAGGAGCATTCCAGCTGAAGAGCCAATCCAGATCCTTTCTGAACCGGAACAGAAGCAACCCAAGACTGGTTTCAGCCTCTCTGGGCCTCGACTGTAGGGTGCGACTTTATTCCAGAGGTGTAGCGAGCACGGGACCCACATCTGGACCCTGACTGCGGGTGCAGCTTGATTCCAGCGGTGCAGCAAGCACGGGACCCACATCTGGGCCCTGACTGTAGGGTGCAGGTTGATTCCAGCGGTGCAGCGAGCACGGGACCCACATCTGGGCCCTGTCTGTAGGCTGCAGCTTGATTCCAGCGGTGCAGCAAGCACGGGACCACGTCTGAGCCCTGACTGTTGGGTGTGGCTTGATTCCAGCGGTGCAGCGAGCAAGGGACCCGCATCTATGCACACCTGTCGTATTTAGGAATAAGATAAATGATGGATGGAATGTTTGAGTTCATCACAGGCTCTCGTAATTACGCTGTGACACATCCCTGCCCAACCTTCTTGTTCTTGCTGTCCGTCGCACCTCAACGTGCAGCCATTCATAGTGTTTCACCCAACATTACTTCCAGATGTCTGCTTCAGTAGTCACAGCAGTTCTAACTCTAAGGATTGGCCTGTCTCTCTGTTCCTTGATGTTCACCAAAGTAACTGAGGCCAGGGTCAACAAGCAGCTCACCAAATACCTTGAGTCCCACCCACTCTGCACAAAGTCCATCCAGGGCTCCAACAGAGCTCTCTGCAGAGACTGTGAAAGTGTACCTCTTATCGCCCTCTGCCACTGCGTAACAGTGATAATAAATTCCTGTCTGAGGTGATGCGACTCGGCTATCCCTCCCACTAGAGAAAATAGTCTCCACTGTACAGTCGGGATTTGTCCCACATAAATCCACAGCGGTTCATCTACGGACTGTGAGAAAGTGAGTTTCTGTTGCAGTACCCCCCCCCCACACACACACACTTTTTACCTGATACCTGATGCACTTTTCCTTGGTGTGCTCTGGGTCCCTGCCAATCAGGTGCCCAGGGCCTGTGTTCCTTCCCTAAAAACTGTACTAAAGCCTAAACCCAATTGGCATCTCTGGCCACATGTCAGCCCCTAGTAAATGGTACCCTAGGTACCCAGGGCATTGTGACCAGAGAAGACCCCTAAGGGCTGCAGAACTTATTGTGCCACCCTTAGGGGCCATGTACCCTGACACACACGCACACACACTGCCTTTGCAGGCTGAGTGTCCTGGTGAAAAACTAAACAAAGAGTCAACATGGCACACATCCCTGTGTGCCATGCCCACACACCCACTGCCCTGGCATACATCAGCCCCCCCTCTACTAGGGGCCCTATGCCAATGGTGTGGGCACAAGTACATGAGCCCTGTGCCCCTACAGTACCCAGAGCCATTCCTGGGCACTGTAAGTGTAGTGATGCTATTAAGAGTATATGGTGCTGGGAGGTTGTCATTACGAACTCCACAGCACCATAATGGCTACACTGAAGACTGACAAGTTTGATATCAAACTTCTCAGCACATTAAACCAAAACTGATGCCAGTGTGGGATTTAATGTCAAATCCGTGGGGCCTGACAGCCCTTGCAGGGTATGCGCAACTTCATGCCCAGTGGTTACTTCAGTCTGTCATTTGCATGTTTTCATGGACTCAACAATGCATTGCACTGTATTTGTTTTTCTCTGAGACCAATAAAACAAATTTAAACCTAAAATGCACTACAGAGGGCATCTTAGAGATGCCCCCTGAAACCTAACCTACAATCCACGTCTTGTCTGACAGGCTGCCTAGGCTGCCACACAGCAGACATGTTGCTGGACCCCTGGGAGGAGAGCCCCCGCTCTCCTGGGCCTGCAACAATGCACATCCTGGGACGAGGTACCAAGCCTCCTCCCCCAGGATGGGCAGGGGAAGCTTCAAAGGCATTCCGCCTTTGTGTGCTTCTTCAGACCACTTGATGTACTGAGCAACTGGCCCCCACCAGTTCTAACCCACACTCTGGCGGGAAGACTGGTGGGAAAACCTACATCAGGAAGGGGGGGGGTGCCAGCCTGTGCCAACTCCACCCCTCAGGTGGGAGAGGCAAGGATGCACGACCCCGGGCTCCGGCCATCTTGAAGATGGGAGACCTGCCCAATCACAGCTAGGCTCCTGCCCCCCTCCCAGAGGAGAGGAGCAGGCTAGGGGGTGTATCCACCCCAGGACAGAGACCCATTGGTCCCTGCCCTTGCCCTACTTGTAATGCCCTTAAATTTAGTATTTAGGGGCACCCTGAACCTTTCTTCCCCAGATCCAGATTATGAAACAAGAAAGAAGAACAAGAAACAAGAAGACCTGCCGTGCAGCTGCTAAAAAGAGGAAGACACCAACTGATTTGGCCCCAGCCTTACTGGCCTGACGACCCTCGAACTTGCTCCTGCTAAACCCTGGCGTCTCCAGTGGTCAGCCACCTCAAAAACCCCAGAGGACCTGACTGCCTTGTGACACTGACTACCTGGGTCTCCCACGAGCCGTGG
Source organism: Lissotriton helveticus (assembly GCF_964261635.1). Classification (NCBI taxonomy): domain Eukaryota; kingdom Metazoa; phylum Chordata; class Amphibia; order Caudata; family Salamandridae; genus Lissotriton; species Lissotriton helveticus. The sequence goes on from NC_136058.1 coordinate 426,914,446, forward strand.
TACTGCTCAAAGCAAGTAACAAGCCTTGGCATCAGCCCGGAACCGCAAACCCTGCACACTCTGCACCCGCCAAGCCTTGCCTGTGCTGGAGTGAACTAAGACCCAGAGGATGTCCCCCCGGCGATTCTGACTTGGAATCCAGTGCCCAAGGACCCTCCTTGACGACCCAGACGACGCCTGCAGCCTCAGGACAAAGAACCCCTCTGACCGAAACCAGCAGGTGGTAAGATTCCCCGACCTCAAAAGACACCCCGGCGCCCCACGGCCCCCTGTGCCCAATTTCTGGGTGCCTACCTATCCTCCAAGATCCCAACTTACCCCTCGAAGTGTTGGACGCTCCAGAAGATCCTCCGTCCCTGAGCCTGCAGCCTTTGTTCCCTTTTCATGATCTCCATTAAATAACATTGAGCGCCCGACGGCCCAAAAGCACCCTGCACCCAGCTGCCCGAGTGCCCCTGGCAGTGCAACCTTTGTCCCTATCTACTTCCCCAATTGTCCTGAGCAAGTAACCCAGAGCCCCGCTCCCTCAGCCGCGTTGCCTGCTAGCCAGGAGCCACCAACCGAAGCCCCCCTGCCTCTCATGGGATAAGATTGAGTCTAACTACCTCTGCACCCGGCTGCCCCTGTGCCGCTGAGGGTGTACCAACTGTACCTACCTGACCCTGGGGGACCCCTGAGTCTATGCCCAGAATCTTAACTTCACCAGTCGAGTACTCACCTGAAAACCGATAACTCACTTTCCTTCCATTGGATAACATTGACTGGTTTGACTCGAAAGATTTTCTGTGTGAAGTTTTGAAACTTTAAAATATTCATCTAAAATCAGCCGAATAACGAATTCCAAAGTACTCACCTGTGATCAGGAGAGAAGCCAGTACTGTACATTTTAGCCCAGTACTGAACCGCAAAAGTAATCCTAACCGTGTTTACTAATAACCTGAATTTTCTTCCATAGGAAACCATTGACTGTTTTTCTCTGACATTTCTTCTGTCTACTTTTGAAAATTACAAATATTCCTTAAAAATCGTACCAAATACTGAAACGTAATTACTTACCCGTCTTAGGTAGAGACCCGAATACTGAACCTAGGAGTCCAGTCCTGGATTACAAAAGTAACGAGAACCTACTTTACCTGTGACTTGAATTTCCTTCCATTGGATAACATTGCTAGTTTTTCACTGAAAAGTTTCTGTCAACTTTTAAAATACTGTTATATTCTTTAAAAAATCATTGCAATAACTAAAACGTTTTTACTAAACTGTTTTCAGCTTAGACCTCAGGACTGAATCTAGGATCCAGTCCTGGAGTTACAAAAGTAATCAATAAAGTAATCAGCTGCATTTATGTAGAAGAACACATTGAGCTCAATGCTATAGTGTGTTTAGAATTGTGTTGCCTACTGCAACCCCTGTACCTATTGTGTTTACAAAGTTTATTGCCTCTTTGTAAAGTAATTACCTGAGATCACTCATATTGAGAAAAGTATATTTTGACACCTGTTGGTTCTAAAAATAAAACAACTATATCTTTTGATACAAAACAATTGGCCTGGAATTCAGTCCTTGAGTGTGTGAAACCTTTTGCTGACTGAGTATGTACAACAAATGCTTTACACTGTCCTCTGGTACTGCCCTACTGCTCGACCAAGCTAGCACTTTAGAGAGTAAGGTCAGCCCTGACTTTAACCTCTGTTATACCTCTGGGGATTGTGGATTCTATAAACCCTGTACCTTACTTTGGTCCAGTATATATAGAGCCACTTTCTCACACGGACGGTATTCGCAGTGCTGCATCGGGTAAACTCAGACATGAAGTCTGCTGATGCCGATAAAGTATTTGACTCTCTGGAGTAGCCTTTTATGATCGAAACGTTTAGGCGGCTTGGTATGTCAGGGAGTTTGAGATCACGTATGAAGCGGGACATCCTTTACAACGCAACTTTTACCACGCAGTGCCTTTACGACGCAACTATTACAACGCATGTCATTACTACGCATAGCGCTGGGGGGCGCTCTAGGATAGGGGATAGATTTAATTTACTATCCAACACCTTCCCTACTATCCACGGGGACTGGAGTTGGAATAGTAAATTAAACTATTCACTATCCAGGACGCCTAAGCGCTATGCATTGTAACAGCATGCATTGTAAAAACTGCGTTGTAAAGGCATGCGTGGTAAAAGCATGCGTTGTAATGTCATACATCCGAATGAAGCTGCTGGACACACAGCCTGTGGCCGGCATTATGTAAATGGGCTCAACTCCGATGCCATTCAGATCGCCTGGGGCACTGGGCTTAGTGTTATCATTTCTGATGTCTTTGTCTCAAACTGGAGGGTCGCAAATTTGAGTACTTGGGAATAGTGACTTGTATATTTTTACAGTGCTGTGACGACCCTGCCTGTGAGAGACAGCACCTTGAACAGGAAAGCCAATAGTTTAAAGAAAGAATTAAACAAAATATAAAATAGGCTACACAAATTATAGGATGGGCGGTACAGAGTGTAAGATCAGTCGAGCATAATTTGAAGAAAGAGAGAACGTGTAGATGCTTACCATGCTATCTGATGTTAAATTTTTAGTAACCGCAATCATACCGTAGCTAGTGTTAACCTTTTTTTTTGGTTTCCATGAAAATACTGCATTTCAGAAGTACTGCTAACACCCTCACAGTAATCTTTAAAAAAATTACTCTTTGTCACCGGGAACCTCCAGGTTTGTCGCGCCCTGGGGTGGTCTGCTCCATTGCCCGCACTCATCTAGTGCGGCTCGGTGATGCCATCACAACTGGAACAGCCTGGAGGGCGCACACAGCTCAGCTATGCAAGTCCTGCTTGTTTGGTGCTGGGTGGCAGGAGCTGCCGGGCAGTAAGGATCCCGTAGTGAGTGTCCACATGCCAGTTTTTAGATTGTGTTCGCAACCCCAACCAGCCGTATCAGCATGCTACGATTCTTTGCTGCCACCACACAGGCAAACTGACCCAGGAGTTACAAATTAGCCATGGTGGCTACAGGCCATTGCTTACATTGATGGCCCCATCCAGGTCTCTGGCTCTCTGGACAGCTATCTAAACAGAGGCCATGCCCTTTTGAGAAGCTGGTGACCCCAGTGCTTCTTCGAACAGTTCTTTCATTGTGGCGCTCCATTTTACGCGACCAACTCTCACTCCAATGGCCTCCTCAAATGGTGTGATGTTTGGATGACATTCGTTCCGCGAAGTCCTGAAGCGTGCATAAAGCACAAGCCCGAATCTCAGCAGCCTATATCTTTCAGGATCAAGACCTAACGAGAAGAACAAACGCAGAATTCAAATGTTTTAATAGACCAATGTCATAGTCACAGTTTGATGCATTGTAGTCGTTCACCGTATTAGCAGGTCTTTTGTAATTAAGCGCCCCTAATTGGAGACGGTCGGTATGTGGTCACTATTAATAAGGGGTTATTGTCCGCCATTGTGGATACACTGTCTACCTTGATACTTCGTCTTTTCCTTAACCTTTGTGTTGTTCTAAAAGTAACAGTAACCTTTATGAGGCAAGTTGGTAAGCTTTATAATGTTGTCTATCAGTTGTCGCTTTATCCCCTTCTTGTAAAATATGCACTTTGTTGTGAGAATAGCTATTGTTGACGCTGATTTCTTTTATTGCAGCACAGCAATGCCTCTATTATAAATCGAACATTGATTATTCGAATAGTATTGATTTAATTCCAGAGTGACTTTTGCACCATTAAGGCGATAAATAATACATTGACCTCATATTTGAGTTGGATCGGTTTATCCTGTTAGAGTCCTGTCCTTCGTCGTCGTTTTCTAGTGAGCGGCCTAGGCTCTAAAGCAGAGTTCGTCAAACTGTGGGGCGGGCCCCCCTAGGGGGGCGCGACACCATCCTTGGGGGGGGGCACGCTCTCCTCTCTAATTTCACACCTACTCTCTATTTTCACCTTTGTTCCCTGCAAGTCGAGGGAGGAGGGAGGGGAAATCGACGAGGCACGAAGTGCCCATGCTTTTATTCTGTTTACCCTCCCAGGAGGGGGTTAATTCATTCAGCTTCAGCAAGGAGGGTTGCGGCTAAGTACTGTAACAATTCCCGCATCTCCATGATAGTCATTTTCCTGACAGTGGGAGGACGGTGCGCAGCCGGCCCTGCTAGGGTTCAAACTAACACTCTGCAGCCTGCGAGGACGTTTCTCCAGCAGATGTGTGAACCCGCTCAGTTACCTCCTACCATCATCATGCACTCTGGCAGAAGTTACGAGGGGTCAGCTGGGCTATAGCGCACACGAATCACAATGACCTTGAGGCGCTTTCAGGCAAAGTCCCATCTTAAAAGAGTGAGAAATGCTAAAGCAAGTCAAGGGTCCTTGATAGTGCTACAAGGTGTACATCTGATTGTTGAGGCAAGCTAGTCCAGATGCATTAGGGGCGAATTTACACATTCCGTGCTGATTGACTCCCGCAGAATAGGAGCATCAGCTGAGTGGCCACCAGTTGAATGGGCACAATAAAAAAGCTGTATTTAACTGCCATGAGGACACCTCTATTTGGAGGGTTGCGGCTAAGTACTGTAACAATTCCCGCATCTCCATGATAGTAATTTTCCTGACAGTGGGAGGGCGGTGCGCAGCCGGCCCTGCTAGGGTTCAAACTCACACTCTGCAGCTTGCGAGGACGTTTCTCCAGCAGATGTGTGAACCCGCTCAGTTACCTCCTACCACCATCATGCACTCTGGCAGAAGTTACGAGGGGTCAGCTGGGCTATAGCGCACACGAATCACGATGACCTTGAGGCGCTTTCAGGCAAAGTCCCATCTTAAAAGAGTGAGAAATGCTAAAGCAAGTCAAGGGTCCATGATAGTGCTACAAGGTGTACATCTGACTGTTGAGGCAAGCTAGTCCAGATGCATTAGGGGCGAATTTACACATTCCGTGCTGCTTGACTCCCGCAGAATAGGAGCATCAGCTGAGAGGCCACCATTTGAATGGGCACGATAACAAAGCTGTATTTAACTGCCTTGAGGACACCTCTATTTGGAGGGTTGCAGCTAAGTACTGTAACAATTCCTGCATCTCAATGATAGATGTACTTTTTAGTGTACTTTTGATAAATATACAAATATATTTTTAAAAACGTTAAGGAAGCTAACAAGAATGCGTTCTTAAATTATAATATTAAAAGTACCTTACCGTATATTTACGTACTAAATATAGCAAGGCTTTCAGCTTTTCAATTCACCGAAGTGTCTCCGTTGGAACAAATGTTTGCAAATGCTTGCGTGTGTGTGCTTAAGTAGAGGAGCGGGAAAGGGAGGCAGGGAGGGAGGGAGAGGGATGGAGGGAAATGGAGGCAACAGAGGGAGAGCGAGGGAGGGAGGGAAAAGGAGGGAAAGGGAGGGAGAGGGAGGGAGAGAAAGGGAGGCAGACAGAGGGAGAGCGAGGGACGGAGAGGGAGGGAGGGAGGGAAAGGAAGGAGGGAAAGGAAGGCAGACAGAGGGAGAGCGAGGGAGGGAAGGAAGGAAAGGAGAGAGGGAATGGAAGGCAGACAGAGTGAGAGCGAGGGAGGGCGGGAAAGTGGGGAGGGAGAGGGAGGCAGACAGAGGGAGAGCGAGGGAGGGAGGGAAAGGGAGACAGGAAGTGAGACAGAAAGAGGGAGACGAAGAGAGGGAGAGGGAGGGAGACAGAGGGAAACAAAGAGAGGGAGAGGGAGGGAAACAGGGAAACAGACAGAGGGAGACAAGGAGAGGGAGGGATACAGAGAAAGAAGACAGACAAAGGGAGACAAGGAGAGGGAGGGAGACAGAGAAAGGGAGAGGGAGACAGAGAAAGGGAGAGAGAGGGTGACAGACAGAGGGAGGGGGGAGGGCGGCAGAGTGAGGAGGGCGACAGAGTGAGGTTGGTAGGAGAGAGAGGGAGACAGAGAGGGATAGGGAAGGAGAGAGGGAGACGGAGAGAGAGGGAGACGGAGAGAGAGGGAGACGGAGAGAGAGGGAGACAGAGAGAGAAGGAGACAGAGAGAGAGGGAGACAGAGAGAGAGGGAGACAGAGAGGGAGGGAGACAGAGAGAGAGGGAGACGGAGAGAGAGGGAGACGGAGAGAGAGGGAGACAGAGAGAGAGGGAGACAGAGAGAGAGGGAGACAGAGAGAGAGGGAGACAGAGAGAGAGGGAGACACAGAGAGAGCGAGACACAGAGAGAGAGAGAGGGAGTGAGACAGGGAGGGAGAGAAAGGGAGTGAGAGGGAGTGAGACAGTCTGAGTGAGACAGAGGGAGAGACAGAGGGAGAGAGGGAGGGAGAGATGGAGAGAGAGAGAGAGAGAGAGATGTGGGTATGTCTGGTCTGGTGGCTCAGTGGACAAAGGCGTCTGCTGCAGGGACCTCTGTTCAACCTCAGTTTTTTTTGTTTGCTCTAGCCCTGCCCCCTCCCCCACTTACCCTGCCCCCACCGGTGCGGCCCTCGGACACAAACCACACTGTAAATTTGGCCCCCGAGAGAAAGTTTGTGACTACCCATGGTTTAACACATTTGAAACCCTACTCTGCCCTCAATAACATTCTGAGTTACTTCAAGTGTCTTGGAATGCACCTTGCATTCAGACAACTTGCTTCTCATTCTCAAAAATCCATCCACAGATTGAGCGTCTGTGACGAAAAACCGGCACACCCGTCACATTTATGTTGGTGGTGTTATCAATCAATGTCATGTGTAAAACAAAGCATCATAGTAAAAACAATTTGCGCACATTTTATCTAGGAAAATGGTGGTTTGAGCTATGTAATAATCTGTCATTTCAGCACACCCACTCACAAACCTGCACTTAACTAAACACTCTTATTACGTTGGACATTATATGCTGGATATGGCCCCGGATTTGGCGCGGTGGTAAATTATGTAGTGTACCAGATTCCAAAAATTTCTGTCAAGTTTTGGGGGGGAAATCAATCAAAAAGGGATACGAGGGAAAAAAAGGCTATTCAAGGGCAGTCCCCCACTCAACGAATCTCAAACAAGAAGCCCTAATTAGCCTGCATGTTGTGAATCTCAGACTCTGTAACTTAAGGGGCCAAACCTCCTATTTGCTCACCAAACGGCCAGGTCAAGCCAATGCTGCGTTTACAGGTCCGGACATGCCTCAAAACTACAAACAACACTGTGCACAGAGTACAACACATAGAGAAAATATGTGTGAGAGCAAGGAAAGTACCTCACGGACGTGACACCCGAGGGGGTTCCCGGTCTATGAATGGCCGGTCTACCCACTTCTCATCATCGGTTACTTTCCTTGCAAGGAGGGTGAAAAAGTGCAAGAAGATGTGCACCAAACAGAAAAGAGAAACAGAAACAGAAAGGGAGTGTACAGATACACTACCTAGTAGGATAGAAACAAGTGTTCAGAAAAGATTTCACAAGTACCTACACCCAACACCAACAAAACATAAAATATAAAATAGTGAGGTTTGGCTAGCTGAATCAATTTTATTCTGGTGCTGCCAAACTGCACTGTTTAAAATAAGGTTAGATTGATACCATTCGATGTTGTAATTGGACCAACATGTTTCATTGCCTAGTTTTGGGGGGCCCAACAGCTGAAAAAAGTGAGCTGGGGGGGTTCAACCTACAAAAGTTTGAAGACCTCTGCTCTAAAGGGTCATAGGGCTCTCCCCCTCCCTTTACTTGGACAGTGTTTGCCTTTAGAGATGCTGATATGCAGTGCGGAGACCTGCAGTTAAGCGGCTCTGAACGAGTGAATGAAATTTATGCTGGTGGTTTGAGCTGGGAACGTGCCTTTCATGTTTATTGCTTCCATCCATCCTCCTGTCCACATTGTCAGATCAGGGGACAGAGGCACAGAAAGAGTAGGATTCGCCTAGTACTAAACAGTTTAAGTCTGAAAAACACAGAACTACTTTTTCCAAAGTTTATTACTTGGCCACGTTACATTCTGGTGAATAGTCCATGAGAGTGGGCGCTGTGTACCCCCCCAGAGGCAATATCTATGTTGTAATCAAACTCTCGTGTCATCGGTAGGCTAAGGGTAAGATTTATTCACCACTCATGTTATGTTATGTTATGTTACTAAGTTTTTTGAGCGCACAGCTGCCCCAGCTAAGGGGCGTCCCGGCGCTATGACTGGAAAAGCAACATAACAGGCAGAACAGAAAAGATCAGAAAATGTTAATAAGGCAGGGGAAAGAGATGCGTTTTAACAGCCTTCCTAAAAACCAGAAGATCTTCCAAGGCTCGAATGTGCCCAGGAAGCGCATTCCAGAGCTTGGCAGCCAATACAGTAAAAGAACGACCACCTAGTCTACTTTTTTTAAAGCGCGGAACATGTGCTAGATTTTGACTAGCAGAGCGAAGACTACGAGATGGCGTATACAAAGTCAAAAGATGCAGGAGGATCGAGGGGGTGTCGGTTTTAAGAATTTTAAAAGCAAAACACATCGTCTTAAACTCTATACGCCTGATTACTGGCAGCCAGTGTAGTTTACAAATTGTACTGCGGGCTGAACAGAACCGCGGCAGGCCTACCAGAGCCCTGGCAGCCGCGTTCTGCACCCGTTGGAGTCGCTGGACCTCCGCCTGATTGGCGCCTAAAAACAATGAACTTGCATAATCAAGCCTAGATGCTATGCTGGCTTGAATCACCAACTGGCGGGTGGGGGCATCAAAAAATTTGAGGATAGGCCTCAAACCACGCAAGATGCCAAAGCATGTAGATGCCACCTTCTTAGTATGACACGAGAAGGTAAGTTTGGAATCAAGCCACACGCCAAGGTTTTTGAGTTCAGAGGCCGGTTTAGGCGGGGGACCCAACTCATTAGGCCACCAGCTCGCACCCCACAGATCAGGATGTTTCCCTAACACCATCACCTCGGTTTTGAGGGCGTTGAGCTGTAGATAGTTGGTCGTAAGCCAGCTAGCAACAGCCCTCAAACCATCCGCAAAGTTGGATGCCAGCTGGTCAGAGTCCCCATCAAGAACCACTGCCAGCTGGGTATCATCGGCGTAGGATACCATAGTGAGACCCCAACTCTTCGCAACAGTCGCCAAGGGTTGGACGTATAAGTTGAAAAGAGTGGGGCTCAGCGCCGAACCTTGCGGAACTCCTTGAGTGACGGCGTGAGGTTTTGATCTGAACGGTGGCACTACTACCTGAAATGATCGTTCCGAGAGAAACGACTGGAACCAATCCAACGCCTTGCCAGATATGCCCGCCTCACCAAGCCTGCGGATAAGAATGGTATGGGATACAGTGTCAAAGGCGGCACTTAGGTCTAATAAGACCAGTGCCGCCGTTTGACCTGCATCTAGTACAGAGCGGAGGTGTTCAACCATATATAGGAGTGCCGTCTCTGTACTATGGCCAGATCTAAAACCATTCTGAGTAGGATCCAGAAGGTGAGCGGAGTTCAGATGTTTCGTTAAGATGTTATTCACATGGGCCTCTGTGATCTTTGTCACCCATGGAAGGAGAGAGATGGGTCGATAACTCTCCGGCTTCACTGGATCCAGTCCCGGCTTTTTTATGATGGGCATAACACAGGCCGCCTTCCAACTAGGTGGCACTGACCCGGTGGTGAGGGATTGATCCACCAATTTGCGAATCGGCGGAAGGCAAATAGACGCCGAGTCCAAGAGCTGGGCCGGTCTCAGAGGGTCATCCGGCGACCCAGACTTAACCTTGGCTACTAGGAGATTAAACTCCATTTCCGACGGTGTGGGAAGAATAGCCAGGCACTGTGTTGTACGCGAAGTAAAGGTCGTTCTGTCAGAATCAGCTATGGGGAAAGAACGGTAGATGGTATTTACCTTCTCCACAAAAAAGCTGGCTAACAAATCACAGTGCGCCAAGGAGCAGATCTCCGTGTTAGGAAGTCTGTTTGCAGAGAGCTCCTTCAAGACCTTAAAGACCAGCTTGGATGGATTGGAACTGGCCTGAAACTCTCCAGCATAGTAGTCGGCCCGCGCCTGACAGACAGCTCTATGATAAATCTTAATCCTCGCCAGGTAGAGTACCTTTAGATCTCTGTCGTAGTTTTTCCTCCAGGCTCTTTCGGCTTGACGGCAGGTAGCTTTAATCCGTCTGAGTGCCTCTGTATACCAGGGGTTAGGTTGCGAGGAGCGATTTCTGCTCCATTTAGCTGGAATAAGTGCGTCTAGCGCTTGGACAATCCAGTTGCAGAAGGTGTTGTAACCGGTTGCAATGTCCTCCTTAAGATTCAAGGGAGAGGTGGCCAGAAGACGATGGAAGTCCTCCAGTTTGAGCTTTTTCCAGGGGCGCCTGTAAGATGTTTTATCAGGTATCCCGGTCTGGCGTGTTGTCATAGTGACACACAGCTCAATGAGATGGTGATCACTCCATCCCATGGGTCTAGGAGTAGAGACCTCGACCAGTTGGAGGTTAGTAAAAACCGGATCAAGGGTGTGACCACCCTCATGGGTCGGAAGACAGACCAGTTGAGGTAACTGCACTGCTTCAAGATCATCCAATAGACTACTAACTGCTGGCATATCAGTGGCATCACAATGTATGTTAAGGTCGCCGATGATGGTTATATTGGAGGAAGACAAAGACTTCACCAGGAACGTAACTGCTGGGAACACTCCTGGCAACGCATCAACAACAACATGCCAGGAGCCGCTGGAAGGAATCTATAGTTAAAGAGGCATCACCACAATCTGGGCCCATTTTTAAAAGCACAGCTTTAGGATGGTTGTAAATACCCCCGATCTTGGACATAAATGGGGGGAGAAGCATGAATGTACTTAGTGATTCCTGAAGCTCACTATTTTACAAATTGGTAGGTCAGGGTTAAACACAGAGTCTCCTGGTTGCACAGTTTCCTAGTGCAGAAAACCACATGTGGGGTGGTGGAGATCGTGAGGGAGAGGCCGAGGGACTACAATCCCAGGATAAGGACCTGTATAGTGGCCCTGTCGAGAAGTAACATTTGGTGTTTATTTCCAGCATCTTTAGGTAAAGTGGTAAAGCCGGGATTAGATGTTATGTCTCCCCTCGGCCCCTCCTAGGATGATTGGTCTGTGTGTAAAGGCGCTTTCGTGTACGGCGTACATGTGAGGTGTTGAGCCCATTTCAGGTGTCTCCCTGTATCTAAGTAGCCTCTAAAGTTGTGTGCTGTTCCATAACGTTAGTGATACTCTACATTCTATCCTCTCACTGCATGCCCCGTCGCTGGTTTTTAGAGTCACTCCCTGTATTGAAATTCTTTGTAAAGCAGATGACCCTTGTAGGAAAAATTATAATATCTCTGACACCCCTTGGTACGTAATATCCCATACCTGGCCCCAAAAAAAAAAACGTACTCTGCATGATTAACTATATGGTAATAATTGCTTCAAATATAGCTCACTTTGCCCATGCTTCAGTCCATATGAAGCTAGTCTTTGCCCTCCCACCCTCTTGTCCACACAGTACACTAGATCCCGCCAGCTATTACATGCTCACCTGCATCAGATTCTTCTAGTGTCTGGCCCGTGTTATTGCATTGTTTGTATCAGATTCTTCTAGTGCCTGCCTGTGTTATTGCATTGTTTGCATCAAATTCTCCTGGTGCTTGGCCTGTGTTATTGCATTGTATGCATTAGATTCTTCCAGTGCCTGGTCTGTGTTATTGCATTGTTTGCTTCAGATTCTCCTCGTGCCTGGCCTGTGTTATTGCATTGTTTGCTTCAGATTCACCTCGTGCCTGGCCTGTGTTATTGCATTGTTTGCATCAATCCTAGTGCCTGGCCTGTGTTATTGTATTGTTTGTGCCAGATTCTCTTAGTGCCTGGCCTGTGTTATTGCATTGTTAGTGTCAGATTCTCCCAGCGCCTGGCCTGTGTTATTGCATTGTTTACACCAGATTTTCCTTGTGCCTGGCCTGTGTTATTGCATTGTTTATATCAGATTTTCCTTGTGCCTGGCCAGTGTTATTGCATTGTTTACATCAGATTCTCCTAGTGTCTGGCCCGTGTTATTGCATTGTTTGCGTCAGATTCTCCCAACCCCTGTTCTGTGTTATTGCATTGTTTATATCAGATTTTCCTTATCCCTGGCCTGTGTTATTGCATTGTTTGCAGCAGATTCTCCTTGTTCCTGGCCTGTGTTATTGCATTGTTTGTGTCAGATTCTCCCAACGCCTGGCCTGTGTTATTGCATTGTTTATATCAGATTTTCCTTGTGCCTGGCCTGTGTTATTGCATTGTTTGCAGCAGATTCTTCTAGTGCCTGGCCTGTGTTATTGCATTGTTTGCGTCAGATTCTCCTCATGCCTGGCCTGTGTTATTAGCATTGTTTGTGTCAGATTCTCCCAACGCCTGGCCTGTGTTTTTGCATTGTTTACATCAGATTCTCCTTGTGCCTGGCCTGTGTTATTGCATTGTTTACATCAGATTCTCCTCGTGTCTGGCCCGTCTTATTGCATTGTTTGCGTCAGATTCTCCCAACGCCTGGCCAGTGTTATTGCATTGTTTACATCAGATTTTCCTTGTGCCTGGCCTGTGTTATTGCATTGTTTGCGTCAGATTCTCCCAAAGCCTGGCCTGTGTTTTTGCATTGTTTACATCAGATTCTCCTCGTGCCTGGCCTGTGTTATTGCATTGTTTACATCAGATTCTCCTAGCTTCTGGCTCGTGTAATTGCATTGTTTGCGTCAGATTCTCCCAACGCCTGGCCAGTGTTATTGCATTGTTTACATCAGATTTTCCTTGTGCTTGGCCTGTGTTATTGCATTGTTTACATCAGATTTTCCTTGTGCTTGGCCAGTGTTATTGCATTGTTTACATCAGATTCTCCTAGTGTCTGGCCCGTGTTATTGCATTGTTTACATAAAGATTTTCCTTGTGCCTGGCCAGTGTTATTGCATTGTTTGCATCAGATTCTCCTCGATCCAGGCCTGTGTTATTGCATTGTTTGCATCAGATTCTCCTCGAGCCTGGCCTGTGTTATTGCATTGTTTACATCAGATTTTCCCAACACCTGGCCTGTGTTATTGCATTGTTTACATTAGATTTTCCTTGTGCATGGCCTGTGTTATTGCATTGTTTACATCAGATTTTCCTTGTGATGACCTGGACCAGTTCTACCTCTCCCGACCTTTGAACTGATCATTGAGGAACAAAGCCCTTGTCTGGAAGGAAGATATGCACAAGGCACAGCTGACAGAATTCCTGCCTGGAAGGAAGATCTGCACGACAAGGCACAGCTGACCGAGGCCTCTGCCTGGAATGAAGATCTGCACAAGGCACAGCTGACAGAAGTCCTGCCTGGAATGAAGATCTGCACAGGATGCAGCTGACAGAAGTCCTGCCTGGAAGGAAGATCTGCACAGGGCACAGTTGACGGAAGGTCTGCCTGGAAGGAAGATCTGCACAGGGCACAGTTGACAGAAGGTTTGCCTGGTGGTGACCTCAACGGAGTGTGAGACCCACAAACCACAAGATCCGTCAAGCCTAGCTAGCCAGACTGGACGTAATGTACACCAAATGCCTGATTTATATTTCAGCGGATGGTTTATTCCATCACAAATGTGACAGGTATCCTGCCCGCCCCATTAAAAATGCATTACATCCTGTGGCTATTAGAATAAGGCAGACAGGATATCTGTCACGTTTTGATAATGCCTTGGCGTCGTTTGCGGAGTTTTACTCCGCGGAACTCCATGAAGTGTCAGGGAAACTCTGTCGCACTCTGCAAACTTCCGCTAGTGGCAGAGTTTAAGTTGCACTGCTCGTACTGATTTTTAGTGCCAGGAATTTAACCCCCACTGTAAAATCAGCACGAATAGCACTATGCGTTGTTCCAGAGGGCGCTACTGCCTCTGCCTCTCTAATTGATATTCTAATCGAATGGCAGCTTCATCAGCGAGAATGGCAGATTTTAACACTCGAGTGGTCGTGACCTGTCGTGACCTCCTGCAATGAATTATCTCGCCAGGAGGAGGTTTAGCGCGTATTTTCTCACAAGCGCTCGCCACCTTACTGTTGACGAACCGCTAGAGAAAAGAACTCCGTTCTGCACGGAGTTTTTTGGACCAACTCCGCACAGAGTGCAGAGTGGGCAAAACTTTTGGGGTCTGCCGGCAGAGCGGAATTCTTCACCCAACCCTAGCTTTGAGGCACTAATCTGTTGGACAAACTCCTAACTAGGCCCTTTGTCTGCAATAAGTGTTGTAGAAGAAGTGAGATCCATGGCCTTGTGAGTATGAGGCAATTATCTGACTTCTGATGAACCCCACAGAGTGAGTGTGCAACCAGAGAGCAGTAGGGGGGCCCAAGGACATGAAAAGGTGGGAAAAAGAGTAATATGCACACATCTGCTGCGGGGATATGTCAGGTAAATTATTGGTTGTGATGGATTCTCCATAAGTACTAAATGACTGACACCGTTGAATATTAAATTATATGAATCAACGTTTGTTTGCATTATCAGCGCTTATAATGTATAGGATGGGCCTTACAGTGAACCCCTCTCTCTGTTTTACACAAAAGCCCTGGAAGGAGCTGCATCTTACAGAACTTTATCTACTTTATTAAGAACTAATTACTTGCTTTTTAAGGTTGTCTTTCAGGGCCAGAACCGAGCTCTGTAAGCTACACTAGTTTCAGGGAGATGGACAGATGTTATGGCGATAGGAAACCCCCCTCAACTCACAATAATGTTCCAATCTTCCAGGTTAGAAGAAACCAGAAATGCTTGAACCAAGGGAGCTGTTGAAAGTGTCAAAGGTGGCTTATGAACAGCGAGGTAAAGACAGGAGTTGGCATTTGAGATGATCTTAAGTGAATAGGAAAAGAATGAGAAGAAGTGTGTGAATGGAGTTACTTTTGTTGTATACCTTGTGAAAAAGTTACTGGAAATTTTGCAGCCCAGCCTGATCCATCTAATTTTTTAAACTCTATTGTTGTTTAAATGAAATCCTGACCATATGCGTCTATCTTAAGTTATGCCTCTAGCACTTGGGTGCTCCGTGAGCTCCCATACTTTGCTAAGATACTCTGTAATCACTCGTAAATCACCTCCTTTTCAGACATTAATAAGATGTCACCTGATCAACAGAACTTTTAGTTAAATATCTGTGTATGATGAACAATTCCTTGCTACGTTTTTAAGGCGGTAAAGAAGAAGGGGGAGAGTTACTAATATTTTGCGCCGTATTTTCGTCACAAAAGTGGCACAAAACAGCGCAAAATCTTTTTTTCCTAATTTACTTTCCAGCCCTACTCTTGTTTAGCATTGGAAATAACGTAAGAGTAATGTGAAGCAGCACATATCACTGCTTCGCATTACTTCACACCATGAGGGCCTGCCAAGGGTGGTGCATGGGCGTTCCTGTGCAACCACCCAAGGTTTCTCACGGTAAAACCAATTTACCAAATACAGTAGATTGGGTTTAGCGTGAAAAAACTGCACCCTTTTAAACAAGACACAAGGAAGGAGAAATGAATTAATTTCTCCTTCCTTTTCTGACTTTGCATGCATGCTGCAATCGGCAACACACATACAAAGTGCAAAAAGTATTCCCTCATGTCTAGTATTTTGTCCAGGAAGGGTGTCCGTCCTGTACAAAAACCTATGCTGGGCTCACACACACACACCATAGCGCTCTTGTGCTAAGGTGTGTGCATGGCGCAGGGCCGCTGTAATCAATGCTGGCGCAACGCAAGGGAAAGGGAAGGAGAGAGCCATATCTTTGAAAATATGGTGCTTTCCTGCTCCCTCCCTGTCGAGCATCGCAGCCTTGCGGGGGGAGGGCTGCGCTGCATTGCGTGGAGATTTGGTAAATCTCCCCCGAAATGTCTTTTACAACCAGTTAACATTGCGAATTATAATTCCAATATGTTTCAATTTAGTAATTTTCTATATCTTTACATCCAACAGAAAACAAGCCTCGACTGTATGAATTGACCATCAATAATGAAGCGAATGCTGTAAATCTTCAATAATATTAGAAATACTGAGCTACAGTATTCAGGAAAACATCAGAGCAGTTGGCGACAGGTGAACCTGCACACAAACTGACAGATCCCGGATGAAGGATCAAGGGCAGTTCAGTGATTGCAAGAGTCGGAGCTGTGCACCTCCACGCCAGAAGACGAAGAAATGACCTTAGGAAAATCAAGGCAACAACAATAACAAACCAACTCCTGTATAAACAAGTGTCCAATACCAACTTTGATCATGGGATCTGTATGGTGAGATTAGCGCAGTGCTCTGTTTGCTAATATGATGACAAGCCATCATTCCGTGCTCTAGGTGAATTGTAAACTCTTTCTGGACAAACCACAGTAACCAGAGAAGAGCACAACAGAGCGGAGCCAGACAACTGACGGGTAAAGGAAAGAGGAGTTCTTCTAGCTACAAAACAATAGACTGTCCCTATTTGCACCGGTCAGAAGGAAGATACATCTTTACCCTCAAGCGTGCATAGCCATAATCCAATCTAAAGGCACAATTACCTACAAATACACCTTCTACGTATTAGGAGTGTGGCAAATATTTGGTGGCTATTGCATTTATTGTTGAAACAGAAATCAAACGTGCAAAATACTGCACACATATAAAGTGTGTGAGAAAAACACAAGTGCTTTATCAGTCATGTCGGCCCATCAGGACATACAATCATGGGATGTAGACAAATATATACCCAACCCAGAGACACTAACCAAGAAAGAAGAATCATACACATGCAGCGAGAGCTTTAGTTTGTCATCACAACTCAAGCTTCATCAGCACACTTACACAGGACAAAAAACATTCAAGTGCAGTGAATGTGTCAAGAGCTTTAGTAGGTTATCAGAACTACAAAGACACCAGCGAAAACATACAGGGGAAAAGCCATTCAAGTGCAGTGAATGTGGGAAGAGCTTTAGTGAGTTATCAAGCCTTCAAACACATCTGCGAACACACACTGGGGAAAAACCATTCAAGTGCAGTGAATGTGTGAAGAGCTTTAGTGAGTTATCAAGCCTTCGAAAACATCAGCGAACACACACAGGGGAAAAACCATTCAAGTGCAGTGCATGTGCAAAGTGCTTTAGTGAGTTATCAATCCTTCGAAGTCATCAGAGAACACACACAGGGGAAAAACCATTCAAGTGCAGTGAATGTGCAAAGAGCTTTAGTCAGTTATCAAGCCTTCAAAGTCATCAGAGAACACACACAGGGGAAAAACCATTCAAGTGCAGTGAATGTGCAAAGTGCTTTAGTCGGTTATCACATCTTCGAAGACATCAGCGAACACACACAGGGGAAAAACCATTCAAGTGCAGTGAATGTGCGAAGTGCTTTAGTCAGTTATCACACATTCAAAGACATCAGCAAACCCACGCAAGGGAAAAGCCATTTAAGTGCAGTGAATGTGTCAAGAGCTTTAGTAGCTTATCAAACCTTCAAATTCATCATAGAACACACACGGGGGAAAAACCATTCAAGTGCAGTGAATGTGCAAAGAGCTTTAGTCAGTTATCAAGCCTTCAAAGGCATCAGCGAACACACACAGGGGAAAACCATTCAAGTGCAGTGAATGTGCACAGAGCTTTAGTCTGTTATCAAGCCTTCAAAGTCATCAGCGAACACACACGGGGGAAAAACCATTCAAGTGCAGTGAATGTGCAAAGTGCTTTAGTGCGTTATCAAGCCTTCAAAGACATCAGCGAACACACACAGGGGAAACACCATTCAAGTGCAGTGAATGTGCAAAGTGCTTTAGTGAATTATCAAGCCTTCAAAGACATCAGCGAACACACACAGGGGAAACACCATTCAAGAGCAGTGAATGTGCAAAGTGCTTTAGTGAGTTATCAAGCCTTCAAACACATCTGCGAACACACACTGGGGAAAAACCATTCAAGTGCAGTGAATGTGTGAAGAGCTTTAGTCGATTATCACACCTTCAAAGTCATCAACGAACACACACGGGGGAAAAACCATTCAAGTGCAGTGAATGTGCAAAGTGCTTTAGTCGGTTATCAGACCTAAAATGTCATCAGCGAACACACACGGGTGAAAAACCCTATCATTGTAATGAATGTGACAGGAGTTTTCACTTCTCGTCAGCATTAAGGTATCATCAACGAACTCACACAGGGGAAAATAATTCAAGTTCTATGAATGTGGGAAGAGTTTTAGTCGATTATCAGAGCTACAAAGCCATCAGCGAACACACACGGGGGAAAACATAGAAGGGCACTGAAAGTGAGAAGGGCTTTTATCAATGTTCGATCCCACACAACCCTGTGTGAATACACTGCTTCATTTAACTCAATGGAAATAATCCTATCGATGCAGAGACTCCGAAAAGATTTTAAGAACATCAAAAACAATATTGACCCATCGGAGGACATAGACAAGAGCTGAACAGGGCAGTTATTATGAGAGGAATGAATTATGGAAAAAGATTAAATTCAAATTATGTGGGACATTGAAATACCAAATTATAGAAGACTGGACTAGCAGTAAAGAAGAAAAGCAGATAACCGTATTTGCAGAATTATAAAAGTGTTTGTGTTCAGTGATTGTTCACTACTGTACACATAGCAAAGCAACATGATGTATCAGGATACACAATGGGAGACGAGCACATTGTGGACTAAAAGAAAAGAAACATTCTTGATTTTTATTTGATGAAGAAGAGATACAAAGAAAAACATTCAATTGCATCTGATCACACTACCTGTAAAAGCAACACTGAACAATACTGGGACTAACAACGGTACTTTCAGCTAACTTGTCGGATTAAAACCTGTAAACCCAACGCATCCAGAGTGGACATGTTGTCAGGGCTCTGGAGATGGAAGCTTCATTGGTAAAATGCATGTATTACTATTAACAAATGCCACTGCAGTATATGTAATTGACTAAAGCGAAGCAACAGTGTTCAAGAAATAACCTATTTTTAGATATAAAAGAGCATATACCTTGTTTTTAAGTAATGTTTGCTGCACCTTTTACACACTGTTATCTGTTGATGGATCAGCTTGTGCATCGGGCCTTATAACACAGTGTGACGCGTGGCTCCTCTCAAGCTTGGCTCTCTCTATTCATTTGGTGTCTTGCCAAACTCTACTTTTTACCAGAATTGAGCCACTGTGCGCAGCAGACGCTGAATAATGTGGTGAAATAGTGAAATCTCACATCAAAAGCATATATGTGCCAGGACAATCAGATGCACTCCCAGCAACTCATCTTCCACACTGATTGTCCCTGGGTCTCAAATGTTCTGAAGGATTTGTTGTATGTGGAGTGGTGTGGCTCACTGGTTAGAGGCGGCAGACCCGTAAGCAGAGGACGGCCCGGGACCAGGGTTCGATTCCCGACGCAGCAGGGTCGTGGACCAGGGTCAGCGGGCTCGATAATTCTCGCCTCGGTGCCTACTCCAGTCAGGGACCACACTCGGCAACTCTGGGCATTAGCTTGCCTCATCTTCACAACGGCCCCCCAGACCGCCGGGGATGCTTGGTCGCACCTTAGAGATACCCATTAGGGACCATCTCTCAGGGTGAGCCAGGACGGGTTCCCCAGCGGTCGAAGCGCGGAGATACTCCTCCGGGAGTTGATTCTAGCGCTATATAAACCCACAATTATGAATGCCAGAAGTGGCAGTGACATTCATGAAGCTAAAGCTTACAGGAGTGTGTGGGAGATAGAGAGGGGGAGAGATAAAGAGAGCGAGAGAAACAAAGAAAGGGGGTTAAGAGAGAAATGGAAGGGGGAACAGCAAGTGATCTTTATTTACCTAAAAATAGAAGAAGCAGCCGAATACATGTCAATGTGTGACATCACCAGAAAAACGGGCTGAATACCTGTGAATTTGTATATTTATTTTTAATAGCTATAGACCCATGTCATGCCAATAAACAGGGCACAAGTAAGGAAAATAGTGAAGGAGCCCATTATCATATGCAAATCACAATGACGTCACATGTAGTGCGTCACAAGAAGTGATGTCAGGCCCTTATAATAATTTTCACATGAAAAGTCGACGGCCTGATTTAAAAACAAGAAACATAAAATAATGTAAAAAGGTTTTGCTATCAGTTTTTATACATCATGTGTTTTTCCCACTATCAGTTTGTAACTAAACTCGGAAATGGCTGAAAGTGTAAATATTTTTAAATAGATATGTGAAACAGTTTTTAGTGAATAAATAAAATGTGCTTTTAATTTGCGTTTGTTTCCTGACGTTGTTCTTTATACAGCCCCTAAGCGTTTCACATTTACGGTGTATTAAGCAATAGAAAGGCTAATTTTGTCTAGATCTCTATTCCTCTCTTGCATCACTCACACAAAAAATAAAAGGGACTAATGGGCTCTGTTCCAGTCTGGCATGCTCAAACCGGCTTGCCGGACCAGAACAGAGCCCATTAGTAGGAGTTTTGCCGACATCTGTCCGTGGTAATAAACACAGTGGAGCTGGTAAAGTTTTTTACGGATTAAACCTTGGCGAGAGGATGCGCAACATATACAGCCATTTGAGTCTACTCCTATTTGTGCAAAAGAAATGACACAAAAAGGCCTGTCATAGGATAATAATTAGCTTCCCTGCACAGACAGTACACTGTTCCAATATTTGGAGGCATTGCTAAAGGCTGCACGAAGGCTGTTCAAATTGTCGAACTTGAAACTATTTCCCCACTGGCTTGGTAGCTACAGATTAACTTATTTTGGATTGTTGTTTGAGATTCATTTTATAACAAGTATTGGTCCTGAAGAAGGTGGTGTTGCCACTGAAACGCTCGTAGACCAACACATCACCCATGAGGAACGGCCCCTGAAAGGCTGTGACATCACAAACAACTGATGTTTAAGACCTTAAGACCTTTCAGTAGTGAACTGTTTTCTCTTTAGGCATTTGTGGGACCCGTCACAGGGTTGAAACTCTTCTTCTTTTAACTATGAATGAGAGTGTAAGAGTGTCTGCACCACCAGACAGGTATTGTCTTCCTCCTCCCTTCAACGTTAGTATTCTCATGACTATGGTATAGGGACACACATGTTCGTGACTATCATTTTACAAGTTGATCCTATGGCAGTCTCCCCCTTCTGGGCTCCTGTGCTTCCATTCCCTTTTAGAGCTATTATGCATGACTTGTCTCTTCCCTATACATTTTGGTTCCCATTACATCTGTTCCCCTACTCAGCTTGCCATTGATTATGCTCAAGAGTCTCTCCTCTCATTTTCTCCATTGTACTATTTATAGAAGTTTGCAATTAGTGTGTTTGTGTTAAGAATTAACATGTCATTTTGCTCAAGTATATGCATTTCATGTTACCACCTTTTGATGTCACCCCAACACCAATATTCGCCACTTGTTAGTATTGTTTCTCATTATCATTCCAAAATCGTTCTTTTGCTCTCTCCCGTGTGCAGTCACAACTTTTACACCACAGGCCTGTCTCCATACTAAGTCACTTTTACATTTGTCTGTCCACTTTTCTTCCTAGGGTTTCCACGTGCTATTGGTGGTCCTGATATACATTTCCCCATTGTTGTGTTTATCTTGGTTTTTGCAACAACTAATTCTACGATTTTCTATTATTTTACTATATTTTTGTATCTTCCCCAGCCCTGCAGAAGTCAGGGGTCACTTCCCTTATGTGACAAAACACTTGTTGGTTGGTTGTTTTTCATTGTTGCATTATTAAATACATTTCCATACTATGCTGGTGTCGACCACAGATATCCGTACAATACGAGACATTTCAACCATTGTTATAACCTTATTACGTGTGCCCAGGACTGTGCTTTCAGTATGTGCATATACTCTGAGCATACGAGATATGCGGTCGATTTTATTCGAGCTAAGAGTGGTGGTGCTTGCGCAATAATAGGAGAGCAGTGTATGGTCGGTATCACGAATAAGGAAAGGAATATCACTCAGCATATTTTAGACATTTTGTAAAATGTTCAAGGAAAGGAGTTGGATTCTAGAAAAGGTGATCTATTTCATTGTTATTTTAATATTTTGCTGTGTCTTGATTCAGTGTCTTCCCTTATGCTGCTCATACTGTGCTACTTATTTCTCTCTCAAAAGGATTTCAGTTAATGATATTAATGCAACTGTAATGATTCAAAAGGAGCTTGATACTATTATGCAAATAGATTAGGGTGTTTTTGGTTAAACTACTTCTCCTGCAGGTTCTGTTCCTGATGTTACTTGTACTACTGATGTTTAGTGTCATTTTCTTCCACTCGTTTGCTATGCATATATACATATATTTGTACTTGACATGCTATCGCCTGTATTCATCTATTGTCTCTACTTTTATATTTGTAACAACCTTTACCTGATAGCAAGAATAAAGATGTCCGTGTGTGGTGTTGGGTTCAATCAGGCCTACATACTCTGCTAAACTCTCGAACACCTTAGTATAGAAGTTGGCACGGACACTGGAAAATGCAAAGAACAAGTTTATTAAGACCCCATGGGGTGGTGGTACATTCCTACAGCACCCTTCGGCAATGCAAGAAGTAGCACACCGAACATCGGTGCGCGACCTCTTTTATACAGTTTAATGGCAATAAAAAGGTAGGCGGTTTACAAGTTACACATTTTTAGGTACATATAAGGTCATTTTTGGAACACAGCCAGCATGTGGGAGGAGTTCAATAGCACTGGTCAGTTTGTGCTAACATTCCTAAAGAATGACCAGTCGAGGTATAATGCGCATGTGCGCTTGACCAGTACTAAAAATAGCCTGTTACTGAGCAAAGTAGATGAACATGGGTATCGAGAAAGGACGAAAGGGCACACTGACCACGAGGCAGCGTGTTCATACAAAATGGAAGCCGAAAGGATTCAAGATGGCCCCCGTACATTTTGGTCAAGTTAAAGGAAAAGATCGTGTAGCTGAGCTAAACGCTAACTCAGGAGCTGCCAAAACACGACAGACGGCCCTTTTAGCGTTTAGCAAAAGCTACCTCATAACGGAAGTAATCAGGGTTCTCGTCATCAATATTGATGGCCATTATTTTCAACACTTCGTCGTTAACTAATTTCTCTTGCTTAATAATAGCTCGTTTGGACGGGACACAGGCTGTGATACATATAGAACATAAGGTAGGGCCACATTGAATACATAAACAAAGGGAAAACAATATTCCAATGAAAATACATAGAATGGTTAATAATTTCCAACTCCAAGTACTAAGTAGGGTCCAAAACCAACCAGAGAAGGTCCAAGTTCCATTCTCTGGATGGATCTCAGCAGCAATTTTATGCAGTTTCGTGATTGAATCATATACAGAAGGTGAATTATCAGGCACGTATACGCAGCAACTACTACCAATAATGCGGCATGCTCCACCACGATCAGCTAGTATCACATCTAGAACCATCCGGTTCTGGAGCGTCACAATCCTAGTAATTTGCAATTCTTCAGTTATGTTTCCTAAAGCAGAGGCAGTTTCATTAGCGACGGCTTCCACAACACGTGTAAGTCGCCTTATCTTTCGGCTATTTAATGCAGCTCCTACAAATGAAAATAATCCCCGATTGAAATCTACATATTGCTGTAAAGTGGTATCGGTTTGATCTATTCCATCAAGGTCTAATGTTCTTTTAACTCTGTTTAGTACAAAGTCATGATACAAAACGTAATCGTTATGATACATAGGAGGAGCAATGAATACAGGCGGCAATACAAAAGCTATGTAACAGGTTCTTAACCATCCCAGTGGAAGACGATGATATCCCTTATTTCCACAAATGAAATATGTATTACGTGAGGCTACAAATGCAATTCCATTTGGTGTATTAAAGGTAAGTGTGACATTACATTCACTGCGGCCTACAGGGATTGTACCTTTATTTCTAATGCAAAGATCTGCTTTTGTATCAATAACCGTTATCATGTGTAAATTTGATACATTTATAAGTCTTTGATTCGTAAAAACACGAGGTGTAGATACATTGTCCGGACGGTATTCTTCCCACTCAAATTTAGTTCCTTCCGCTTGTGGATAGCCATCTTTATCATTAAAACATATCTTATTAAGTCGAAAGAGTAGTCCACCTTTCGTTGGCCATCGTAAAGTAAAAAGAAGAGTAGACCAAGCATTACAAGAACCATTATGAGAAAACGGGAGAGGAATGAGTGGAGTTCCTCCCCTCTTCTGATGTCCGGGCAACATCCCACATACCCAACAGTTGGAGGTATTGGTCATGTTGTGAGTGTGATGCAAAACCTGAATAAAACTGTTATTCAAATAAGTCTGTCTATGTCTCTCTTCATGATAAGGCAAAGTAAAATGAAAATGTTCAGATGGACTTGGAGTGGTAGGCAGTAAATGTTCTCGTGCCGGAAACAATTGTTCTATAGTCCAAGCTACAACTGCAATTACCACTATGGTCAAAACAAACAATACAGCACCAAGAATTCTCCTTTTTCGTATCGAAGGAGGTGCCATAGTTCACAAAACAATGATCTTCAAAAGGAACACTAGAAAATAAAAAGCGGTTCTGGACTGGGGCTGCCGTTGGTTTGTTCTCCGAGATTCAAGACGGGTGTCGCTACACTGGACAGAACTGATCCCCCCCTTGATATTCCCGGCTTCCGTTTCACAAACCTCAGAGTGGTTACCAACCAGTTTCAAAAATGCAAAAAAGAAATTATTTCCTGGGACGTAGATTGTACTTCACTCCATCAGGTACGATGTGGTCCGGGAAGGCTCCCTCCGATTCATTGGACGTAACAGCTGGGCTCTTTTCTGTATCCAAACTTTTCCTGTAATCGGACAACACCGCAGGGTTCACCAAATCCGGGGAAACACGACGACAATGAGTAGAATGAATCCACCGTTTCTTGTTGGTGACTCTCACTGCCGTTCGGGTCGCAAGCAGCACCTGCTCAGGGCCATGCCATCTCGGTTCCAAACTGCTGGACCTCTCGAATACGCGGACCATTACGTGGTCCCCAGGATGAAGATTGTGAGCCTCTCCAGTGGAGTTATCAGGGAGCGCTTCTCGAACCTGTTGATGAATAGAAAGTAAATCATTTGTTAATCGTGCCAGATAGTCATTCATCATTATACAAGGCACATCATGTATCAAACGAGGCTTAGGAACTTCCCAAATATTCATCGGCCTTCCAAACACCACTTCATAGGGTGTGAGGCCAGATCGGGAATGTGGCACTGATCGAATAGACAGCAATGCCAAAGGCAAGGTGTCCGGCCATTTCAAAGATGTGGATGCCACAATCTTCGCTAGCTTCAGCTTCAGTGTTGCATTATATCTTTCTACCAAACCTGCTGATTGTGGGTGAAAGACAGCGTGGAATCTCTGCTTGATTCCCAATCCCTTCAGGACGTACTCCACTACTTTCCCAATGAAATGAGGACCATTATCATTCCACATAAACTTACAAACACCATAGCGCGGGAAGTACTCTTTGAGTAACACCTTAGCTGTTGTCAATGCTGTATTATCCTTCGTGGGGTAGGCCTCAATCCATTTACTGAAAGCACATACCACCACTAAGACATACTTGAGGTTATTACAGCGCTCCAGCTGGATGTAATCCATTTGCAGTACTTCGAATGGTGCAGTAGGTGGAACAAACCCTCCTTTAGGAGTATAAGTCCCTTGGCCAGGATTGTGCTGTAAACATATCAGACAGGTCTGAACCACTCTCTTAGCTGTACTAGCAATCTCAGGATTTTCCCAAACCCGTGTAAGCAATTTAGTAATTGCGAGAGCTCCAACGTGTGCCAGTCATTTGCACCATTGTTTGTAAATAGGCCGTAGGTAATTTCCATTTTTCCATGTCTTTACTACGCCAGCAACCCTCATCATCCAACACTCCTTCAGTGGCCCATCTCACAAGTTCTGCTTCAGATGCTGACCTCTGTATGTCTAATATTTCTTCTCTAGCATCATGCCATCGCTCAGCTTGTGATTTCACCACGTACATGGGAGAATTGCTTTGTAGCATAGCAGTCTCTCTCGCAATGCGATCTGCAAAAGCGTTGCCTTGTCCTATTTTATCTGTTACCTTTTTGTGTGCACTGCATTTGACTATCGCTACTTTCTTTGGACACAATAATGCATTCAGGAGATCGCGTACCAATTCTCCATGCATGATGTGCACTCCATGTGAAGTCAAGAATCCTCGTTCCTTCCAGAGTAGGCCAAAATCATTCACTACTCCAAAAGCATAACGACTATCCGTGTAGATGTTCACACATAATCCAGCACTTAACTCACATGCTTTCGTTAAGGCTATCAATTCCGCTGCTTGAGCCGATTTCTGGGGTATACGTGCTGCCTCTACCACTGTCTTGAGCGTCGTGATCGCATAGGCTGCGGAAGTCGTACCATCTGGTAACTTCACGCACGATCCATCAACCCACAGTTCCCCATCTACATCTGGAAATGGCGTATCCTGTAAATCGATACGGCCCTTTGTTTGTTCCTCAGTCAGAAAAACACAGTCATGTTGTCCTTCCTTCTGGGTCTCAGCAACAGGATCCGGCAATAAAGTTGCAGGGTTCAGTGTCGCACATCGCTTTAGTGTAATGTGCGGCGCCAACAACGTTAGCTCGTATCCTGTTAGGCGGGCACTAGTTAGATGCTGTGTTTTCGTTTGATTTAACAACGCATCTACCGCATGGGGGACTAACACCAACAATTTGTGTGACAAAACTATCCCTTCACTTTGTCGTATAGCTACTGCTGTTGCTGCAACTGCTCGAAAACATCCAGGCAATCCTCGAGCCACAGGGTCGAGTACCGCCGAGAAGTATGCACAGGGTCTCTGTTTATCTCCGTGTGTCTGCACTAAGACTGACAATGCGCACCCATCCTTCTCGTGTACGTACAATGTAAAAATCTTCGTATAATCAGGTGTACCTAACACTGGTGCAGAACAAAGAGCTTGTCTCAATTGTTCAAAAGCATTCTGACATTCATCCGTCCATTCAATGGGAATCGGCGTATCTTTGGACAACAATGCTAACAAAGGCTTAACAATGTGTGAAAAACCCAATATCCATTGCCTACAAAAAGACGTCAGACCTATAAAGGCACGAACATCCTTCTGAGTGCGGGGGACTGGTGTATCTAGAACTGCTTGAATTCGGTCTGGTGTCAATGCACGGCCCTCCTTAGACAAAAGATGACCGAGGTAGGTCACCTTGGGTCTACAGTATTGCAACTTTTTCTTCGAAACCTTATGATTATTTTCGGCTAGGAAGGAAAGAAAGGAAAAGGTACTTTTCTCACATTGTTCCTGCGTGTCTGCTGCAAGT
Source organism: Lissotriton helveticus (assembly GCF_964261635.1). Taxonomy (NCBI): domain Eukaryota; kingdom Metazoa; phylum Chordata; class Amphibia; order Caudata; family Salamandridae; genus Lissotriton; species Lissotriton helveticus. The sequence continues at coordinate 426,941,699 of NC_136058.1, forward strand.
AAAATGTCATCCACATACTGAATAAGAGCCACTCCCTCCTGTAATTCAAAGGAATCAAGCTGTCTTTTTAAAGCCTGACTATAGATGCTAGGACTTTCTGTATAGCCTTGGGGAACTCGACAGAATCTATACGATTTATTATTTAATGTAAAACCAAATAGGTATCGACTGTCAGGATGTACAGGAATCGAGAAAAACGCATTTTTCAAATCGATGACTGTAAAAGTAGTTGCCGTCGGTGGAACCAACGTAAGCAACGTGGTGATGTCAGACACCACCGGGTACTGAGGCACTACTATCTTATTCATTTCCCTCAAATCAATGATAAATCGGTAAACCTTAGCATCTGTATCTCTTTTGAGGATCGGTAGAATTGGACTGTTACAAACATTATATGGAACTTCCTCAACTACTCCTGCCATAATCAAATCATTCACGATATGTATCAAGGCAATTTTACCTTCCCTCGAAATTTTATATTGTGGGACACGTGGCAGAGATACTCCCTCCTTTACAGTAATACGTACTGGAGGAATAATCATCTGTCCTACATCAGTATCAGAAGTGGCCCACAACGTTTTTGGTAGGGAGGCTAACACTTCAGATTCTTGGAGAAGACACACTCGCTCAATTTCTGGATAATTTTCATTCAGCACAACCCGCACTCCTTCCGGAGCACAGCGAATAGTAGCTCGGAAATGTTTTAACATATCAAGTCCCATGATATTATCCGGTGTGTTTGGGGATAACAAAAAGGGACATGGGGCAGCAAATTTATCAACATAAAATGTAACAGGTTGAGACAGTGGGCTAGAAGTAGGTTTTCCATCGAACCCTATAGCTGTAATTACCTCGCCAGACAGGGGAGCACTTGGAACCAAGTGTTTGGACAAAGCGCTACGAGAAGCTCCTGTATCGACCAGAAACTGATCAGTAGAACCCAAGACGTGTGCTTCTATGTATGGACCCCTTTGATCAACTGGTACCTCAACCGATTCCACACCCCATCCTACGCAATCCTATGCATAGTTCTCATCGCGTGGCTCAGCAGAGCCACCCTCATTTATCTGATATTGATTGCGGTTATCGAACGTATTATAGTCTGTCTGTCCACGACCCCTTGCTCCATATCCTCCGCGATCATTCGCTCCACCTCTCGGTCCTCCATAATTATTCCTAGACCTTCCACTTCCTCGCCCACGCAAATTACACTGTTCTCGAAACACCGGACAATCTGCAATCCAATGTCCAAACTGTTTACAGTACGCACACTGATTCACAGCTATATCGGTACGAGGAGGAGGCGCATTATTATATGATCCTCGTCTACCCCTATCGTTCCCCCTTGTAGCCTGAACCTGAGCCAACATTACCTTCGTCTTCAAATCCTTCACTTTCCTATCACTACTTTCCTTTGCCTCCAATTCCTGTCGTTCATAGTATTGAGCCATAGTCAATAAGGAAGCAGGGGTTGCCGTGGTCCATGAACTTTCACTCGCCTTTAATCGTTTCGCAATCTCCGATAGGAGATTAGCCACATACTTGTCAACGAACAAATGCCTGCCCGTATCTTCTGTTAATGATTGCCCACTGTAATCGTGGAACGCTTCCTCAAAACGAGAGAAGAAATCAGAAACCGATTCATCCGTTTTCTGCTTACAAGAGGCTAACATGGTTCAATCAATCTTTTTAGCGGGCACAAGCGTCTTTAATTTGGCTAATATAGCCCCTGGAAGGTCCAATATCAATTGACAAGGCTTACATGCTGGTTCCCTGTCTAAATCAGCTTGACCTATATCTTTCCAACTTGCCCCGAGAACCGTTGGATCATCAAATTTACGAATCGCTCGCCACATATCAGGGGGCAGTATTAGCCCAAAAAACAGATCAATATCAACTAGCGTCATAATACATGAAGAAATTGCACTTTCAACACTTTCATAGAAAGCCGCTGGATTTTTACGGGGATCAGGCAAAGCATTCTTAAGCGCCATAACATCTGCTCTATTCCAAGGCGTATAAACCCAGTTATATATAAAATAACCCTTCGCATCTTTAGATGTTTTATCATCGTCTGTGCCATCCCCTTTATGAGGGACATACAAAGGCGCAGCTTCTCGCATAGGTCTAACATTAATCGCAGCGATCTTATCTGTTCCAAAGATAGAGCATTCTTTGGACATCCCCGTCGATCCAGACGCAGGGGGACCCGATGCCTTTTCCAACTCCCGTAGCCGTGTCGACTCATTCCGTAGCTGAACCAAGCGTTTGAAAAATTCATCCGCATCTGAAAGAATAAAAAGACCTTTACGTAAGTTATCGCGACCCTTGGATATATCCTTGGGTTCTAGTTCAGAAGAATACTTTCTAAACCGTTCAACAACCTCATCTCCAAAATGATCTAAGAAATACAATCGCTCTTTATCAGTCCACTGTTCCATTTGCTTACTAATTTCAGAAACAGTGATAGTATTAACATTTAGCTTTCGTGCAAACGAACGCAATTCCGCAGTCCGATCCGCAAGTAACCTTGTACGCTGTGTACGCTGATCGCCCTCATCCGAGTCCTCGTTCGGAGCCGTAGGTAAGACGTACGGAGGTGGACAACGATCTAATAATGAAAAATCATCTGTTTCATTAGTAAGGACCGGATAAAGCGGACGCCGGATCGGAAACTGCCCATTAACCTGCAAATTACGTTCTCGAATCTCCCTCTCTTTCTGTTCCTGTAACTCCTTCTCCTGTAGCTGTAAAGCTTTATCATGCGCAGCCTTTCGCTGCACCTTTTCCGCCAAGGCTTCCTCGCGCTTCAATCGTTCGCGCGCTGCTTTCTCCCACATACGTACACAATCAAACATATCCTGTCTAGACCTACGCTGAAACAAACACTGCTCTACATATTGAACCTTTCGTAAATCGAAGGACCCATGTAGTGGCCATTGCGATTCGCGATCTGCTTTGGTGTATTTGTGCCATAACGTGCTATACATTATTGGCGGAATGCCGAATTTCACATACATTTCACGATTTGGAGTCCCCTCTGGGGGAGCCGGCTGTGATTCATTTAATCGATAACTGGTACCATTCCCAATACAGCACATTCCTCGGAGCGTGCTGAGAACAGGCATGTCGAAAGTATCACGAAAACGCGATACTACATAAAATGGCACTTAATGTGCTTCATACATGGTGTGCCGTTCAAACAAAACAAAATCAGAGAAATATCCCTACATGCCTGCCTATGTGAGGTACACTCCACATATAAATCAAATTCAAAGATTCAAACGTTAGCTAACTCAAACAAATTCAAATTCACATTCAAAAAGCCACAGTAAGTGTCAGTAGACTATCTTACCGATCATAAGCTTACCAAATATCTTCAAACGTCCAAGGTCCAACTGCCAAGTTCTTTAATCGAATCAGCCAAACGGCACTACACGACAATCCAAGATCAGAATCTTAGTCGAGGACCGGCGCCACCTGGAAGGTCAGATCAGAAGGAAGGAAAAAACACCGTGGGTGCCAAAACTCGGGTCACTCAATGGCAGCGATCGCTTCCATGGCGAGTTTCCAAACCTTCGTCGCGACCTCTCCTTCGGGCATCCGAGTCGCCGATGAGTCCCTTCGTGGTCGCCAATTGTGGTGTTGGGTTCAATCAGGCCTACATACTCTGCTAAACTCTCGAACACCTTAGTATAGAAGTTGGCACGGACACTGGAAAATGCAAAGAACAAGTTTATTAAGACCCCATGGGGTGGTGGTACATTCCTACAGCACCCTTCGGCAATGCAAGAAGTAGCACACCGAACATCGGTGCGCGACCTCTTTTATACAGTTTAATGGCAATAAAAAGGTTGGCGGTTTACAAGTTACACATTTTTAGGTACATATAAGGTCATTTTTGGAACACAGCCAGCATGTGGGAGGAGTTCAATAGCACTGGTCAGTTTGTGCTAACATTCCTAAAGAATGACCAGTCGAGGTATAATGCGCATGTGCGCTTGACCAGTACTAAAAATAGCCTGTTACTGAGCAAAGTAGATGAACATGGGTATCGAGAAAGGACGAAAGGGCACACTGACCACGAGGCAGCGTGTTCATACAAAATGGAAGCCGAAAGGATTCAAGATGGCCCCCGTACATTTTGGTCAAGTTAAAGGAAAAGATCGTGTAGCTGAGCTAAACGCTAACTCAGGAGCTGCCAAAACACGACACGTGTTAGCTAATAAATGCCTAAAGGAGGGTCTGTTAGAGTTGAAATGTATTACTCTCATATTACTGGTATTTTACCTGATATTATGTTAGCATTTAAGTAGCTATTTCGTAATATATTCTTGCTGTATGCATATACAATTAATAAGTACAGATGTTACGTTAGGTAGGTTGACATCTGTCCCACCATTTTAGCTTTCGAAGACGCCATTTTGTATTATAATCCAAACTTTTACTTGAAACCTTTACCGGAAATGGTCCTTGGTAAGTTTTGTTTCTCAAGGGTTGAATCTTGCTTGTTAATGCATGCCTTTTCTGTTACATAGAGGCCTTCTCCCACCTGTCTAGTGGGGAGGATAAGATAGACGACCTTGGGCAGTAGATAACTTGTGCCAGGCTGTGGAATCGAAACGTATGTTCTGTACCCCCATTGTATTATGACGGCTACCAGTGTTTTTCCATAATAGGCGGGTCTTTGTGGGCTCCGCAACATACATAATGTAACGTTATGACTGTAAGAGTCAGTCCCTCGTCAGCCATCATAGGAGGACGGTCAGATTGATTTCCAGTGCAGGGTACTTTGTGAATAAACTAGTTTGCTTCTATTCTCTACTGTGTCATTAAAGTTTAGAGGAGGTCGAGAGTGACCCGGGTGGCCCTAGTTGGGTCACTTCCTTCACAACATTTGCTCTTTTCTTTTTACTGGTCTCCACCATGGCATTCATTCTTCAAAGTGCAGAGCCAGGTTTCTGATTGGCAGTGCTTTAAAGGGAACTACAGAACTGCGGGTACTCACTCTCCAGCATACCTGCTTGCTGCTCAGAAGTGCCGTACTCTCCCATTACAGGTATCCTACCAATACTGGGAAGAGCAGGTGCTCTCCCTTGTGAATGGAAGAGGTGCAGGTGCTGTCCCTTGTGAATAAAAGAAGTGCAGGTTTTGTCCCTTGTGAATGTTCAGTAAGTTCAGTAAATCTTTATTTCGAAGATTAAAAAATCATCATAAAAATACATTACACAGTAAAAATGTCATTAAATTACATTTCTGAACTTTTAGTAAGTTAAAACTATAAAGGGGAGAGGATACAATTCATAAGGAGAAATAATTATTATCAACAAAGATTAGTTAGTTTCTTGTATTTCCAAGTCTTACAGCTACTTTTAAAAAACTTAAAATAGAGGATAAGGTAAGGGTATCACTAGCTTTCTGTAAGAAAAGCAATGCAGCTCTTGCGTGATGAAATTTCTGTTTCCTAAGGATGTCAACCAAAAATAAACGTCTAGGATTTCGATAAAATGAACATAAAAGTACAAAATGAAGGGTGTCCTGCGGAGACCTATTGTCGCAGCCGCAGGCACCCTTCTGCTCAATCGTTACTGTAAAACCAGATGGGTAAGCTAAAATATTAGGTAACAGATTGAGTCTAAAACGGCACATTAAAAATCTATCATAGTGGCTATACATCAGAAACAGATAGGGTTCCATTCCCACCCCGTTCCTCACTAAACAATGAGCTGCTATTGATCTCTTTACAGGACCAAGACCACGTCTAGCAGATTCAAATTTTTCTAGAAGCAGCTTTTTCACCCTTAATTTACAGCTGCTAGAAATCAAGGACGGGTCACCAAGGAGCTTTTAACATATTTCAGCCAAGGAATGTGTAACCCCCTATCCCTTTGTAGACAGTCTAAGACAATTTCCCTGCTCAATGATGCCTCCGGGTTGGTCCAGATTCTAATCCATGCTATAATTGTCCTTAGCTTGACATAATCTGAGATATATGGCATCCCCAGGTCTGCATGAGCAATTTCGGGTCAAGATGGAGTGCGGGATTTTCAGGATTCTGCGGAGAAATTTATCTTCCTCTACTTGTAGTTGTTTGCAGTCCCTGAAGCCCCACACCTCCGCACCATACAAGGCCTTTGCCATTATAATTGAACCATATAAAGTCATTACTTGTTCGGTGCGCCATCGCCCCAGCCTACGAGCAAAGCTTAATATTGCACCATTCGAAGAGACTAGCTTGGTACAATGTTCCTCGACCAATTGACTAAATTGGATTTCACCATCAAATAGAAGGCCCAGATAGGGAAAAGTATTTACTTTATCCAAGGTATGTGACCCTATTTTGAAAACAGACTTATTTGCGGGTTTTTTACCTGCCACCATAAGAAAGGATTTATTTAGATTTACGGATAGATCTAGGTCGGCCATGAACTTGACAAATCCATCCACCAGTTGTTGTAGGGCCCTCGGTGTTCGAGCAAGCAAGACCGCGTCATCCGCGGACAATAGTACTGGGATTTGACGCGGTCCTACTTTAGTGCAGTCCACAGCTAGAGAAATGAGGGCACTCTCTAAGGCATTGATGTAGAGTGAAAAAAGAAAAGGGGCGAGAATGCACCCTTGCCTTACTCCTCCTGAGCTTAGAAATGGGTCAGTACGCCCCCCTTCTGGACTAAAACGGACTCTGGCCGTGGTGTTCTAGTGCAACTCTTTTAAGATATTTATCAGCCCCACATCAATGCCTAACTTGTGCCTCATGGCCCACAGTTTATTCCTATTCACATTGTCAAAGGCCGCAGCCAGGTCCATGAATCCCATGTAAACCGTGCCCTTGCTGGCTTTTGTGTATTTGACAGTTAGGAGGTACAAATTCAGACACTGGTCACTAGTTGATTTGCCGGCTCTAAACCCATACTGTATGTCAACTATAGTTCGGTGCTCCTTCTTCCACGCCATAAGCCTATTCAAGATCACTCGACCTAGTATTTTGGCCGAGACATCAATGAGCGAAATCGGCCTGTAGCATTTTGGATCATCCCTGCTCCCTTTCTTAAAAATAGGTACGATCAATGCAGTGGACCAGGAGCGTGGTAGCCCTGATTTGATGGCCGCGTTTAAGACCCTGGTTAGGATTGGAGCCCATAGGTCTATATTGCTTCTATATAGATCTGGTGGGGTACCATCTGGGCCAGGGGCTTTCTTCGGGGTCAAACCTCAGATCGCCTTAGTTATCTCCTCTACTGCGAGGACTATTTCAGCACTCCGGGTTCCCTCCCAATCCCCTTCTTGAATTGCTAGATTAGACTTATTGTAAAGACCCTGAAAATGAGCAACCCATTGCTCTGGCAGGATATTAGTGCTGATCACCGGGGCGGAGTTATCTTGGAAACAGGGCCTATTTACGATTCTCCAAAATTCTACAAAGTCCCTGTTTTCTCCCGCCTCTCTCAAATCAGCCCATACTTCTGCTTGTAGGGTGTTCTTCCTCTCCTTTACTTTAGTTTTATAGACTTGTCTACAGTTAGCCACTTCTGCCTTGTCCCTTGGGTTAGCTTTGAGGCATACTTTTAGGTTCCTTAAAGCCTTAGAACAACTTTTATCAAACCACCTTGGTTGCTTGGGGCCCTTACTTAGGCCTCTCGCTTCCAATAATTTATCAACTAGTTTTGTCAAGGATGCAAATGATGCAACTAGCTCTGGTCCTTCTGTTAGGGGATCCAGACAGTCTTCAACCTGTTTTCCTCCTTTTTGGATTATTGTTTTATAAAAGTCCTGGGAATTTATTTTTGCCCACCTTAGCCTCGCCTCCCATGATCTGTGGGCTGCAGGCTAGTGCCCCCATGATTAAGCTAGTGTGTATAATTTCCATAACTAGGGGGTATGATCGCTAAAGGTGCTCCATTTCGTTCTAACATTTGTAATTCTATTTTTGGCGACGGTAGATATCATTATGTAATCTATAATGGTAGAGCACCCTCTTCCTTTAAATGTTGGAACGTATGTGCCCTCTACCTCCGGACTATAAGGTCAATGGTATGTGCTAATGAGTGGGTTTCTGTTAATGTAGTTAGTATTGTACCTTCATGGTTATGTTCAAAATGCAGCCCAACTTTAAGTGGGCAGGTGTCCCAGTCTAATGATACGGGGGCATATTTGGACAAAGGTGGCAATTAAGGTCGCCCATTAATAGTATAATTGGTTCCCCCCCTTTCCTCTGTTCCGCCTCTTGTGTGAGTCTTTCGTCTATCACAAATAGGGCGTCATTCTTCCTATTTATTGGCCCTGGGTTATAAACATTGAACAGCTGTAACCTCAACCCTCTACTCTGAAACGTTACCGCTTGCAGGGTGTGTGACGTCCAGGTTGGTACTGACCATCTACCTTCTAGGGTTAAGTCGACATAGAGTGCCAGCCCTCCTCTCGCTCTTCCTGCTCTTGTGCCGGTACAAAGAAGCACTTGTAGCCCTCTATTTGATAGGGGGTGGAGTTGACTGCCCATGTCTCCTGGAAGGCTAAAATGTGAAAACCCTGAATTTTCAAATTTTCCGGCTAGACCCGCTATATTCCACAACATTCCTACTCGCTCTTTACCAGCTGTTATGCCCCGCTCGGTTAGACTCAAGTCAGCTGTCCTCTCTATCCTAGCCCTCTCTTTTTCTTTAACTTGGCTGTGTGGGTGTTCTACAAGTTTTTTCCTTTGTTCACTACATTGAGCTACAGCTTCCCTGTCATCCGTTATCCCCCTTTCGTCCTTCTCCTCACATTCTATCCCTAGTCATTCATTCTCATCCAGGGACTGTAAGGGCCTAAATCTGTTTGTCCACTGTGGTCCACCCTGGTATGGTAAGGGCTGGATACCATACTCCATGGTCCTTGCCCAGTGCCCATCTGTAAATCTACCCCTTCTAATCTGTTGGAAGTTTGGCGGATATGTAGCCGATTTCCTAAGGTAGAAGTACGCTAGTGGCGTGGTCCTAATCATGCTGGTTATATTCCTGTTGTTATTAGCCAGTATGTAGTCCACTAGGTTCGGGTTACTGAAGTTGGCAATGATACAGTTCCCTTCTATATCTTTCCTTCTGGTGCCAACCCAATTTGCCCTCCTTACATGTAAGATTTCCCCCCCTTCCCCCCCTGCAAGGGTCTGTGGGTCTTTAGCCAATTGGTGATCTTATTTTTGAGTTCTATATAGGATTCTCTCTGCCCCCGTCTGAGCTCAGGTACCCCAGCAAAGATAACAACAAAGGGGCTCACTTCTGGGGGTAGATTTACACATGGTAGGGGTCCTTGAGATCTATCATTTTGCTCCCTAGTTATTTGGTGGTTATATATTTGATGAGGGATAGCAGTTATTTCTGGCTGCATTTGTATTGCCTGTCCCTGTCCTACTGTTTTATTTCTGTCCATACTTCTATGTGATTGTATTCTTCTACCCCCCCCCCTCTTTTACCCCTTTGGGCACTGCATGCACTTGTGCAATGATGCATTGCTCATTACTTACACAGTTATTAGGTACTAGGGGTTGTTGAGGTGGTAGATTAACTGCTGGCAAAGCCTTATCTAATTGATTAGAAATTAACGTTTCTCTGGCCTTACCCTGTCTCTGCAACTCATTAGCTATTTTATCTAGTTTGCTAACTAGCGGTTTAATTTGACTGGTTATAAAAGCTTCCAAGTGCTTTTGCAAGTCTAGAATTACAGGATCGAGCCACCTCGGGGGGATTGGGGGGACTTATGGTTCTAATATTAAAACCTCGTCCTCTGTATCTTTTGGCTTATTACCCCTAGTAGTATTTTTCCAGGACTTTATTTGTGAATTCTTATTTCTTCGCTTTTTACTTCTTTGCCTAGGTGTTCTGTTTACTCCTCTATTTGTGAGTTATTCGTCCTCTAATACTAGTGTGGCACAGGGGACAGCATCGAATGACTTGTCCCGGCTGCCTATATCTAATATATCATTGGGGTTTAAATCCCCAGTTTGTGTGGGGGTCAGGGGCAAAGAGGTTAAGGTCATGGATATGCGCCTCTCTGTGTGCTCTATGTCCCCTGCAACCTTCCTTAGCATTAGATCGATAACTGTCGGGGTAGCTTTGTGGGCTACTACATCACTTGTCTCTGGCGCTGGGTTTTTCGATTTAAGGGGGGTTCCTAATTTGCTCTTGGTTGAGCGAGTTTTAGGTTTTGTGGCCATAATTTACGAACCGTGATTGAGGCTATTACCCCTTTCCTCCCGTTGTACTCAAAACCAATGATGTTTATAATTAACCTAGATTATTGGGTCAATTTACACTGGAGTTTCCACGTTAGTACCTCGTGTATTACAGTGTGCTTATTCCGATATTATTAAGTCCCCAGGTCCTCCTATATGTAATTTTTCACTCAAGCAACAAAAGCCACGAAAAATACCTTGGGGCAGGTCCAAGGGGGGTGGCCCGTCCTGTCCCTGGTCGTCCTCGGATGGCCACAGATGGCCTGCCCTCTGCCCAGGCTCCGCCAGGCGTCGCCCGCACGTGTCCCTCGACACGGGAGGAGCGGCGCGGCTTTATGCGCCTCTGGGCGCGGGAAAGTGACGCTGCAGGCGGCGTCCCCGAGTTCCAGCAGGGGACACTGGGAAATGTAGGCAGGCTTGGTTTGGTGAGTGAGTGCTCCCCCCAGTCGGCGGCTGCGGTGGGAGGTGCGGCGGCGGGGTAGAGCGAGGCAAGAGAGCGTGGCGTTCAGGAGACCTCAGGTAATGCTGTTACTTCAATGCCCCAGTCGTTTTTGGGCCCCACTCCCCAGCAGGATTGGCGCGTCTTTATGCGCCTCCGGGCGCAGGAAAGTGACGCTGCAGGCGGCGTCCCAGACTTTCAGCAGGGGACACTGGGAAATGTAGGCAGGCTTGGTTTGGTGAGTGAGTGCTCCCCCCTCTCGGCGGCCGCGGTGGCAGGTGCGGCGGCGGGGTAGAGTGAGGCAAGAGAGCGTGGCGTTCAGGAGACCTCAGGTAATGCTGTTACTTCAATGCCCCCAGTCGTTTTTGGGCCCCTTGTGAATGAAAGAAGTGCAGGTGTCTCCCAAGTGAATGAAAGAAGTGCAGTTGCTGTTCCTTGTGAATGAAAGTAGTGTAGGTGCGGTCCCTTGTGAATGAAAGAAGTACAGGTTCTGTACCTTAGGAATGAAAGAAGTACAGGTGCTGTACCTTAGGAATGAAAGAAGTACAGGTGCTGTACCTTAGGAATGAAAGAAGTACAGTCGCTGTACCTTGTGAATGAAAGAAGTACAGGTGCTGTACCTTAGGAATGAAAGAAGTACAGGTGCTGTACCTTAGGAATGAAAGAAGTACAGGTGCTGTACCTTAGGAATGAAAGAAGTACAGGTGCTGTACCTTAGAAATGAAAGAAGTACAGTTGCTGTACCTTGTGAATGAAAGAAGTACAGGTGCTGTACCTTAGGAATGAAAGAAGTGCAGTTGCTGTACCTTGTGAATGAAAGTAGTGTAGGTGCGGTCCCTTGTTGATGAAAGAAGTGCAGGTGCTGTCCCTTGTGAATGAAAGAAGTGCAGGTGCTGTACCTTAGGAATGAAAGAAGTGCAGTTGCTGTACCTTGTGAATGAAAGAAGTACAGGTGCTGTACCTTAGGAATGAAAGAAGTGCAGTTGCTGTACCTTGTGAATGAAAGTAGTGTAGGTGCGGTCCCTTGTGAATGAAAGAAGTGCAGGTGCTGTCCCTTGTGAATGAAAGAAGTGCAGGTGCTGTACCTTAGGAATGAAAGAAGTGCAGTTGCTGTACCTTGTGAATGAAAGAAGTACAGGTGCTGTACCTTAGGAATGAAAGAAGTGCAGTTGCTGTACCTTGTGAATGAAAGTAGTGTAGGTGCGGTCCCTTGTGAATGAAAGAAGTGCAGGTGCTGTCCCCTGTGAATGAAAGAAGTACAGGTGCTGTACCTTAGTAATGAAAGAAGTGCAGGTGCTGTCCCTCGTGAATTAAAGAAGTGCTGGTGCTGTCCCTTGTGAATGAAAGAAGTGCTGGTGCTGTCCCTTGTGAATGAAAGAAGTGCAGGTGCTGTCCCCTGTGAATGAAAGAAGTACAGGTGCTGCACCTTAGGAATGAAAGAAGTACAGAAGCTGTCCCCTGTGAATAAAAGAAGTGCAGGTGCTGTCCCTCGTGAATTAAAGAAGTGCAGGTGCTGTCCCTTGTGAATGAAAGAAGTACAGGTGCTGTACCTTGTGAATGAAAGAAGTGCAGGTGCTTTCCCTTGTGAATGTAAGAAGTGGTGGTGCTGTCCCCTGTGATTGAAAAAAGGGCAGATTCTGTCTCTTGTGAATGAAAGAAGTGCAGGTGCTGGTCCTTGTGAATGAAAGAAGTGCAGGTGCTGTCCCCTGTGAATGAAAGAAGTACATGTGCTGACCTCTGTGAATGAAAGAAGAACAGGTGCTGTCCCTTGTGAATGAAAGAAGTGCAGGTGCTGTCTCTTGTGAATGAAAGAAGTGCAGGTGCTGTCCCTTGTGAATGAAAGAAGTACAGGTGCTGTCCCTTGTGAATTAAAGAAGTGATGGTGCTGTCTCTTGTGAATGAAAGAAGTGATGGTGCTGTCTCTTGTGAATGAAAGAAGTGATGGTGCTGTCTCTTGTGAATGAAAGAAGTGATGGTGCTGTCTCTTGTGAATGAAAGAAGTGCAGGTGCTGTCTCTTGTGAATGAAAGAAGTGAAGGTGCTGTCTCTTGTGAATGAAAGAAGTGCAGGTACTGCCTCTTGTGAATGAAAGAAGTGCAGGTGCTGTCCCTTGTGAATGAAAGAAGTACAGGTGCTGTCCCTTGTGAATGAAAGAAGTGAAGGTGCTGTCACAAAGAAGTGTAGGTGCTGTCCCTTGTGAATGGAAGAAGTGCAGGTGCTGTCCCCTGTGAATGAAAGAAGTACAGGTGCTGTCCCTTGTGAATGAAAGAAGTACAGGTGCTGTCCCTTGTGAATGAAAGAAGTGAAGGTGCTGTTACAAAGAAGTGCAGGTGCTGTCCCTTGTGAATGAAAGAAGTACAGGTGCTGTCCCTTGTGAATGAAAGAAGTGAAGGTGCTGTTACAAAGAAGTGCAGGTGCTGTCCCTTGTGAATGAAAGAAGTGCAGGTGCTGTCTCTTGTTAGGCTAAGGTTAGGTTAAGTATTTATTAAGCACTCAAATCACCCTGGACCATCTCGGCGCTGACTAGAGACTGGACTTCTGCTAGAGTGGAGCCAGACCAGGGCATTACTTAGAATAGGAAAGCTTTCAGATGTTTCCTAAAAGTGCCATAACTCGAGATGGCTCGTAGAGCCTGTGGGAGCTGGTTCCAATATCTGGGGGCCAGATAGGAAAAGGCTCTCCCTCCTGTCCGGGTGAGACAGATCCGAGGAACTTGTAACAGTCCCTGTGTACTGGATCTAAGCCTCCTACAGGGGCAGTTTTTAATCAGTTTAAGTTGCAAGTAGCGGGGGCCTTTATCGTTAAGAGCGTTGTGGGTTAGGCAGCAGGTTTTGAAAAAAGATCTTTTTTTCACATTGAGCCAGTGCAGTTCTCTAAGAAACAGGGTTGACGAAGAGCCTGCCGGGCGATTTAAGATCATCCTTGCGGCTGTGTTCTGAGATATCTGTAATTTGGCCAGGATAGTCTCACCCACTTCTGCCAGCAGGGCATTGCCATAGTCTAAATGACTAGTTACCATTGTGTGAACTAAAGTGCTACGATTATGAGGTAGGTATAAACAGAAATATTTTTCAAAGGAATCAGAGACAGTAATAGCATGTGCCGGTCGTTGTCGCAATATGGCCTTTCATGGACAGGGATCGGTCAATTTTTATTTCTAAGTTCCTTACGGAAAGTTTGGGGGAGGGAGCAGGGCCCAATTGGCCTGACCACCAGTCGTCTGACCAGATGTCCGGATCTTTTCCTATTAACATGATCTCCGTCTTCCCTGGATTCAATTGAAGGTAATTCCCAGTCATCCAGTCTGAGATCAGCTTCATACCACTGGCGAAGCGTGTTTTTTCTAACTCTGGACATTTCCCGATAGTGAACATAAGCTGAGTACCGTATGCATATGAGATGATTTCAAAACCCAGCTTTTCCACAATCTGAGCCAGAGGGGCCATGTATATATTAAAGAGGGTAGGACTCAGACAGGAACCCTGTGGTACCCCCTTCTCTAAGGGCATTTTGGCCGAGGAATAGGGACCTAAGGTAACCATTTGTGTTCTCTCCGACAAAAAGTGTTGTAGCCATTTTAAGGCTGTTCCTTTGATACCGCAATCAGATAGTCTCTCCGCTAGCTTAGTATGAAAGATAGTGTCAAAAGCTGGGGAGCGATCTAAAAGCATCAGTATCGCGGAACCGCCTGAGTCTATAGTCTGTCTTAATGAGTCGGTAACCTCCAGAATGGCGGTTCCTGTACTAAAGCCTGGGCAAAAGCCCGACTGTGAATGATCCAGGATTTCATTCTGTTCCAAATAGGAACAAAGTTGGTGGTTTATGATATTTTCCAGGAGTTTCCCCAAGAGAGATAAAAGGGAAATAGGCCGATAATTGCTAAGGGTTGCGGGGTCCTCTGTAGGTTTCATAAGAATAGGGTGGACCACTGCTTCTTTCCAGGGGGATGGAATTATACCTGTAGATATAGAGCAATTGAAGATGTCACAAATTCCTGGGGCACATCTCTTGGCTAGGAGAGCCATGATTTTTGGGGGGCATGAATCATTGGGAGACCCTGATTTTCTCAAGGCTAAGCCTTTTAGGATCCCCTCAATGGTGACCAACTTAAAGCTCTCCAGAGAGCAATTTGGTGTCTTCTACTTCTCCTCCAGTTCGGCCAGAGTTGTGAAGAAAAGAAGTGCCGGTGTCTCCCTTGTGAATGAAAGAAGTGCAGGTGCTTTCCCTTGTGAATGTAAGAAGTGCAGGTGCTGTCCCCTGTGAATGAAAAAAGTGCAGGCGCTGGTCCTTGTGAATGAAAGAAGTGCAGGCGCTGGTCCTTGTGAATGAAAGAAGTGCAGGTGCTATGAAAGAAGTGGAGGTGCTGTCACAAAGAAGTGCAGGTGCTGTCCCCTGTGAATGAAAGAAGTGCAGGTGCTGTCCCTTGTGAATGATAGAAGTGCAGGTGCTGTCACAAAGAAGTGCAGGAGCTGTCCCTTGTGAGAGATAGAAGAGCAGGTCCTGTCCCCTGTGAATGAAAGAAGTGCAGATGCTGTCCCCTGTGAATGAAAGAAGTACAGGTGCCGTCCCTTGTGAATGAAATAAGTGCAGGTACTGTCCCTTGTGAATGAAAGAAGTGCAGGTGTTGTCACAAAGAAGTGCCGGTGCTGTCCCCTGTGAATGAAAGGAGTGCAGGTGTCTCCCTTGTGAATGAAATAAGTGCAGGTGCTGTTCCCTGTGAATGAAAGAAAAACAGGTGCCGTCCCTTGTGAATGAAAGAAGTGCAGTTGCTATCCCTTATGAATGAAAGAAGTGCAGGTGCTGTCCCTTGTGAATGGTAGAAGTGCAGGTGCTGACCCTCGTGATAGATAGAAGAGCAGGTGCTGTCCCCTGTGAATGAAAGAAGTGCAGGTGCTGTCACCTGTGAATGACAGAAGTGCAGGTGTTGTCACAAAGAAGTGCCGTGCTGTCCCTTGTGAATGAAAGGAGTGCAGGTGTCTCCCTTGTGAATGAAATAAGTGCAGGTGCTGTTCCCTGTGAATGAAAGAAAAACAGGTGCCGTCCCTTGTGAATGAAAGAAGTGCAGGTGCTGTCCCTTGTGAATGAAAGAAGTGCAGGTGCCGTCCCTTGTGAATGAAAGAAGTAAAGGTGATGTCACAAAAAAGTGCAGGTGCTGTCCCTTGTGAATGAAAGAGGTGCAGGTGCTGTCCCCTGTGAATGAAAGATGTGCAGGTGTCTCCCTTGTGAAAAAAAGAAGTGCAGTTGCCGTCCCTTGTGAATGAAAGAAGTAAAGGTGATGTCACAAAAAAGTGCAGGTGCTGTCCCTTGTGAATGAAAGAGGTGCAGGTGCTGTCCCCTGTGAATGAAAGATGTGCAGGTGCCGTCCCTTGTGAAAAAAAGAAGTGCAGGTGCCGTCCCTTGTGAATGAAAGATGTGCAGGTGCTGTCCCCTGTGAATGACAGAAGTGCAGGTGTTGTCACAAAGAAGTGCCGTGCTGTCCCTTGTGAATGAAAGATGTGCAGGTGCTGTCCCTTGTGAATGAAAGAAGTGCAGGTGCTGTCCCTTGTGAATGAAAGAAGTGCAGGTGCCGTCCCTTGTGAATGAAAGAAGTGCAGGTGCTGTCACAAAGAAGTGCCGGTGCTGTCCCTTGTGAAATAAAGATGTGCAGGTGCTGTCCCCTGTGAATAAAAGAAGTGCAGGTGTCGTCCCCTGTGAATGACAGAAGTGCAGGTGTTGTCACAAAGAAGTGCCGGTGCTGTCCCTTGTGAATGAAAGAAGTGGAGGTGCTGTCACAAAAAAGTACAGGTGCTGTCCCCTGTGAATGAAAGGAGTGCAGGTGTCTCCCTTGTGAATGAAAGAAGTGCAGGTGCTGTCCCTGGTGAATGAAAGAAGTGAAGGTGATGTCACAAAGAAGTGAAAGTGCTGTCCCTTGTGAATGAAAGAAGTGCAGGTGCTGTCTTTTGTGAATGAAAGAAGTGCAGGTGCTGTCCCTTGTGAATTTAGAAAGTGCAGGTGATGTCACAAAAAAGTACAGGTGCTGTCCCCTGTGTATGAAAGGAGTGCAGGAGTCTCCCTTGTGAATGAAAGAAGTGCAGGTGCTGTTCCCTGTGAATGAAAGAAGTACAGGTGCTGTCCCTTGTGAATGAAAGAAGTGAAGGTGCTGTTACAAAGAAGTGCAAGTGCTGTCCCTTGTGAATGAAAGAAGTGCAGGTGCTGTCCCTTGTGAATGAAAGAAGTGCAGGTGCTGTCCCTTGTGAATTTAGAAAGTGCAAGTGCTGTCCCTTGTGAATGAAAAAAGTGCAGGTGCTGTCCCTTGTGAATGAAAGAAGTGCAGGTGCTGTCCCTTGTGAATGAAAGAAGTGCAAGTGCTGTCCCTTGTGAATGAAAAAAGTGCAGGTGCTGTCCCTTGTGAATGAAAGAAGTGCAGGTGCTGTCCCTTGTGAATGATAGAAGTCCAGGTGCTGTCCCTTGTGAATTTAGAAAGTGCATGTGCTGTCCCTTGTGATTGAAAGAAGTGCAGGTGTCTCCCTTGTGAATGAAAGAAGTGCAGGTGCTGTCCCCTGTGAAGGAAAGAAGTGCAGGTGTCGTCCCCTGTGAATGCCAAAAGTGCAGGTGATGTTACAAAAAAGTGCAGGTTCTGTCCCTTGTGAATGATAGAAGTGCATGTGCTCTCCCTTGTGAATGAAAGAAGTGCAGGTGTCTCCCCTGTGAAGGAAAGAAGTGCATGTGCCGTCCCTTGTGAATGAAAGAAGTGCAGTTGCTATCCCTTATGAATGAAAGAAGTGCAGGTGCTGTCCCTTGTGAATGGTAGAAGTGCAGGTGCTGTCCCTCGTGATAGATAGAAGAGCAGGTGCTGTCCCCTGTGAATGAAAGAAGTGCAGGTGCTGTCACCTGTGAATGACAGAAGTGCAGGTGTTGTCACAAAGAAGTGCCGTGCTGTCCCTTGTGAATGAAAGATGTGCAGGTGCTGTCCCTTGTGAATGAAAGAAGTGCAGGTGCTGTCCCTTGTGAATGAAAGAAGTGCAGGTGCCGTCCCTTGAGAATGAAAGAAGTGCAGGTGCTGTCACAAAGAAGTGCCGGTGCTGTCCCTTGTGAAATAAAGATGTGCAGGTGCTGTCCCCTGTGAATAAAAGAAGTGCAGGTGTCGTCCCCTGTGAATGACAGAAGTGCAGGTGTTGTCACAAAGAAGTGCCGTGCTGTCCCTTGTGAATGAAAGATGTGCAGGTGCTGTCCCTTGTGAATGAAAGAAGTGCAGGTGCTGTCCCTTGTGAATGAAAGAAGTGCAGGTGCCGTCCCTTGTGAATGAAAGAAGTGCAGGTGCTGTCACAAAGAAGTGCCGGTGCTGTCCCTTGTGAAATAAAGATGTGCAGGTGCTGTCCCCTGTGAATAAAAGAAGTGCAGGTGTCGTCCCCTGTGAATGACAGAAGTGCAGGTGTTGTCACAAAGAAGTGCCGGTGCTGTCCCTTGTGAATGAAAGAAGTGCAGGTGCTGTCACAAAAAAGTACAGGTGCTGTCCCCTGTGAATGAAAGGAGTGCAGGTGTCTCCCTTGTGAATGAAAGAAGTGCAGGTGCTGTCCCTGGTGAATGAAAGAAGTGAAGGTGATGTCACAAAGAAGTGAAAGTGCTGTCCCTTGTGAATGAAAGAAGTGCAGGTGCTGTCTCTTGTGAATGAAAGAAGTGCAGGTGCTGTCCCTTGTGAATTTAGAAAGTGCAGGTGCTGTCACAAAAAAGTGCAGGTGCTGTCCCTTGTGAATGAAAGAAGTGCAGGTGATGTCACAGAAAAGTACAGGTGCTGTCCCCTGTGTATGAAAGGAGTGCAGGAGTCTCCCTTGTGAATGAAAGAAGTGCAGGTGCTGTTCCCTGTGAATGAAAGAAGTACAGGTGCTGTCCCTTGTGAATAAAAGAAGTGACGGTGCTGTTACAAAGAAGTGCAAGTGCTGTCCCTTGTGAATGAAAGAAGTGCAGGTGCTGTCCCTTGTGAATGAAAGAAGTGCAGGTGCTGTCCCTTGTGAATTTAGAAAGTGCAAGTGCTGTCCCTTGTGAATGAAAAAAGTGCAGGTGCTGTCCCTTGTGAATGAAAGAAGTGCAGGTGCTGTCCCTTGTGAATGAAAGAAGTGCAAGTGCTGTCCCTTGTGAATGAAAAAAGTGCAGGTGCTGTCCCTTGTGAATGAAAGAAGTGCAGGTGCTGTCACAAAGAAGTGCAAGTGCTGTCCCTTGTGAATGAAAGAAGTGCAGGTGCTGTCCCTTGTGAATGAAAGAAGTGCAGGTGCTGTCCCTTGTGAATGATAGAAGTCCAGGTGCTGTCCCTTGTGAATTTAGAAAGTGCATGTGCTGTCCCTTGTGATTGAAAGAAGTGCAGGTGTCTCCCTTGTGAATGAAAGAAGTGCAGGTGCTGTCCCCTGTGAAGGAAAGAAGTGCAGGTGTCGTCCCCTGTGAATGCCAAAAGTGCAGGTGATGTTACAAAAAAGTGCAGGTTCTGTCCCTTGTGAATGATAGAAGTGCATGTGCTCTCCCTTGTGAATGAAAGAAGTGCAGGTGTCTCCCCTGTGAAGGAAAGAAGTGCATGTGCCGTCCCTTGTGAATGAAAGAAGTGCAGTTGCTATCCCTTATGAATGAAAGAAGTGCAGGTGCTGTCCCTTGTGAATGGTAGAAGTGCAGGTGCTGTCCCTCGTGATAGATAGAAGAGCAGGTGCTGTCCCCTGTGAATGAAAGAAGTGCAGGTGCTGTCACCTGTGAATGACAGAAGTGCAGGTGTTGTCACAAAGAAGTGCCGTGCTGTCCCTTGTGAATGAAAGATGTGCAGGTGCTGTCCCTTGTGAATGAAAGAAGTGCAGGTGCTGTCCCTTGTGAATGAAAGAAGTGCAGGTGCCGTCCCTTGAGAATGAAAGAAGTGCAGGTGCTGTCACAAAGAAGTGCCGGTGCTGTCCCTTGTGAAATAAAGATGTGCAGGTGCTGTCCCCTGTGAATAAAAGAAGTGCAGGTGTCGTCCCCTGTGAATGACAGAAGTGAAGGTGTTGTCACAAAGAAGTGCCGTGCTGTCCCTTGTGAATGAAAGATGTGCAGGTGCTGTCCCTTGTGAATGAAAGAAGTGCAGGTGCTGTCCCTTGTGAATGAAAGAAGTGCAGGTGCCGTCCCTTGTGAATGAAAGAAGTGCAGGTGCTGTCACAAAGAAGTGCCGGTGCTGTCCCTTGTGAAATAAAGATGTGCAGGTGCTGTCCCCTGTGAATAAAAGAAGTGCAGGTGTCGTCCCCTGTGAATGACAGAAGTGCAGGTGTTGTCACAAAGAAGTGCCGGTGCTGTCCCTTGTGAATGAAAGAAGTGCAGGTGCTGTCACAAAAAAGTACAGGTGCTGTCCCCTGTGAATGAAAGGAGTGCAGGTGTCTCCCTTGTGAATGAAAGAAGTGCAGGTGCTGTCCCTGGTGAATGAAAGAAGTGAAGGTGATGTCACAAAGAAGTGAAAGTGCTGTCCCTTGTGAATGAAAGAAGTGCAGGTGCTGTCTCTTGTGAATGAAAGAAGTGCAGGTGCTGTCCCTTGTGAATTTAGAAAGTGCAGGTGCTGTCACAAAAAAGTGCAGGTGCTGTCCCTTGTGAATGAAAGAAGTGCAGGTGATGTCACAGAAAAGTACAGGTGCTGTCCCCTGTGTATGAAAGGAGTGCAGGAGTCTCCCTTGTGAATGAAAGAAGTGCAGGTGCTGTTCCCTGTGAATGAAAGAAGTACAGGTGCTGTCCCTTGTGAATAAAAGAAGTGACGGTGCTGTTACAAAGAAGTGCAAGTGCTGTCCCTTGTGAATGAAAGAAGTGCAGGTGCTGTCCCTTGTGAATGAAAGAAGTGCAGGTGCTGTCCCTTGTGAATTTAGAAAGTGCAAGTGCTGTCCCTTGTGAATGAAAAAAGTGCAGGTGCTGTCCCTTGTGAATGAAAGAAGTGCAGGTGCTGTCCCTTGTGAATGAAAGAAGTGCAAGTGCTGTCCCTTGTGAATGAAAAAAGTGCAGGTGCTGTCCCTTGTGAATGAAAGAAGTGCAGGTGCTGTCACAAAGAAGTGCAAGTGCTGTCCCTTGTGAATGAAAGAAGTGCAGGTGCTGTCCCTTGTGAATGAAAGAAGTGCAGGTGCTGTCCCTTGTGAATGATAGAAGTCCAGGTGCTGTCCCTTGTGAATTTAGAAAGTGCATGTGCTGTCCCTTGTGATTGAAAGAAGTGCAGGTGTCTCCCTTGTGAATGAAAGAAGTGCAGGTGCTGTCCCCTGTGAAGGAAAGAAGTGCAGGTGTCGTCCCCTGTGAATGCCAAAAGTGCAGGTGATGTTACAAAAAAGTGCAGGTTCTGTCCCTTGTGAATGATAGAAGTGCATGTGCTCTCCCTTGTGAATGAAAGAAGTGCAGGTGTCTCCCCTGTGAAGGAAAGAAGTGCATGTGCCGTCCCTTGTGAATGAAAGAAGTGCAGTTGCTATCCCTTATGAATGAAATAAGTGCAGGTGCTGTCCCTCGTGATAGATAGAAGAGCAGGTGCTGTCCCCTGTGAATGAAAGAAGTGCAGGTGCCGTCCCCTGTGAATGACAGAAGTGCAGGTTCTGTCACAAAGAAGTGCAGGTGCTGTCACTTGTGAATTATAGAAGTGCAGGTGCTGTCACTTGTGAATTATAGAAGAGCAGGTGCTGTCCCCTGTGGATGAAAGAAGTGCAGGTGTCGTCCCCTGTGAATGACAGAAGTGCAGGTGTCGACCCCTGTGAATGACAGAAGTGCAGGTGTCGTCCCCTGTGAATGACAGAAGTGCAGGTGTTGACCCCTGTGAATGACATAAGTGCAGGTGCTGAGGTTCCGTGACGATTTAAACCCGTGTTTTCAACATTGTCGTAAATACATAATTTTGGTATCAGTGAACCGCAAATGATCCATTTAGTATATTCTGGTGTTTTCGCTATGCTACGAGCAAGAGCACTCCTGTTACAAACACATTTCTGATCTACCCATGGCATCCATCTTAGATTACGGCAGACATTTTGTATTTCTTGCCCTCACATAGTCAATGGACACGCAATGACCTCTTTCAATCAAGGACACGTAGGCTTTAGCCGGCGATTCACCTTGCTAGTGACACGTGCACCTTAGGCAAGCAACGCTGTGGCTGCATGACTCGGCAAGAGCTGCCTCCCCAGCCTGAGGCCAGTCCTGCTATACTGGTTCTCGTGTTCGTTGGCCTGATCATGATTAGGCGGCCGAAGCTGGTAAACTTGCCCATTTACGACCCACAAACATCTTTTATCCTGCTTTTCTATCTTCTGCACCTAGCTCTGCTCCTTTCCTTCTGGGCCTTTATTAGGGGGAGGTAACGAAATTTACGACGAGGCGGTCCGGCTCTTGACTGAAAAGCTGACATGAGATTATGATGGAATAGTGGGAACCCCTCGTTCTTAATATCTTGACATCAGACACTGTGGACGATTCTTGTGTAAACGCCAAATATTTATTGTTCAGGACACGAATGTTTAGAACTCTACTAGCATGTAAAGAATTTGCCCCAAGCAGAAAATTTAGTATTTAAGGAGCAACCCATTTTGTACAAATCGAACAGGCTCCTAGATACTGCCCATGTGTAGTTTCTGTGACTTCTGTGTCCCTGCAGTAATAAACCCTTGGTCTTTGACGCCACCATCGAGAAGCCCGTGTTTCTGTTTATTAGTGCACCGAGACAGGTAGAACTCCGGGGTCTTCGGGTGTTATCCCTGACACCTCTGGACAGAACCAAAAAGTCCAGAACTCCAATTGGCGCCCAACGTGGGGCGACGTCATTCGGTACCGGTCCAAAAGCCTGAAGAGTTCGAGAAGCTTCGTGTGAAGATTCCAGAGGGAGGCGCCCCACTTCATCGATCCCGGCATATCGCAAAAGTGGCCCGACGTTCTCTTCCACGAGGGTTCCCGTTCGGATGGCTACAGTGGTCCGCTGCCTTGACCGTCGCCCTGTCTTGGACCCGAGGTGCAGTCCTTAGTACGGCGAGACGTGAAGGGTTTCTCCTTGGTGACGTCTTCAGTGCCTCAGTTAAGTATTAAGTGGTTGCTAGTTGGTTACTTCGTGAGGGTTGCTCCTGTTTGGATAATCCTTTTAGTTCTTGGTTTGGTTTGGTTTCGTAAGATTATCACTGGTTGTTCTGGTTACGATAATCATTTGGTTCAGTTTGGGTATCGATACATTTGTTCGCTTTGGTAGGCCTAAGTTCTTGGTTCGAGTGCGCACCTTTTTGGTTTGTGTTTTGTCTGTTCTGTGTTCCGGATTATAAAATGGTAAGTCGGAAAAATTGTATGTTGTCTTGTTTTGGTTGCAACAGTGATTCCCAGTTGGAGGACTCGTGTTCGGTCCCTCCGATTGGAACTCCTCTTTATGATCTATATTGCAAACTTGGTGTGGGCCCTATCTCTTATAACGAGGTATGGATCCACTATACAGAGAAAGATGGTGTCCTTAGTTGGCCACTACATGGTAGTTTCGAACCTGAAGTTCTCGATAATCTAGAAAGGAGGTTGTTTAAGAAAAAAGCCCGGCCGTCAATGTTTGATTCTTTCCGTTATTGGCGAAAAGAATCCAAACAGAGAGAAATTAAAAAATTGAAGAAAGAACAGAGAGAGCAAGAGTTGACTTTAGAACAGTCTGCTAAGCAGCTGCAACTCAACGAGTTTGAGAAGGCGATGGAGGTGGCCAATAGAGAGCGTAATTTAGCGATAGACAAGTGCTATCCTGCTTTGCCATCGAGTACAGCTAAGATAGTAGAGGACCCCGAAAAGGATCCCCTGTTGTCTTACTTGTTACGGTCACCCCCACCGTATGCACAGGGTGCTACGGCTCCACCTATACCGAATGTTCAATTACCGGTTGCTGGACAACCTGGTGTTCCTGTTCCTGCTCCCCTGAATCAAGTTCCTGTACCTCCTGTGGTTAATGTTAATGTTCCTCCGACAACCCCTCTCCCAGGGTTGCCAGCTTCTTTGCCTATACCTGCACCGCTCATACCTGTTATTTCACAAGCTACTTTGCCTGCTACTCCTACTGTTCCTGTTCTATCTGTTCCAACTGCTACTCTACTTACGGCTTCTGCTAGCATTATGACTCCGCTTTCTGTCCGCCGGAGAATCACTGATTCTGTCTCTAATATTCTATCTCCCTTTTATAAAACTTTAATAAAGACTCCTGCCTCTGAATCTGTTCAAAGACGTAGTCAGCTTCCTAGCACCGAAGAACGAGGAATATTAGATTCCACTGCTCTTAGATGGGTTTCGAAAGTGGGAAGATATAATGTACAAAATGTATTAGATACATTTATGCAATGGAATGAACCGACGCAACGCTATGTGTTTGATGTCATGTGTTCTCTGTTGCGTGAGGAATGGGAAGAAAGCGATTCTGAACAAGTTCCGGATGAATTAATTCAGGTTCAGCAAAGATTTGCTGCAGGTATGATAGTTGGTCAAGAGATAAAAGAAGCAATGGAATTAGTTTTAGATTTTAGATATGATCCTTCCCGACTCTCACCAAAAGATTCAGAGAAACGTAGTACGAAACAAAGTCGTCAATACCCAATGAGAGAGGTTCCACCAATTTGGCGTGAAGCTGTGCAAGCTGATGCAAATCTTGGTATTGTAGCCGCTCCGGCCCAATTCCAGAGAGTATGGATACATATTCCGTGGAAGCGAGCTGAAGTATTAGCAGTGAAACAGGCCTTGCCAGATCCGCGTAAAAATCCTGCAGGGTACTACAAAGAGTTGGCTCAGACAGTCGAAGCTTGCGTAATGAATCTAGCGGACATTGATATGCTATTTGGTAATGTAGTACCGCAACCTATTTGGGCTAAAATTCGTAGAGAAAATCATCCAGTTGCTCTGGGTGGTGATTGGGCAGCTATTATTGCGGCAGATGGTCAACAGATTGGGGGTTCTAAACCTGAACCCTTAATTGCTAATTTGCCCGGTAGAATAATCGATTTAATGAAAACCCTGATGCCAGCATTGCGCGTTAACTGGGACAAATTGTCCGCGTGCAAACAGAAGAAAGACGAAAGCGTCTCCGACTTTTTCACAAGATTCGAAGAGACTTTCGTGGATCATAGTGGTCAGGATATGAGCACAGAAGGAGGCCAGAGATTATTTGTCGATAAATTTGTGCACAATCTGTCGCCAGAACTTAGTGGTAAATTAAAGAATTCTGAAAGTGCGTGGGCTGTCTCTACGACTGCGCAAATACTTGCAACTGCCCAGTACTATGAAAATAGGGATAAAGAAGAAAAAGAAAAATCAGATAAAAAGACGAAAGATTTAAAAACTAAAGTACTTTTGCAGCAAGCTTATCCGCCTCGCACGAATCAGACTAATACACAGCAAGGGTCATATCAAAGGACGGAATATAATTCCCAAAGGCCACAGTACCAATGGAATCAATGTGCTTATTGCAAAATGGAAGGTCATTACAAGAATGAGTGTCCAGTACTGGCACAAAATAATGCTGCAGCAGCTCAGAGAGGTCGTGGTAGTTCTATGCAAAACTCTAGAGGCCGAGGACGAGGTGCTATGCCTCCACAGACGAGTGATCGCCCTTCTAATCATTTCGATCAGCGAAATGGACAATCTGCCCAACAAAATAGGTCTCAACAGTATCATGTTGAAGACTACTATGAAGCTAGTGAGGAAGTTCAGCAAAGTGAGTACTAGGACAGCCATGGACAAAGAGAGGGAGTAGTATCAGTTCCAGTAGATCAGAGTGGGCCTTATGTCGCAGTAGCAACATCAGGTATAGTCGAGCCGTTTCTGTTGGATACTGGTGCAGCAAAAAGTTCTATCATACATGCGAAACTCCCTGGCGCACCCTTGTCTGGCTTAACAAACGTTTCAGTAGGTTTTTCAGGCGCCCCTGTTCACAACCCTGTTTCTGGTCCTTTGTCTATTTCTGTTGGACCCCGTCAATTGAAAGCACCCCTGATTTTGACGACTGGTTGTAATGAAAATCTGCTTGGTTTAGACTTGTTAAAACGCCTGTACGCGACATTGTACTGTTCTCCGGCAGGAGTACAGCTTACGTTGGGTAAAAGAATAATTTCTCCGATGTACTTGTCGATGGATGTGCTCCCACCAGAGCTGCGTTCTCTCCCTGATACTCTTTGGGCGACCGGTCCTAACGATGTAGGTCTCTTGGAAATTCCACCCTATGTAGTAACTTTGAAAGCAAATGCCAAACTTCCACGAATACCACAATACAAGATCTCGAGTGAAGGTGAGCGTGCGCTCCTACTGATAGTGCAAGATCTGATCAAGAAAGACGTTGTAGAAGAAACTAGAGGTAATGTCTGTAATAGTCCTGTACTGCCTATTCTGAAACGAACTGATCCAACAAAGCCTCCAGTATATAGGTTTTTAATTGATCTTAGAGAGGTTAATAAAATTGTGATTCCGCAGTTTCCTGTGGTTCCAGACATTACTGCACTGTTAACGTTAATTCCTGCTACAGCGACATGGTTTTCGGTTATCGACTTGAAAAATGCCTTTTTCAGCATTCCGATAGCCGAGGAAAGCAGAGATATCTTCGGTTTCTCTCTAGGAGGACGAAGCTTCAGGTTTAAACGTGCTCCACAAGGTTATTGTGAAAGCCCATCCATTTACAGTCAAGCATTAAAAAGCCAGTTAGATTCCTTTGTACTTCCTCCTGGTTCTGCTTTAGTGCAATATGTCGATGATCTTCTAGTGGCTGCCGATGACAGGGAAACTTGCAAAGCAGCTACAATTTCTTTATTGCATCATTTGTCAAGTTTGAATCACAAGGTGTCACCTTCAAAAATGCAATACTGTTGCCAAGAAGTGACCTACTTAGGTCATCTCTTGTCAAGGGAGGGAAGGAAGTTGACCCCAGAGAGAATAAAAGCAATTACGCAGATGAATGTTCCTAGCACACAGAGAGAAGTACGTGCTTTCTTAGGTATCACCTCATATTGTAGGCAATGGATCCCAAATTTTTCTCTTCTGGCAAAACCATTGGTAGCCTTGACTGGGAAAGGTGTTCCGAGTCCGGTACCATGGTCTGCCGAATGTCAGCAGAGTTTTTCTGAGTTACGAAATGCACTGTGTTCAGCTCCTGTATTGGGTACACCCGACTACAGTAAGCCATTCACGCTCTATGTCCATGAGAGAGAAGGTTGTGCGTTGAGTGTTTTGACACAGAAATTTGGTGATAAACAACGCCCTTGTGTGTATTTTTTATCAACGTTAGATCCGGTAGCCAGAGCATTGCCTAGTTGCTTGAGAGCTACAGCCGCAGCTGCAGCTTCCATTCGACAATCTGCTGGTTTGGTAATGAACAACATGCTAGTGGTTATGGTTCCTCATGCTGTGGATACACTCATGAACCGAACCAAGACGCAGCACCTTACCAGTGCTAGATTATCAGGTTACGAACTGACACTGCTAGCGAGTCATATTCAGATCAAAAGATGCAATGTATTGAATCCAGCAACATTGTTGCCGACTAGTCAAGAGTCGAGTGATTCCGAACCACATGACTGTTGTTTCAGAACTGAGGAAGAGACAAAAGGACGAATTGATTTAAAAGACACTCCGTTATCAGATCCAGATGGCACGTTGTATGTTGATGGGTCTTGCTTCCAATTGGAGAATGGTGATGTGACTGCTGCTTATGCAGTAACGACCTTGAGTACGATTGTGGAGACTGCAAGAGTGAGTCAGAATTCTGCCCAGGCTGCAGAATTGATCGCACTAACAAGAGCGTGCGTTTTAGCTAAGGGAAAGAGAGTGAATGTGTTCACAGATAGTCAGTACGCGTTCGGCGTGGCCCATAGTTTTGGCCGTTTGTGGAAAGAGAGAGGTTTCATTACGTCCCATGGGACTAAGATCCAACATGGTCAGCTAGTTAACGACTTGTTGGAATCTCTAACCTTGCCGACTGAAGTTGCGATTGTGAAATGCAGTGCTCATAAAGCAATCACGGATGATGTTGGTCGTGGGAATGCTTTTGCTGATGAAACCGCTAAACAGACAGCTAGGAACATGATGAGTAGAATGTATGTTGCAACGTCTGCAAGATGGATTTCTGAGTCTGGAATGTGTGAGGATACAGTGGAAAGTGTGAAAGAAATTCAGAAAGAGGCGACTGAGGAGGAAAAGTTTGCATGGAAAGAGAATACGGGTAAATTAGACTCAAGTGGGTGTTGGATCGATTTGTCAGAACAGCAGCGTTGGATGTTACCTGATGCGTATGTGCTTGCGGTAGTAACAATGGCGCATGGAGTAGCGCACATCAGTTCTAAAGGGATTTGTAAGATGTTGGCTCCAGTCTGGAAGAACGATGGGATTAGTAAATGTGCAGAGAGAGTGGTGAGAAATTGTATGGTATGCCTGATGCATAACCCTGGCAAGGGAATCCCCACACCCGCTGGTCATTTCGCTCCTCCTTCCTGCCCCTTTGAAGTGATTCAGCTAGACTTCATTCACATGGATCGTTGCAATAATCTAAAGTACGTCCTAGTGGTAGTCTGTGCTTTCTCCAGATGGATCGAAGCATACCCACTGAAGGACAATACTGCCTTGTCCACTGCCAAAATCCTTCTTAAAGAATACTTCCCCAGATTCGGAATGCCACGGATTGTATGGTCAGATAACGGAAGTGAGTTCGTAGGGAAAGTTATGCAGAGTGTGTGTGCCGGCTTAGGGATTAAACAAAAGTTCCACAGTGCGAATCATCCCCAGTCCGCGGGTTTAGTTGAGGGTTACAATGGCACCCTTAAACTGAAACTTGCTAAGATACAAGCGTCCACGGGTTTGCCCTGGCCAGATGCACTGCCTTTGGCTCTGTTATCTACAAGAGCAACTGTGCATTCTAGAGTAGGGCTTAGTCCATATGAAATTATTTTTGGTCGTCCTGCAAATATTTGGGGGGTACCTAGAAAGAAGGAATTTAAGCAGCTGGAATACCCAATGTTAATTGATTACCTTTTTGACTTAACTGCTAAATTGAGTCTTATTCATCAACAGGTTTTCGAGGCATTGCCAAAGCCACCGGAAAGTCCAGGCCATCAGCTGAAACCGGGTGACCAGGTGGTCATTAGGAATTTTGGTCGGACAAGGAATCTCCAACCCAGATTTGTCGGACCATTCCAGGTCTTGTTGGCAACGAGGACTGCTATTCGTGTGGCTGGCCGAAAGAATTGGATCCATGCAACGCACGCCAAACGTGTGCCGCTGCCGCTTCCTTATGATAACTGGGTGAAGAAAGGAATCGGTACCTCTGAAACGGAACAAGTCCCCAGGTTCATACCTTTCAGCGATGCAGAACTGATCACTGATTCACCAAATTCTGACTCCCCTTCTAAAATTGCTCTTTTGAACTCCGAACATTTGTCCTCTTCATCAAAAGAACATTTGCCATCTGCGAACTTGAACATTGCAACCCCTGCTGAAAATACACTATTTCCAGATCAAACAGCTCCTGCAAAATTGAGATACAATTTACGATCTCGCAATATGGACAAATAAAGCAGGAAACTGCCCATTTTACATATTTGAATTTGATACATTGCCTCCAGCCAGGAAGTTTGCTAATACTTTGTATTGTTTTGTCGTTTTAAATTGCCTTGCCGTCTTGGTAGCCGTAGGGTCGTGGCTGTGTACCTAGTTGAGTCTGCGGGGATCAGACACAAGGTCGATCTTTCTGTTAGTTCTGGGAACTCCCAGGGCTGATAGAGGCATTTTCATCTACGTACACATCAT
This sequence comes from Lissotriton helveticus, assembly GCF_964261635.1. Taxonomy (NCBI): domain Eukaryota; kingdom Metazoa; phylum Chordata; class Amphibia; order Caudata; family Salamandridae; genus Lissotriton; species Lissotriton helveticus. The sequence continues at coordinate 426,971,070 of NC_136058.1, forward strand.
CAGTGGTCGCGAACGGTCGTAGAAGATGGAGCTTCCTGAGCTGCAACGAGAGAATGTAATTTATGTTCGCAGGAATAGACTATACAAGATTCTTCATAGCAAATGCTTTCTAATGCAATGTGCAATTACGTTTTTTATTGTTTTGATGACGTTGGTGGGTGGAATCCTCTTTGGTATGCATTTAATTTTCACACCGGTAACAACTACAGTACCTCCCCTTGATCCTGTTTCTTCTACTGTTGCTTCTTACCATTCTTTCCACTCGTTTCCTGAACATGAACAAGCTTGACGCTCAGAATTCATTAATAACACTTTTGTACAGCTTTTGCATCAACACCAACTGGTAGTTAACACAACAGACTGCTGGGTGTGTGGTCTGATACCCCACACTATGGATAAAGGCATCCCCTATCTAGTCTTGCCTTTTAGCTATAATGGATCATTTCAGGCCTTTCAGACCATTTTTTCCTATGCCCTTGAGACCTATCCTCCGCGTCCACCACGTTCCACTAAATACAACTCTGCCAATAAAGCTTTAGTTCAGGGAATCATTGACATGATTAGAGACGTCAATAATACCCCATCTTACCCTAGAGATGAATTACGGGTGTATTTAAGTTGGAATTCTACAGAGTATCGCATTAGTTTGGGAGAAAGCAAGCGTAAGAACTCTGCTCCAGTCTGGGTCGTGCCTCACCGAGGTCAAGTCTGTTTGCAAGGAAATGGGAGAAATCCGAGAGCTCAGCTAGGGAAGAGTGAGTGCGCTGAGACCTACGTGTATCCGTCTAACTCTTCCCCTGCCTTTCTTACTGCTAGGGGTACCTACTTCATCTGTCAGGACAGGGCATATACATGGCTGCCAGCTGACTTTTCAGGTTCATGTTATATTGCTCGGCTGTTGCCTCCGACATACACTGCCTCTCCAGATTATCACAAGACCAGATTAGCAAGAGGTGTTTTCAGCAAGGAAGACACCGCTGGTCAGGAAGCTGGAGACTTCTTCAAAGGTTTTCTTCCGTTCTGGGGGCCTATGGCCAATAGTAGAAATCTACGTCAGCTAACACGGGTAGTTGAATCTACTATTACAGAAACGGTTGGTGCCCTTAGTAACTTGACAGCTGAGCTTCAGGCGGATCGTCTCATGACGTTACAGAACCGAATGGTTCTAGACGTAATACTTGCAGATCGAGGTGGGGTATGCAGAATGATCAAATCGAGCTGCTGCATTTTCATTCCCACTAATGCTCCAAATGTGTATGAAGCGATCTCTAAGCTACACAAGATCTCTGACTCTATACACATAGATAAAGGAAATTGGTCCTTAATGGAATGGCTTTGGACATTACTGTCAGCGTGGGGATGGAAGGTTCTAATGGTCTTTTGTATCATCCTAGTATTCCTATTCTCGTGCTGCCTTATTATCCAATGTGGTCCCGCTTTGTGTAGTCTCTGTGCTGCAACCTGTTTCAGAAAACCACCTACATTTGAAGAAAAGGTACGAGACAGGATGATGATGCAACAACATGTCACAGACCTAATGAGCATAGAGTCAGACTCTGACATAGACTGAGTAATTGCCTATGTAAGGGCAAAAGGAGGGTCTGAGGTTCCGTGACGATTTAAACCCGTGTTTTCAACATTGTCGTAAATACATAATTTTGGTATCAGTGAACCGCACATGATCCATTTAGTATATTCTGGTGTTTTCGCTATGCTACGAGCAAGAGCACTCCTGTTACAAACACATTTCTGATCTACCCATGGCATCCATCTTAGATTACGGCAGACATTTTGTATTTCTTGCCCTCACATAGTCAATGGACACGCAATGACCTCTTTCAATCAAGGACACGTAGGCTTTAGCCGGCGATTCACCTTGCTAGTGACACGTGCACCTTAGGCAAGCAACGCTGTGGCTGCATGACTCGGCAAGAGCTGCCTCCCCAGCCTGAGGCCAGTCCTGCTATACTGGTTCTCGTGTTCGTTGGCCTGATCATGATTAGGCGGCCGAAGCTGGTAACCTTGCCCATTTACGACCCACAAACATCTTTTATCCTGCTTTTCTATCTTCTGCACCTGGCTCTGCTCCTTTCCTTCTGGGCCTTTATTAGGGGGAGGTAACGAAATTTACGACGAGGCGGTCCGGCTCTTGAATGAAAAGCTGACATGAGATTATGATGGAATAGTGGGAACCCCTCGTTCTTAATATCTTGACATCAGACACTGTGGACGATTCTTGTGTAAACGCCAAATATTTATTGTTCAGGACACGAATGTTTAGAACTCTACTAGCATGTAAAGAATTTGCCCCAAGCAGAAAATTTAGTATTTAAGGAGCAACCCATTTTGTACAAATCGAACAGGCTCCTAGATACTGCCCATGTGTAGTTTCTGTGACTTCTGTGTCCCTGCAGTAATAAACCCTTGGTCTTTGACGCCACCATCGAGAAGCCCGTGTTTCTGTTTATTTGTGCACCGAGACAGGTAGAACTCCGGGGTCTTCGGGTGTTATCCCTGACACCTCTGGACAGAACCAAAAAGTCCAGAACTCCAGTGCTGTCACAAAGAACTGCAGGTGCTGTGCCCTGTGAATGAAAGAAGTGCTTTCTTTGGGATTCCATACTCCAAGAGTGGATAGATGGAGTCTTACTGAGCTAGACGTCCGTGGCCCTCAGGACTGAGATGTTTGCATCACAAGCCTTATTCTCCCTTGAAATCTGAAGATGTCCTCTTTAATGAATGCCTGTGCATTGAGGTTAAATACACTTCAAACATTATCTTAGAGTCTAAACTCATGTTTTAGGATGTCAAATGCACATATTGGCAAAGGAATTCAGTTGCACAAAAACCTGTATTTGTAGTGAAAGAATCTATGAATGAACTCATACTTGAATAAAATGTGGAGCACAGAAATGGGAACACTGCAAAGCATATGATAGTGTGCTGAAAATGCATTCCAGGTTTGAATGTTTGGCATTCGGCTGCTCGCTGCAGGTTTGTTGCCTGGAATCTAAGGAGTCACTCTCTCTAGTCCAAGCTACTCACACAGGTGAAGGATGCCAGCTTCAATGTAAGTGACCAGTACATTCTCTTCCCCTCTGACTGTCTAAATAAACTCGTTGCCATCCTGTTAGAAATGGGGTTGTTGGTTGACTGGGTGTAAACCTTAGTCAAACAGCATCCACAATCCTGGTCAGGGTAAATGTCAGGCAAACCCTAAATTAACCTTTGCCCACCCTCTGTTAGCTTGCCATAGAGCAGTCAGTCTTTAGTTAAAGGCAATGTGTTAAGTATTTGTGCAACAATTCATACAGTAAACCAGTTGAAACACCACACAAAAATATGCCACATCAGTTAATAAAGATGGATCTTAATTTAATAAATAAAACAAGACCAAAACAAAAAAGATCCAATAAGTAGAAATGTAGTTATTAATTTGTAAGAATAAACTTTTAAATAGTGCTTAAAAGTAAGAAGTGCCAACCTGGAATATCTGGTTGTGCCAGACTGGAACAAACTCAAAGGTTCAGGCCGACCGCGATTGTGCACAGGCCAGCTAAAGGACCTAGTTAGGCCTGTGAACCAAAGTACCTTTAAATCCTGGTTGCGGAGCATTGCGTAGGTCTGAAAGACAGACACGTTTTGCAGTTGAAGCGTTGTTTAACTTACGAGTTGCATTGATGTTGCGGTGCTAGGTACTGTTGTGTTGTTGATGAGAAGGGGGCTTACAAAAAGACGGGCAGTGTCGGGATGAATTCGTTCTGATGAGCGATGAGGCTGTGATGCAGTGCTGTAGCGTTGTCAAGGCTGCAGTCAACGAGGGATGCGAGGAGCTGGCATCAGGAAAAGCTGTGCACAGTGGCAGTTTCGCAAGTTATGACGCACTAGTCCCAAGATGCAGCACCGCCACTCGGCTGCATTGGTTCCAACCCACGCAGTAGTGGTGATGCGCCGGTTCTCTTCCATGCACCAGCGACAATGCGTTGGTTCTGCTCCAGCACAGAGGATGCGTTTGGCCGCTGGAACAAACATCTTATGCCCACTTCCGAAGGGTCCAGGACTGGGGTGGCAGCACTTAGCTGGGTAGGCTCTCAGATGGCAGATTCCAGGTGCAGGAGCACGGTGGCTGGAAGTATTTTTTGTCCAAGAAACTTCATTTCAGCAGGCCACCCAGCTAGACCTTGGAGTCACTCTGAGTTCAAGTGATGCAGGCCCAGTCCTTCTCACCCAGGCAGGGAAATAATAAGCAGCAGGACAGCACAGCGAGAAAGGAATCCATCAAAGTATCAGTCCAGCAGTGTGGCAGCCCTTCAGCTGCACAGCAGGGTTTCTTCTTGCCAGAGTATTCACAGGTCCCGAAGAGTACTGAGTTGGTGGTGTCAGAGGTCTAGTACTTATACCCAGTTGGGCCTTTGCAGTGGGAGGGACTTCCAAGCAAGCCTTTTGAGTGCACAGACACGTGAATAGAGACAGGCAGCAGACACCAAATGGCTAAAGTAGGAAAATATCAGAACGAGAGGGAGACTGCACACCTTCCCTTCCATATGTTTAACTCTTTTCTGTGTGATGATGAGATTTTTGTCTTTTTAAGCATGCAGGCTTGACGCATGTTCTGTCCCACTAGCACAAATATGAAATTTAAAAAGTGCCTGGTGCATCGTTGCTCCAGTTTCAAGCCGTACAGCCATGTAGGCAACAGTTGCAAAAAACAGTCCAATATTTATTCCTGTAATCCTTTTTATTATCCATTTTAATTCCAGTAGTTTTCCATGATACAAAGTTCACACAGAGGCAAAATGATTCCAAACTTTTAATGCTTAAGGATTGCCCATCCAGGCTTTTTACAACAGCAGGTTAGATTCCATTTCATCTCGGTTAGCAATACAAATATTCTCCAAAAGCATTTCAGGCAACGAGCCCTTCGTCAGTGGTAACTTTAAATTAAAAACAACCCATCAGCAACCATAAATGATTCTTAAACATGTTCAGTGATAAAAAAAAACCATGTGCAGCGTACAGTATATCATGTGAATGCGTCAACATCACCTACAAATCATATTGAGACCAAATATGTCACTACTTTTGTGCTCAATTTAAACCCCAATTATCTGCTCGAAAGGACTAAACCGTAAAAATGTACAGTACTAAAATGTACACTGTTGCACCGAAACTGAGTTAGACCCTGTGCTTGACTGGCCCAATATCTGAAAACAAACATGAACCTAAAACCCACCCCGGCGTGCTGCAAATATGTGCTTTACTTCTCCAATTACTTGACACCCAGACAGGCAGCGAGACAGCTTGTTCTGAAATCAATGACACCACCAAAGGTGTGCATGTGTTTAAGCTGATCGTTCAAAGGTACCCATTGTGAAAGCTACAGGTGCAACCATTTAAACCTCACACAAAATTAAAACAAGCCGTGAAATGTAAATGCACCGCCTTCAATCATGCTGTGAATTTTAGACGCACCGTGTAGTCTTTAAATGTTTCTCCAAAACATACATGGGAAAATATATCAAAAATATGCATGAGCATTAAACCTACTGCCAAACGAAAGCACTAAAAATGTTTAATAATTGTGGGCCATGTGAGGCTAGAATCTCCTCGAGTATACCAATGTGTCCAAAATATTAGCATGAAGTAAACGAGGAATAAACGTGGAATTCACTGCAATCTTTTGTGATGCCAAACATGTTAAACAAAATAATGCTATATAAAAAAATATTAAATGTTTATTCAATATGAAAATGGCTCCTGTGGTGCAGAATGCTACACAGCATTCCCAAGTGGCCTCCGAGATGATATTTTGCCTATGGTTTAAAAGTAGAAAAATGCCTTCTTTCTAAAAGTGGCATGTCCAGAATTACAATTTAAAATCTAAGTAGACCATAAGTACTGATTTTAAATTGTGGCCTCAGAGACACCAAACTCGAAATGTTAATCTCTTCCAGGGTGTAAATTACACTTACAAGAGGCAATAAGGTAATCCCAATGTTATCCTATGAGAGAGATATGCATTCAGTAGTGAAAAACAACTTTTGGGTGTTTTTCACTACCAGGACATGCAAAACTTAAAAAAGCATGCTCTGCCTTTTAAATACATAGCTCCCTGCCCTCTCGGTTGTCCAGAGCCTATCTTGGGGGTGACATTTTTTTTGCCAGGTCCACATTGCAATGTAGAACTGCCCACACAGGCTCTGCAATGACACGCCTGAGACATGGTTAAAGGACTACTTAAGTGAGTGGCACAATCAGTGCTGCAGGCCCACTAGGAGAATTTAATTTACAGGCTTGGGCACATTTAGTGCACTTTACTAGGGACTTAGAAGTAAAATAAATATGCCAGTTGGGGAATGAGCCAATGTTATCATGTTTAGAGGGGAGAGCACAAGCACTTTGGCACTGGTTAGCAGTGGTAAACTCCGAAGAGTCCTGATACCAGCAAAAACGAGATCATAAAAAATGGAGGAGGTAGACAAACTTTTGTAGGGAAGACTACCCTAAGGCTGCCGGGTTTAACACATCCCTTCAGGAAGGCTTGAGCTATCCAACAAGAACAGACCTCTGGGAAGTGAGTCGCTGTCTCAGGTCCCCTCATTAGACATAGAGATCTACCCTCGAAAGGTCCGTCTGTGGCGGTGCCCTCACGATTTGAGACCTAGTTGCAGTTCATATCAGACCAGCTCCCTCCATGCAAGTGTTTAATGAAGAACTCAAAAGAAGCCCCGTATCTAAGTTCAAGATTTTATCTTTTTTAAGGCTAATCCTTCGGAGATACTGGGTTTCTTTTCCCCGTATCTTCTCTTCTGCATTTCCTCTTCTCCACCTCCTTTCTTTTCTACTGTCTGATTATGTGCTTGACCCAGTATGCACATCTTGTATGAATGCTCTGAGTTTAGATTTTCCTGAGTGTGAAAAGATGGAAAATGTCAACTTTATTAAAAGCACAGAGGCAAGTATTATACTTTACTTTATTGTCTTCATCTGTACAGTAGTCAAGTTAAACGCTGTTACAAAAAGACTACAGTTTCCAGAAGCCATTGTAATTCATGATTACAAAAGACTCAACCAGATGCAACGTCAACGGCTCTCTTGATGTATTCAGTCTGTGTCTCTGTCATTGTACATTGGAGACATAATGGAGAAAAATCAGTCTTGTAAAGAGCATCGATCACTGGAGACATCAGAGTGAACCAAAAGTGAAATCAACTCTGGACAGTTCATGACCATGAGAGACAAGAGCTAGAACAAGAAAGAGAAGAAACATGGCAAGGGTGGCATATAATACAAAGAAGGAAGTTATGGCTTAATCGTATTGCACTTACTGCAAATGTGGTTACTGAATATTATGGAGTTTTCCTCCTGGGGCTATCAACTGGCACTAAACTCACAATTCAAACAGGAATACAGCATAAAAGAGTTCCAATTTTCAAGCATTATTCCAGTGTACTATATGACAAGTATTACTCCTATAAAAGTGCAAGCACTCACAATATCTCTTGCATTTAGTCCATCAACATTCAGCACTGCAAGTCCCAAGTGTCCCTTGTTTTAATAGATCGCACGGGAGAGATGAACAGCGCAACAACATTTTCGAGACAGATGAATTCCCGGTCAGTCACTGGTTAGTGAAAAATACTTCTTCTTTGTAAATCCAGTTTAAAGGACACAGCCAGAGCGTTTGCATAATCACCCCCAAAACCTTTGGATTGATGTTGCTGGTTTTTTGACTCTGAAGGTGCACTGAGTCCTGCCAATCAGACCTCAGTGCCAGAGCTTTGACCCTTAAAATGTGTATGTCTAACAGGTTTACCCACAATTGGCATAAGTTCACCTACTCATATGCCCCTAGCATGTGGTACCAAGGGTATCTAGTCCCTGTAACTTAACTGCCCCTGTGGACTGCAGAAGTTATTGTGCCACCACCAAGTAAATATAACACACTAAGTTTGGGGGGGCCTGAGAGACGTTTAAAGACCTGCATAGGTTGTATCTCCCTGTACCAATGTCTAAACAACCTAACAAACCTATGGGTCTAACAACTGAGAATCTAATCAGAAAATTGCATAACAGCAACTCATTGGTATGCTGAGATGAAATCAGGGAACAGGATTCTGATTCAAGGCGTCATACAGAAGATGGTTAACCTCGTGTTAGCAGAGTGAATACCTATGTTTAGATTCCCATCAATATCATGTGTGATCAATATTATAATATGGGATTGGTTCCCGTGTAGGCTGAAACATGTTGGCCCCTATGCAGATATTTGTTGAACTGCATGAGTAATTTTTTGCGCTGTTCTTGTTTTTAATTAGGAAGGGGTCTTGGTTTAATAAAATACTGTAATGAGATTCTCTATCCTATTTTAAGTTCTCACGCACTTTTCTTTTTTGCACTGCACTTACCCGTCAGATCAGATTCCTATGGTTGTCCAAATGTTGGTATATGTGAACTATGAGTCCGTGGAGGGTACTGCAGCTGTCTCGGTGATCTAGAGACACAAGACCCAGGACGGAGGACCATATGATAATATTGATCACACATGATATTGATGGGAATCCATTAGATTTCCACCACCAAGTAAAGCATGACTCCCAGTCCACCGCAGCTGGCGGGCAGAGCATTTTTAACTTGCTAACCCGAGTTTGCCATTCAATCCAATGGCAAAGCCTAAAACCTTCCTTTTTCTGAAGGTAGGATATATCATACTAAAAAGAATGGCTTCTGTTTTATTGACTTCACATGTCCTGACAGTAAAGCTCCACATTCTTGTTTTTGCTGTGGAAAGGTTAGTAGCCTGATTGGGCAACTAGCTCTAACTCTATCAACCCAGCAGGGCTACCTTCCGGATGGGACTACTAAATACGTTACTTCAAGTTATCAAACAAATTATTGCATTATACGGACTCGTTCTTCAAGCAGAATTTAATGTAATTGTTGGCCAAAGTTTTCCAGTATCCGTTCACGTTGCACAAAAGCTACCATCCTCTAGGTAGCCTTCTGCCCTCCTGGGGAGATGTGAGAACCACTCTCAGGAAGGGGAACAAAGGACATGCAGAGGGAAGAGAAGTGGCTTCTTCCTGAAAGGATGGCCAGAGTAGTTGTGCACCCAAAAAGCGAGCTTCAAAGGTGAAGCTGCCTTTGAAGAGCAAATGGTAATCACACATGGACGGGGCTGCTCTTTCGTACTGTCATATAGATATGCTTTGCCTACACACTGTGTTAAGTTAGCATGAGCTTATTAGGAGTTTAAACATCATTTTACCTTTCTGCTGCTTCTACACATGGCACATAATTGTTACTTTAGCTTTGAGCCTAGTAGAATGTTTTGCTTCACACGAGAATATGTTGTTGCTCTGATATCAGCTTTGCTTGGTGAGCTGTGTCTGTACAGTGAGTGCCGAGGCCTTCAAGGATATCTCAACACAGTGGTTGTTGTATAGTCTGATCTTTGCACGTTCTAGACATAACATACATGCATCTGCGGCCAAATTCTGGCTTTAGGCGCATTTAATATTGCAACGCACAGAGAATACACACACTTGATGGTGCTTTGCATGCAGAGAGCTGGTGGAAGATGATGTGATCCCTTACCACTAGGAACTGAGGTATGGGGCCGCCCTGCTAAAACCCAAAGAGACCTTCTTAGATATAGTATAATATACTAGCAAGGGAGGGTGAGAATTAGGTGTCTTTTAGCCTTCTTCCCTCTAGCATTTTAACATGCTTTCACTCTTTGTATTCTATGGACTAGTAACTATGCTGATTACTTTGTTTCTTATAATATGTTTGCTGGTATTATCTAAGATACTGCGCTTGAGAACACTGCATTAGAAAATAAACATTTCAAATGTGCACGCGTCCTCATTTACTCCTTGAACTGTTTGAAATGATTGTATAACGAAAAAGTGTTCATGTGTTCCACATTACCTGAGGTGTTCTAAGTCCATGTTCTGGGTTGTCTAAACATTGGAAGTTTGTAATAACCAATGAGACACTGTAGCTAGTCTGGTAGGGGACTTTGGGTACTAGGGTGAGTTTTGGCACACCCTAATTCACTGAGGTTCCAAGTCTCTATGCACAGTTCTGTATGATAATGGAATCCCTGTGACAGTACGTCTCAAGGACCTACCTGTGCACCTCCGCTGTTTGTACGTCATAAGCACCTACTTGTGCACTACCTCTGTTTGTACCTTACAAGCACCTACCTGTGCCCCTCCTCTGTTTGTACCTCCCAGTCGCGCTTCTGAAATGAAGCTTCTAATCCCTGCACTGACAACTTGGCCTTTTGACTATCATGCTACCTGACTTCTGCTGAACCCCCCGGAGTGACTGTGCAGACAGAGGGGAGTTGGGGTACTGAAGGACAGGAAATGAGGTAAACTTGAATATAAGAAATATGAAAAGGTAGAAAGGCCGCATCACCTGTGGATAACTGGCACCTACTCCCTCTCTGCTAAATGCCCATCAAATCACAAAGTGACTTCCTGGGCCCCAAACGGACAACATCATGCCAGATACCATGTAAAGGTAGAAAAATGGGAAAAGAGATTAATATGCAGACATCTAATCCGTGGTTATGTGATGTAAATTATTGGTTGTGATGGATCCTCGAGAAGAACTAAAGGACGGATATCTTTGAATATTAAATGATATGAATCAATGTTTGTTTGCCTAATCTGAGCATATAATGTATAGGATGGGCCTTACAGTGAACCCCTTGTTCTGTTTTACAATAAAGCCCCGGAAGGAGCTGCATTTTACAGAACTTTATCTACTTTAGGAAGAAATAAAGACTTGCTTTTGTAAGTTGTCTTTCAGGACCAGAACTGGGCACTGTAAGCTGTACTAGTTTTAGGGAGAAGGACAGATGTTATGGCGATAGGAAACCCACCTCAACTCACAATAACACTCCAATCTTCCAGGTTAGAAGAAATCAGAAATGCTTGAAAAGAGTCAAAGGTGACTTAACAGCGAGGTAAAGAGAGGAGTTGGCATTTGAGCGGATTCAGTGTGAACAGGATAGCATTGAGAAGTGTGTGAGTGGAGTTGCTTTTACTATATACTTCCTGAAGAGTTACCTTTGTTATATACTTCCTGAAGTGTTACCTTTGTTATATACTTCCTGAAGAGTTACCTTTGTTATACACTTCCTGAAGAGTTACCTTGGTTTTTACACTTCCTGAAAAGTTACCTTTGTTATACACTTCCTGAAGAGTTACCTTTGTCATATACTTCCTGAAGAGTTACCTTTGTTATACACTTCCTGAAGAGTTACCTTGGTTTTATACTTCCTGAAAAGTTACCTTTGTTATACACTTCCTGAAGAGATACCTTTGTTATATACTTCCTGAAGAGTTACCTTTGTTATATACGTCCTGAAGAGTTACCTTTGTTATACACTTCCTGAAGAGTTACCTTTGTTATACACTTCCTGAAGAGTTACCTTTGTTATATACTTCCTGAAGAGTTACCTTTGTTATATACTTCCTGAAGAGTTACCTTTGTTATATACTTCCTGAAGAGTCACCTTTGTTATATACTTCCTGAAGAGTCACCTTTGTTATACACTTCCTGAAGGGTTACCTTGGTTATATACTTTCTGAAGAGTTACATTTGTTATACACTTCCTGAAGAGTTACTGAATTAACAGCAGCCCACCCTGATCCCTCTTTTTTCACAATCAGCTCTTGTGTAACTGAAATCTTGTCCATGTGCCTCTACCTAAAACCTTATCTGTAGCATGTGGGTGCTCCGTGGGCGCCCTTTCTTCACTGCGTTACTCTGTGAACACTGGTAAATCTTCTCCTTTCTTTGACGTTAATGAGAAGTGACATGATCAACAGAACTTTTAGTTAAATATCAGTGTAAGGTGAAATACTCCTTGCTAAATTTCAAAGATGGTAAAGAATAGATGTCATTTACAACCTGTTAAATAGTGTTTATTCACATTCCATTATGTTTCCATTTATTAATTTTGAATCTCTTTACATCCTACAGAAAGCAAGCCTTGAATGCATGAAATTATTGTAAAAAATGAAGATAAAACTTCAAACCTACAAAAATCAGTCCCCAACAATGAGCGCCGGTATTCAGGAAAATATCAGTGCAGTCTGCGACAGAGGAACCTGCACATAAACTGACAGATCCTGGATGAAGCAGTCGAGGGCAGTTCAGTGATTGTTAGAGTCTGAGCTGTGCACCTCCACACCACAAGACTGATAAATTAACTCTAGAAAATAAAGGCAACAACATTCACAAACCGCCTCATGTGTCAACAGGCGTCCAACACCAGCTGTGATCATGGGAATGGTATGATGTGGTTACAGCAGTACTCTGTGTCTAAAGTGATAAGGAACCATCATTCAGTGCTCTGGGTGTATTGTAAACTCCTTCTGGCCAAACCGCAGCAGCCAGTAAAAGCACAACAGAGTGGAGACAAACAACCAAAGGGTAAAGGAAAGAGGAGTTCTGCTATCTACAACACAGAAGACTGTCCCAATTTGTACCAACCAGAAGGAAGATTAATCTTTACCCACAAGCATGCAAAACCATCATTCAATCTGAAGGCACAATCACCTTCAAAGGAACCTTATATATATTATGAGTGTGGCAAATATTGAATGGCTATTGCAAGTTATTGTTAAATCAGAAATCAAACGTGCAAAATACCACAAACATACAGGGTTTGAGAATGACACAAGTGTGTTATCAACCATGTTGGCCCATCAGGAAACGCAGTCATGGGATGTAGACAAATATATCCCCGACCCACAGACACTAACCAAGAAAGAAGAACCAGACACATGTAATGAGCGATTTAGTTTGTCATCGCTACTAAAGCTTCATCAGCGAACGCACACAGGAGAAAAACCATTCAAGTGCAGTGACTGTATGAAGAGTTTTTGTTGGTTATTAGAACTACAAAGACACCAGCGAACACACACAGGAGAAAAACCATTCAAGTGTAGCAAATGTGAAAAGTGCTTTAGTCAGTCATCAAATCTACAAAATCATCAGGGAACACACACAGGGGAAAAGCCATACCATTGTACAATGTGCTTTAGACAGTTATCACAGCTACAAAGACATCAGATAAAACATTATGGGGAAAAACCATACAATTGCAATAAATGTGGAAGTATTTTATTTTTTTATTTTATTTTGAGAGCTTTTCGAAGCAAGTTACAAACAAATCGAACATGCCCCCCCTCCCACCCTCCACCCACCAGTGGACTAGCACATCAGTATGGCGTCAAACACTTATCCGCGCATTTTCCAATAGTTACACAGCCATTTAGCCAACAGCCCTGTCAATGGGGCAGGCGGCATCAAAAGTACACAGATATGTTTACACATGCAGATCAGAGAACGCAAGGAGGGAGCGGTATCATGACATGTGACCCAGGCATGGGAGTCAGGAGATTACTTAATGTCCAATGTGCTCCAAGCACTACACCCCTTCCACCTAGGACTCCTGTGGCTCAGCATCCAGGTCATTTTCTGCGGCAGTCGCCAAGTAGGTTTGGTAAAGCCCCCAAAAGTTCTTGGGTCTGCTGGTAGGGGAGAGGAGTTCGCTATAAATCTCCGACTGTGTGCAGCAGTACAGCATGTCGTGTGCCCATCTTTTATGTGTTGGCTTCGGTCCCCTCATCCAGCAGCATGCCACTATTCTGCGCTCAATTAAGAGCCCCATGTCAGCCAGCCTGCGGACTGCTCTCGTCAACTTCTTGGTGTACCCTATCAGAGCTATCACAGGGTCAGGGAGAATGACAATCTTAGTAATGGTGCTGAGTTCAGCAAATATCTTAACCCAGAAGTCATGTATCCCCGGGCATTGCCGCGCTAGGTGTAGGAAATCAGCGTTAGGCGAATTACACCTCTCACACTCCGCTGTGGTTCTAAGACCATACCTGAAAAGTCTAGCTGGTGTATAATATATCCGATTGAGGAATTTAAAGTGGACCAGCCTGTGCCGTCCGTTCAGGGAGATCCTCCTAGTGTTGGTGCAGCAGTATGTCCAAGTGTAATCGTCCAGCGCCATTTGAAAATCTACCTGCAAAGCCAGTCGCGCTTTGGTGTATGTGTTTTCCCTATGCGATTGCGACAGGGTGTACAGATGAGATAGCAATTTCTGTGAGGTTGTGACCTTAATGACATGTGTGAGTTCCTTTACCTCTGGCGGTTCCGCCATATCCCCCCCAAAAGATCCGAAAGAGCGTGGCGTACCCTAAAGTATTGGAATCTCGTCAGTGGCGACAGTGCCTCCAGGCCAACCCTCACTTGTTCCCAAGTTTTAACCACACCGTCCCCGAACAGATCTCCTGCCGTCTCTATCCCAAGTGTCCGCATAGCATCTAGTACCCCCTTCTCACGTAGTGGAGGCAGCCAACGGGTCCAGTCAATGGGCATACTGGGGGAGTACAGCAATGCGCCATTTTGTCTCTGTAGGAGGTTGCTCCACGCATGGTTCGTGGCCGCTAGCGAATCTAGGGTTCCCGTGCGGCGATCAGTAGGTTCAAAAATCGTATGCGGACGGGCAAACAGGGTCTCCATTTTCACGTGTGGTATGTCTCTGTGCCCGTGTACCCAAGTGTGAAGATGAGCGGCCTGCGCCACTCTATAGTACAGTTCTAGGTCCGGAGCGCCCAGACCTCCCATATTGTATGGTAGTGTAAGAAGCGACCACTACGCCCTGGGTTGTCTGCCCGCCCATGTGAGCCTCGTCAGCTCCTGTTGTAGTCTTTGGAAGAACGTCTTGGGGAGCACCATCGGGATGGATGTGAATAATAATAAGAATCTGGGGAGCACAACCATTTTCGTGATGGCAATCCGCCCTATAAGAGAGAGCGGAAGTTTGCACCAGGCAGTCACGTCATCCTCCAGCCTGCTGAAGGCTGTACCATAGTTGTCTCTAAATCAAGTCATCGCGTCTGTATGCAGTTAAACCCCCAGGTACCTAACCGTGTCCGTGGTCCAGGTGAGCGCGTATTCCATGGTCGTAGGTAGTGTGATAGGTGTCAGGGGGAATGCCAGTGATTTCGACCAGTTAACTCGCAGACCAAAGCAGACCACTTCCCTCAGTACCGATGACAAGTTGTTGTCCGGGTCTCTGACATATAGCAGTGTGTCATCCGCATACATCGAGACCACTATCTTGTAGTTTGGGAAACATATGCCTTCATTACCATGGTATTCCCGGATGGCGCAAGCCAGGGGCTCAGCCACCAGTGCATACAGCAGGGGCGAGAGTTGGCACCCCTGCCTGGTGCCTCTAGTGATCGGAAATGGGTCTGTCACCAAATCGTTAATTCTGATTCTAGCGCGTGGCCGATGATACAGAGCTCCTATCATTTGTAGGAAAGGTTGTCCCAGACCCATGCGCTGCAGCACCTTTCTCATGAACATCCATTCCACAGAGTCGAAGGCTTTCTCCATATCAAGGAAGACCGCTAGCGCTTTTCTGTCTTGTCGTGTATGTTGTATCATGCCTAAGACAGTGCGAATATTACACGTCAGGTTCCTGCTTGGAATGAAGCCAGCCTGTTCCGGAGCTACCAACTTGGGCGCCAGAAGAGCTAGCTGAGTGGCCAGGACCTTAGCAAATAGCTTTGCGTCCACATTCAGTAGGGACAGAGGTCGGTATGAACTACAGTCCTCCCTTGGCTTGCCAGGTTTCAGGATAGTCACTAGAAGCACCTCTCTCATTGATTCTGGCATTTTGCCCTCAACACAGATGTCGTCAAAGAGAGCCGACAGATGCGGAATCAGCTGTTCTTTAAAGGCTTTATAAAAGCCCGCTGTCAGGCCATCCGATCCCGGAGCGCTACCAGACTTCATGCTCATCAGAGCTTCGGATATTTCGTCTTTTTCTATAGGGTGCATAAGAAATTCCCTATCCGAGTCTGGCAGAGTGGGGAGGTCTATGTGTCCAAGGTAGTCCTCAATGTCCTCCTCGAGGTTCCCCCCCGCGCTGTGTAGAGGTCTGTATAGTAAATTTTAAACTCGTTGGCTATTTCAACTGGGTCAGTGAGGGCCTCGCCCGCAGCCGATTTTACCTCTGTGATTTGCTGGCGTTTCCTCCCGCCCCCAATTATCCTGGGCAGCAGTGCGCCAGGTCTGTCGCGTTCTCCATACACTCTAGCTTTGGCATATTTTCCCATGTGTTTGACTTCTCTGTCTGCTTCGTCGTGGTATTCTTCGAGTAACGTTTTAATTTCGTCGCTCACCCAACTGTCAGCACTTTGTCTCTGTCTCTTTTCCAGAACTTCTAGCCGCTTCTCGAGGTCTGCTAGGCGCGTACTAATAGCCTTCAGCACGCCTGAGTGCTTGGACATCGCAACCCCTCGAATGTATACCTCGAAAGCCTCCCATACAGTTTGAAAGCTCTCCACTGAGCCTCTATTAGTGTCAAAGAATAGGTCTATGGCCGCAGCTAGCTCACCCCTGAACACTGGATCTAGTAGTGAGTATGGAGGAAATCGCCAAGTAAAGGGCGGGATAGCCGAGCCCCGGGCTTCCATCTCCAAGAGCACAGGTGGAGTGGTCCGAGAGCGTTCTGGGAAGTACACTACATCTAGCAATCAAGCCGAAGAAATGCGTTACTTACCTGTAACAGCAGTTATTCAGTATTGGTGTCTTTCATAGATTCACATGCCTGAATCATTCCCCGTCGTCGAGACGGGAGCCTCCGGTATATAAAAAAGTAATGTCCTATAGACATACATAAAGAAAAATAGGCCTAAGGGCCTCACCTTAGTAGCCTATCCTTGTCCTTATGCAAAAAGGACCAAACTCTTAGAGCCAGCCAATCAGCTATCACCTCCCTCTAGAACCTTCCCTGCAGGAGCCTCAGTCTCTCAGATTTTCGTACGCACCAAGCTAGGTAGGCGTAATGCAGGTAGAGAGAAAGTGAGACCTTCCAGGGGAGGCGGGAGGGTTGCATGTGAATCTATGAAAGACACCAATACTGGATAACTGCTGTTACAGGTAAGGAACGCATTTCTTATCCAGTATTAGGGGTGTCTTTCATAGATTCACATGCCTGAATCAGAGTAGTTAGCAATACACTATGCACATCTTCGAAGCAATGATGCCATATAATCAGTTATATAACACACTTAGTATCATGCGACTGTAAGCATTAGGATACATCAACATAACCAAATAGAAGAGATGTGCATACCAGGATGGCGGGATGTAGGAAGGCTCACCTCACTGGAATAGATGTCGAAGCACCGCCTGACCCACTGCTGCGTCCTGCAGAAGCTCAACATCCAGGCAGTAGTGCCTGGCGAACGTATGCGGTGACTTCCACGTCGCTGCTCTGCATATGTCCAGAATCGGCACTCCAGCGAACAGCGCTGCTGATGTGGACATTGCTCTTGTGGAATGTGCATGAACCGTGGCATTCAACGGCCGGTCGGCCTTGTCATGGCAGAATGCTATCGCTGAAGAGATCCACCTTGATATACTCTGTTTCGTTAGAGGTAGACCAAGCCTTGGTCTACTGTAGGCCACAAAAAGTTGTGAAGACTTCCTGAAGTCTTTCGTCTTGTCCAAGTAAAACTTTATACACCTTTTGAAGTCTAAGGAGTGTAACGTCCTTTCTGCTGCAGTGGTAGGGTTTGCAAAGAAGGAACGTACAACCACCGGTTCATTAAGGTGAAAGTCTGAAGGCACCTTTGGTATGAACTTGGGATTCATCCTCAGCACCACTCTGTCCTGTCTAAATTGCATAAATGGTTCCTGAATGGATAGAGCTTGTAACTCGCTGACTCTCCTGGAAGATGTTAGAGCGAGCAGAAGATCCACCTTCCATGAGATGTACTTGATGGGCGCTCGATGAATGGGCTCAAAAGGATGCCTCATAAGTTGGGCGAGGACCAAATTTAGATGCCATGTAGGTGGAATCCTTCTAGGTCTTGGGTACGATCTATAGAGGCCTTTGAGGAACTGTTTAATAGGCCTGCTGGACCAAAGCGAAGGGGCCGTCGAGGACCTAGTGTATCGTGAAATCGAAGCCAAATGAACCTTTATAGATGCATGTGCCAACCCGGACTCCGCCAAGTGTAGAAGGTATGGCAAGATCTGTACAGGGGTGATCCGGAGAGGCGACAAGTTGTGTTCCACGCACCATAAGCAAAACCGCTTCCATTTGAGGGAGTACGTTTTGTTGGTACTGTCCGCTCGTGCTTTCGCTAGGACCTCCCTGCAGTCCTGTGGGATGTCTAGATGACAGAATTCTCTGTGCTCAGGAGCCAGGCTGATAATCTGAGCGATGGTAGGTTCGGGTGTTGGATCTGTCCGTTGGCCATAGTTAGCAGGTTCGGGTGCTGTTGCAGACGAATCGGCGGTCTGATGGAGAGGCGATGAAGGTCCGAGAACCAGTGCTGTCTCGGCCAGAACGGGGCAATGAGGATCAGGGTACAAGGTTCTGCCTTCATCTTCCTGAGGACCCTGGGAATCATCGGGAAGGGGGGAAAAGCGTACGCAAAGACGCCGAACCAACTGATGGAAAGGGCATTTCCGAGTGACCTTTGTTGGGGACGCCAACTTGCGTAGTTTGGGCATTTGGCGTTCTCCCTGGTGGCAAAGAGGTCGATCCTTGGGATTCCCCATTCTGAGAACACCTGATCCAGTGTACCTTGGTTGAGCTCCCATTCGTGAGTGAGAGACGTCCGTCTGCTGAGAGCGTCTGCAATGGTATTGTCCTTGCCCGGGACATATTCCGCTTTGAGCGTGATCCCTTGGAGCACGAGCCAGTTCCAGATTCCTTGCGATTCGCGAGATAGAGTGAGCGAACGCGTCCCTCCCTGCTTGTTCAGGTAGTGCATCGTCGTGGTGTTGTCCGTCCTGACGAGCACCTGGGAGTTCTGGATACGTGGCAAAAAGGCCTTCAGTGCCAGGAAGACCGCTCGCAGTTCTAGAAGGTTTATGTGGAATTTCTTCTCCTGCTCCGACCATTTGCCGCTGACTTGGAGGTCCTGGAGGACCGCTCCCCAACCTTCCAGGGATACATCCGTGGTGATCACCATAGGTGCTGCTGGGAGGAGGAAGGGTAGTCCTGTCGACAGATTCCTGTGATTCATCCACCATTGCAGGGTCTTGGACATCTGTGGTGTCATTCTCACCGTGTCGTCGAAAGAGCCTGTACTTTGAGTCCATTGGCATGAGAGGGCTTCTTGCAATGGGCGCATCCTGAGGCGGCAGTGTGGGATGAGGAGGATACAGGACGACATCATGCCCAGTAGTGATTTGAAAGTTCGAACTTTTATGGTCTTTCTCGAAGCCACGGCCGTGGCCAGAGATACGATCTTGTGTTTCCGTTCCTTTGAAGGAAATGCTTTTACGGATTCTGTGTTCAAGGTCGCCCCCAGGAAGGAGATGCGTCTGGTCGGGGTCATGCAGGATTTCTCGATGTTGAGAGTTAATCCTAAGTGCAGAAAGAGATTGGTGCAGGCGTTGGAGGATGAGGTCGCGCCTGTCGCTGAGGGAGCTTTCACCAGCCAGTCGTCGAGGTAAGGGAAGACCTGGTGACCCATTTGACGTAGGAAGGCTGCCACAGGAGAAAGGCACTTCGTGAAAATCCGCTGCGCGGATTTGAGGCCGAACGGCAGCACTTTGAATTGGTAGTGGCGTCCTGCCACCTCGAATCTTAGGAATTTTCTGTGCCCTTTGAGAATTGGGATGTGGTAGTAGGCATCCTGTAGATCCAGGGATGTCATGAAGTCTCCTCTTTCGAGGATGCCTAGTATTTCTTGGATCGTCACCATCCTGAAGGGCTCTGAGGTCCAGTATGGGCCTCCACTTTTTCCCCTTTTTGCGAATAAGAAAGAAGCGGGAATAGAATCCCTGTCCTCTTTCAGACGAGGGGACCATCTCGATCGCTCCCTTCGTCAACATCGCAGATATTTCCAGGAGCAAAGGCCGCAGGTGTTTGTGTGGCAGTTTGCGTGGCGGTGTTGGAGGTGGGATGGTGATGAATTCCAGGGAATGGCCGAATCTTATTAGTTGTAGTACCCACCGATCTGTCGTTATGAGATGCCAATTGTGTAGGAAATGGGTCAACTTTCCTCCAATTTTGAATGAGGGAGATTGTGGCGGGACTGGCTGGAGCAATCGGTCACTGGCGTCCGCCAGTGCCCCTCCTCTGGTTCTTTCCACGGAAGTTCGATCTACCATACGAAGATTGGCGACTCTGCTGTTGCTTCTGCGGGTACTGCGATTTGTTTTGGTATGAATATGAGGATCTATTCTGGAATGACCCCCTGTAGGAGGGTTGACCTCTGGACCTGTTGCCCCGAAAGGACTGGTTTCTAGCCTGCAGCGTACCCAGCGCCCTAGCCGTATCGGTGTCTTTTTTGATGTTCTGGAGCGCTTCATCAATTGTGGCTCCGAAAAGATGTTGGCCGTCAAAGGGCATGCCTAGCACCTTCGTTTGCACTTCTTGCCTGAATGAAGTAGCCTTAAGCCAGCCTTGGCGCCGCAGGACCGCGGCTCCAGCTAATTGGCGAAAGCCAGTCATGGCTCCATCTATGGCAAAATCTATGATTTCCGCTGCCGAGGCTTGACCTTCTGAGAGCAGTGCCTTGACCTCGTCTTGCATTGTATCAGGTAGCTCCGCCAAGTAAGGGACTATGTCTTCCCACAGTTGGCGATTATAACGTCCCAACAGGGCTATAGAGTTGGCGACTTTGATAGTCATGGCTGACGTAGTGGTAAACCGTTTCCCGATGGTATCCAACTTTCTTCCCTCTTTGTCCGGTGGTGCTGACAAGGGAGAGGAAGGGTTGCGGGAATTCTTCTGAGCTGCCTGGGTCACCACTGAATCCGGTTTCGGGTGCCCATGGAAACAAACTGCCGCCTTGGTGGGAGCTTTGTATTTCTTGTCCAGCCGTGGGATCACTGCCGGTATGGAGGCCGGTGTAGCCATCAGTTTCTTTCCCTGGTCCCAGAGAAAGTCTATAATCGGAATTGCTTTAGTGATCTTTTTTGTCTGCTCTTTAAAATCATACAAGAAACATTCTGTTTCCGTTGATTCCATGTCCATGTGGAAACGTTTTGCTGCCCGTTCCATTAACTTATGAAACCCGCCAATGTCCACTGGCGGAGAATCCGACTGGCGTGGTTGGGGTGAAGCTGGGGATGGCGCGACATACTCGTCGTCTTCGTCCTGATCCGTGTGACCCTCAGGGACTTCGCCCTCTTCCATCTCCTCAGCTTCCTCCTCTGAGGATTCCGCCACTTGAGGTGAGACTGGCTCATGGGAGGCCTGCGGAGGTGGTCGCGTCTGTCGTGGGGCTGCCGGAGGAGCAGATGCAGCCGGTGTAGGGCCCCTATCCTCAGCCGCCCGTGTCTCGGGGAAACGCTGCTTGTAGTCCTGGATGAGAAGTTTAAGGTCATCCACGATGGACACAGAAAGGCACACCACTGGGGTCACTTCCGTCCGTACATGTGCTCGGAAAGAGTGTTCCTGGTAGGTAAACTCCTCTTGTTCCTCATGTTCCTGGTAGGTAAAGTCCTCTTGTTCCTCATCCGTGCTTTGGCATTTCACGTGGAGGTCTGAGATGGACATAGCTTGAGTCGAAATTTCCTCTTCCGATTCCTCACTCTGGAGAAAGTCAGAAGGTAAGTGGCTCTGCACTTTGCTTGGGGATGTCGTTTCCAGCGTGATCAGCTTCTTTGACATGCGCGGAGGTGTCGGCGGGGGCCGCGTCCATGACGACGGTTCCACTAGCTTGGACTTCATCCATGGTTCCGCGTTGTCCCTGGTCGTAGACGACCCTGCCGTCGACGGTTTCGTCGTCGACGGCATGTTCTCCGTCGTCGGTGGTGCAAGCGACGAGATTTTCGTCGTCGTCGTCTTCGTCGACGACGCGGCCGTCGTCGACGTCCTCGTCGACGATGCACTCGTCGACCATACATTTCTCGTCGACGATTCAGTCCTCGTCGACGTCTTCGTCGTCGATGGTCTTGGTGATGCGCCTTCCGTCGACGGCGGGCTTCTCGTCGTCGACGGCCCTGGTGTGGTCGTCGATGGGTTCCTCGTCGACGGTGTTATCGTCGACGATGGGTTCCTCGTCGACGGTGTCATTGTCGGCGGTCCCGATTTTGACGTCGATGAGCTCTTCGTCGACGGGGTCGTCGTCGACGGCCCCAATTTTGTCGTCGATGGTGTTTTGGTCGACGACGGTTTCGGCAGTATGACAGATGGGATGGGCCTACCTGCCGACGACGATGATGGGGTGGTCGTCGTCGATGCGAGGACTGACGACGCCGTCGTCGTCGACACCGTCGTCGTCGTTGTGGAGACGGCAAGTGGTGTCACAGCTTTCTTTTGCGTGGAAGATGGCGCAGGCTTGGTGGCTGAGTGCGCAGGTTTCTTAAAGGCGTGAGAGCCTGTTGCAGACACTGAGGAGGTCGTAGATTTTGCCTCTGAAGATTTCTTTTGCATCTTCATAGGAGGAGTGTCTGAGGGGCCAGGGGGGTCCCCCCTTGGCCTCTTGAGGGAGACGTCCGAAGTCATGGAGAAGCTGCCCTCTGAGGACACCACATCGTCCCTCTGTTTCAGCCTGTCCAGCCAAATGAGAAGTCGGCCTTCTCTATCCCTCAAGGTCTTATTAGGGAAAGAGCGACAGATTTTGCAGTCCTTGGGGACGTGGTCTGGGTAAAGGCAATATAAGCACAGGTCGTGCTTGTCCTCCACATGGAGCCTTTTCTTCCCACATGAAGAGCAGGCCCTGAAAAGGGCTTTCTTCTGGGATCCAGACATTCCTTGTAAAAAGGTAAGGAAAGACAGCACTTACTGCTAGAGAAGAGTCTGAAATATCTCAAATGAAGAATATGAGAAGGCAATCCTGTTTCCAAGTGAAGAAGTAGTTGTAGAAGATATCCTGAGAAGAGCTCAGGCTGGAGACTCCCTAGCACAACGTGCGGTAGAAAATCTGAGAGACTGAGGCTCCTGCAGGGAAGGTTCTAGAGGGAGGTGATAGCTGATTGGCTGGCTCTAAGAGTTTGGTCCTTTTTGCATAAGGACAAGGATAGGCTACTAAGGTGAGGCCCTTAGGCCTATTTTTCTTTATGTATGTCTATAGGACATTACTTTTTCATATACCGGAGGCTCCCGTCTCGACGACGGGGATTGATTCAGGCATGTGAATCTATGAAAGACACCCCTAATACTGGATAAGCTGGAATCCGGGATCAACCAGTAGTCAATCCTGGTGTGTATATCGTGGTACCCAGAGTAGTGAGTATAGCTTCCCTGTTGTGGATTACGTGATCGCCAGGCATCCTCCAGGCTTAGCCGCATCATAATGCCTTGTAGTTCAACCGCCGCCGCCGCAGGCTTGCGGTGCGGGCCAGCAGACCTATCAAGGGTGGGGTCCAGTGTGAGGTTCATATCTCCCCCCCCACCAAAGGTCGGTAGGGTTATAACATCGGAGTTTACTCGCTAACTCTTTGTAAAACTCGGGGGAGTCGAAGTTGGGACCGTAGGTGTTGATGATGACTAAGGACACACCCAATCCAGTGCATCTCGAGATTACATAGCGGCCCTCCGAGTCAGCCTCTAGGGTTTGTTGAGTCAGTTTGGATTTGAGGTTCATCCATGTCATGACACCCCTGGCGTGTGTAGTAAAGCCCGCAGCCGCCACATTACCTTTTAGTCCCCTACAGTGTAGCATCTTACTATCCATAGGGAGGTGAGTCTCCTGAATCAAGGCCAGATCTTTACTGTGTCGCTGCAAGTAACTTAGCACTTTACGCTCTTTTCTGTGATTATTCAGACCACGCACATTCCACGTGAGCGCCCTAAGTCTGTTAGCGCGCGTATTGTCTTTGTCATCTGCCATCGCATTGGTTTCGCTGCATTAGCTCTCTTGGAGTCTAAATTGGTTGTGTGATCACTCTGCGTATCGCGTTTGCCCCTAATGTGTGTTATGCTGTGTTGTGTGCTGCGTGTATTTGGTTGCGCGGAATTCAGTGTGTCTACCATAGGACAGTGAATTTTCACCCCTTCCATTTCTCCACCCCCCCCCCATCCGCAACAGACCAACCCCAACCTGGCCTAAGTCAATACCCCTACCCTCCCCCTCCCACAGCAGACCAACCCAAACACGGCCTAGCATGATAAGACATCCACCCGCAATCATTTAAAAAAACCTCAAATAAGCCCCCTCAGGGACTAATAGTGCATACAGCGCTAGGGCCAAGATTGCCAGTGAAACAAGAAAGGCTGTCGTTGCAAGTGTGCATCAATATCGCCCCTAGTGCCATCACCACAAGTATATAAATCATCTAGAGCTATACATCAATCGTTATTTCTCCCAGGCTTCTCTCAGCAGTCAAACAGCCGCCCCGCCCACCGCGCTCAGGCAGTCCTTGAGAGAGCACCGCATCCGAGGGGGTGTGCCGTCGCTACGCATGCAGCCGCATGTCGCTTAATGTCATACAATAAATGTTGAAATGGAATGTTCTCACCAAATCGTAGTGCAGTTTATCACTAGAAGGAGCCTCAGAACTACGTTGTCCTTATCCGCCTAGTTAGAGCAGTGCCTCATGGACACAGACCACGGCTCCAAGTCCAATGCTGGGTTTCTCATCGCCCGGACCGAGAGCGCGATCCTCAGGGCGAGTGAAACCCCTATTCCTGGTCGTCCAGCCGGCTACTCTGTTCCTCCGCGCCGTTCGGGCTCCTCGGATTGCTTTTCTGTTCCTTGGTCCATGTTTTTAGGGCCTTTTGCAGGTCTTTCGTGTCCGTGAAAAAGTGGGAATGGCCCTGACGATTAATTCGCAACTTCGCCGGGTAGAGCATGGCGTAGTCCAGACCGAGGTCTCGTAGTTGCTTTTTTGTAGGGAGCGAAGTGTCTGCGCTCTTCTTGCACTTTCGCCGTAAAGTCTGGGTACAGCGAGATGTCAGAACCCTCGTATTGTAGCTTCCCCTTCTCACGAGCAATCCGCAACGCCGTGTCCCTGTTTTTATAATTTAGTAATTTGGCAATGATTGGTCTCGGAGGGGCTCCCGGACGGGGGCAAGGACCCTGCGTACGATGCGCCCTTTCTACTATAAACATGGGTGAGAAGACATCATCCCCCAACAGTGTAATCAATAGTTTTTCCACAAAGAGCTCCATTTTTCCTGCGTGGGTTGTCTCTGATATACCCGTAATGCGTATATTGGATCGCCGGGAACGGGCTTCTAAGTCCTCTGACTTATCCTGTATGACCTGAAGCAGCTTGTCAAGTTGTTTGTGGTCTTTATCCAGCCCCGTCTGCGCCTCCTCAGCTTCGGTCAGGCGCCTCTCCGCCATGTCAAGTCGCTCCGCGTGCTTGTCCACCCTCTCTGACATGCGGTCCATTCTATACGTCAGGGCATCAAGCTTGGTCCCTATAGATGCCATACTTTCCTGCAGGCCCTTCTCCATTGTGACCAGGTGTTCTTTGATATCAGAGTAGATCGTTCCTTCCGAGCCTTTAGTCTGCTGCGCAGGGTCCGAGAGCTTAGTTTGGGTCTTATCTCCCTTTCCCATGTTGCCACGTAGATTGCAGCAGCCCTAGGCCGCTCACCGCAGCTCAGAAGACAGGCCTCTCCTCAGGGACCACGCCACACTCTGCCCGCCCGATCCCAGCCAGCTCCCCCATGGCGTCGCACAGCAGGAGTCCACCAGGGCCGCATGGTTCTCACCTTAGCAAGGAACAGTGAACTGTGCTCTTTCGCGTTTACAGGCTCTCTCTACGTCGACGTTCCGCAAAGACCAGTGGTGTGGAGGCCCCCTCGAGCAGCGTCCAGCAGAGAAGGGGCTACTACCAGCCAGTGAGTCGCCTCCCAGTGTGATAGTGTGGTTCGTCAGTAGTTAGCAGCAGGGAGGTCCACTCTCAGCTGCGCCGCGTCTCATGACCCTTGCAGCAAAAAAAACACACAAACCAGTGTATAGCCAGGAGTGTTAAGGGTCCTGCCCAAACCAGCACCACAGCGGGGCGTCGTTCCGTAGGCCAGGCGGCCCTCCAATCTTCAGTTTATGGCCAAAGGGGGGGGGGCCTAAGTCCAGCAGCCCCATGCTCCCCAGCAGTCTTGCTTGCGCTTGTGGGCTCGGGCACAGACAGCGCCACAGGCTGTATCAGGTCAGGCCACCGTAGCGCCGGAGTGCGCCGAAAGTGTGCAGTCCCTCCCGAGGCGCAGCAACGTTTCCAGGCCGATGTGGGTGATAGGCCCTCAACCGGGCAGTCAGTGCGCTGGGTAGCCACACGCAGGGTGACGCACGCCAGGCCGCCTGCAAATTGAGGTCCCCGGTCTGTGGCCCAGCTCCCCGGTGGATTCGTCTCAGCTCCTGCTATGCTCAGGCTGCACAGAGTCTTCAGAGTCTCCAGCGGCCGCCGTCGGAGGTGTCAGCCGCTGTGTGCCTCCGTTTTGGGGTCTTTTTCTCCGTGTGATTAGGATTATTTGCAGATTTTGTAGGTGATGGCGCAGAGCTCCTCTATCAGGCGACCGCCATCGGTGCCAGCAAGCTCCGCCTCACCGAATGTGGAAGTATTTTTAGTGATTCCACAACATTAATGAATCCAGCGAACACACACAGGGGAAAAAACATTCAAGTGCAGTGTATGTGTGAAGAGATTTAGGTGCTTATCAGAACTACGAAGACTTCAGCAATCACACACAGGGGAAAAACCCTTCAAGTGCAGTGAGTGTGAGAAGAGCTTTAGGCAGTTATCAAACCAACAAAGCCATCAGCGAACACACACAGGTGAAAAACAGTACCATTGCAATGAATGTGACAGTGCATTTATTGACTCTTCATCATTAAGGATTCATCAGCGAACACATAAAGGGGAAAAACCATTCAAGTGCAGTGAATGTGCGAAGTGCTTTAGTCAATCAGCATACCTAAAAGAGCATCAGCAAACACACACAGGGGAAATACCATTCAAGTGCAGTGAATGTGCAAAGTGCTTTAGTCAATCTGCAAAGTGCTTTAGTCAATCAGCACACATAAAAGAGCATCAGCGAACACACACAGGGGAAAAACCATTCAAGTGCAGTGAATGTGCGAAGTGCTTTAGTCAATCAGCACACATAAAAGAGCATCAGCGAACACACACAGGGGAAAAACCATTCAAGTGCAGTGAATGTGCGAAGTGCTTTAGTCATTTACCAGACCTACAAATACATCAGCGAACACACACAGGTGAAAAACCATACCATTGCAATGAATGTGGAAGTAGCTTTAGCCATTGCTCTGCATTAAGGACTCATGAACGAACGCACACAGGGGAAAACCCTTCAAGTGCAATGAATGTGTGAAGAGCTTCAGTCAGTTATCGAACTTACAAACACATCTGCGAAGACACACTGGGGAGAAACCATTCAAGTCCAGTGAATGTACAAAGTGCTTTTATGGTCTCTTCAAAATTAAAGATTCATCTGCTAACTCACTCAGGGGAAAATCCATTCAAGTGCAGTGAATGTGTGAAGAGCTTTAGTCCATTATCAATTCTACGAAGTCATCAACGAACACACACTGGGGAAAAACAATACAATTTCAAAGAATGTTGAAGTAGCTTTAGTGATTCCTCAAATCTCAGGATTCCTCCAAGAACACACACGGGCAAAGCCATTCAATCGCACTGAATTTGTGAAGAAATTGAGTCACTTATAAGGCCTTCAAAGACATCAATGAACATAGACAGGGGAAAACATTTAAGTCAGTGAATGTGTGAAGAGCTTTAGTCAAATACCAGACCTACAAACACAAACAAACACACACTGGGGCAAAACCATACCATTGCAATGAATGTGGAAGTAGTTTAGTTAATCTTCAGAAGCTATAATAGAAAACATCCCGGGGGTTGGGGTCCTGCAGAGGTAAGAGCCCCTTCCCTAAATAAATAAGTACAGCCCTGGGGGTGGGGTCCCCAGGGCCTATAAAGGCTCGGGGAGTGGAGCTGCACAGAACACCCTAAATAAAAAGAATTCAAAAAAGAGTAAATGAGATGCATAAGCCACACATTTATCATGTATTGCTCCTTGAAAGAGTTCCCTATAATGCCCTGTAGGTGTTTTTGAGTATATTTTTGCAGCTTGGGTGCTCCAAGAAGGCAGAGGGGGACTACAAAGCATGTTAGTAACGTTGTGGGGGGCTGCATTCTCCTCAGGAAATGATGCACTTTATAATGTTTTGTAGTTTTTATGCTGTCCCTAGAAAGTTATTTATTATTCCCAATCTCAAAAAAGTGGGTTTTAGGCGGGTGAGACCAGCTCTTATCTTTTTACCACTCCTCTCTAATGGCACTGTTTTGCATACGCTTAACTTTTTACGGGTCGCTGTTAGACTCAGGTCAAACTGCAATTAACTTCTGTACTGTAATTCATGAATTTGTATCTTATGTTTTGATTAACTTGGACATATTATATTTGTCAATCTGTAACTTGGAAGATGTTTCATCATTTTGTATATGACTTTTATGGTTTCTTTTATAAAACCGAATAAAGTTTGTTGATAATAATCACTAGGGGATTCATTTACAGGGTAGCGTGGTATCCCTCACAATAACTCCAGGAGTCACAGTCCACACAATGTACATGCGTTGTTCCCCCTACTTCCAACCTTACATATACCCCCAATCACCTGCCCAAACCTCTCCCTGCTGATGCCAATGTCGTACTCCGTCAACCCGCAGACCATATTTTTGGCCCCTTTGAAAGTGCCCATACAATAAAAATGCTGCAGTTGTAAATACATATCAACTACCATTTGTTGTGTTTGAAACATTTTATTGAATAATGAGACCTAATAATCATAAAATTATTAAAGCAAAACAATCAGTTGCTATACACATGAGACAAAAGTTGTACATAAAAATCAACATACTTTAACACAGCAAAGTTATGTAGAGCACAATTCTTAATTTCGGGCAATCTTTAAAGTTCAACAATAGAAACGTTCATAAAGAACAGGAAAGGAAAGAAAGAAGGTGGGATACAGTGGTTTCATTAATGTAATGCTTCCTACATATAGAAAAACAAATTCTAATTATTTTCCTTAAGCAATAAAGTCCTCACATTAAAATACTAAGAGAAATCTATTGAACAATGAACATTTCATATGTAATTAGAATTCAATTTGAATATTTTAACCTCCTCAGCATTTTTTGACTCATGATTACAACCTGAATGCTTTCTGGAAAGGAATTGCCTCATGGGGTCAAAATCACATCTTTTCCAACAATAGGATTCAAATGATAAACTTGAATTTCAATTCAATTTATTGATTTAGGCCTTTTTGGAGATCAACAATTTTAAATATATACAAAATCCATACACTTTTGTAAAATTATCACCTAAACTTGAATTCAATCCACTTTTTGATTAAACACTTTCCATTCCAGCAAGCATCACAGGACCACTTGTTGTTATCTTCCCCATTAGTGATAATGTTTCGGTTGGCAACAACAATAAATATGTTTAGAATTTTACCACGAAAGCAAAAACATGCCATTTCAGAATCATGGAGCACAATAAAATGTAGGAACAGAAGGGCATCTTTAGGTATAGCATTCATTGAGGTTTGACCAGGCTAGAAACTAGAATTCCTGAACTTTTGGACATTTAAATGTCATATTTTAATAGAGTTCAAACAGACCCAGCACGAGCTCCACGAAAAATAGAAGATGAGTGAATTGTACTTAGAGAAAATCTGCTGATAAGTAATCCATTGATGTAAAATACAGTGGTCAGGCAATGCTTGTGGATCTAATCTATTCAGATTTTAACTCCATGGTTTGTTCAATAAATTGACTGAGCATAATACTTGAAGGTCCATCTCTAAAAACAGTTCTATTACAGTTTTAGTTTCGATAACACTAATATAGAACATTGATAAATAGATTTTAAAAGCCATGGGTGAAATTGATCCTTGGTCTAAATCTAGATGTGAAATAATTTCTATTAAAAAAAAGAAGACTTAAAACTAACTAAGCTAGACGTGACTTTATAACTGGTAAATGTTTCTAGAGTTTTAGTATATATAAACAACTCCTTTTTTCTATGGTGTGTCATAAAATTGATGCTCAAAATTTGGGTAAGAGTACATAATGTCAAAAAATTCAATACTGCTTTTAGATCAATTTATTTTTGAAAGCTTGAAGTGAAAGACAATTCTAAGTGGCATTTGCTTATGAGTAGGCGCTAATAACTATTTCCGGATGACAATGTAGTTAGCATTTTTTGTATAAGATGTGTTAAAAGTATGGGTAGGGAAAATGGCTATTTTGGCCAAAGGCTCCCCTTTCTATATGCATGCTAGTTTTAATTTGTAAACAGAATCACAATTTTTTATGTGGTACACTGTAATGTTAGATGAATCTATTTTACCCTTCTGATAAGCAAGGGATGACGATGAACCGTTTTTTCGTCCCTGGTTTTAAATGGATTCAGGTTGGAACAGACAAGGCGTTGGTTGACTTTGCCTCAGATAATGGTTGTTTCCCGCATGCTGCTTTCATGCGACTTAAATCCCTTCAGAGGAAGAGGCGGCTGCATGCCTGCAGATATGGCCAGATCAGTACTTGGCTGTTTAGGTTCTCCAGTTGGGCTAGAATAGAAGCTGGTAAGGGCAGGGGCTTAGCTTCCTATTAGTGCAGCAGGTGCGGTGGCACCAGGTCCCAGATGCCTTAAAGGCCCACTGAACCCTGATAACTGCTGTTTGTCACAGTTCAAACACAGCCCTGAGGGGCCCACAGAACAATGATTATTGCTGTTTTCCACAAACCAAACAGAGGGCAGGGGTCACATTTCCTTTCTTACCTTGAGGCCCAGGGCACACTGGCTAGGCCACTGGTTAAGGATGAAGAGGGGAGGAGGTGGAAAGACAGATGGATTATTTAAACAGCTCGACGATGACTTCATGCCTGGGTATTACAGTATTCATCGCAATTAAAGACTGAAGCAGGAATAAATCTCATAATATAGGAAGGCCTATGTACAAATGCAGCTCGATCACACAGGTCGGGAACGCCTAATGGCTTTGAACTTAATAAAGCCACATTAATCACTGGTCTTGAAATGCAAATGGCAGTATTAGGCACACAGAGGTGTAATCTACGTAATCTCATTATGTTCAGGGTGCGGGAGGGTGTTTAGGGAATAAAGCACTTTGACAAAAACATTTCCGCCACCTTAGAAATTCAATCTTCCTTGACCTACCCCAGTATACAAGTAGTACCACATTCTTTGTATACCTGAATTAAATAGGCACAGAAAATTTACCATATTTAAAGACCCAGTTCAGAATTACATGGAAGGTGCACTGTCCCAGACTACACAATGGTGCAGTCTTCGGCGGGTGCTGTCATCCCACACAGGGGGAGTACACCAAATTATGCTGGAAAAAACACGTGGTGCCCCAACGTAAGCGCAGTTGTAAACCACCATTCTGCTTACATAGTAAAGCACCTGGCAGCTATGAGATGAGGTGGCACGTTTCCCCTGCAGGTGGTTGGGGTCTGTCACCATCCTGTCAGGTGGGGGGTATACAATCAGTGCGCCTCCTTACTGCTTGTCTCCCTCCGCCACGCAATTTCATCACAAATCTCATCCCCTTTTGGCTACAGTCGGGTTTTTCAACACTGCCAGTGCCAGACCCTGCTGCAAACCCAACAGGTCTCCCAGTTCTTTCATGGCCATGGCACATAAAGGCAACATCTAGGACATCATGCCACTGAGTGACCTGCCTATACAACTGGTGCAGCTGCAAAACCTGTTTGTGTCCTTCCAGACGCTGACTCACCCTATTGTAGGCAGAATCCAACATTTTCTCCAGTGAATTAGATCATGCCAGTGGCAGACCTTTCTCCCTATTCCACCCAGACTTAACAGTGGTGACGGATGTATCACTTCTGGGTTGGGAAGGCCATATGGGAGACAGAGACTAGGGAACCCTCATCACCGGCAGAGACGCAACTCCACAACAAGCTGTTGGAGTTGCGAGCATTTCACTTGGCGGTGAAGGTCTTCCGGCCCACCATCACAGGAGGGCTGGTGCAGCTTCTCACAGACAAGACAGTCAATGACGATGGCCTCATTAGGAAGTGTCACACTTGAACTTGTTTGACAGCGAGCCGAGGATTCACCTGCTGCAGTTGTTTGGTCCGACGAACGGGCACTGGAACGGCTTAGTTAAATGTGAGTTCCTCCCAGGTACAGTGCCCAGAGATACAGAAGAATCCTTACTGGGTTGTATTGAATATAGTTGAGAAGCATATTGGAGAGGCGGCGATCTACCGTCCTGATGAGACCATGGTAATTAACTGGAACGGTCAAAACATTGACTATACAGGAATTATTTCATATAAATTATGTCTTCTAAGAATCGCCTTTGCATAACTTGTATTGTACGAAAGTATTTTCAGCCCTGTTTTTGTGTACAAAATGTGGATCGGACGGTTTTATCATCATATCACTTTCATCTTGAGCACTGCGCAGTCATCACTCAACACTTTATATATACACTTGCTGCTGAGAATACAATTAGAATTTTTGGAAATGAAAAGGCCTCATCTGAATTCTAATCATGATAAAAATTGTGAATTAATATCTGTCCAGGGCCTGCATATGTGATACAGACCTGTGAGATAATGAACTCATAGGCCTCTGTAGTTGTACACAGTGCGCATGGGAAGTGCTTCTATGCGTCTACGCTTGTCACTTCTGGAGCAGAATGATGTCGACACTGAGCTGCATGATGTCTCCTACTGCATGCAGCAGGACTGCTTTAAAGTTTGAGGATCCATTCTGGTGTGTGGGGAATATTCACACGGTAAGGAATCTGCAGGTAAAGGAGTATCCACCAGAAAGAGCGTTACCGAAGGCAATGAACTGGTTTGTTATGTTTTCCTGCTGTTGTATATTATCTCATTCTGGGTGGTGAACTCAGCGGAGCTCGTAGAGTTCCTAAAAACTCTGCTCCATGGAGCGTAGTAAGGTTTTTTTCAATGCTCACGCTCTTCAACGTCATGTGCTGGAGCAAGGAAAATCCACCACCTGACGAGATTTTTGCCTTGCTCGCGCTCGCCAAGGTCTAGTTGGCGAGCAAAATCAACCTCCTGGCGAGATTTCTCAAAGTTGGTCGTCGGATTTCTCAATGCAAGTGGGCGCGGCAGGTCACAACCACTCGCATTGAGAAACCTTCCTTCACATTGACAAAGCTGCAGCTCGAGTAGAAGCAACTGCACCCTCTTGTGCTGCACATGGTGCCTTTCGCGATTATTTTTACAGGGCGGGACAAACACCCCTGGATCAAAATCACCAAGAAGGGCATGACCCTAACACACTCCGCTGCTCGCGGAACTCCGAGTAGAGCGCCAGAGTTTTTTTTGTCACTTTGCGGGATTTCTTCATTGAGGAACTCTACCTATGCTTAATCTTATCATGAAAATATAGATATCAGTCATATGTTAAGAAACAAGGGTGAGTAGAAGCCTTTTGGGTGGAGTAAAATTTAAGACATTAATATTGTGATTTTTTTGGCAATTAGTTGATTTTTGCAAGCACTAACACTTCTCTGTGTAAAGTAAAGACCTTGAGACTTTTGTAACTTTCAGATATTCAAATTGTGGATTTTGTTGCAATTAAAAAAACTTCAAGGCCTGAAATTTCTTTGGAGGTTGCATGCGGGCAGCCTAAGTTATTCTGCAAGAGTTTCTTGATGAATCCTATTGCAACTTCAATATGTGCTCTCTCATGTAAAATCAGGTTGTTAGAAGCTTTTCTGCATCTTAAGATACACCTTACTTTTCACCTCATGTGGATGCATTTCTCAAGTTTAGTGAGATCTCCTTTCTGAGTATAACGTTTCTGGCTTTCCCCTCCTGTATAAGGCTTTAGTCCAGTGTGAATTCTCTCATGTGAAGTGACATTGTATTCGTGATTAAACCTTATCTGGCATTCAGAACACACATAAGGCTTTTTTCCCGCGTATGAGTTCGCTCATGTCAAGTGAGAAGTGATTTGTAACCAAAACTTTGCTTGCATTTCTAGCACTCATAAGGTTTTTCCCCAGAGTGGGATCTCTCATGAAGCATAACACTGTCTTTCAGATTCAAGCTTTTATGGCATAAGGATTTTCTCCAGTGTGGAGTTTCTCATGGTGAGATAGTGTTTTTCTCTGCAGCTTTTCTGGCATTCAGAGCACTCATAAGGTTTTCATCAGTATGGAGTCGCTTATGGTTAGTGAGGCTGTGCCTTTCAAATAGGAATTTCTGGCATTCACAGCGTTGGTAATGTTTTTTCCCTGTGTACGTCTGCTCATGTAGAGTGAGATTGAGTTTAAAATTGATGCTTTTCTGCCATTCTGAGAACTTAATTATTTTGATGGCGTGTTTTCTTATGGCGCTTGTAACCATCTTTACCTCTGAATCTTTTCTGACATTTAGAGCACTGATAATTTTTTTTCTCCAGTGTGGATTCTCACATGTTCAGTGAGATGAGATTTATAGCTGAAACATTTTTGGCATTCGGAGCACTGATAAGGTTTTTTCCCAATGTGGATTCTTATATGCTTAGTGAGACTGCTTTTATCACTGAAAGATTTCTGGCATTCAGAGCACTGATAAGGTTTTTCCCCAGTGTGGGTTCTTATATGCTGAGTGAGACTGCTTTTTTGAATGAAACATATCTGGCATTCAGAGCACTGATATGGTTTTTCCCCAGTGTGGGTTCTAATATGATGAGTGAGCCTTTTTTTGTCAATGAAATATTTCTGGCATTCAGAGCACTGATAAGGTTTTTCCCCAGTGTGGGTTCTTATATGCTTAGTGAGACTACTTTTTTGAATGAAACATATCTGGCATTCAGAGCACTGATAAGGTTTTTCCCCAGTGTGGGTTCTTATATGATGAGTGAGACTTTTTTTGTCAATGAAAGATTTCTGGCATTCAGAGCACTGGTAAGGTTTATCCCCAGTGTGGGTTCTTCTATGCAGAGTGAGATTGCTTTTGTAAATGAAACATTTCTGGCATTCAGAGCATTGATAAGGTTTTTCCCCAGTGTGGGTTCTTATATGCTGAGTGAGACTACTTTTTTGAATGAAACATATCTGGCATTCAGAGCACTGATAAGGTTTTTCCCCAGTGTGTGTTCTTATATGACGAGTGAGACTTTTTTTGTCAATGAAAGATTTCTGGCATTCAGAGCACTGGTAAGGTTTATCACCAGTGTGGGTTCTTCTATGCAGAGTGAGATTGTTTTTGTAAGTGAAACATTTCTGGCATTCAGAGCATTGATAAGGTTTTTCCCCAGTGTGGGTTATTGTATGTCGAGAAAGACTTCTTTTGTCACAGAAACATTTCTGGCATTCAGAGCACTGATAAGGTGTTTCCCCAGTGTGGGTTCTTCTATGCTGAGTGAGACTGGATTTTTGACTGAAACATTTCTGGCATTCAGAGCACTGATAAGGTTTTTCCCCAGTGTGGGTTAATGCATGTCGATATAGACTCGGTTTGATACTAAACCTTTTCTGGCATTCAGAGCACTGATAAGGTTTTTCCCCAGAGTGGATTCTCATATGCTCAGTGAGATAAGATTTACGCCTGAAACTTTTTTGGCATACATTACACTGAGAGTGTATTCCCCCAGTGTGCATTCTGTCAAATTCTGTGAGATAATATTTATGGCTGTATCTTAGTTCACACAGGTAACTTCTTTCCCCAACTTCGGTTATTTTGCCTTGATTGAGGCGGGTTTGAACACTGAATTTGTTCTCACAGTCCGTGTTTTTATAAGGTGTATACCTAGAGTTAATATCTCTACGTTTAGTTTTCTCTTACTTATATGCCACGGTAAGAGTGAACCGGATTTTAGAGTCTGGATTGTTTAGATAATGTTCAGCATTTATCTCTAAAAGAAATTGTGTGTAATCTTCTTAACACTTCAATTGAGCAAAATATGTCTGGAAGAAACCCTGTAACACCTGTTGAAATTGTTCTAGCAGATAATAGTCTTTAGGTTATAGCCTCTCCCGCAGCAAATTATTTTGTGACTGAAGCTTTTCTCCAATCTATTTGTATAGGTTCTTAGCAATACAGTAATAAGGTGTTGCTCTGATATTGAATAATTAAACTGATAAGTATCTTTTTGCACTGACGTAAAGGCAGTAACTGAGGGCGTTAGAATGTGCAGAGTACTATTGTGGATCACCAGTCGCAGGACATCAGTTCCTTTTAACCTTTCTATGTTTGGTGTAAGGTTAAGGTTTGTAGTTCTGAAGACGAGGATTTATTTAAATTACCTATAGCGCAACGGTGCTCCTTTAATCCATTTTTAAATTTAACAGTTTTACATATCACTCACGCACAGCCGATAATGTTGAGGCGATTTACATAGAATTACAGAACAGTACACAATAAAAAAGAAACAATCTGAGATGGTCATGAACACAATAAAGTGGTGAATTTTTAAGGTTGTCCAAAGAGTGAGCAGAGTGGGTCTTGGTGTTCTATCCAGAGGAAGATAGTCTCAAACCTGCGTAACTGGTTAAAAATGGTTGTTGAACAAAGGTGTTTGCTGGATGTCCTTCAGTTTTTCAAAATAATCCTTGTTATGGCACTGACATTCAGTTGCTTAGTGCTAAATCTTGCTTTCTTCGTCGGTAATTTCAATCACCTATAGCATTAAAATTAAGTAGTTAATACATGTACATTTCCAAAAATATTATTTACAAGCCAAATCAATGCAGACTTTTGAAAATGTTGAGCTGTTTTTCAGACAGAGCAGAGTGTAGAATTGTAGCCTGAGAGTACTTGGATGTAGGAGTGAGGATTTGTAGAATTTTCAACATTTTATTAAGTTCACCAAGGATACATGTACCCTATGGAGTTGTAACATAGATTCCCAAAGGCAGATATTAAAGTCATATGGACTGGCACCAAACAGATATTAAAAAAATATATACTATTAATTAATTTGTAATGTAGATTTCTGGGACGGGAATTACTCGTTCACGGACAACAGGTGTTTTCCCCTGCCCTGAGTTACGACCTACTTGTATCTGGTATCCTGACTTTAGATTTGGCCTCTGCCTCAAGCAAATCTATTGTGTGCTGCGAGGACTATGCCTAGAGCTATCCCTCAACTATGGTCCAGAGTATGAATCAAGGGCAATGAAATTAAGGCGTACTTTCATGTGTTCATTTTATTCCACCTGATTATCAGTTGTTAGGTTTTTCTGCACCTGGACCAGGACCCAATTTTTTTCCAGACAGAAAAAGTAGACTGCAAAGACGCATAAGACTCTGGGTGCAGTAGAAGCAGCCAAGACTTAGGCTGTTTTTTTTTTAACTGGGAGAAATACACAATTCTTCCCTCTGTTGGTGTTCACAGTCGTTGTCGGCCTGTGATTCGGCATTGAGTGCAGAGCGTGCCGGGTAGAGCTGAGGGGCCGAACCAAGGAGGAGTTGACGAGCAAGCGGAGCAGAGCCTGGGACGACTGCCCAGGTTTGTTTTGTGACCAGTTCCCACTCCCAAAGGTTTCTCCCGCTTCACCCGCGTCCTGTTATACGGGGGCTTTGAGTTCTACAGATCTGCTGTGGGGGCAGGAACGGCCGCTGCCAGCACCACGGTGCTAAGGCGCTGCTAGTGCTGCTCATGCGGCGGCCGCTGCAGGGGTCAAAGGAGCCTTGGCCTGCTGTGCTGCTGGTGCAGCGGCTGCAGCAGGGCACAGAGGCACAGAGGAGAACAGAGGAGCACAGAGGGCACAGAGGAGCCTTGGCCTGCTGCCTTATTTTACGTATTTACTAAGCATTGAGCAGAGCAGAGCAGAGCGGGGCCGAGGAGTGGAGGGAAGTGCCTGCATCTGCCGTCTGTAGTGGGACTGGCTCTGGATCCCGCTCTTGCTCCTGAACGATTGGCAGCATTCTCCCTTGTACTCTTGTCAGCGATGAATAGCAACGATCAAGTAATGAACAGTGAGTGGTAAGTGACAGGTGGCAAGAGGTGTGTGGCGGGTAGCTAAGGTTGATCGGTCCGTAAGTCGCTGAGCCTTTGGAGTCTGTAATAAGTCTGTAATACAAAATCTGAGAAATTATGCAAAGGGGAAAGTGACAATAGACTTTGGCCCTGTTGAAGCACCCCTCGACCCCTGAATTACTCTTCATGCCTAGACTACAGGCCTAGACTATAGCCCTACCCGGAGCCCGGATATTAATCATTCGATTAATTAAATAATTAATTAAGTAACCAGCAGTACCGGCGGATTCTGTACCATGGTGTGCTTTGCGGGTGTTTTCCCTTGGAGGTATTTGGTGGTGTTTTTGTCCTATCAAAGCACCCTTTGGCCCGTTTGATTCTCTGAAAGAAGCAAGACTTCTTCACCTTAGAGGGTGTATTATGAGGTCAGTAAAGGAACGGCCACCTTTCCCTCCTATCAAAAGGAAAAGAAAAATACAACACACACTAAAACTAGATATGTTTAAAATAAAACAGGCAGGTGACATATAGTCCTTTAAATCATCTAAGGTCCATACATTTGGGAAACTGGGAAAGTCGCCGTCAAAGTTTGATTTTATGAAAGATCCAAATGGTGCTAGGCTAACATTGCTAACTAACCCATGTGATCTTCAAACCCCAATTAAACCACTGAGTAGAACAAATATTATATCCCCTAAGCAAGGAGTAAGTGAACCAGGCCACCATGAGTCTGAAGATGAAGTCGAACGAATGTCAAATTCAACTAAGGACCAAGTCAACCATTGGGGTCAAATAACGGACCTAGAGATGTTAATTATTCCACTTACTGGTCGTTCACATCAAGAGGACCCAAAATGCACAAATCTAACAATGGGAGATACTCAGCAATTACTTCCAACTAGGCAGCCAATGCCAATAGAAGTGAAAGTAAAAATCAGAAATGCTAACGGGATAGGGGAACCATCTAATTTGGGCCAAATAAATCAACCAGAGCAAGAAGCTCCAAATGAACTAAATGGTGGGGTGAAAATCATAAGGGAAGCCAATACCCCACTGAAATCGGATCTTACTCGGATCTTACTCCGTCTAAAACAAATTCAGTTAAAAAACAGGACCAGCCGAAATGTAATCAAAATAACGGATCTCAAATTAATAAGGACGAATACAAGAGCAACCCAGAAACGCTGCAGCGTTGGAGTACTCCGTACCAAAAAGACGTTTTGAATAGTAGTCCACAATTCATTAATTCTTGTGACGAGGGACATGATTTTCAAGGACCACAAAAAGAGAAGTATAAGGACCTATCATTCATAAATGGGCAACACCATAGCCCAGGTACTCAGGTACCAGGAAGTGGGAACGCGGGAGTAATTTGGGATTTATTCTTCAAAACCTCTCAATTAACTCTGGAAGCTTTAACATATCAGTCCAACAAAAAGGAGGACCAAATAGATCTCTTGAGCGCTGCGGCATCCTCTGTTACCGGAATTGAGCAGAAGATAATAAGGCAAAATAATCTAATTGTAAGGGCACAATCTCAGCCAATATCTACGTATGCAGAGTGTAGTTGTGCCCCACTAAGTAACAAACTAGCTACCATTCTGGATATTTTAAAAACAATAATAGACTATGTAAAAGGGAATTTTCCTAATGTGGGAATTCAACCTATCAAGACCGACTGCCCCTCTAAAGATACAATAAAATGTAAACACAATACTGTTGTTGTTAAAGAAAAAATAGATGATAAAACAAAAGATCAAGAAGTGATAAATCTATGCTCAACACAATCAACAATGACAGACGCATCTCCGGAAGTTTATCTATCAAAAAGGCAGAGGAAAAAACAACAGAAAGCAAGAAATAAAGCTTCTAAAAGTATTAAAAAAAAAAATACAAATGCATCAGATATAGTGAGATTGAACACTGCAAACAACCATGACCAAATATCATATTGTTAAGGTGAGGGTAAACAAATGTCTCCAACAAAACCCTTTTACCCTCTATTTAATAAAGATCTATCGGAGGTACAAGCAGTTATGAAAAATAAATGCCTAAACAAGCAAGCTGATAGTATAAAAATTACAGAGTATGGGAAAATTCAGTCCTTAGAAATGCTGCAAGTGGAGGAAAGTAATAAACAGGTGGAAAATAAGCCATCACAATTGGAAACAAATAGAGCAAAGAGTGAGAGTATCAGAGGGGATGAAACGAATAGAGGTTTGTTAAAAACCTGGAAGGATATTAAATTACCACAAGATCTGGAAACCGAAACAAAGCAGTTACATAAACATCGACAATCAAGGTCTCAAACTGTTAATAATCATAATGGAAGGTTAATTGAGCATGCTCAAGCTGAAAATAGCCTGCAACAAATTTAATTAAATAACCCAGATCAAAAAGAAGGAGTGGTGCAGGTAATTTCTACGCCGGAATATAAATCTAGGGGTAATAATGATATCTTGACTTGTGGGAACATATTAAAATTGTGTAATGCAGTACCCTAATTAAAGAAAATTAAATGTACCGACATAGAATCAATTGAATTCCACACATCAAGAATAATAATCGCGAATCAACATTAGTAATTTAGACATCTTCTACTGCCGCCAGCCTTATCATGCAAGAACATAATCTCTTTCAGGAGTGGGGAATAAAAATAACAACCCCCTTTCAACCTTCCTATCCTAGCCCTTTTGTTTCAACAAAATTACAAAATCATAACCAAATGAGAACAGAGAATAATAAGAAATACCCAATATTAAAAAAAACCATAGGTATGACCAACGGGCATCTTTTAAAATCATTAGAGGAAAAAATAGGAGACCTATTATTTGACACTGTCAAATTAGGTTGGCTAACAGCAGCCCTCCATAATGTCAGGCAGGATTGACATCTACAATCTGAAGTTCCTTTAAGGGGGCCAACAATTATGAATGAAAGGGTCAGATTATGTTCGTGGAATATAAATGGTGTTCAAGCAAAGATTCAGAATAACCAATAAGCTACTTTGTGCTGTTTTCAAATCATTTATTTACAAGAGACTTGGGCTTTAGTTCCTTTTAGATGGGAAGGTTATAGGGTTATTACTCATTAGCTATGAGAACAAGTAACTATGGCAGACAGTGTTGGGGTTTGGCTATTTTTATATCAACTGAGCTAAAAATGGAAAGTGAAATGGACGTCCCAAGTCAAAATGATTATCTTATTGTCAAAATACGATACAAGGAACAAAATATAATTAAATCTCTTGTAGTAATCAACGTATATAATTACGAAGAACAATGGCGACCAATTTGATCATTATGATATTGCAGCAACTGGACAATGACACCCAACCTGAGATTATTATTACCGGTGATTATAACATAAATATGCGTTGGTCTTACGATAGAGATGTTGAAATACAACGGCAAAATTACTTATGGTCAATTCCAAGTTTTTCCATCAACACTGGGTATGAGGGAACAAAAGAATGAATACATCGGCAAGACTCTTGTAAAAGAATTAGAAACCATAGGTCTAAGATGTCAAAATGGGCGATTTCCTCAAGATTCGCCAAAAGCATGGACTTTTCAAGCAGGGGATCATAGTGCTAGAATAGATTATACCATAGCATAGTTGAATCTATTTCATAAAATGTTGTCTTATCGGAAAGAGGGACTATATATAAACGACCGCGATCAACAAATATTTGAGTTAAACCTAAATGGCCTAAGATTTGAAAACTATACGACACTTCCGGGAGAAATAACAACAGTAAATTATAAGAAACTTTATTGGTCAGATAACACCAAAGATTCTATTACAAACACTGCGCAGGCAATTGTGGATTTTCACTTCGAAGGAGATTATTCGAATGCTGTCGAAACATGATCTCTCTTCACAAAGCAATTAATTACCACAATCTCAATATTATGCTAATAAAGGTCAGTGGAGGAAAAAACCAGCATGTTCATTGGTGAAAATTTTGTTTGAAAGCCATCAATTAAAAAAAGGACGTAACAGAATCCTGAGATTGGTCAAAAAGTTCGAAGTTAATTAATTTACAGAGTAAAACATAAAAAGATAAATACAGGAGTAAGGAAAATGGTCTGGAAGGACAAAATGCAAGAAAAGCAATAGTTTTGGGAAAAAGCTCTATATGCTTGCAAAAGGAGTAAGTCAAGAGGCTTCTGGATTCTATTAAATAAACTGAGTAGATCTATTAGGAAATCTACTTCATCAACAGTAACTGAATCTGAATGGGTATCGGTCATAGATATGCATTTGAAATGTTTTGTTTTGTTATGCTATGTTTTCTTTTGCTATCCTATGCTTTGTTTTGTTATGCTGTGCTATGTTTTGCTATCCTATGCTTTTTTTTGTTATGCTATGCTATGCTGGGTTTGGTTATGCTATGCTGATGAGGGTGTGTGAGGGTATGTGAGGGTGTGTGAAGGGAGTGTGAGGGTGAGTGAGGGTGAGGGGGTGTGAGGGTGAGTGAGGGTGAGGGTGTGTGAGGGTGAGAGGGTTGTGAGGCTGAGGGGGTGTGAGGGGGGGAGTGAGGGTGAGGGGGTGTGAGGATGAGGGTGTGTGAGGGTGTGTGAGGGTTATGGGGTGTGAGGGTGAGGGTGTGTGAGGGTGAGGGGGTGTGAGGGTGGGTGAGGGGTTGTGAGGGGGAGTGAGGGTGCGTGAGGGTGAGAGGGGTGTGAGAGTGTGAGGGTGAGGGTGTGTGTGGGTGAGGGTATGTGAGGGTGAGGGTGTGTGAGGGTTATGGGTGTGAGGGTGAGGGAGTGAGGGGGTGTGAGGGTGAGGGGGTGTGAGGGTGAGTGAGGGTGTGGGGGTGTGAGGGTGAGGGGTTGTGAGGGGGTGTGAGGGTGAGGGGTGTGAGGGTCAGAGAGGGTGAGGGGGTGAGGGTGAAGGGGTGAGGGTGATGGGGTGAGGGTGTGTGAGGGTGAGGGGGTGTAAGGATGAGGGGGTGTGAGGAGGTGAGGGTGAGGGAGGGTGAGGGTGTGTGAGGGTGAGAGGGTGTGTGAGGGTGAGAGGGTGTGTGAGGGTGAGAGGGTGTGAGGGTGAGGGGGTGTGAGGGTGAGGGTGTGAGGGTGAAGGTGGTGAGGGTGAGGGTGGTGAGGGTGAGAGGGTGTGTGAAGGTGAGAGGGTGTGAGAGGGTGTGTGAGGGTGAGGGTGAGGGGGTATGTTGGACAGGCCCCATGAAGGGTTCGCTCCCTCCCCGCATGACAGGGCCCTGGTACCGGCCTGCCAGGTACTACCCGCAGAAGCAACCCCCAACCCGTCCCCCATGGGACGTCTGCTCCTGGGAATCCCTGTGTCCCTGGCCTGGGCCACCGTCAGCACCCTTGCCCGGGCCAGCCGCCATCTTAGACACTGCGCCACGAGGCCGCGTGGCCTCAGCTCGACCCCAACCCCGGGCCTGGCCAGGTCCCGACATCCCGGCACCACCATCCACCCAGGAGGTGAACGGACCACTTGGCAGGTCAATGGGAGTAAGAAGTGTCGATGGCTCTCTCCCGCCAGGTGCCGATCACCCCCAGCCCCCCCGGGCGCTGGCTCCACCCCCCTGCTGGGTGTCTGGACTCCCTCATCCCGGACCTCCCGACCTCCAAGAGCGAGGGTCCGGACATCAAAGAGTGCCAGACCTATAACTGAGGCAGCCCCAGAACAGGAAGGAGTTGTATCCTGGAGTCGAGAGACACCGCGACAAACTCATCCTTGACGGACTGCTGGCGCTGCCGCAGCCCTGCCTTGTGAACTATTGTCCTGCCTGCTGGCGCTGCCGCGGCCCGTTGCAACCTTCATCCCCATGGGACCTGCTGGCGCTGCCGCGGCCCGGGCAACCTTCTTCCTCGTGGGACCTGCTGGCGCTGCCGCGGCCCGTTGTAACCTTCATCCTCGTTGGGACCTGCTGGCGCTGCCGCGGCCCGTTGCCACCTACGACCTCTTCGGGACCTGCTGGCGCTGCCGCGGTCTGACCCGTCCGAACACCGAGCTCGAGGATTGTGAGCTATCACCGTTCCACCGCCGTACCTACGGGTACCAAGACTGTCCCGCTACCCCCTTCCCTAATAGAGACTAGAATTGAGAGGATCATCGTGTCCAGATCTCAGTGTATCGTAC
Organism: Lissotriton helveticus; assembly: GCF_964261635.1. NCBI lineage: Eukaryota > Metazoa > Chordata > Amphibia > Caudata > Salamandridae > Lissotriton > Lissotriton helveticus. The sequence continues at coordinate 427,015,147 of NC_136058.1, forward strand.
TACCTTACTTCAAGGACTACCTATAAAAGGTGTTACTCTGATCTTCGTGTGGTGTCCATCTGTGGGGGGGAAGTTACTTGTCTGTACGATCGCTGGGGACGGCCCTCACCGGAGGCCTCTCCCCTTGTGCTCGGCCGACCCTCCAGGTCCCCGTCTAACATTGGTGGCAGCGGTGGGATCCGAACCAACGCGTACCGTACAGATAGTAACTCACCCTATGACTAAACCACAATGACGACCAAAGAGAGCGGATCGGCAGAGAAGTTCCAGATGGAAAAGCTAGAGGAATACAGCCACCGAGAGCTAAAACAATTTTGCATGGACTTAGGCATTGCTACCACCGGGCTAAGCACAAAAGAAGACTTCAAAAACGCCCTAGAGGCCTGGACAGAGACGAATACCGCCACACCCCGGGACCTCGAAGCCCCGGAAGTCAACACCACCCTGACGGAAGAACGGAGAACAGGTCCCTCCCGAGAGGAGATCCAGGAGCGGGAAAAAAATAGACTACACGAGCTAGACTTGGCACGGCTCAAATTAGACGGAGAATTGAAGCTGGCGGAACAGAAAATAAACTAAGAACACTTACGGCTCAGAGAAGAGCGAGAGGAAAAACAGAGACAGAGGGATCTCGAAGAAAAAAGACTGGCATACGAACACGAGTGCAAACTAGCCGAGATAGAAATACGCAAACTGAACACAAACCTAGGGGTGCCCGAGCCACCGCGCTCCCCGGGTACTACCGAACAGAAGGTCCACATCCCCAAGGATGTGGTCCGAGAATACCACCGGAACGACGACATACAGCAGTGGTTCAAGGCCTACGAGATCGCCATGACGGCCCACCGGATCGCTCGAAGTGACTGGGGAGCTGGGCTATGGGGAAGATTCGTCAATGAGGGCCGTGATGCCCTGCTGCAGCTTCCGGACCATCAAATGACGTCCTATGACCACATGAAGGCCGCCCTCCTCAGCCGATATGGGCTTACGCCCGAAACGTACCGCCAGAGGTTCCGCAACTGCACCCGGATCCCAGGTACAACTTGGTTGGAGTACGTAAACTATTTCAGCCGAGCCTTCGAGGGGTGGATCAAGGGTAACAACGTAACCACCTACGAACAACTCTTCAATCTCATTGTGTGGGAGCACCTCTCCAACAACTGTTTCGTCGAGCTCAGGCAGCACCTCCTCGACAGTAAAATGACTGAACCACGGCAGCTCGCCACCGAGGCGGACAGGTGGGAGAGCACCCGAGTGGCCCGGAGTGGGCCGAACGAGCAGAACAGATCCAACCAAGGTCATCATCGTCCCCGAGGAGGAGGAGGAGGACCGGGCCGGGGCAGAGACGCTGTCCCGGTCACTCCCGCTAACACCACCCCGCCCCCAGCCGGCCGGGGAAACCCCCCCATGCGCCCGGGTTTCCGAGCCAACGTTACGTGTCACCGATGCCAGCGAGTCGGCCACTACGCCAGTGACCCGACCTGCCCGAAGAACCCGGCTCCCGGGCCCCGCCAGGTGGCGGCCGCCGTCCTAGGAGAAGAACAAGTCCCCGAAGACACTGAAGCATACGAGTCGGAGCAGTTCGAGTGGGAACCTGCCGCCATGACCCTGGCCTGCCTAGGGGGAAGAGACATGGTCCCGCGGACTCCCCTGCCAGCCAACACTCGGAAGTACAGCCAATGGGTGAGCATAAATGGGCGCAAGGCCGAAGCCCTGCGTGACACCGGGGCCAGCGTGACGGCCGTCCGCTGTCACCTGGTGACCCCAGAACAAATCCTGCCAAACGTCCTTTGCGCCGTCCGATCGGCAGACAATTCGGAGAGCCTGTGTCGGATGGCCTGCGTCCCCTTCGAATGGGGAGGAGTGTCCGGCATGCTAAAGGTAACTGTCCGCGACGATGCCCCCGTGGACTGCCTCCTGGGGAACGATCTCGAGAGCTCCCCGTGGGCAGCTGTTGAAAGAAGAGAGCATCTGGGGATGTTGGGTCTCCCGGACTGGGCGTGCGTCACCACCCGGTCCATGGCCACCCGCACCATCCCTAGACCGGAAGAACCCGAAGGGGCAGCACCTCCTCCCCCGATCGCTCCCGAAGAGGACTCCATCCAGACCGACCACCCGGGACCAACCCCAGAGGGGTCCGCACAGCCCCCCGAACTTCCCGACCTGGCTCAGTGGCGTCAAGAAGGGGGGCCCACCCAAGAACAATTCCGGCAGGAGCAAAAGACCTGTCCCTCCCTCGAGGGACTGCGACAGCAAGCGCTCGCCCAGGGCCAAGGAGACACCACCGGGGCCCACTGGGTTTATTGGGACAATGATCTCTTGTACAGCGAGCAGAGAATCGCAGAGCTGGGGGCTGGTCGAGTGCTGGTGGTGCCCCTCCACTTCAGAGACTTCCTGTTGAACTTGGCCCATGATGTCCCCCTGGCTGGGCACCTGGGGCAAGACAAGACCTACCACCGCCTGGTGACTCACTTTTTTTGGCCCAAGATGAGAAATGACGTCTCCAACCACTGCCGGTCCTGCCCGACCTGCCAGGCCAGCGGGAAGAGCGGCCGCAAACTCAAGGCACCCCTACAACCATTCCCCGTGGTGACCACCCCGTTCGAAAGGGTGGGAATAGACATTGTGGGGCCCCTGGACCCCCGAACAGCACAAGGGCATCGCTTCATCCTGGTCCTGGTGGACCACGCCACCCGCTATCCTGAAGCGGTCCCCCTTCGTACTATAACCGCCCCAGTAGTGGGTCGAGCCTTAATGGGGATCTTTTCTCGAGTGGGCTTCCCCCGGGAAGTCGTCAGCGACAGGGGTACGAACTTTATTTCAAAGTATATGAAATCCCTCTGGCAGCAGTGCGGGGTCACTTACCGATTCACAACCCCCTATCACCCCCAGGGAAACGGACTGGTCGAGCAGTTCAACCACACTCTCAAGGGGATGATCATGGGGCTAGAAGAACCCCTACGCCGCCAGTGGGACGTGCTACTACCGTGCCTCCTCTTCGCCTACCGAGAAGTCCCCCAGAAGTCCCTCGGCTTCAGCCCCTTCGAACTCCTGTACGGACACCCCGTTCGCGGGCCTCTCAGCCTAGTGAAGGAGGAATGGGAAATGGCCCCCCTAAAAACCCCTCCAGACGTCTACAAGTACCTCCTGACCCTCCGCAATCAGACCCGGAAATTCAGGGAGATCGCCAAAGCCAATCTTGAGGCCAGTCAAGAGGACATGAAGAAGTGGTACGATCAACATGCCTCCTCCATCAAGTTTGAACCGGGTCAGCAGGTATGGGTGATGTCCCCCATCGAACCGTGTGCCTTGCAGGACAAATGGACAGGGCCCTTCAAGGTGATCGAGCGCAAGAGTCCCGTCACCTATCTCATCGACCTGGAGTCCCCCCGGAACCCCCTCCGGGTTCTCCACGCCAACAGACTCAAACCCCACTTCGTGCGCTCCGAGCTCAGCCTGCTGATGGCCACCGACAGTGGCGCCGAAGGAGACTCTGAGCCCCTCCCTGACCTACTGAGGACCCGTGAAAGAGATGGTTCGGTGGACGGGGTCCGACTCTCCGAGGCCCTGACCCCAGAGCAGCGTCAAGATTGTCGGGCCCTCCTGCTGCCGTTCGCAAACCTGTTCTCCCTCGCACCCGGAGTCACCTCCTGGTGCCTGCACGACGTGGACACTGGGGACAGTCCTCCTGTCCGACACCGGGCGTACCGAGTACCGGATCGGGTACGTACATGCATCCAAGAGGAAGTCTCCAAGATGCTCGCCCTCGGGGTCATCGAACCTTCGGACAGTCCCTGGGCCAGCCCGGTCGTCCTGGTCCCCAAGGCCGCGGCCCCGGGCACCACACCTGAGCTCCGATTCTGCATCGACTATCGGGGTCTGAACGCGGTCACCCGAACCGACGCTCACCCTATCCCCCGAGCAGATGAACTAGTCGACCGCATGGGGGCAGCCCGCTACCTAAGCATCTTCGACCTGACAGCGGGCTACTGGCAGATCGGCCTCACCCCCAGGGCCCAAGAATGTTCCGCTTTCTCCACCCCGGATGGGCACTACCATTTCAGAGTGATGCCATTCGGCATGAAGAACGCTCCAGCCACTTTTCAAAGACTGGTGAACCAGGTATTGGCGGGCCTCGAAGAATTCAGCGCCGCCTACCTGGACGACATCGCGGTATACAGCCGCCACTGGACAGACCACCTCCACCACCTCCGAGAGGTCCTGCAGGCCCTCCAACAGGCCGGCCTCACCATAAAGGCCAGCAAGTGCCAAATCGGCCAGGGGTCCGTGACCTACCTCGGACACCAAGTGGGGAGCGGTCTGGTGGCCCCCCTCCAACTCAAGGTAGCTGCCATTCAGTCCTGGCAACCCCCCGAAACACAAACCGAGGTCCGAGCCTTCCTGGGGCTCACCGGATACTACCGGCAGTTCGTGAAGGACTATGGCAGCATTGTGGGGCCCCTCACGGAACTCACGTCTAAGAACCACCCAAAAAGAGTCAACTGGACTCCCGACTGTCAAGCGGCCTTCGAGAAGCTGAAGGCCGCCATGTGCACCGCTCCTGTGCTCCAGGCCCCCGACTACAGCCGCGAGTTCATCGTTCAGACCGATGCCTCCGACCATGGTATTGGGGCAGTCCTCTCCCAACTGAACACCGAAGGAGTCGACCAACCAGTGGCCTTCATCAGCAGACGCCTATTGCCCCGAGAACAGCGCTGGAGCACCATTGAGCGAGAGGCCTTCGCAGTAGTATGGCCCTCAAGAAGCTCCGGCCTTACCTCTTCGGAACCCACTTCCGAGTACAAACAGATCATCGGCCCCTGCAATGGCTCATGCAAATGCGGGGGGAGAACCCCAAACTATTGCGATGGTCCATCTCTCTGCAGGGGATGGACTTCACGGTAGAGCATCGCCCTGGTCAAGACCACGCCAACGCGGACGGCCTGTCCCGCTTTTTCCGCCTCGACGAGGAAAGTCCCCAAGAGGATGGGTGACTCTCCCCGCCTTCAGCTGGGGGGGACGCATGTTGGACAGGCCCCATGAAGGGTTCGCTCCCTCCCCGCATGACAGGGCCCTGGTACCGGCCTGCCAGGTACTACCCGCAGAAGCAACCCCCAACCCGTCCCCCATGGGACGTCTGCTCCTGGGAATCCCTGTGTCCCTGGCCTGGGCCACCGTCAGCACCCTTGCCCGGGCCAGCCGCCATCTTAGACACTGCGCCACGAGGCCGCGTGGCCTCAGCTCGACCCCAACCCCGGGCCTGGCCAGGTCCCGACATCCCGGCACCACCATCCACCCAGGAGGTGAACGGACCACTTGGCAGGTCAATGGGAGTAAGAAGTGTCGATGGCTCTCTCCCGCCAGGTGCCGATCACCCCCAGCCCCCCCGGGCGCTGGCTTCACCCCCCTGCTGGGTGTCTGGACTCCCTCATCCCGGACCTCCCGACCTCCAAGACCGAGGGTCCGGAAATCAAAGAGTGCCAGACCTATAACTGAGGCAGCCCCAGAACAGGAAGGAGTTGTATCCTGGAGTCGAGAGACACCGCGACGAACTCATCCTTGACGGACTGCTGGCGCTGCCGCAGCCCTGCCTTGTGAACTATTGTCCTGCCTGCTGGCGCTGCCGCGGCCCGTTGCAACCTTCATCCCCGTGGGACCTGCTGGCGCTGCCGCAGCCCGGGCAACCTTCTTCCTCGTGGGACCTGCTGGCGCTGCCGCGGCCCGTTGTAACCTTCATCCTCGTTGGGACCTGCTGGCGCTGCCGCGGCCCGTTGCCACCTACGACCTCTTCGGGACCTGCTGGCGCTGCCGCGGTCTGACCCGTCCGAACACCGAGCTCGAGGATTGTGAGCTATCACCGTTCCACCGCCGTACCTACGGGTACCAAGACTGTCCCGCTACCCCCTTCCCTAATAGAGACTAGAATTGAGAGGATCATCGTGTCCAGATCTCAGTGTATCGTACTACCTTACTTCAAGGACTACCTATAAAAGGTGTTACTCTGATCTTCGTGTGGTGTCCATCTGTGGGGGGGAAGTTACTTGTCTGTACGATCGCTGGGGACGGCCCTCACCGGAGGCCTCTCTCCTTGTGCTCGGCCGACCCTCCAGGTCCCCGTCTAACAGGGTATGAGGGTGAGGAGATGTGAGGGTGAGGGGGTGAGAGGGTGTGTGAGGGTGAGAGGGTGTGTAAGGGTGAGAGGGTGAGTGAGGGTGAGGGTGTGTGAGAGTGAGGGTGTGTGAGGGTGACGGTGAGGGTGTGTGAGGGTGAGTGAGGGTGAGGGGTTGTGAGGGGGAGTGAGGGTGCGTGAGGGTGAGAGGGGGTGTGAGGGTGAGGATGTGTGAGGGTATGTGAGGGTGAGGGTGTGTGAGGGTTATGGGTGTGAGGGTGAGGGAGTGAGGGGGTGTGAGGGTGAGGGGGTGTGAGGGTGAGTGAGGGTGTGGGGGGTGAGGGGTTGTGAGGGGGTGTGAGGGTGAGGGGGTGTGAGGGTCAGAGAGGGTGAGGGTTGAGGGTGATGGGGTGAGGGTGATGGGGTGAGAGGGTGTAAGGATGAGGGGGTGTGAGGGGGTGAGGGTGAGGGTGTGTGAGGGTGAGAGGGTGTGTGAGGGTGAGAGGGTGTGAGGGTGAGGGGTGTGAGGGTGAGGGTGTGAGGGTGAAGGGGGTGAGGGTGAGGGTGAGAGGGTGTGTAAAGGTGAGAGGGTGTGTGAGGGTGAGAGGGTGTGTGAGGTTGAGGGTGAGGGGGTATGAGGGTGAGGGGGTGTGAGGGTGAGGGGGGTGAGAGGGTGTGTGAGGGTGAGAGGGTATGTAAGGGTGAGAGGGTGAGTGAGGGTGAGGGTGTGTGAGAGTGAGGGGGTGTGAGGGTGAGGGTGTGTGAGGGTAAGGGGGTGAGGGCCCCTTAGAGGGGTCCCCTGAAACCTACCAATCCTTGGTGTGGTCATTGACTGGCCCGAGCCAGCCTGCTACCATCAGAGTGTGTTCTGACCTCAGGGGAGAGAGCCTGCGCACTCTGAGACTGAGAATAATGCCTTTCCGGGGTGGAGGTGTTCACGTCGCCCCCTGGATAGGAAGGTCCATCCGTGATGGGGAGCTTCAGAGGTCTTGCCTCCTTTGTAATGTGACCCCAGCCTCTCCTGTTCGAAGGATATGGCCTCTGTCCTGTCCTCACCTCCTTTTTGGCGGCAGGACAGGTGGGAAACCTTTGATAGGAGAGGAGATGTGCCCCCCTCTGCCAACTCCACCTCTCGGGTGCTGGAGGCTAGGTCAAGTACACTTTTCAGTGTCCACCATTATGAAGATGGTGGGACTTATCCAGTTAGGGCTAGGACTGTGTCCTCCTCTCAAAGAAGGTGGGCATGTTAGAGGGCCTAAACACCCAGGCAAAGGGCCCATTGGACACTACCTGTCACTTCCTTGTAACACCCTTAAATCTAGTTTTTAGGTAGCATCCCCAGTCTCTGAACTTCAGTTCCTGACGACCAGGCACTACCGATCTGCACCAGCAGAGAAGATTGCAGAGCTCTACTGTACACAGGTGTTCCAGGACCTTTTGTCTAAAGTAAAATCTGGATCCCCTATGGACTGCTGCCCACCACACGTCCTAAAAGAAGCCTTCACCGGTCTACCGGGTCCAGTCCTCTCTTTTCTGAATGAGTCCCTAGTCCAAGGTTGTGTCCCTAAGGCCTTTAAAGAGGCAACTGTGGTTCACCTTCTGAAGAAATCAAGGGCAGACCCCCAGAACATGTTGAATTACCGCCCAATGTCTTTGCTCCCGTACCTGGCAAAGGTACTGTAGGCTCATGCGGTGAAGTGACTGTCCAATTTTATTGAACAATCCAACTATCTTGACTCACAACAAGCTGGTCTTCAGCCTGCCCACTCAATGGAGATCATAATTCTGGTGTTATTGGGCTCCCTGTGAGAGAAGATTGACAGGGGTGGTCCTCAGGCCCTGGTGCTGTTGGATCTCTCGGTTGCCTTTAACACGGTCGACCATGGTATCTTGGTGGACCGTGTCAAGGAGGCTGCCATTTAGGCCCCAGCCCATAGCTGGATTAGCTCCTTTCTAGAGGATCACTCCCAGTCTGTCTAAAGCGAGAGTCCACCATGAGCTGACCTCTTCTGGACTCCTCAACGTTACATGCAGCCTCTGCAAGGAGACCCACTCAACCGTGACCTGCTCTGGTATGTCTTTTCTGACACCAAAAGGCACCCTTGCAACCATCCGTCCTGGGATTTGGTGAAGAGGACAAAAGGTGTTGTTACGTCCCAGAGAATCGAAACTTACCATGACAGCCTTTGGTTTCTTTCGACTGGCCTGACCCTGCAGACCTTTTCCAATTTGGCCTATCTTTGATGCTGTGTTGGCATCCTGCACCCGGACGTCCCTGTGCTGCTGGTGGTATGGTGTAGTCATGGTGCTGCTGTGGGCCATGTCAATGTTGGCCTCAACCACCAGAGACTAGTTCCCCGAAGCCGCTGTTACATACCTGTAAGCAGCCTCTGTCCGATTGCCCCAGTCCCCCTTAATTTGTATTGGGTTTCTAAGCTTGAACTTGCACCTGGGCGCCCCTGTGCCGCTGGTGGTGCACTGTTGGTTCTGAACGGAACCTTGTCCAATACTGACCTTAACTTCCGAAGAATGGTCTTGTAAGTAGATGGTGCCTATACGTATGTTGAATGTTTGCTTCATCCCATAGGTTAACATTGCAAAGTCTGAAAATTGCACTAATTGTCCACTTTTTATATTGAACAGTATTTCTATTGCGAAACGCATTTACTCAAGATGAAACTCTGTGGTTCTGCAAAATAAATCTAACCAAGTGTCATTTCATAAATTGGTCTCAGATTTATTCATTGAGTGTGTGCCATATATTGCCACTGTGTGTACAACAGTTTGTGTCATTTATTGCCACTGTGTGTACAACAAATGCTTAACACTACCCTCGGATACGTCTAACTGCTCTCCCACTGGACTTTGCACACTATACCTCTTTTTGGTATACTATATTGAGAACCGACTCCCCACGCTCAAGTACTGACACACACTCAGACACAGACAAACAGACACTGACACACACACACACACACTCTCTCTCACACACATTCTCACACATACCCACCCTACCTCACATCAGAAACCTATATTTAACTTCTAAAGGACACCTCCAACTAGGAACATTAGTAATAGGTTCATGCAGAATTCAAAAGATCCTACTAGTAAGGATATCTGTGCAGTTATCCCATGACAGGAAAGAAGAAATACAAATGAATAAATAAAATGCTTTAGGAGGCTAAGCATTCTTAAATTAAGAAATGAAAGAAAGATAAACCAAGAAGAGAGAAACATAAAAAGCAATAAGAGAAAAAAGAGTAAAATAAAGATAATAAAAACAAGAGAAAAAGAAAGTATGAAAGAAACGAGGCTCCCATATATTATATTCAGTGGTGCTAGTAATACGGTGGCCAGGATATCCGTCACATGTGTGTCTGAGTAACCCGGCCAACAAACTCTAAATCAGGCTTTTGACACTTTGCAATGTTGCTGCTGTTAACTGTGCACCATTACGTCCTCAGAAGTCAGGGGCAAGAGACACCTGGTCGCCTGTAACATACTTTTTAGGTCTCGCTGAGCCAGCGCATGCTCTGCTCAGAGAAACATTTAGTAGGTGAGCTTTCAAAGTGCTACTGGCTGGCCACGCGCTTGCGATCACGCGAGGGTGCACACGTGCAGCCGCCATCTGTGCCCTCCGTCACGGGTCATTGAGTTGCTTATTTCTATTTCCAGTGCTTTCCCCTCTGCCTACGTCTGATCACTTTCACTTTCGTTTGAATCCAAATGTAAATTACCATGGTGTGCAAAATGTTTCGAGTTGCATCAAAATAGTCTTATTATTATTAGTCATATGAATAAACTAATTGGTCTCAAACTTTGTAGTCTCTACCGTGCACGACCACTAATTTACTCTGCTCGTCAATGCCTACCAACTATACAAATTGCTATCGGCCTAATTGAATTGCTTCCAACACGCAACTTGCGTGGATTACAGTACACACACACACAACCACACACAAACAACCACACACAACCACACAAAACCACACACAAAACCACACACACAACCACACACACAACCATGCACTCAACCACGCACACAACCACGCACTCCACCACACACACACACAGCCACACACACACACACAACCACACACACAACCACACACAACCACACACACAACCACACACACAACCACACTCAACCACACACAACCACACACACAACCACACACACAACCACAACCACACAAAACCACACCCATACACACAACCACACCTACAACCACACACAACCACACTCAACCACACACAACCACACACATAACCACACACACATCTAAAAACACACACAACTACGCACTCAACCATACACACACACAACCACACACACAACCACACAACCACACAACGACACACACAACAACACACACACACAACCACACACACATCCACAAACACACACATGCCCACAACCACACCCAAACCCACAACCACAACCACTCACAACACACAAAACCACACACACAACCACACCCACAACCACACACAACCACACCCACAACCACACATAAGCACGACCACACACACACAACCACACACACAAAACCACACATACACAACCACACACACACAACCACACACACTCAACCACACACACTCAACCACACACACAACCCCAGTCGAAACCACAATATTTTCCAGCCAAAAAGTGGGGGATAACTATGTCCAAAAGAGGCATGTGTATTCATGACACCCTCAACCCAAATGAAAGAGGATGAGACTAACCTTCCTCTACAGAGTCTTCATCGTCCTCTTGGTGGACAACGTGAGTAATGCAGTGATACAGGGCCTGGCCCTTAAGTGGCTTACGTCTTCTCAAGAGGATCGCACTCAAGCTGTACGCTTTTCCCAATTCTCTACCTCTGAAGTCAAACTGACTTGTGGGGTGCCGCAGGGCTACTCCCTGTCACCGCACCTTTTTAATCTGTACCTGTATCCTCTAATTAAATCCTTTGGCGAAAGAAAGGTATGCACTTTCAACTATGCTGACGATCCTCAACTGATCTTGGAAATCGACCAGTCTGCATCCTCTGTTAGTAACTTTCAAACTACCATGTGAGATATTGGTAGCAGGATGAACAGTAACCACCTGAATTTAAACCCAGACAAAACAGAAATGATCTTAATTGGTGGGTCCTGGAACTCTAATTTTTGGCCGACTGAGTTGGGAGACCCACCCCTACCATCTAGATCAACTAAAAACCTTGGCATCACAACTGACTGCAATACTATCTGTGAAATCCCAGATTGGGACGGTGGTCTCTACCTGCTTTTTTCACCTCAGGAAGATGAACATAAGTAACTTACCCGTAAACTGTGGTTCTCCAGTATTGGTATCTTTGATAGATTCAGATGTTTGAATCATTCCCTGTTGTCGAAGTGGGAGTCCCACGGTACATAGAATAAATAGCAATATAGCAATAGCATAGCTAAAAGAGCAATAGGAAGTACTGTAACATAGAAGTTAATAGGAAAAAACATGTCACTATAATATCTTGTCCAAGTCATTAAATATGGTCCAAACTCCAGCCAATCAGGCAAGAGCACCCTCTGGAACCTTCTACTCAGAGGCTCAGATCTTCGAGCACAAATGTGGCATAAGAGCCAAGGAGAAGAGGGGAGCCTCTGAGGGGAGGTGGGTGGGTCGCATGTGAATCTATGAAAGATACCAATACTGGAGAACCACAGTTTCCAGGTAAGTAACTTATGTTCCTCTCAGGTATTGGGGTATCTTTCATAGATTCACATGCTTGAATCAGAGTAGATAGCCGCAATTCGAGAACTGTGCATGGTAAACCATAAGTAAATCGTAAACAGAGTACGAGAGAATACATATACGTATATTACAGCATAGCTGTAAACATGGGCACATCTGCAAAAGCAGAAATATATACCTTGTGTGCAGGAGGAGGTAAGAAAGAGGCTCACCTTACTTAAAAAGATTACGTAGCACCGCTTGCCCCACAGCAGTGTCAGCATTGTTAGCAGCTTCCAGACAGTAGTGCTTGGTCGCAGCTCTGCAAATCTGATGAAGAGGCACACCAGCAAAGAGAGCAGTAGAAGAGGAGACTGCTCTAGTAGAGTGCGCTTTAATCGTTGCATGAAGTGTCTTGCCTGTTTGCTGATGGCAAAAGGAAATTTCTCTAGATATCCAACGTGCAATAGTCTGTTTAGCAACTGGAGGTCCTTTACGCATCCTGCCGTAGGCTATGAAGAGCTGATCAGTTTTACGGATACTGGTTGTTCTTTGCAAATAAAATGTCAAACATCTCTTAACATCTAGAGAATGTAAAGTCTTTTCCGCTGGCGACTGTGGATTAGGGAAAAAAGTCTTTAAGGCTCATTCAGGTGGAAATCAGATGGAATTTTAGGAATAAAGGCCGGATTAGTGTGGAGCACCACAGGGTATGAATTTAGGAGATGAATGTAAGATCAGCCCTACAAATGGGCTCAAATGAGGACTTCATGAGTTGTGCCAACACAATGTTCAGATGCCAAGGAGGAGGCGGGCGTCAAATTGGGGGGAGAACATCCGAAATAAGCCTTTGAAAAATTGTTGAATGATTCTTGAAGAATAAAGAGAATTGGAGCCATCCTGCCCGAATCTGTAGATTGCGGCCAGAGAAATCTTCAGGGTAGAGTGAGCGAGGCCAGATTTTGCTCATTGTAAGAAAAGACAGAAGCTGCTCTGGCGTAGAGTGAACAGGGTAAACATTTGAAGCTTCGCACCAAAGACAAGCGTTTCCACTTGAGTTTGTAGGTTTTGATAGTGGAGGGTGCTCTAGAGTTAGTGAAGACCACCCTGCAGTCGGAGGAATAATCCAATCGGCAAACTCATAGTGTTCAGGCACCAGGCTGCCAATCGCAGAGAAGTTGGATCCAGATGGCAGATCAGGCCGTGGTTCATAGTAAGAAATTTCGAAATTGGGCGCAGCCAAATTGGATTGCACTCCGACAGGAGGAGGAGCTCTGTAAACCAGAACTGGCGAGGCCATCTGGGGGCCATGAGACGAATACGGCAGGGTTCTTTTGCATTTTCCAAAGTACCCTTGGGAGTAAAGGAGTCGGTGGAAAAGCGGAAGTATACATTTTTGACCAGTTCATAAAAAACGTATTCTCGCACGATTCTGGGCGGGAAGCCAACTTGCATAGAATGGGCATTTGCGCTTCAGGTTGGTCGCAAATAAATCCAGATTGGGGCGTCCGCAAAGCTGAAAGATATGGTCCAGCGTCGGCTGATGAAGTTCCCACTCGTGGTTTGATGAGACTGACCTGCTCAGGAAGTCCGCTAGAAGGTTGGACACTCCCGGAACATGGACTGCTGTTAAAGTGATCTGATGTTGAATCACCCTATCCCAAATTTGCTGAGCTTGTAGGGATATCATTCACTCCACACTTTCTACCACTGACCGTACGTCATACTTTCCTCTAAGATCACCACTTTTGGGAACACCCTGCTACTTCACTTACTGCCCCTCTTTTATCTCTTTGCTGAACACTCTCACTTTAATTCTTTTTTTTTTTCACCTAGAGAACCCATTTCAATTTTCAATTTAGCCAATCCATCTTCCACACCATCTGACCTCTTCATGGGCATGAATGTTAAACACCTTTTTGGATACATTTCTCAGCTGAACCGCACTACTAAATCTCTCCAGCTTAACTAATATCTATTCACTGCTTTAAAACTGCTATTGTATTATCCCTTCTCAAAATCTTACTTGTGACGGTTTGTCACATGGCTCAGTTAGGCCCAGGGAGAAACGCTGCCATTTTAACATGGACACGTTCGACAAAGTTGCCTTTTCTTTCACATGATGACTTTTGAAGCATTTGCATCTGTGAAAGTGAAGGATTTGTTTCCATGAAACTACTTTGCTTACGAATTCCACTTCGTAAGAACACTATCACTACACCTTGACCAACATCATAAGGTCTGAACATACATTGTGCAGATGAGGCGGTTTGTTATTCGTCCATGAGGCGAAGCAGCTATCAATAGATCATGAACAAGGGCGGCCTGACTAAGGTCTCGGCCAGGAAACAAGAATGCTATTTGCTATAAATAAACAAGCATTTCTGGGTTGGGGCAGAGGAGCACTTGCTGTCATTGCAAGGTCACTCCATGCTAAAACCTCAACTCAGCTGCTTGCCAATCACTCTGCGAGGAGGGATGTCCAACCTGTGAGCAAGACGGGTGTCAGGTAGCCCCTGTAGTACACAATGGGATAGAGGATAAGGAGTGCCATGCCAGCACTTCATATATTTCTCCCCTCCTATATTCACAGTCCCCTGTTACCAGTTGGCCGCTTTGCTGCCCGCAAGAAGTGGAGAGAGGGGAATCGGCAGGAGGCCCCTTTAAGCCGGTGATGAGGACAGACGTCACAAGATACACGATTCAAGAAGGCGGGACGGAGAGCGCGTCAGGTTGGTCAGTAGTTGGTCCAGCTACACACAGCAAGGGAGCGTGAGGTGGAGAAACCAGACGGAGAAGACCTAACAGCCTTCCGAGAGAGAGAACCGGAGCCCAGGGGAGGTCACAGCTTGTCCGCGAACAGAACACCCAAACCCGGCGGAGGAGGAAAAGCCGAAGAAGGAGACCAGACCTCAATGAAGGACGCATAGTCACTACGCCATGGCCCCGAAGGGACGTGGCTCTTCCAGCTGCATGGGCGTCTGAAGGGGTTTTGGAAAGGGGCTGAGTCAGAGAGGGACGGGATGGGAGGAGGAGGGGTGAAAGGGACCCAGGGAAAAGGAAATAAGTGAGACGGAAAAGAAAGGCAAGAGCAGAAATCATTGGCTACTCTTTTTCTTTTTTGTTACTCCAACCTCTACCCCCTCCCTTCACATTTATGAATAGCTATTATTTATCACTCACATCCTCCCTTGACTAAATCATGAAGCAAAAACACTTACCTGAGCCTTTTCCTTCTGTCCGAGGGACGACGGCGGCCGAGGCTCACCTAAGGGACTGAAGTGAAAGACCCTGTGGGAAAGAAGTATACAAAAGAGACAATCAATCATTGTGATTTCCTGTAATACTAATAAAAAGTGCATACCAAGAAATTATTCAATGCAGACAGCTCCTTCTTGACCGACTCTTTTAAATACTTGGTGTAGAATGTGGGCATAATTCCATTAGTCCGAGAAAATTGAAAGCCTAATACAACAACTAATTAGTGGTCAAGAAAAATTGGAATAGGGCAGAGAGACAGATGACGACGGCCCAAGTGGACAGGGAAATTTTCAAGGCTTCGCTCACCCAGCAGGTTGAATGCATACATAAGGTTGCTGACAGTCAAACGCACTAAACCACGAGTAAACAGAACCACCCAGGGGTACATGCAGGGCACCCCAACATATCCCTCCAGAAATATCAACCGGGAGAGGACCCGGATGCCTTCCTTACGAATTTCGAAAGGGCTGCCCAAGCTGTGGATGGCCGGGGGGAAGTGGCCTTTCTTTTTAGCACTGCTATTGACAGAGGAGGCCCAGGCTGCGTACCAGGTGGCTAACCCCACAGGAAACATTCCTTACAAGGTCATTAAGACTGTCATATTGGACCATTTGGGAATGGATCCCGAAGCATATTGGTCAAGATTCAGAAAGGAACGAGATAACCCTGGAGATACCCCAAAGACAATATTTTAAAGTTAAAGGCGGCTGCGGATAAATGGTTAAGACCCCAAGAGAACAGCAAGGAACACATATTGGTGGTCATTTATCTGGAGCAGTTTCTTGAGGCCTTACCAACACCCACCCAAAGGTGGCTATGTCAACAGCCACATCTCTGTGGATCAAGCTGTGGAGATGGCAACGTCCTTTGCTCGGGCCCAACCAAAGACACTAGCTTTTGAACCTGATAAGTCCTCACGGTATGCCACAAGAGGCATGCAAAATGAGAAGAAAACCGGGCCACCCCAGGAGTCTCTGAAAGGCAAGCCCTCTAGAGGTGATGCCGCTCCGTTCCAGGGACCCCAATGCTACGAGTGTGGGTATATAGCCAGGACCTGTCCCCCAAAAAAGTCAACGGAAGAACCGATGGATGTCAGTTGTATACCCAAAACCATCCTATATACAGAAGAAATGGGTTCTGACTTCTACGTAAGTCTTACACTCAATGGAAAAAAACGTGACAGCCTTACTGGATTCGGGTTGTAGGCAGTCCGTCTTACAGAGCAGACTGGTGAAAGACTTTCAGATCTGCCCATCCCCTGCGTTCATTGAGACATCAGAACCTATCCAATAGCCGAAATCCCCATCAAGTTACCCAATGACAGTACTCTACTGGTCAGGGTGGGAGTATTGGACAACCTACCCGAACAACTCATTTTGGACACAGACAATCCAGAATTCATCATGTTGCTCAAAAGCACACTGAGGGAGACTCCTACACCCCCTTGTACGCGGCTCACACAAGCCCCTTGGCTTTCGGATCGGTCATTTCAGTATGCTCAATTCAAAGACCCCACCCACCAGACTGCCTGGCAACAAGGGAAGAACCCAGTGATACCGTCCTCATTCCCCTCATTCATCCTCAAAAACAATTTACTATACAGGATAGGAAAATAAGACGATTCCCCAGTTAGTGGTTCCTCAGAGATTTCGCGATCAAATATTATTTTTTGCCCAGTCACACCTTCTAGCAGGTCACAGTGGGCCTGAAAAAAGAACCCAGACTGTGTTGAGATATTTTTATTGGCCAGGGATATTCGCCAATGTAGATAAATACTGCAGGGAGTGTGAAATATGTCAGAAGAAGAACCCCTATAAACCCCCTCCCGTTCCCTTACAACCTTTACCAATCATCGATAACCCCTTTGAGAGGATAAGTATGGATTTAATGGGTCCTCTCCCAAAATAAAAAAGATGATATATCTGTATACTGGTTATTGTCGATTACGCAACTCGATACCCAGAAGCAGTTCCCCTACAAACACCAAGCACGAAAAAAACATCAGTGAAAAGTTACTAGAACTGTTTTCGAGGGTAGGATTTCCAAGAGAGATTTTGACAGACCAGGGTACCTCCTTTGTTTCTCGTTTAATGAAACAAGTCTATAAAACCTTGAAAATTACCCAAATAAGTACATCGGCTTATTACCCTCAGACAGATGGTCTGTGCAAGCGATATAACGCCACCTTCAAGCTAACCATGAAGAAAATGCTAACCACCAAAGGGAAAGAATGGGACATGTTGTTGCCACTCGCCCTCTTTGTTATTTGAAGCCAGGTTCAGAGAAGCTTGGGTTGTTCTCCCTTTGAACTTCTTTACGTGAGACAGCCACAAACCTTGCTAGAAATGACAAGAGAAGCGTGGTAACAAGAGAAACAAGAAGAGACACAACACCATCTAGAATACACCCAAAGCCTAAGAAACTGCATACAGAAATTGCAAGATTTTGCTCACAAAAACCTAGAAAAAGCTCAAAGAAGCCAGCAGATGTCTTACAATAAAGGAAAGAGGTGACAACAGTTACAGGTCCATGACTGGGTGCTCCTATTCCTACCTACCTCTATACGCCAAAAACGGGCAGAATGGAAGGGACCATATGAAGGTACTGAAAGGATAGGCCTCACTACTTACCGGTTATGCCTTTCCTCAACCAAAACCCAGATATACCACATAAATCTACTAAAGAAATGGTTGGGACCCCTCCCCAAAGACACCCATTACGTTTTGTCTGACTCAAAACCCATTCCTTCAACATTGAATAAATTGTCCATAAATGAACATCTATCAGAGGAACAAAAAGTGTCTCTTCAGACCCTCTTAGAGTCCTTCTCCTTCATCTTTTCCGACCTCCTGGGAAAATCAACAATACTCAAGCATGCCATTGTTACCCCACCAAATAAAGTAATAAAACAATGCCCCTACAGAATACCAGGCGTTAGGCGGGACGCAGTTCCTGCCGAAATAGAGAGCTCGTTACAACTAGGAGTCATAAAACCTTCCAGCAGTAACTGGTCTCCCCCATTGTCATAGTTCTGAAACCTGATGGTTCCATCCGTTTTTGTATAAATGTCCGAGCAGTCAATGCCATCTCGAAATTTCACTCATACCCATTACCAAGTGTCGATGAATCGAGAAATTAGGCTTAGCCCAATATATAACCACATTCGATCTTACAAAAGACTATTAGCAGGTACCACTTAAACAGGAAGACCAAGAAAAAACGCCTTTAGCACCTCTAATGGGCTATACGAGTTTACTGCACTGCCTTTTGGGTTACACAGAGCACCAGCGACTTTCCAAAGACTTATGAACAAAGTTTGCTCCCAACATCAAGAGTACTCCTTAGCCTTCATAGACGATATCATAATATTTAGCCCTAACTGGGAACTACATCTCGTCCATTGTGGGAAGATATTCCAAGCACTTAGGACTGCAGGGCTCCACGTGAACTCCAAAAAGACCAGGATAACCTTCAGCAAAGTCAAATATTTGGGCTATGTATTGGGAGATGGGGCTATCGCTCTGCAACAAGAGAAATTGAGAGCAGTCTTAGACACCCCCTTCACTACCACCAAAAAAGGCATTAGATCCTTTTTGGGCTTACAAGGCTACTACCGCCGGTTTAAACCCAATTATTCTGAAATAGCAGCACCACTAACCGACCTACTGAAGAAAGAGAAAAGGAACTAAGACTTGGTAAATCCTCCCCAAGCCGCCAGAAAGGCATTCCACGAGCTCAAGTGAGCCATAACCCAAGGCGGAGAAACCAGCAGGGAAGACCGGAAAAACGGAGAACACCGAACAGCCTTCTGAGAGAGAGAACTGGAGCCTTGGGGAGGTCACAGCTTGTTGGGGAGGGAAAGTCGAAACAGAAGGAGACCAGAAGGAGACCAGACCTCACTGAAGGACGCCGAGTCACCACGCCACGGCCCCGGAGTGACGTGGCTCTTACAGGTGCGTGGGCGTCTACGGGGCTTTTGGAAAGGGGCTGAGTAAGAGAGGGACGGGAGGGGAGGCTGAGGGGTGAAAGGGACCCAGGGAAAAGGAAATAAGTGAGACGGAAACAAAGACAAGAGCAGAAATCATCGGCTACTCTTTTTCTTTTGGTTGCTCCAACCTCTACCCCCTCCCTTGACATTTATGCATAGCTATTATTTATCCCTCAAATCCTCCCTTGATTAAACCATAAAGCAAAAACACTTACCTGAGCCTTTTCCTTCTGTCCGAGGGACGACGGCGGCCGAGGCTCACCTAAGGGACTGAAGTGGAAGACCCTGTGGGAAAGAAGAATATAAAAGAGACAATCAATCATTGTGATTTCCTGTAATACTAATAAAAAGTGCATACCAAGAAATTATTCAACACAGTGTGCTCCTTCTTAACCGACTCTTCTAGAAGGGGAAGCTACATACTTTCCCTCCAGGGAATGGGAGACAGACACACAGAGACCAACAGACACAGACAGACACACAGGAAAGCAAAGTAGGACAACGCTACATACAGTTTTTATATGCTTGCATATGTACATTCTTTTAGAAAGATGGTGGCACTATTGCTTTGAATGTACTTTCTTTTCTTAGGTCACACATGTATGACACAGTTCAGAGTCTGGAAATCACTGCAGCCCCTGCCCTGAGTGTTGCCTCTCAGTGTCCTGAAGATGCCCTTGTGCTCGTGCGTCACCCTGGGGTCAGAGGCCTCCCTCACCTCTGCTGGGGCCCCGGGGGCCCGGCTGCCTGTGAGGAGTGGGGCCCGGTGTGTTATTCCCCCTCCGAGTGACGCGCGCGCTCACGCCACGAAACAAAACAACGCGTCACAGCTGCGCATGTGCGGAGCGAAGCCACTACTTCCTATGGCCGAGCTAGGTCCTTGCACGGGGTACGGACTGTGAACTGCCCTGGACAGAAGGCGCTCGGTCTCACTCCGCATGCGCAGAATATAAAGTACTCAGTCTTACTGCGCCTGCGCAGAGAAGGGACACCCCACCCCCCATAGAGGAGTCGAGCGCGCTCGGTCTCACTGCGCATGCGCAGACGATAGATAGACATCTCACTGCGCCTGCGTAGAGGAGAGACACCCCCCATAGAGGAGTCGAGTACGGACTGTGAACTGCCCTGAACAGAGGGCGCTCGGTCTCACTGCGCCTGCGCAGACGATAGATAACGGTCTCACTGCGCCTGACACCCCCCATAGAGGAGCCGAACCGATTTGCTTTCCGCTTAAATACATCTCAGTTGTAGTAACATCAATGTCCGTCCTCCGCCCATGCGCAGTTGTCCATCTATCAGGCCGTCTTTAACCGGCGCGACGCTGCAAGAAACAGTATCTGTCCTCAGCGCATGCGCAGTTATTCCAAGGCATCTTTAGCCTGTGCTGTGGGAAGAAGTGTCTGTCCGTGGCGCATGCGCAGTTGTTTATCCACAGGCCTTTGAACCCGACCCACAACAGAGAGCACAGCACCCACATGAAACCCCAGGTGAGGTCATTTATTTAATGCATTCTTATAAAGCGGGGACCTTACCCGAAGGTGTCACAGCACCGTACAATAGAACCAATAGAGCCAGTGACGTTACATGAGAGAACTGTTACAGGATGGAACAAATAAAAATAGCAGCCATAGAATCAAAACAACACAGGCAAAAGGCACACAATCTCAAGCACAGCAAGCACAGACTGTACAAACAAAAATATAAATATATGTGACAAATTTACAATGACTAAAGAACTTCCTGGCGGGGTCTGGAGGAAGGAATTAGTTCTGAAAGTGTCTGGAATAGAAGAGATTTGAGGTCCGCTCTGAAGATCTGGATGGAGGTGATGGCACGGAGCGAAGGAGGAAGCGAGTTCCAGATTCTCACCGCATTACCTGAGAATGATTGTCTGGTGCTGGTAGGGTCTCAAGCGTGCTGTCACGGCATTCATTTTTTTATTTTTTGTTGTCTGCATCGATCATTAGACATGATTATTGTGTATCAACAATGCTCATTGGCCCTCACTGCTGGAGTTGGGTAACTATTTTGAAGGCCTCAGCATTTTTTTTTCGCCTGAAAAGTCTGTCTGATGAGAAGATCGACTTGAATTCCGTTTTTGGCTTTCACCAGAGTAAACGGGGGCAGCCCCGTCGATTGAAAGTAGCTCAGATTTTTTTTTGGGTTTTGCAGAGTTTTATATAGCACAAACTTGACCCAAATCGGGTATCAGAGCGCTTTACATAGCACCAGTTACGTTACATGTGGACACACATTCATTTTTGTTGGGCACGGGGAGATTAAGTGATTTGCCCAGAATCACAGGATGTTTGGCGTCATTACCGAGACTCGAACCCAGATCCGAGGTCAAGCGCCCTAGCCGTTAGGCCAACTCCTCTCCCCACAGTGAAAGAACACACTCACAGTCAGCACTAACAACTGCACTTCATTGCTACCTAGGCTTGGGCGTGCACAGCAGAATCTGATTTGGCTAAAACTCCCTCAAATATGTCTCAACCTCACTAGGACCTCAGTAACCAGGTAGCGGTCAGCCAATGCCCATCAGGTAAACAAGCATTGGCATAGCCAGTAGGTCTCGCCTTTGGGACCTTAAAGTGTTTAGTTATCCAGCACAATATCCTTGGTGCAACAACATCAACAACATTAGAAACATAAATAGATTAAATAGATAGCAATAACCAATCCATAATGTAGCAAAATACAGTAAACCTAGGTCAAGTGCATATTGTGAATAGTACTATACGAATGACTTCATAGATCACACATAGATTTCCGGGCACCCGTAGCTACTCTCAAAAAGGTGCCAATGCTCCAGATCAATTCAACATTGTCCAATTTAAATTTGCAGTCAAGAGCGTCTGTTAAATTAATAGGTGAAAATACGGAATTAGCAACCATTGTGCATATTTCATATAGTATCTACTAAAGAATAAAAAGTGTAAAAGTGTTTGACCGCTGTGACCATCACATGGACATGGCAGGGAGGCAAGTTTTGCGTTATACCCATAGGGAAAACAAAGCAAATATCTTACTGTCCCAGCTCTTAGACGGAATAGGAGGCCTCTCTCTCCCATTGGGACATGGGTAGTGCAATATAACTTGGTAGACAATGCTCAGGGTACGCAATGGATATACATTTTGCAACAGTTTGTTTATTCAATTCCCTTTCTAGTATTTCTGCACTATAAAGTACGTACAATGCTGTCTTTCACCCCTCCTATGCTAGTGACGGAACCGCTCCGTCACCAGCCTCGGATGCGCTGTGCTGATGATGGAGCGGTTCCCTCACGGCCCGCTCGGCGCACCTGCGCGGCGCTGATTTCGCGCCTGCGCGGCGCGTTCTATTGAGCGGGCGGGGCCATGACGGAACCGCTCCATCACAAGCACAGCGCTTGCCCGAGGCACGTGACGGAGCTGTTCCGTCACGAGCATGGGAGCACCGCGCGGCCCCCCCTGCCCCTTAGCGCTGCGGCGGAATTGCCGCCGCAGCGAAGGGGTTAAAACTTTTTTGTTCATTGTTACAGCTGTGTTCGAATTGGCAAACAGTCTACCAAGGTTAACACTTTCCAGACTCTTAACTACCCCAGGAAGCCATTGAATAGCCATCCCTTTCTTACAGTGAAGACTATCATCTATTATGTCCCTTGTGAGACAAGCCTCGGGATTCTTCATTATGGATAGCCAAAATAGTGTGGGGCAGGCCCTTGTGATGTCTTCAATATATCCAAATTTCAGTTCGCCTTGGCATATGTACAAAGAGGTGGAGATTGGAGCGCCCAAGAGTTTTCTACAAAATCTATTTTCCTCTGATGGGACGCAAGAGCATTTGGCAACACCCCATACCTCTGCCCCATAGGTAGCTATTGGTACACACTGGATCTTAAAAATCTTTAAAAAGGCTGGAATTGTTCCCGATCTTTTAGGGCGGAGGAGACTAAGGATTGAGTTAAAGGCCCTCGAGATCTTACTTTTACAATATGCCAAGTGTTCACACCAGGTGCCGTTCACAGCGAAGACCTTTCCCAGATAAGGGAAAGTAGCAGTGCAAGTTAATTTTTGGTCGCCCACAGAGATAACATTTAAAGGACATTTCCTTGGCCCACAAGGCATTATAAAAGATTCCTTAAAATTTGTGCATAAATCTAGGCCGGACATAAAATCTGTGAAACCTCGAACTAAAGTGCGTAGTGCATTTGGTGTGCGACCAATTAAAACCGCATCATCTGTGTATAAAAGCACTGGGAGAGGTTTGCCTTGAATTCTGGGAACATCATTAGTTTGCGTGATCAGTGATTTATGTAAATTGTTTATATATATATGATAAATAGAAAAGAGGTCAGAACACACCCCTGTCTGACCCCTCTATCTACACTGATGTAATTGGAAACTTCTCCCCCACCACCAATCCTGACCCGTGCTTTCTGGTCCGTATGGAGATAGGCTAAAAAATGAACAAGGGCCTCATCCAGTCCATATTCTAAAAGGATGAACCTTAGACGGGACCTATTGACAAAATCGAAAGATGAGGACAGGTCCATAAAAGCTAAGTTAAGTGGCGAGTGCTGGGCAATAGTGTACTTCCCTATGATCAAATTAAGATTAAGACTTTGCTCGTTTGTGCCAACTTTACCCATGAAACCTAGTTGGCATTGTGCTAAAATCTGATTGTCCTCTGTCCAGGTTAAAATTTTTGTGTATAAAACTCTGCCTAAAATTTTAAGGGTGTTATCTATGAGGGAGATCGGTCTACAGCATGGGTACTCACAAACTTTCTCTCGGGGGCCAAATTTACAGTGTGGTTTGTGTCCGAGGGCCGCACTGGGGGGGCGGGGTCAGTGGGGGAGGGGGCGGGGCTAGAGAAACAAAAAAACTGTGAGGTTGAACACAGGTCCCTGCAGAGGACGCCTTCGTCCACTGAGCCACCAGACCCAGCATACACACATCTCTCTCTCTCCCTCTCTCTTCTTCTCTCCCTCCCTCTCTCTCTCTATCTCACTCAGACTGTCTCACTCCCTCTCACTCCCTCTATCTCCCTCCCTGACTCCCTGTGTCTCACTCACTCTGACTGTCTCACTCCCTCTCTCTCGCTGTCTCTCCCTCTCTGTCTCCCTCTCTCTCCTTCCCTCTCCCTCTCTGTCTTCCTCTCTCTCCTTCCTTCTCCCTCTCTGTCGCCCTCCTCACTCTGTCGCCCTCCCGCCTCCCTCCCTCTGTCTGTCACCCTCATCCCTCCCTCTGTCTGTCACCCGCCTCCCTCTCTCCTCCCTCCCTCTGTCTTTCACCCTCCTCCCTCCCTCCCTCTGTCTATCACCCTCCTCCCACCCTCCCTCTGTCTGTCACCCTCCTCCCTCTGTCACCCTCCTCCCTCCTTCTGTCTGTCACCCTCCTCCCTCTGTCTGTCACCCTCCTCCCTCTTGACTGTCACCCTCCTCCCTCCCTCTGACTGTCACCCTCTGTCTTCCTCCCTCTCCCTTTCTCTGTTTCATTCCCTCTTCCTCTCTTTGTCTCCCTCTGTCTGTCTCCCCCTCTCTTTGTCTCCCTCTTTCTGTCTCCCTTTCTCTGTCTCCCTCTCTCTGCCTCCCTTTCCCTCCCTCCCTCACTCTCCCTCTGTCTGCCTCCCTTTCCCTCCCTCCTTTCCTTCCCTCTCTCGCTCTCCCTCTGTCTGGCTCCCTTTCTCTCCCTCCTTTCCTTCCATCCCTCGCCCTTCCTCTGTCTGCCTCCCTTTCCCTCCCTCCCTCGCTCTCCCTCCCTTTCCCTCCCTCCCTCTCCCTCTGACTGCCTCCCTTTCCCTCCCTCCCTCGCTCTCCCTCTGTCTGCCTCCCTTTCCCTCCCTCCCTCACTCTCCCTCTCTTTCCCTCCCTCCCTGTCTCCCTCCCTCGCTCTCCCTCTGTCTGCCTCCCTTTCTCTCCCTCCCTTGCTCTCCCTCGCTCTCCCTCCCTCGCTCTCCCTCTGTCTGCCTCCCTTTCCCTCCCTCCCTCGCTCTCCATCCCTTTCCCTCCCTCCCTCCCTCGCTTTCCCTCCCTTTCACTCCCTTCCTCTGTCTCCCTCGCTCTCCCTCCCCCTCCCTTTCCCTTCATCCCTGTCTCCCTCCCTCGCTCTCCCTTTGTCTGCCTCCCTTTCCCTCCCTCACTCGCTCTCCTTCTGTCTGCCTCCCTTTCCCTCCCTCCCTCCCTCGCTCTCCCTCCCGTTCCCTCCTTCCCTCGCTCTCCCTCTGTCTGCCTCCCTTTCCCTCCCTCCCTCTGTCTGCTTCCGTTTCCTTCCCTCCCTTGCTCTACCTCCATTTCCCTCCCTCCCTCGCTCTCCCTCTGTCTGCCTCCCTTTCCCTCGCTCTCCCTCGCTCTCCCTCCCTTTCCCTCCCTCCCTCGCTCTCCCTCTGTCTGCCTCCCTTTCCCTCCCTCGCTATCCATCGCTCTCCCTCCCTTTCCCTCCCTCCCTTGCTCTCCCTCCCTCTCCCCCCCTTCACTCTCTCCCTCTCCCTCTACCTCCCTCTATCACCCTCTTCATCTGACCCTGCCTGAGTGTGCCCGGGCTGAGACAGCTTCCGGGCACACACACACAGTCACACTCGAGCAATTCACAGGTCTTTTAAAAGACCATTTGTATGTTAATGAGGCTTTTTTATTTCACCTCTTAGGCCCCTGCAGCTGCACTCTGACTATCACTGGAATGCCCGGGCCCCCACAGAGCTGCAGAGTCTCAGAGTCGCGGCACGCAGGACACATTAATTGTTTTATTTTTTAAAAACACAGTTAAATTATCTGCAAGGTCCCTGGGCCGCCAGGGAAGGCTTGCTGGGCTGCTGCCTATGAGTACCCGTGGTCTACAGCAACAAAGTTGTGTACAATCGCCCTTTTTAAAATGAGAACGATCGTGCTAGTAGACCATGTGTTAGGCAGTGGGGCTTTGGTTAGAATATTAAAAATATTTAACTACAGTGGGGCCCAAAAATCTGGTTTATATTTAATAAGATTGATGGGCAACCCATAAGGGCCTGGAGTTTTATTGCCCGCACTCTGACGTATAGCCTCTTCAACCTCGTTTATTGATAATGAGACTCCAGGTGGCACCCTGTTAATAAAAGGGTCGGATTAAAAAGCAGGCTCTTGGTAAATAGTGGAAAAGTGACTTTCCCAGGTAGCGCTCATTATGTTGCAGCTGATGGGAGTTAACGGTTGTCCCATTGATCTTAACTCTTTAATGGTAGTCCAAAATATATTCCCATTATTTAAGCTGGGAGCATTAATGAGCGCATCCCAGTACACATCTAATAACTGTTCCTTCCTATTAGCAATAGCCTGCTTATATGTCAACCTTAAGGACTTGACCAAATCATTACACCTAGGGCTTTGAGATCGGGCCTTGCGGAGCTTCCTGTTGACAATTGAGCACTCCTGATTGAACCATCTAGGTTCGCGCAGTACTGTACAAATGGGTTTAGACAGCAAGGATTTAATGGCTCTACTGAGTTCGGTAAAAGCGCTGATAGCCACTGGGTGTGCAACAGGGCCTTTAAGCAGATGTTAATAAGATTCATGTTTCCACTAACCATAGAACTGAATCGAACTGAATCGTTCTGCGTTATTAATGCCTGCAATTATCTGTGGATGGTGATAGATCTCCAGCACCACATTCTGTCTGAGGCGTTGGAACTGGAGACATCCGTAACGTTATTTGTATTGGGTTATGCTCCCCAAAGATTGTGGCCATAATTTCGGCTTTAAGTTAGCTGCTTCAAAAGCGGGGGAGATAAAAACATTATCAATTGTAGATGAACAGCCCCTTCCTCTGAATGTCGGTTCAGGGGGTGCATTATCTTTTGTAGTTGCATCAATTTCTATAACATTAATTAAGTTAAGAGTGTTCAAATGGTCCATTAGCTCTCTACCCCCATTGCATGTTTGTCTGCTGCTGTGTGAATATTCGCTTGACCATGAGTAAGATAGCTTAGCATTAAAATCGCCCCAGACAGATTCCTACTGACTTGAAAGAGTCTTTGGATTTTCCAATAGATGCAATAAAATTAATCACATTTATAAAATGCATATTTGGAACAGAATGAAAATCATTGTTATAAACATTAATTATCCAAAAGGAAATTCCACTATTAAATAATATGCCTAGAAAATTATTGTTATCTGTATGTACAGTTTTTATGCATCCCCCTGTCTTAATATTGACCCAGATTGATAAACCCCCAAATGGTCGACCCTGCTTTGGGGTTGTTGATAGGATATTATGGCATTCAAACCCCTCAATATGCAATTCTTTTGTGACCCATGTTTCCTGAAATAAAAGGATATCTTGGTCTTTAATAAGTTGTACCCAATCTGGCTGGTGAAGTTTAGAGAACAACCTTGCAACATTCCAGCTTAAGATACTGAGGTCTGAACTTGCTGAGGCCTTCGTTTACATAGGGGGGATAAGTGGTTTGTGGGAATAGTACCCTCAGTTTCTGGCAGGGCATGAGGTAACCTAATAGCAGGATCAGTATTTTCCCCAAAAGTTGATAGTCAGTCTTGGGTCTCTAATACAGACAAGACCTGGAACCTATTAGAGGTAGTATGAAAATGGGGACCCCCTCTCAATTTACTTAGAGCCAGGGAAAAGAGGGGAAAATATCAATACACAAAAAATAACGAATTTCCCTTGTGGCTTTCATATTTTAAACATAGTATCTTAGTTCATATACATATTACATGTCCTACAAGATATGCCAATAACAAGTGTTTATGTATTTATCAAAATTTATTTCTTTTTTTGGGGTAAAAAGTGAGTATATATATCACAAGAACTTTTCATATAGCAACATTTCTTTTCTTACAAATTCATTGTATTCTTTTTAGTCAATTAGGACAGATATAAAAACATACATCATCATCATGATACGTTTTTTTCATTTTTTTTATACAATACAAAAAACTTAATAAAACTACCCCGATACCCACACCAAATTCACCAGTCATTCATACATATACTTGCATACAAACCATTTAACAACCAACTTCTCCTTCTGTGCATAAGGTTTAACAGAGAACAACTCTGACTGAGTAACAACCACAGAGTGTTATGTAGGATTACACGCTAGGTCGACGCGCGTTTCAGTGGGCTTATACCACCTTCCTCAGGACCTTGATAGAATCACTTTCTGCTTATCGGGTGGATACAGGATATCCTCCAATTCATGTGACTGCGAACTACGTAATCTTTCCAGGGAGACCTCATATTAAGTTGGGCTCCACATATCACAGCTGTAATCTTTAATCCAAGCTATTTAACGAGCGACTTCACTTATTCAGCTTTTGAACCACTTTTCCTCTTCAGCACGAATTTTCTTATATTTTGTGTAAATTTGGGCTCTATTCTATCTTCATAATTCACTTCTTTGTTCTGTTGGCCATAGTCAGGGAGAGTTTTATATGAAGGAACACACCTTTATCAGTTTTACACGCTAGGTCGACGCGCGTTTCGGTGGGCTTTTACCACCTTCCTCAGGACCTTGACAGAATCACTTTCTGCTTATCGGGTAGATACAGGATATCCTCCAATTCATGTGATTGTGAACTACGTAATCTTTCCAGGGAGACCTCATATTAAGTTGGGCTCCACATATCACAGCTGTAATTTTTAAACCAAGCTATTTAACGAGCGACTTCACTTATTCAGCTTTTGAACCACTTTTCCTCTTCAGCACGAATTTTCTTATATTTTGTGTAAATTTGGGCTCTATTCTATCTTCATAATTCACTTCTTTGTTCTGTTGGCCATAGTCAGGGAGAGTTTTATATGAAAGAACACACCTTTATCAGTTTTACCATATATTTCGAAAAGGGTTGTGTATATCGATTCGCTCGAAAAACTCCAGCACATTCACTATGATGCCGTTCGGTATTTAAACCTATTAGAGGTAGTAATTCAAGAGGAATTATTGGTGAAAGGAGCATGATTTGGTTTGTAGAAATAACCATGGGGTAGTGCGCATATGTTAGTGCTATTAGATGTTATGAATTCACAACCCCTTAGTAGGTATCTCACCAAAGAAGGTCGGCGGAAGTTAATTATAATACTGCCCCCTTTGAAATTTTTTGTAGATGCACCAACTCACCCAACCCTGCGTGCCATAATAATATCCTTTATTTCGGATACATGGAAGCTTCTATGCCTTGATAGCCAGTCCGTACATTTATTGCATAGCTGGTCCCATGACTCATGCTGATCCCTCTTTAAAGTAGGTACTCCTGCCAGTACCAACACATAAGGGCAAGCAGCGGGCGGCAGATTCAGGACATGCTGATTAGCCATTCATCCTCCTGGATTGGATTCTCGATGCCCAGCACCTGGCAAGTGTCCTGCATGGATCTGAGCTGGAGGAGTTTGCCCTGCCATATGGAAATCAGCCGGAAAGGGCGACCCCAAGAATTCGGTATTCCTTGATTTCGAAGACGTGTGGTTGCCACTCGGAACCCCCAACACTTTTGAAGGGGTATTAGAGCCAGGTCCTGGTACAAAGCTATGGAGTGGTCCTGATATCTTAGTGGTTGCTTGTCCCTGGCAGCACGTAGTATACACTCTTTTAGTTGAAAGTCTGGAATGTAAGCCAAAATATCCGGTGGGGGCGCCCAGTATGCTCCTGAAGAAACCCTTCAGGTATTGCGTGATGTCTGGCCCTTCTTCTTTAGGTGGAACTCCCTTAACGCGAATGTTGTTTCGCCTGATTCTCCAGGTCTTCTGTGTGTGCCTGGAGATCGCTCTGTTGAGCCTTGAGCTGAAGTATCTCTTGCTGTAGATGCTCCACCTCCTCTTCCCAGGCTTGCTCCTGATCCTCGATGGAGGCCACACGGTCCCCAACGGCATCGACGACCCGCCTTATCATAAGGCGGGACGTCGATGCAGTTTGGGAACGTGTTGCCTCCATCGGTTATCTCCTCATCTCCCCCGCTATTTCCCTTTTGAGCATCGGCAAGTCGCCTCGTAATGCACCGAACAGCGACTCTCAATAGGCGTGGGTAACTGGGGCTTCAGAGGTGTCCGCATCTTGGCTGATTTGTGTCATTGGGGAGAGCCTCCCTACTCCGCTGCCGGTCATCGGGAGCTTGGTCAGCATCTTTTTTAGATTCTGATCCTTCTTGCTTCTCGCTGAGGACATGGCTGCTATATCTCTTACCACATCACCAGACTGGCCTGCCTTGTCGTGGGGTCCCAGCCCCAGTGGGTGGCTGTCACCGGGTTGTCCTCCTGCTGAGCTCCACTACGCTATTGCTTGATGGTGAGGGCCCTAGGTGTCACTCCCTTTCAGTCTCGTCCGGGCCTTGCTGCCTTCGACCGTCTGCTATTGCCCTGCTGGGCATCTGCTGCTTGTTCTCAGTACTCTAAGCACTTTGTGCCCGAACCTGCCGTGAATCCCCCTGTAGGCCAGCAGCCCTATCTGATCCTGGAGCACTAGATGTTTTCTAGTACCACTGCGGCTAATTCCTGCATTATGTGCTTGCAGGCCATGGTCTCCGGTTTCCTCTGACTTGTCAGTCAGCTCCAGAGAGACTAATCCATGCCCGGGCCCCTCACCCATTGGCACCTGGTGATTCTTACAGCGTTACAGTTCATATCTCATTCCCCTTATTGGATTTTGTCATTTTAGTGTCATTTTGTTCAATACATTTTACTTTATTATTTTTCAATTTCGGTTTGGGTTTTTTATTGTTTTGCATTTTAACTTTTACTTGTTTGGTTTCTGCATACATATTTGACATATTACCTTAAGTTAAGCCTGCCTGTTCGGTGCTTAGGTACCAGGGGGTTGATACTAGGTTAATTGAATGGCTTTGAAAGTTCACTCTGACAACGGTTGTGATTGTTCCTCATCTACCGCAAATAATAATTCAGTTTCTTACAGAAACTATCTAAAATTATCTGCAAAACAGGCAGTTGATAACCTACCAGGGTTGAAGCACCCTGTGGACAAATTGGAATATGGGACGAGTATTGTGTGGCAATAGAACCTCTAAAAAACTTCAGCTTGCAGATGAACCAAGAATCCTGCTTGAATGTCACACCTTTTAAAAACAAGGTAGTCAGGAAAGTGTGGCAAATATATTGCAGCTCTTTGCATTTTGGCAGCTCCAAGCAAATTTGAGAACAGATTGGATGTATGTAGCAGAGACGAGTCTGTTCACCCAATGTGAGTGGTGATATCCGCTTTGCTGATCTGCCTGAAGTTATGATGCTGCCGACAGTAGTGTGTCTGCTAAAAGCGATGGCGTGATTGGTGGAACTATAAAGCCAAATAAGAGAAAGTTATCTTCCGTCACCGCAGTCTTCGTGACTGAGACCAGTAATACTGAAGACTCTGAGACTCACAACAGTAATTTCTCCTTTCAGAGCGTTATTGCTGCAGATGGAGTGAAGCCAAGAAGTAAGCACATTACCAAAGTACCAACAAAGTTTAATATTGTTAATTTGTATTAACTGTTTCTCTTTTGCAGCATTTGGAAAAGCATTTTCTAGTTTTGTTGCTTTTTGTTTCGTTTTTTATTGTAGGCTGTTATCTTCGGTTTAAAGGGAATGATGTTGTAGTGTGTGACCTTAATGCTGCAGTTTGCATTTCATTACAATCATTTTCTTACCCTAGAGAATCTCCAAGGTGTAGGAGGTTTGCTATTCCAGAGTTCTTTCTTCAGCTTCTGGGCAGTTGTCGCTCTGTGGCGATCTGTGGTCCTGTTTCTCTGCTCTTCTTGTAGCAGCTCCCATTAGAGCTTCATCCTCCCGCCAACGATAATAAGATGCCAGGCATCACCCAGCCTACAACAAAGCCTATGTTGGGCTAAGTCCATCTGCTCGGCGCAATTAGAGCGAGGATAAAGTTCTTCAGACCCATCAGGCTGTGAATGTAACCTAAGGGCTTAAGATGAAATGTAGAGCTTACCTCCTTCCTGAGTGGCTCCAGTCTGCTGTGTGCAGACCCGATAGCTGGCAGCACCCTGGAATATGTATGTAAAAATCAGATTATGTTGGAAGTAACCTGCAATACAGTGGCAGGCAGCACCCTGCCATAGAGTAGGATTTCTCATAGTGTTTTATTTCCTGACACATTAATGGAGATTGTCTTTTAACAGGCAGAAGAACAACACTGACCATACATTTTTCTGGGTTTGTCTTTAAAATGACATACACATTAGGAATGGCATTTCGTTCTGCTGGAATAATAACACAAGTTATCTTGCACTCTATGTTGTTGCATGAATTGTAGGCTGCAATGCATTCCATGTTTCATTCAAACAAGCTTTCTACAGGGCACATACATGATTTGCTGCTGTAGAGAAATAACGCTCCTGTGTACTGTGGCAGACTCCGAAATATTGAAAAACTTCATGATTTCTCTTTCAGCACTTCATAGTAAAATCTTTCACTTTTTGACTCCTACATTTAGCAGAAACATAACTTAGTACCATTAAAATAGTTGTGATGGGGAACATCCATGTGGGGTTAGGACTGGCACGACCAGAGTGCTTGCTGACTTGGAGGAGTATGGAGTTGACCACCTTGCCTGGTCCTGTGTGGAACCAAGCCAGCGATGCTTTGCTGCAGGCTCATTTGCCCTGATAGCTGGTCAACAGTTTGTGGAGGAGGAGGTGAAGAGCTGGCTAAGTGTGTGGTGAAGCTGGCAGTACAGTACATCCATGAGAAGTGAGCTTTGAGTCAAGTAGTGTTCCTCTTATACCACATGCAATTCACCCTCTCCAAAGCCTCAAGAATGCCTGGGTGTGAAGGGCGGCTGATTCTGATCGGGTGCTTGATAGTTTTCCAGAAACTCATGATCTTGATTGTTCATGTTTGTCAGTAGTTGATTAAACACGCCCAAGGGTTTTATCTCTTTAGTTGACACAAGCTGCAATAAAGGTTTCTTTCTCATTGCAAAAAAAGTATGAATGGCCGACGAGCTTCTGTAGGTCAAAGAATGAAAGGGCTGGGGAACTGTCATTCATCTCACTGCTAAGCAGAGCAGTGTCATGCTTCATCCTCCGTCAGGCCTCTGATTTTGACCAACATCCCTTAGAATACTGGGACTTTAGAGCCCATCCTTTAATGAGAAAAACAAAACTACAAGTCCCATAAGCAATAGTGGCGGAAGGTGTCACGCATGACCTGGGGCAACATACGATTCAGCACATCCAGTTCCATTTTTTAAGTATTTGACACAATATTTAATTTATAACCTTTGTTTTTTATGGTCATGAGTCATCAGAATACTAAAAACGTGTCTTTAATTTTTAAGGTCAATTACGTAATGGTCACCAGCTTGGAAGCTCTGTTAATTCTTCAGTATTTGTCATTGATCTCCACATGTGGCTGGTTTGGGTCTGCCTCCTGCATCGTTCCCGATAACTCGCAAAGGTAAGGAGCTTTTAGAAGCAACATGATAGCCCCATACTCGTCTGTAAGAAGTGCGCTCCGAGGCAGGTATCCGATCATTTTTGTGAAACGAGCAAGCACCATTATCTGCTATGTACATTTGTTAAAATAAAACACAGTCAATTCACAGTATACTGTTCCGGAGGTTCAGCCCAGGGACATTATCTGTAACTGAACGCAGACACCCTAGGAAGCATGTGCTTTTAAGGCAAGTTGCGTTCACTAACCTGAAGGTGACATGCTTCATCATTGGGCTATACTCCTCACCAGGCCGGAGCTACAATGCCTGGCGGGTACCACAAGAAAGCACTTTGTCGCAGATCTTTTATTAAGTACGCCGGATGAGCATAGTAGGACAGAGGATGTTGTGTCATAAGATGTGACCCTTGTACCTTAAATCCTGCAAATATTCAAAACCAGAGGTCAACTCTGCTGCCAACCAGTTCCAGTCAATATTGACATGTATTGTTACCCTGCTTGTAATGAATACCAGAGGCCAGCGTTGTTGCTAGCCAACTCCAGTCACCATTGGCCAGTCACATATTATCCTCAATAGGATCAATGCCCAAGGCCTGTGCAGCTGCTAAACTGCCCTAGACAGTAGTGACCTCCCAGACCTCTTATTCTGCATATAATCAGCAAGGCTTCGGCCCTAATAACACTCACCCCCACATCCTTACCGTATAATAGCAATGTAATTTATTTACTTACGGTAGGTATCGCACTATATCCCCGATCACAAAAACAAAGAAAATCAAAAATTGCCTAACCATTCAGCACTCCACCTTGTCAAAAATGACTAAATCACACCAAGCACTATAGCCTGCCACATCACATGGCACACTCAGTTACAACATGACAAGATACCACGGCAGGGATTTGGGACCATTAATCCTCTGTTCGACGCATGTGTGCTGTAGATGCACATGCTTTTCATACTCCTGCCATCTTGTGTTGGGTCCGGATGTTTGCAAGTTGTTTTTCTTTGAAGAAGTCTTTCCAGTCACAAGGTAAGGTTCTACGTACCAATCCTAAATTTCTCCTTGAAGTAGTTTCTGCTTAGGGGTAATTCATGTGCGATATCAAATTAAAATAACATAACATTAGCATTTTCATTATTTATTGAACCATCGTAATTCTTGTATAGACTTTATGTGCTGCAATGATAATAGAGCAAAAGACACACAATTGATGGACGGAATGCAGAACAAATCAAAACATTCTTCCTCAGTCAAGAGATCTGGGTTAAATCCATCATTATTTTGATCACCATGCCACCCCAGTTCAGACATGGCCATATGCAAATCAGTCTTGACCCTGTACCTAATGGGAACAGTCCAACCCGAACTGCAATGATAATAGAAGCAGATAAAAATAATGAGCAAAATAAGCACATTGAACAGAATAAATAGTTCCACCATCTTTCTAAAACAATGTACATATGCAAGCATATAAAAACTATGTAGCGTTTTCCTACTATGCTTTCCAGTGTGTGTCTGTGTCTGTCTGTGTGTGTCTGTGTTTCTGTCTCCCATTCCCTGTAGGGAGAGTTTGTAGCTCCCCATTGTAGAAGAGTCGGTCAAGAGGGAGCACACTGCATTGAATAATTTCTTGGTATGCACTTTTTATTAGTATTACAGGAAATCACAATGATTGATTGTCTCTGTTATATTCTTCTTTCCGACAGGGTCTTCCACTTCAGTCCCTTAGGTGATCTTTGGCCGCCGCCGTCTCTCAGACAGAAGGAAAAGACTCTGGTAAGTGTTTTTGCTTTATGGTTTAATCAAGGGAGGATGTGAGGGATAAATAATAGCTATGCATAAATGTGAAGGGAGGGGGTAGAGGTTGGAGCAACCAAAAGAAAAAGAGTAGCCGATGATTTCTGCTCTTGCCTTTCTTTTCCGTCTCACTTATTTCCTTTTCCTTGGGTCCCTTTCACCCCTCAGCCTCCCCTCCCGTCCCTCTCTTACTCAGCCCCTTTCCGAAAGCCCCGTAGACGCCCACGCACCTGGAAGAGCCACGTCACTCCGGGGACGTGGCGTGGTGACTCCGCGTCCTTCAGTGAGGTCTGGTCTTCTGCTTCGGCTTTCCCTCCGCCAGGTTCGGGTGTTCTGCTCGCCGACAAGCTGTGACCTCCCCTGGGCGCCGGTTCTCTCTCTCATAAGGCTGTTAGTCCTTCTCTGTCTTTCCGGTATTCCCCCGCTGGTTTCTCCGCATCGCGTTCCCATGCCGCGTGTAGCTGGACCAACTACTGACCAACCTGACGCGCTCTCCACCCCGCCTTCTTCAAGCGTTTATTCTCTGATGTCCCTCCTCAGCTCCGGGTTAAAGGGGCCGCCTGCTGATTCCCCTCCCTCCACTTCTTGATGACAGCAAAGCGGACAACTGGTAAAAAGGGGACTGTGAATATAGGAGGGAAGAAATATATGAAGGGATGGCATGGCACTCCTTATCCTCTATCCCATCGTCTACCACATGGGCTACCTGACACACCCCACCCCCAGACGTTTCCCGTTCGGGGAAATGAGGGCTGCGTGAAAGAAAGTCAGCAACTTGGTATGCAGAGTATAAAAGCTGACAATGCTAAAACTAGTGCCCATCCTGGAATAAAAGAAGACACACCTAAAAATAGCTTATCCTAAAAACCCACCTTCCAAAAACAAGATACCAAACAAAAGGAGAATCTTAGGAGCTTCAGGTGATGTTCCTAGTGTCTGATTACCGGTGTTTGTTTAGGTTTACAGGAGTCCAGAGGTTGCATAGCAAACCTTGTCTATGCATGCCGTGTATTTTTCATGGTAAACATCCTTTACAACGCGGTCAAAACACAGCGGTGCTATTACGATGCGTCTTTTACAACGCAAGTCGTTAACACAACTTGCGCTGGAGGGTGCTCTAAACTAAGGAATAGTAGATTTACTATTCCGACACCTTCCCTACTGTATGTAGGCTGGAGTTGGAATAGTAAATCTTACTATTCCTAAGTCCAGCGCCCTACAGCGCAAGTTGTGGTAACGACTTGCATTGTAAAAGATGTGTTGTGATGTACAGCGATCATTTTGATCAAGTTATAACATCATACAACCATTTTTCATTCATTATTGCCGTGTTTATGTAATCCACTCATCGCGTGCCAGAAGGGAGATGTGGGTGGCTACAGTTGTTTATATAGCGCCAGACCAGATCTGTTCTGTGTCTCCTGCTCCACGGCTTGTACCCGTAAAAGTGCATCAATGTCTCCTTCCCTTGGATGCAAATCCACTTGTATTCCAGTTTAAGCATATTTATTCTCATAGAATCACTTTCAAAATCCACTGTTCCTCAAGTAAATTCAAATTCAGTCTGCCCAATTCATTTTGGGGGTTCTGCCTTCATCAGGGGGCGCACGTGAGGAACCTATGTTGTATGTTGTGTGCGGAAAATAGTGAAATAAGAATTAACTTGCATTGCAATCTAATCCTACAGATACATAAATTAATAGTTTACTACATGTCGTGGTAGAGCCTAACCGCATGTCTGCGTTTGTGTTATACCAGGGTCTCCACCTTTTCAATAGTGAGGGCTACTTCTGATCGAGGAGAATCATCCTGATGTACTGCCTATATTACGTGGCTTGGCTAAGGGTAGATGAATGCTAGGGTCTTCATCTTTTCGATAGTGAGAGCTACTTCTGATCGAGGAGAATCATCCTGATCTACTGCCTTTATCACGTGGCTTAGCTAAGGGTAGATAAATGCCAAGTAACTTAATTGCGCCCCTAGAACGCCCAGTCCTGCTGCAGTGAGCACATAGCATTTGTAGCACTGGGTTAGGAAAGGTTTACCTGTAGGGCCCCTAAGCCTTTGTAGCACTGTTAGGTTTACCTGCGGGACCCCAAGCATTTATAGAACTGGTAGGATCGGTGTATCTGTGGGGTTCCCAGGAACCCGTTTTGTTCATTTGATTCTTATTAACGAATCACACCTGAGAGGTGAGTGTCTCACTGAGGGTTGTGGCCTCTTAGTCATGCAATACATGGGATGGCATTGTTCTCTCTGAGTGAGTGTGAAGACAGAAGACTTCTATTATCTGGTGAGTTGCCCTCCTGTTCATTGGCTCCTGTCCACATCCTGGCCCTGCTTTAAAAATTCAAGATTAATGTCCAGTAGTGGCAGTCACAGTATAAGGACTGTGAGCAAGACCTGCTGTAGAGTTTTCGCTGTCCTAGGAAAAATGTCTCAATGTAGGAAAGGGCCTGTTTTGGACATGGTTAGCCTTCACTTTTTACCTGGAAAATGATATAGTTTTGACTGGAAGTGCACAGGGTCCCTGCCAACCAGGTCCCCTGAGCACGATCTCCTTCCCTTAAGTGTACCTGTCGTTTCCACGGTTGTCACCCCATTAGCTCACATATAAGTCCCTTGTAAAAGATACCTCTGGGACCAAGGGCCTTGTTGTTAAAGAGGGTCTCTAAAGGCTGCAGCACACATTATGCCACCCTAAGGGACCCCTCACCAAGAACATACATTCATACATACACACACACACACACACATACATACATACATACATACATACATACATACATACATACATACATACATACATACATACATACATACTGTCACTGCAGCTGTGTGTCTTGGTGCAGGCAAAGATGAAGAGTCGACGTGCCACACATCCCTGTATGCGATGCCCATAGGGACTGTCTGAGATATAGGTGGGGGGAGACCAAAAGAAAGAGGCCAGAAAGCGACCCTAGGGAAATGGGGTAACCCGAAAAAGAAAGATTCTACTTCAGGGCCCCAAAAACCTGTTCAATGGAGTGGGCCCAGAGACTCTTGACAGCCAAAGGGTGGGTACCAGGGTAAGGACTGGGATCCTAAGAAGGCGTGGTGCCATGGCTGTAGGTCACTTGGGCACTGACCTTGAGACTCTGGCTGTAAAAACAAGAAATATACCTCTGGTCCACCTGCAGTACCTGCAGCTGCCAATCTCCAGAAAGGATCTCAGGAGAGCAA
Source organism: Lissotriton helveticus (assembly GCF_964261635.1). NCBI lineage: Eukaryota > Metazoa > Chordata > Amphibia > Caudata > Salamandridae > Lissotriton > Lissotriton helveticus. The sequence continues at coordinate 427,053,606 of NC_136058.1, forward strand.
TGGCCATGCCAATGAGCTCACTGAGGCGACTCAAGTAGGGATGTGGCCTTAGCCACCTTAGCTGCCTGGCCCACTAACATGCACATGGGGTTAGGGTGGAGGTCTTGAGAGAAACTGGTGCCAGCATCACCATGGTGACTGAGCAGATAGTTTCCTTAGAACAGTATCTGCCTGGGAGGACCTTTCCAGTCATCAATGCTGAAAATGTGACAAAACCCATCCCGCAGGCGAGGGTGTCTGTTGATTTAGGAGGAGTTGCTGGCAACGAAGAGGTAGCAGTCTCTTCATCCATACTAGTTGATTGTTTTCTTGGCAATGATTTGGAACCCTTAGCCTGGGCTGAGGCAGAACTGAGGATCCATGCAGAAATGCTTGGAACCTCTCACTGGGTGTGTGTGGGAAAACCATAGCACAGAGCAGAGCCCGGGTGTAAAAGAGGTGCTGAAGTCTGGAATAATGGCCCAGTCCTCCAAGAGAAAAGGCAGGAAAACTGGAGAACCAGTTTCCAGTCAGACACCAGACCGTTCTCCTCAGGAGGAAGAAGGTTCAGCCTCAGAGACAACTGAGCCTCAGGAGCTGACGTTTTACCAGGATGAGCTTTTGGCCCTGGGGCGACCCTCTAGGGAAGATCTGTGCCAGGGACAGAAAACCTGTCCCAGTCTTGAAAACCTGTGACGGCAAGCTGCAGCACAGGAAGGAGGTGATGGCAGTGGTGTCCACAGGACATATTGGGAGGAGGAAATCCTTTACACTGAGGGCAAAGACCCCAAACCTGGTGCCACTATGAGAGTGGTAGAGCCTCGGGCGTTTGGGGGAGTTCCTGCGCCTCCATTTGTGCATTATCAGCAGCCACATATACAACTTATTCTGTCCAGACTATTTAAGATTATCAAAGAACGGACTGTTCTTCTCTGCTTTCCATGATAGAACTTCGGGTCAGAGTTGTATATGACGTATTGTTTGGCGTCTGTGCAGCCATATCTTCTTTAAGATCAGTGAAAGCAGCCACGAAGCATATCTGGATGAGAGTCTTGAAGGTAAGTAACTCTCAGAAGCTCCTGTTAAGCTATCTTCCCTTCAGTGGGGCAAACTTGTTTGTATCTTTCCTAGAGGACCTGGTTGTGGCATCCCCGTAGCTGGACACCTTGACCAGACCAGAACTAAAGGCCAGGGATGCACCTGAAGGTGAAGGAGATTTGTAACTCCTGTCCCATCTGTCAAGCCAGTGGCACGACAGGTGGGAACCCAAAGGCCCTCTTAATCCCGCTTCCAGTTGTAGGCGTTCTCTTTGAAAAGGCAATGGTTGACATTGTTGGTCCCCTTGACCCCCTACAGCATCAGGGAACAGTTCCGTTGGTAGTAGATCATGCCTCCAGGTATTCCGAGGCTATTCCCCTCTGGACTACCACTGCCTCTGCAGTGGCTAGGGCCCTCATTAGCATCTTTACCAGGGTGGGCTTCCCTAAGGAGGTGGTGTCATACAGAGGTACCAACTTCATGACTGGCTACTTGAAACACATGTCGAAGGAGTGTGGCGTGAGTTACCGGTTCACTACCCTCTACCACCCACAATGTAATGGCTTTGTTTTTTTTTTTTAGAACTGTGTGTTAATTTTAACAACATGCAACCTGGCAGTCAGAGTATACAGAGACATATAATACCAATATATTCTACGTAAGTAGGTTAATCAAGAAGCAGTCAATAATTACACATGCATTAATCTGCTTTCCGATTCTCCAGGTGATCAATAAGTGTCCCATTCCCCTAATTGGGAATGTACCTTATAATTATCATGTGGAGACACCTCCTTGCTCCTCCCCATTGTCGTAGTGTTTTGCCTCGTCAGTTTCAGAGCCAGAGTCTGTGTCTGTTGTCACTCAGGAAGCAGGAGCTAGGAATTATCTGTATGAGCACGGCAAGTGTTTAGTGTATCCTCAAATATGTCATCCTTTCTACTAAGGCGCATATGTGTCTCCTCAGCTAGGGCCCAGTCGAGCGCATCTCTATGCCAGAGCGCAATCGTTGGGGCATGCTGGGACAGCCATGTGATTGCATTTTTACGTCATGCCAGTACCATAGGCGACTGACCAAATTTATAGGTTATCTTGCGCCCTTCTGGCATCTAATGAGGCTTAATAATAAGCATTTCGGTGTCGGATCAATACTTAGTTGTGTGGCATGCACCATTTCTTCGACAGCTTGTTGCCAGAAGGAGTGTATTGCATCGCAGGGCCATTGTTAATGTAAGAAATCAGCCCCCACAGTGTTGCAGCGCAGGCATATATCTGGGCAAGACACGACCATTCGATAAAGGTCTTGTGGTGGTCTTGTGGCGTTAAGTAGGTTCTTCACAGAAATTTATAATGTATCATTCGAAAATGGGCATTACTAGAAACCATGTTTGTTAGTTCACAGGCCCGCTGCCAGTCTTGATCTTCCTTTGGAATGCCAAAGTCTAAATTCCAGGCCTCTTGAGTCCGTGTGTAGTGTGAAGTGTCTACTGTACAGTTTAAAATGCAGCCCTTTGGGGGTGCGAGGGGTCGTGGCTCCTCCTCTCCCTTTCGGGGATGTTACAACCAATATCAGCAGTACCGTCCCTATCCGGGCCAACCGCGTTACTCCTCCTCCCTGCAACAGCAGTCGTTTCGACAGCTGCAGGCTGCCTCTTACAAGCAGTACAGAGGGAAATCCTCCTGCTGAGGTAGAGATTCCTCAAAAAAGCGCTGCCAACTGCCAACTGCCAACTGTCAACCGCTCTTCCCATCAATCCGACCAAAGTTGGAGGGCGGATCTCCCATTTCTTCTCCAATTGGTCTGTAATAACTACAGATCGATGGGTTTTGGACATAGTGTCCAGAGACTACAATCTGGAATTTGTGAAATTCCATCAAAAATCTCCCCCCAGAGGTCCTCCTCCTGCCCGTCTGATGGAACTCATATGCCAAATCCATCTCATGTTAAGGAAAGGAACGATCAAAGTGTACCGAATCTTCAAGGGGATGCAGGCTTCTATTCAAGATTCTTCCAAATCAAGGAACAATCGGGGGAGTGGCGCCCCATTCTAGACCTTCGTTCCCTCAAAAAGTTCCTCAAGAAGCAAACTTTCCGGATGTTGTCTCTCCTAGAAGTGCTTCAATTAATGCGTCAAGGGGATTACAAGCCAACACTGGACCTTCAAGGTGCCTATTTTCATGTCCCTATCCTACCCAGACACAGAAACTTCCTGCGCTTTAGAGTAGCTGGCAGAGATTTCCAATTCCAAGTCCTTCCATCTGGCCTTCGCTCTGCACCTGAATGTTCACTAAAGTCTTGGCACCGGTGGCAGCATATCTTGGTCAAGCTGATGTCCAAATATTTCACTACCTCGACGACTGCCTTATAAAGGCCTAGTCGTTCGCAGTCGCAAGCAGACACACTCAGTCATGCCTGTCTCTGTGTCTTTCCATCACTCTGGAGAAGTCTCAGTTCACCCCCTCTCAAGTGAGGACCTTCTTGGGGGCCATCATAGACACACAGCAAACAAGGGCTTTTGTCTCCAATGAAAGACAACAGCAGATTTCCAAACTGGCAACTCTCCTGTGCACATAAAAGTATGTTTTTGTTCGACAGTTCAAATCGCTTCTGGGGATGCTGTCTTCCGGTATTCCCCTAATTCCCAACTGTCGCCTCAAAATAGAACTCCGACTGGAGAACTCGACAACCAATTGCAACAAGTCTCAGGGTCCTTCGACAATGTCATCAACATCACGTCTCAGATATGAAGAGCATTGCTATGGTGGACTTGCATACCAAACATCTCTGCAGTTCGTTTGTAGTGGACACTTCAAGTTTCATCCTCACGACAGATGCCTCCCTCGAATGGTGGGAAAGTCATCTTCAAGCCCTCACAGTCAAGGGGAAATGGGACAACCACCTATGAACGTGGCACATAAACCTTTTGGAGTTACTAGCAATATTTCCGGCTCTGAAGTCCTTTTGCACCCTCATTCAAGGAGCTTCAGTGTTGATCCGAATGGACAACACAACAACCTGACCCCAGGCCACCCCCCATGCCGCACGGCTCCTCCGCTGTGACCGCGTCTTTGACCCTGGCGCCGCAGGTTCGCCCCTGACCTCGGTGTCCCCCTGCTGCTACCTTCTCCTTTCTGCTGCTGCCCTCACTTGTGAATTGTGCTTTTTTTTCAGGACTTCTGCATTTTTCTGTATTTTTCGTAGTTGCTCTTGTATCCCTGCACTCTGTGTGTGCCCCCCCGCTCCCCGCTTCCCGCCGCAGCTCCCCCGCGGCCCGCCCCTTTTCTTTTATACCCCCTGCTCATTGGCCGCCCCGCTCCCGCCTCCCAGCTGCTCCTCCCTCCCACTTCGTCTCATATGGAGGCCGCAAGGCGGCCGCGCGCAGAAGGCATGCCAAAGGCAAGCCCGTCTGCGCCTGGACCACGCCCACCGCCAGGACCCCTGGCCCTCAATGATGCCTGCCCACCCGACGGACTTACGACGCCGCCACCATCCACACACTCAACGCCGGCCGGAACCCCGCCTGCTACCGAGCCATCCCGAAACGCACCCACGGACCCTTCACCTGCCAAGCCTGCAAATTCACCTGCCTCCAAACTTGAACAGCACCGGCCAAGTCAGCTACCAGCAACAATCACCTCAAGTGCATCCTGCTCAACACCCGCTCCGTCCACAGGCACACAGTCGAACTCTGGAACTCTGGAACCTCCTGGACACATCACCAGACGTTGCCTTCCTCACAGAAACCTGGATGAACGCCTTCTCAGCCCCCGACATCGCCATAGCCATCCCGGATGGCTACAAAATCACCCGGAGGGACCGCGTCAACCAAACCAGAGGAGGCATCGCCATCGTCCACAGAAACACCATCCAAATCACGACCAACTCCGACGACACCCTCACTGCCGCCGAGCACCTTCACTTCCAGATACACACCGACCCCAAGACCACCCTCAGGGGCACTCTCATCTACAGACCCCCGGGACCACGCACACAATTCAGCGAAGCCATCGCAGACTTCGTCAGCCCGCACGCCCTAACCTCCTCAGACTACATCCTCCTAGGGAACCTCAACTTCCACCTGGAGAACAACAATGATAGCAACACCGCCGCCCTGCTGGACAACCTCACCAACCTCGGACTCAAGCAACTGGTGAACACCCCCACCCACTACGCCGGCCACACGCTTGACCCCATCTTCTCCTCCAGCAAGCACATCTCCTTCAGCCATTCCACCGGACTACTCTGGACAGATCACAGCTGCGTCCACTTCAACTTCAGGAGAACCACGACCCACCACCACCCGCAATAGGTTCCTCGCAGAAGCTGGCGTAAGATCACCACTGACCAGCTCACCACCTCCCTCAGCCAGAACTCTCCCACCAACACGACGGACCCCAACGAAGCAGCCCGCAACCTCGCACAGTGGCTTACCAACTGCGCCGATGAACTCGCACTATTGAAGAACCCACCCAGCAGACCCGGCAGCAAGAAAGCCTTGTGGTTTACCAACGACCTCAAAAACTCCAAGAAAACCTTCCGCACCCTCGAGATAGCCTGGCGCCACAACCTGACAACAGAAAACATGACAGCCCTCAAGTACGCCACCCGTAAACACCACTAGCTGATCCGCACCACCAAAAGGACAACATTCAAAGAACGACTGGACAACAACACCCACAACAGCAAGGAACTCTTCAGCATCGTTAAAGAGCTATCCAACCCCAGCACCTGCAACAACAACATTAAACCATCGCAAGACCTCTGCGACTCACTCGCCTCGTTCTTTCACCGCAAGATCGCCGACATACAAAACAGCTTCGGCGCACAGACCAGGCACCCTACCACCGAACCATTGCCCCCCGCCACCACCACCCTATGCACCTGGACCTCGGTTAGCACCGAAGATACCACCCGAACGATTAACACCATCCACTCCGGCTCCCCAACCGACCCCTGGCCACACCACATCTTCAAGAAAGCCGACTCCATCTTCGCACCCCAACTCCGGGACATCATCAACAGCTCCTTCGCATCCGCCACCTTCCCGGAGAGCTGGAAACATGCCGAGCTCAGCGCCCTCCTGAAGAAACCCACCGCGGACCCCACGGACCTCAAGAACTTTCGCCCCATCTCGCTCCTCCCGTTTCCGGCCAAAGTCATCGAGAAGATCGTCAACAAACAACTCTCCGCCTTCCTCGAGACAAACGGATCCCTCGACCTCTCGCAGTCCGGTTTCCGAGCAAACCACAGCACCGAGACCGCCCTAATCGCAGCTACCGACGACATCAGGTCCTTGCTCGACAATAGGGAAACAGCTGCCCTCATCCTCCTGGACCTCTCAGCAGCCTTCGACACTGTGTGCCACCGCACCCTAATACAGCGCCTCAGCAACACCGGAATTCAAGGAAAGGCCTTGGAGTGGATCATCTCGTTCCTCGCCGGAAGAACCCAGAGAGTCCGCCTCCCCCCGTTCCGATCCGCGTCCACCGAAGTCATCTGCGGCGTACCGCAAGGATCCTCGCTCAGCCCCACCCTCTTCAACGTCTACATGAGCCCCCTCGCAGCCATCGCACATCAACACAACCTAAACATCATCTACGCTGACGACACCCAGCTGATCCTCTCCCTCACCAACGACCCCGCCACCGCCAAAGCCAGCCTCCAGGAAGGAATGAAAGACGTCGCGGAATGGATGGAGCTCAGCCGTCTGAAACTGAACTCAGACAAGACGGAAGTCTTCATCCTGGGACCATCCCCCTCTGCCTGGGACGATTCCTGGTGGCCCCCTGCCCTGGGCACCGCCCCCAAGCCAAAGGACCATGCACGCAATCTGGGCTTCTTCTTGGACTCCTCCCTCAAGATGACCAAGCAAGTCAACGCCGTCTCGTCATCCTGTTGCAACACCCTGCGCATGCTTCGAAAAATCTTCCGGTGTATCCCCACCGAAACCAGGAGGACGGTCACCCAGGCCCTCGTCACCAGCCGACTGGACTACGGGAACACCCTCTACGCTGGAACCACAGCCAAACTCCAGAAAAGACTCCAGCGCATACAGAACGCCTCTGCACGACTCATCCTGGACATCCCCCGTCACAGCCACATCTCTCCCCATCTGAAAGACCTGCACTGGCTCCCCGTCAACAAGAGGATCACATTTAGACTCCTCACCCACGCACACAAGGCTCTTGTTGGAAGGGGGAGTCTCTGGTTGGCGCAGTGCAACACTGGCGACAAGCAGCGACCCTCTCTTCCTCGTCAGGGCTAAGGGTTACCTTCAAGAACAACCTCTGCTTACCCTCTAGGTAGTGTGGCGCAAGCAGTCTAGGCTAATCTCTGGGGCACATAGGGTTAAACATTTGCAATATCATACCATCACCACCAACCCACCACACAATGACACCAAACTGTATTTTGTAAAAATATATTCTCTTTATATATCGTTAAAAGCAGGCTTGTAAATACAGTCTTGGATTACTTTGAAAATGCAGGTTCCAGTTATTCTTGGTAAAAAGTCACAGTTCTTAAGCAAATGCACTCTTTTGGGCCTTCTGCCCAGGTTTGGAAAGGTTCAGTGCTTTACAGCGCCTCAATGCGCTTTCCGCTGCCTCCGCTCGCTTCCTCGGAGAAAATCGTGCCCGGCCTGCCAAAGCTCACGCTTCCCGCGTGAGCCGCGAAAGGCACGACCGGGTCCGCTCTGGAAATGAGTCACCCTTCGGGGCTCGACTCGAGGAGAGGGGGCCGCGGGCCACAGGGAGCGTCAGGCGGGGCCTCGGGGGCCAGGAGCAGTGCGAGCCTCTGTCTCAGGGGCGGCTCGCGCTGTGAGGCAGACAGCAGCTGCGAGGCTCCCGGGGCGCCTGAGGTCACACAGCGCGGTGCGAGCTCAGCTGGCAGGACGCTCGCACCGCGAGGGGCAAAGACACAGTACCTTAAGATTCTTGTGGAGCGGACGGCTGGAAGGGGGGGCCTGTCCCACGTCGCGTTGCTTCTCTGGGGTCGATGCGCGCTGCGGCTCTCAGCCGGGCAGGTCACGGGTCACCCGGGGCGGCGGTGCTTGGTGGCGGCAGGGTCCTTCCTTTGGAGTTCGCTCCGACCCTGAAGGCGGCGGCTGTGTGGTGGCGGCAAGTGGCAGTACGGTCCCCAAGTGCTAGACGTACCCAGCCAAAGTGCCGGTTGCAGCTGTGCGCTCACAGCTGAGCTGTCGGGCAGGATGCCGACCAGAGGGGGGTTATCACAGGGCGGCAGTCCGTCTTTGCAGAGGGGTTGACGGCGCGAGGCGCAGTCAACTCGGGCGCTTGGACCGGACGGGTCCTCCTTCACGTTGCTCTCGGGGCTCCCAGGCAGAGGCAGTCACGGTGCTCGGGCCAGCGGCGGCTGGGCCTCACGTTGCTCTTGCTGTCGCTTTGGGCCCCTGTCACGGTGCTTGGGGGGATATCGATGCCCTGGATCACGGGGAGCGTGGCAGGGATGCACAACGCTCCCAGACTCCTCAGTCAGCGCTGCAGCGATAAGCAGCACACACAGTAGCTTTCTTCAGGGGGATAGCGCCCACTGTTCCTGGGGCGCTGGTCAGGGGGCAAGTTCACAGGCAAGCCCTCGGAGATCTTTCAGCAGAGTTTGGCACAAAGTTCAATAAAGCAAAAGTCTCTTGTAGTCTTTTCTTTCCTCTCCTTCTGCAGCAAGGCACCAGACACAGGCCAGAGACAGCACTCCTCCTTGAAGTCTTCTTCCAGGTCCTTCTCTTCGGGCAGAGTTTCTTCTGTAGCACAAACAGGATCTAATTTACAAGGAGCAGGGCTCCTACTTTTATACCCAGATTCTTTTGTTCTAGCAGGCCAGGGGGGCCTCTGCATAACTGCTCCAGTCTCTGAGCACTTGTTGTGGGTACTTCTGGCTTCTGCATGCAGTGTGAGGGCAGGCACATCAGCCGCTCCCCAGGGGGGCGGAGCCGGCATTGTGAGGACAGGGGCAGCCTGAGCACTTTGTTGACAAGCTTCGGTCCTTCCTGGGCCAGGTGCAGGCTGAGTCATCAGTCGCTCCCCAGGAGGGCGGAGCCAGCATTGTGGAGGCAGAGCACAGCCTGATGCATCATTCAGGGGAAACTCCCACCACCCACTAAGGTGTCATCCTGCTATTCACTACCTGTCAACTCCCAGCCCTGTCACTCACACACACCAGACAGTCAGATCCACATCCAAGCAGAGGCGGGCTGAAATGGTTAGGCCAGCAAATGCTAACTTTCTAAAAGTAGCATTTGCAAACCCAGGATATTAAAATAAACTTTACTAAAAGAAGTATTTTATTATTCTGAGTTCAGGCATACTAAACATTAATTTCTACCATGTTCCCTGAGCCTGCTGGGATTATAGAGTGTAATAATTCCAGCAGCCCATCTGGCCTAGAGGGGAACTGGTAGCCTTACAATAGTGAAAAACGAATTTGGCAGTAATTCACTATTAGAACATGCCACACACACCAGAGCATGTCCTACCTTACACTTACAATGCACCCTGCCCTCAGGCCTACCATAGGGGTGACTAATATGAAGTTAAGGGAAGGTTTAGGGGCTGGCAAGTGTGTGCACTTGCCCAGCCAGCATGACAGTACCAGACTGCACGCAGGTTCTGCAGTGGCAGACCCTAGACACATTTTAAGGCTGCTTCTGTGGGTGGCGCAACCAGCGCTGCAGGCCCACTAGCAGTATTAGCATTCACAAGCCCTGGCACTCCTGGTGCACTTTACTGGGGACTAACAGTAAATCCAATGAACCAATCATGGACATCAATCATATGTACACTTTACAGTAGGGAGAGCATATGCACTTTGGCACTGGTCAGCAGTGGCAAAGTGCCCAGAGTCATTAAACCAACAGAAACAGGTCAGAGAGAGTATTGGAGGAAGGCAAAAAGTTTAGGGATGACCCTGCCAAGAGGCCCAGGTCCAACACAACCCCCTTCCAGCCAAAACGCAGGGTAGACCAATCACCACTGTGATGGGCTTCACTGCTTAGGGCGATAGAACATGGACCTGGCCCGCAACAGCAGGGGCACACTCCAGTTCTATGCCAATCTGAACCTATTTCAAATCCTCTGTCCATACTCTCAGGGTCCACCCAGCTAATCCATGGGGCACCCTTCTCTTCCTCTGTGGACACCACCTGTGCAGCCTCTAACCTTAACTTGCTCACAGGTGTGTCCCAACAGACAGACATCAAATCACAGTGGCCACTGACAGTAGTCAGGGCTGAGACCCAGGCCTCATGCCTCTCAGGGCTCTCAAACCTCTGTGGCCTCAGAGAGCGGGGGGCGGTAGCCCCAGGTGCTTGGCACCCTTTGTCCACTCTCCCTCCTGTCAGGTCAGGTATGACATCCTGGCACTGACCCACCAGCCCCAGGCCTGTACCTGGCGGCTGGACCAAAGACTGGGGTGGGCTCTCCCACACCCGGTCCTCCACCTCGGGGCTCTGTACCCTCCTACCTGGAGTGTTACCCCCTTCCAGAATTGTCAGGGCACCTGTGGCAGGTGACCTGCACAATTCGCCCACCAGTTCAGGGGTGCTATCCTGCAACTGGGGCACCAGGTAAGGGGGGACACCCTGCACCTGGCCCTTAAACCTAGGGTCTAAACCCTCAAACTGTACCGGGGTCAGAGGCAAGGACTCCCTCCCTCTGCACCCCCTTCCAGAGTACTGCCCACTCCCAACTGGAGTGGTACCCCTAGAAGAGACATGGGTCAGGACACTGATTACAGTGGTCCCACCCTCCAGGTCAGACAACACCTGAACCTGGCTCTCCAACTCAGGGACCCAACCCTGCAGTTGAACACTTGCCTGGCGCACCAGGACTTTCCGGGGGGCACGCCTGCCCCCCCTGAGGGTGGCACATAGCTCATGTGCCGTGCGACAGTCTGCCTGGCGCAGATCTCCCAACCCCTGTCCCTCTGACAGTGTGGGAAGATCCCCCAGGACAGAAGTGGTGTCCCCCTGGTCATTCACTGGGGACGCAGCCCTGCTGGCTGGCCCCTGACCCACTGGTTCTTCCACTGGGGGCTCTTTCCCCCTCTCGCCCCTCTTTCTGGACTTCTGTACCCTCCCAACTGGAGCGGTACTGCCAGACACCAGAACTACTGGAGCCCTGTTTACAGAGCCTCCACGTTCTCTAGCCACTGGGGGATCCCCCTCAGCGGGTGACTCATCCGGACAGCCTAGGCTCCCCACCTGGTGTTCCCTCAGAGAACCATCCAGGCTCTGAGACTGAGGTTGGGCACTACCGGGACAAAACCTATTCTCACTCCTTCCCCTTAAGGACAGGACGTGAGGCCCTACACCCCTCTCACTACTACAGGACCTAGCTGGGCTACTCTGCGCCACTTCCACCACTCTGGGCTGGAAGATACCTGAGCCACTCCCCACAGGATCACACCCCAATGCCTCTCCAGAACCTCTGGAATCCACCACAAGGTCTGCCTCCAACGTGAGCTCCCTGGGGTCAGAGAACTCACTCTCAAACAGGTGTTGGCATAGCTCTGGAAAACTGGGACTTAAAGTATGCTCTTCCACAATTGGATTACACAGCCCCCTAGCAGGGTTAACCAAACCATCCTTCACCTCTCCATCCAGTGCCTCACACACATACTCCACACCATTCTTCTGAGACTGGCCAGACAGTAGCGAACTGTCTCTGTCACACAACCCACACTCTTCTGGGCGGTCCTTACACTCACCCACCAGGACCTCAACCATGGGGGAATCCCTCCCACCACTAGGACCATGAACTCCTACGCCAGCAACCCTATTCCCTTCAGGGACGCTGCGCACTACTGGAGCTACCTCATGCCCTTGAACCTCCTGGTGTATGTTAACCCCCTCCAAGTCAGGTGCCATACCTCTAGGTGCGCGCGCTATGCTGTCAGCACTAGATACCTTAATGTTGCTGCCACCATCTGAGCTGGACTCCACCTCCAACTCAGCAAAGCTCAATCTCTGAGCTACACACATTTCTTGTTGCTGGGCTGACGCCCTCCTGGCCTCACGCCCCTCGAGCTCCAAGTCAAGTTTCCTCATTCTTAAGTCATGCGCAAGCTCCATTTTCATTTCTTCCAGGGCTAACTTCCTAGATTCTAACTCCAGTTGGCAATTCAATTTCAGCTCCGCCAACTTCATTTCATGTATTCTGGCCTCCTTCCTGTCCGTCAACTCCTCTGGCGACAGGGCTCTACCAAAATCCATGATGCTTCCTGCTGATCCAGGCATGACTTCACAACAAATGGGGATTCTCTCAGTAAAACATAAAAAAAAAGTCTGTGGCTTAGTTACTGGACTGTCATCACTGTGCAATGGTCAATAGTAAATGTATGAACACTGCAAATGTAAATTCGCGATCCTCACCGCTGCGTCCAATGTTGGAAGGGGGAGTCTCTGGTTGGCGCAGTGCAACACTGGCGACAAGCAGCGACCCTCTCTTCCTCGTCAGGGCTAAGGGTTACCTTCAAGAACAACCTCTGCTTACCCTCTAGGTAGTGTGGCGCAAGCAGTCTAGGCTAATCTCTGGGGCACATAGGGTTAAACATTTGCAATATCATACCATCACCACCAACCCACCACACAATGACACCAAACTGTATTTTGTAAAAATATATTCTCTTTATATATCGTTAAAAGCAGGCTTGTAAATACAGTCTTGGATTACTTTGAAAATGCAGGTTCCAGTTATTCTTGGTAAAAAGTCACAGTTCTTAAGCAAATGCACTCTTTTGGGCCTTCTGCCCAGGTTTGGAAAGGTTCAGTGCTTTACAGCGCCTCAATGCGCTTTCCGCTGTCTCCGCTCGCTTCCTCGGAGAAAATCGGGCCCGGCCTGCCAAAGCTCACGCTTCCCGCGTGAGCCACGAAAGGCACGACCGGGTCCGCTCTGGAAATGAGTCACCCTTCGGGGCTCGACTCGAGGAGAGGGGGCCGTGGGCCACAGGGAGCGTCAGGCGGGGCCTCGGGGGCCAGGAGCAGTGCGAGCCTCTGTCTCAGGGGCGGCTCGCGCTGTGAGGCAGACAGCAGCTGCGAGGCTCCCGGGGCGCCCGAGGTCACACAGCGCGGTGCGAGCTCAGCTGGCAGGACGCTCGCACCGCGAGGGGCAAAGACACAGTACCTTAAGATTCTTGTGGAGCGGACGGCTGGAAGGGGGGGCCTGTCCCACGTCGCGTTGCTTCTCTGGGGTCGATGCGTGCTGCGGCTCTCAGCCGGGCAGGTCACGGGTCACCCGGGGCGGCAGTGCTTGGTGGCGGCAGGGTCCTTCCTTTGGAGTTTGCTCCGACCCTGAAGGCGGCGGCTGTGTGTTGGCGGCAAGTGGCAGTACGGTCCCCAAGTGCGGGACGTACCCAGCCAAAGTGCCGGTTGCAGCTGTGCGCTCACAGCTGAGCTGTCGGGCAGGATGCCGACCAGAGGGGGGTTATCACAGGGCGGCAGTCCGTCTTTGCAGAGGGGTTGACGGCGCGAGGCGCAGTCAACTCGGGCGCTTGGACCGGACGCGTCCTCCTTCACGTTGCTCTCGGGGCTCCCAGGCAGAGGCAGTCACGGTGCTCGGGCCAGCGGCGGCTGGGCCTCACGTTGCTCTTGCTGTCGCTTTGGGCCCCTGTCACGGTGCTTGGGGGGATATCGATGCCCTGGATCACGGGGAGCGTGGCAGGGATGCACAACGCTCCCAGACTCCTCAGTCAGCGCTGCAGCGATAAGCAGCACACACAATAGCTTTCTTCAGGGGGATAGCGCCCACTGTTCCTGGGGCGCTGGTCAGGGGGCAAGTTCACAGGCAAGCCCTTGGAGATCTTTCAGCAGAGTTTGGTACAAAGTTCAATAAAGCAAAAGTCTCTTGTAGTCTTTTCTTTCCTCTCCTTCTGAAGCAAGGCACCAGACACAGGCCAGAGACAGCACTCCTCCTTGAAGTCTTCTTCCAGGTCCTTCTCTTCGGGCAGAGTTTCTTCTGTAGCACAAACAGGATCTAATTTACAAGGAGCAGGGCTCCTACTTTTATACCCAGATTCTTTTGTTCTAGCAGGCCAGGGGGGCCTCTGCATAACTGCTCCAGTCTCTGAGCACTTGTTGTGGGTACTTCTGGCTTCTGCATGCAGTGTGAGGGCAGGCACATCAGCCGCTCCCCAGGGGGGCGGAGCCGGCATTGTGAGGACAGGGGCAGCCTGAGCACTTTGTTGACAAGCTTCGGTCCTTCCTGGGCCAGGTGCAGGCTGAGTCATCAGTCGCTCCCCAGGAGGGCGGAGCCAGCATTGTGGAGGCAGAGCACAGCCTGATGCATCATTCAGGGGAAACTCCCACCACCCACTAAGGTGTCATCCTGTTATTCACTACCTGTCAACTCCCAGCCCTGTCACTCACACACACCAGACAGTCAGATCCACATCCAAGCAGAGGCGGGCTGAAATGGTTAGGCCAGCAAATGCTAACTTTCTAAAAGTAGCATTTGCAAACCCAGGATATTAAAATAAACTTTACTAAAAGAAGTATTTTATTATTCTGAGTTCAGGCATACTAAACATTAATTTCTACCATGTTCCCTGAGCCTGCTGGGATTATAGAGTGTAATAATTCCAGCAGCCCATCTGGCCTAGAGGGGAACTGGTAGCCTTACAATAGTGAAAAACGAATTTGGCAGTAATTCACTATTAGAACATGCCACACACACCAGAGCATGTCCTACCTTACACTTACAATGCACCCTGCCCTCAGGCCTACCATAGGGGTGACTAATATGAAGTTAAGGGAAGGTTTAGGGGCTGGCAAGTGTGTGCACTTGCCCAGCCAGCATGACAGTACCAGACTGCACGCAGGTTCTGCAGTGGCAGACCCTAGACACATTTTAAGGCTGCTTCTGTGGGTGGCGCAACCAGCGCTGCAGGCCCACTAGCAGTATTGGCATTCACAAGCCCTGGCACTCCTGGTGCACTTTACTGGGGACTAACAGTAAATCCAATGAACCAATCATGGACATCAATCATATGTACACTTTACAGTAGGGAGAGCATATGCACTTTGGCACTGGTCAGCAGTGGCAAAGTGCCCAGAGTCATTAAACCAACAAAAACAGGTCAGAGAGAGTATTGGAGGAAGGCAAAAAGTTTAGGGATGACCCTGCCAAGAGGCCCAGGTCCAACACAACCCCCTTCCAGCCAAAACGCAGGGTAGACCAATCACCACTGTGATGGGCTTCACTGCTAAGGGCGATAGAACATGGACCTGGCCCGCAACAGCAGGGGCACACTCCAGTTCTATGCCAATCTGAACCTATTTCAAATCCTCTGTCCATACTCTCAGGGTCCACCCAGCTAATCCATGGGGCACCCTTCTCTTCCTCTGTGGACACCACCTGTGCAGCCTCTAACCTTAACTTGCTCACAGGTGTGTCCCAACAGACAGACATCAAATCACAGTGGCCACTGACAGTAGTCAGGGCTGAGACCCAGGCCTCATGCCTCTCAGGGCTCTCAAACCTCTGTGGCCTCAGAGAGCGGGGGGCGGTAGCCCCAGGTGCTTGGCACCCTTTGTCCACTCTCCCTCCTGTCAGGTCAGGTATGACATCCTGGCACTGACCCACCAGCCCCAGGCCTGTACCTGGCGGCTGGACCAAAGACTGGGGTGGGCTCTCCCACACCCGGTCCTCCACCTCGGGGCTCTGTACCCTCCTACCTGGAGTGTTACCCCCTTCCAGAATTGTCAGGGCACCTGTGGCAGGTGACCTGCACAATTCGCCCACCAGTTCAGGGGTGCTATCCTGCAACTGGGGCACCAGGTCAGGGGGGACACCCTGCACCTGGCCCTTAAACCTAGGGTCTAAACCCTCAAACTGTACCGGGGTCAGAGGCAAGGACTCCCTCCCTCTGCACCCCCTTCCAGAGTACTGCCCACTCCCAACTGGAGTGGTACCCCTAGAAGAGACATGGGTCAGGACACTGATTACAGCGGTCCCACCCTCCAGGTCAGACAACACCTGAACCTGGCTCTCCAACTCAGGGACCCAACCCTGCAGTTGAACACTTGCCTGGCGCACCAGGACTTTCCGGGGGGCACGCCTGCCCCCCCTGAGGGTGGCACATAGCTCATGTGCCGTGCGACAGTCTGCCTGGCGCAGATCTCCCAACCCCTGTCCCTCTGACAGTGTGGGAAGATCCCCCAGGACAGAAGTGGTGTCCCCCTGGTCATTCACTGGGGACGCAGCCCTGCTGGCTGGCCCCTGACCCACTGGTTCTTCCACTGGGGACTCTTTCCCCCTCTCGCCCCTCTTTCTGGACTTCTGTACCCTCCCAACTGGAGCGGTACTGCCAGACACCAGAACTACTGGAGCCCTGTTTACAGAGCCTCCACGTTCTCTAGCCACTGGGGGATCCCCCTCAGCGGGTGACTCATCCGGACAGCCTAGGCTCCCCACCTGGTGTTCCCTCAGAGAACCATCCAGGCTCTGAGACTGAGGTTGGGCACTACCGGGACAAAACCTATTCTCACTCCTTCCCCTTAAGGACAGGACGTGAGGCCCTACACCCCTCTCACTACTACAGGACCTAGCTGGGCTACTCTGCGCCACTTCCACCACTCTGGGCTGGAAGATACCTGAGCCACTCCCCACAGGATCACACCCCAATGCCTCTCCAGAACCTCTGGAATCCACCACAAGGTCTGCCTCCAACGTGAGCTCCCTGGGGTCAGAGAACTCACTCTCAAACAGGTGTTGGCATAGCTCTGGAAAACTGGGACTTAAAGTATGCTCTTCCACAATTGGATTACACAGCCCCCTAGCAGGGTTAACCAAACCATCCTTCACCTCTCCATCCAGTGCCTCACACACATACTCCACACCATTCTTCTGAGACTGGCCAGACAGTAGCGAACTGTCTCTGTCACACAACCCACACTCTTCTGGGCGGTCCTTACACTCACCCACCAGGACCTCACCCATGGGGGAATCCCTCCCACCACTAGGACCATGAACTCCTACGCCAGCAACCCTATTCCCTTCAGGGACGCTGCGCACTACTGGAGCTACCTCATGCCCTTGAACCTCCTGGTGTATGTTAACCCCCTCCAAGTCAGGTGCCATACCTCTAGGTGCGCGCGCTATGCTGTCAGCACTAGATACCTTAATGTTGCTGCCACCATCTGAGCTGGACTCCACCTCCAACTCAGCAAAGCTCAATCTCTGAGCTACACACATTTCTTGTTGCTGGGCTGACGCCCTCCTGGCCTCACGCCCCTCGAGCTCCAAGTCAAGTTTCCTCATTCTTAAGTCATGCGCAAGCTCCATTTTCATTTCTTCCAGGGCTAACTTCCTAGATTCTAACTCCAGTTGGCAATTCAATTTCAGCTCCGCCAACTTCATTTCATGTATTCTGGCCTCCTTCCTGTCCGTCAACTCCTCTGGCGACAGGGCTCTACCAAAATCCATGATGCTTCCTGCTGATCCAGGCATGACTTCACAACAAATGGGGATTCTCTCAGTAAAACATAAAAAAAAAGTCTGTGGCTTAGTTACTGGACTGTCATCACTGTGCAATGGTCAATAGTAAATGTATGAACACTGCAAATGTAAATTCGCGATCCTCACCGCTGCGTCCAATGTTGGAAGGGGGAGTCTCTGGTTGGCGCAGTGCAACACTGGCGACAAGCAGCGACCCTCTCTTCCTCGTCAGGGCTAAGGGTTACCTTCAAGAACAACCTCTGCTTACCCTCTAGGTAGTGTGGCGCAAGCAGTCTAGGCTAATCTCTGGGGCACATAGGGTTAAACATTTGCAATATCATACCATCACCACCAACCCACCACACAATGACACCAAACTGTATTTTGTAAAAATATATTCTCTTTATATATCGTTAAAAGCAGGCTTGTAAATACAGTCTTGGATTACTTTGAAAATGCAGGTTCCAGTTATTCTTGGTAAAAAGTCACAGTTCTTAAGCAAATGCACTCTTTTGGGCCTTCTGCCCAGGTTTGGAAAGGTTCAGTGCTTTACAGCGTCTCAATGCGCTTTCCGCTGTCTCCGCTCGCTTCCTCGGAGAAAATCGGGCCCGGCCTGCCAAAGCTCACGCTTCCCGCGTGAGCCGCGAAAGGCACGACCGGATCCGCTCTGGAAATGAGTCACCCTTCGGGGCTCGACTCGAGGAGAGGGGGCCGCGGGCCACAGGGAGCGTCAGGCGGGGCCTCGGGGGCCAGGAGCAGTGCGAGCCTCTGTCTCAGGGGCGGCTCGCGCTGTGAGGCAGACAGCAGCTGCGAGGCTCCCGGGGCGCCCGAGGTCACACAGCGCGGTGCGAGCTCAGCTGGCAGGACACTCGCACCGCGAGGGGCAAAGACACAGTACCTTAAGATTCTTGTGGAGCGGACGGCTGGAAGGGGGGGCCTGTCCCACGTCGCGTTGCTTCTCTGGGGTTGATGCGCGCTGCGGCTCTCAGCCGGGCAGGTCACGGGTCACCCGGGGTGGCAGTGCTTGGTGGCGGCAGGGTCCTTCCTTTGGAGTTTGCTCCGACCCTGAAGGCGGCGGCTGTGTGGTGGCGGCAAGTGGCAGTACGGTCCCCAAGTGCGGGACGTACCCAGCCAAAGTGCCGGTTGCAGCTGTGCGCTCACAGCTGAGCTGTCGGGCAGGATGCCGACCAGAGGGGGGTTATCACAGGGCGGCAGTCCGTCTTTGCAGAGGGGTTGACGGCGCGAGGCGCAGTCAACTCGGGCGCTTGGACCGGACGCGTCCTCCTTCACGTTGCTCTCGGGGCTCCCAGGCAGAGGCAGTCACGGTGCTCGGGCCAGCGGCGGCTGGGCCTCACGTTGCTCTTGCTGTCGCTTTGGGCCCCTGTCACGGTGCTTGGGGGGATATCGATGCCCTGGATCACGGGGAGCGTGGCAGGGATGCACAACGCTCCCAGACTCCTCAGTTAGCGCTGCAGCGATAAGCAGCACACACAATAGCTTTCTTCAGGGGGATAGCGCCCACTGTTCCTGGGGCGCTGGTCAGGGGGCAAGTTCACAGGCAAGCCCTTGGAGATCTTTCAGCAGAGTTTGGCACAAAGTTCAATAAAGCAAAAGTCTCTTGTAGTCTTTTCTTTCCTCTCCTTCTGAAGCAAGGCACCAGACACAGGCCAGAGACAGCACTCCTCCTTGAAGTCTTCTTCCAGGTCCTTCTCTTCGGGCAGAGTTTCTTCTGTAGCACAAACAGGATCTAATTTACAAGGAGCAGGGCTCCTACTTTTATACCCAGATTCTTTTGTTCTAGCAGGCCAGGGGGGCCTCTGCATAACTGCTCCAGTCTCTGAGCACTTGTTGTGGGTACTTCTGGCTTCTGCATGCAGTGTGAGGGCAGGCACATCAGCCGCTCCCCAGGGGGGCGGAGCCGGCATTGTGAGGACAGGGGCAGCCTGAGCACTTTGTTGACAAGCTTCGGTCCTTCCTGGGCCAGGTGCAGGCTGAGTCATCAGTCGCTCCCCAGGAGGGCGGAGCCAGCATTGTGGAGGCAGAGCACAGCCTGATGCATCATTCAGGGGAAACTCCCACCACCCACTAAGGTGTCATCCTGCTATTCACTACCTGTCAACTCCCAGCCCTGTCACTCACACACACCAGACAGTCAGATCCACATCCAAGCAGAGGCGGGCTGAAATGGTTAGGCCAGCAAATGCTAACTTTCTAAAAGTAGCATTTGCAAACCCAGGATATTAAAATAAACTTTACTAAAAGAAGTATTTTATAATTCTGAGTTCAGGCATACTAAACATTAATTTCTACCATGTTCCCTGAGCCTGCTGGGATTATAGAGTGTAATAATTCCAGCAGCCCATCTGGCCTAGAGGGAACTGGTAGCCTTACAATAGTGAAAAACGAATTTGGCAGTAATTCACTATTAGAACATGCCACACACATCAGGGCATGGTCTACCTTATACTTACAATGCACCCTGCCCTCAGGCCTACCATAGGGGTGACTAATATGAAGTTAAGGGAAGGTTTAGGGGCTGGCAAGTGTGTGCATTTGCCCAGCCAGCATGACAGTACCAGACTGCACGCAGGTTCTGCAGTGGCAGACCCTAGACACATTTTAAGGCTGCTTCTGTGGGTGGCGCAACCAGCGCTGCAGGCCCACTAGCAGTATTGGCATTCACAAGCCCTGGCAACTAGTGCCTGGCTTGTGTTATTGCATTGTTTGCATAAGATTCTTCTGGTGCCTGGCCTATGTTATTGCATTGTTTCCCTCAGATTCTCCTAGCGCCTGGCCTGTGTTATTGCATTGTTTGCATAAGATTCTTCTGGTGCCTGGCCTGTGTTATTGCATTGTTTCCCTCAGATTCTCCTAGCGCCTGGCCTTTGTTATTGCATTGTTTGTGTCAGATTCTCCTCGTGCTTGGCCTGCGTTATTGCATTGTTTGCATCAGATTCTCCTAGTGCCTGGCTTGTGTTATTGCATTACATGCATCAGATTTTTCTGGTGCCTGGCCTGTGTTATTTCATTGTTTGCATCAGATTCTCCTAGTGCCTGGCTTGTGTTATTGCATTGTTTGCATCAGATTCTTCTAGTGCCTGGCTTGTGTTATTGCATTGCATGCATCAGATTCTTCTGGTGCCTGGCCTGTGTTATTGCATTGTTGCATCAGATTCTCCTAGTGCCTGGCCTGTGTTATTGCATTGTTTGCATTAGATTCTTCTGGTGCCTGGCCTGTGTTGCTGCATTGTTTGCATCATTCCTAGTGCTTGGCCTGTGTTATTGCATTGTTTGCATCAGATTCTTCTGGTGCCTGGCCTGTGTTATTGCATTGTTTGCATCAGATTCTTCTGGTGCCTGGACTGTGTTATTGCATTGTTTGCATCAGATTCTCGTAGTGCCTGGCCTGTGTTATGGCATTGTTTGTGTCAGATTCCTCAGTACCTGGTCTCTGTTTTTGCATTGTTCGCATGAAATTCTCCCAGTGCTTGGCCTGTGTTATTGCATTGTTTGCATCAGATTCTTCTATGACACGGCCTGTCTTATTGCATTTGTAGGACCTAGTACCAATGGCGTGGGTCTCCCATCCACTTTTTGATGGATTGCCTCCTCTGTTTTTGATGTTTGCTGGTTTAGACGCTTTGGGCACCTCGCCACTGCCAATCAGTGCCGCAGTGCAAGTACTCATTGGATTAAAATGGTGTTTAATTCGAGATTCCATGATTGCCGTATTTGATTTACTGTCAGGCCTGTCAGGCCTTAGTATTGTTCACAGGGGTGCCCAGGGCTTGTAAATCAAATGCTGCTGGTGGGCTTGCAGCACCAATTGTGCCACTCGCCGGAGCAGCTCGTAAAGTATGACTTGGGCCTGCCACCGCAGAGCGCCGTATGCAGCCTGGGGCTGCTGTGTGACTCAATAAGTGCAACCACTTGCCGGTCTGTGAACCTTCCCTTTACTGCCTGTTGGTCACCCCTACAGAAGGCCCTGCGGGCAGGGTGTGTTGTATGTGGGAGGCTGATCATGCCCTGGAGTGTGAGGCATGACCTGGTACTGAATCAACCCAGAGCGCATTTTTCACTATTGTAAGGCAGCCTGTTCCCCCTTAGGCCAGAATGAGCAGTTTGGTTATAGCATCCTATAATCCTACCTGACTCAGGGAACCAGGTAGAGAGTCGAGTTTATTATGCCTGAACTCAGAATGATAAGATGCTTCTTTTAGTAAAGTTTGTTTTACCATTCTGTGTTTGGAAATACCACTTTTCGAAAGACAGTATTTTCTTGCCTGACCATCCAGCCTGCTTCTGCTAGCGTGTGTATTGTGTGTCTGAGTTTGCGAGTGACAGGGCTGGAGGGACTCCAGGAGGTTGGGCGTGACGGCACTAGGCTGATAGTCCTGAGAGTGATGGGAGGAGTAGGCACCTGGGTCTGCATAGAGATTTTCGACTTATCTCACAAGACAGCAGACGCCACGCCGATGCGGTTATTACCACGCTCAGCTTCCCACAGATATCCAAATTGCATGTTTATGCTTTTATCGGCTCGATAACATATGAGGCCTCCACTGCCTCATATCAGATTCGTTTTATTCCACGAGGCAGTAGACGCCACACCGCTACAGCAATTACAACGCTAAGCTGCCCACAGGTATCCAACCTGGGTTTTTATGGTTTTATCATCTGATTTTTCATCAATATATGAAGCACTACATATGCCATATCAGCAACTGAGGATTTCTGAAGCCCCGGCCTTCTTAATCAACAGCTATCCACTGACCTTATTCACCTGCACAGTACAGTGCCTGCCGTTTGGGAACGCAAGATCACTTCCACCAAGCCATCGAGTTTTCGTCAACTTTTTACTTTATTCGCCGCAACTCATGCTGTCATGACTTTTCGGCTGGATTTATACCTCCCTTGTTTTTTCTTTCAACATCCTAAAGCACCTTTATATGCTACAAGATGGTAGCGTCCTGAGGAAGACACTTTCCATGTGTTGAAACGCGTAGACGAAAACCATCTTCCATTCAGATCATTGGAAATATCTGTATACACAACAATTTATATATATCGAATTTCTAACGAAAGAATTTTTTACTGTTATTGTTTAGTTATCCTCATGACATCTTTTATCAATTTTATTAAACCAAATCCGTAAATGCTAATTTTGTGCCTGATTATCTCTTACTAAAAAAATGTTTTTGCTACTTGAACCGCGCCAGTATTTTGTTTTGCCTGGGTGTGTTATTTTCTCATAAAATCTGCATAGAGCTGGGCCATCTCCCACAACATCGGCTCCACTCCCTGTAGTGAGTCTGAAGACACTGGCCTACCCCGACAAAGGAAGAAAACACACACTGGTAGAATGCACCAAAAACTGGGTTTGACCAGGCAAATACCCTCTGCCTTCAGAGAACAACGGATTTATGGGTATAAATACTGGGGCCCAGACCCCAGATCTTTTGAATCACTCTGGAACGAACAAGACGTCCCTCTGCCGAGGAAGATCACCTGGAGACAGGAGGAGTTGTACTGCCCCTCTGCCAGAGCGCTGTAGTGGGTTGGCCTGTGGTGGTGTCTCTCGTGCCAAGGAGAGGTAGAAAGGACCAAGGAAGATACTTTCATCATCCTGCCGATTATTCCCCGAGGGCTAGAGTTGTGCTAGTCTCCTGTTTGAAGGCGCAGGTGTTTGAAGGCGCAGGGCTACCAACAGCTTCACCTCTTCTGTTTGAGCAAAGCTGGAAGTGCTGTTTCAGCCACTACAGAGGAACTCTGCAACTCAAGCCAGCTAACTTCGCCACCATCTGCCACGAGACCGTGAGTGCTGCTCTGACTCGCACCGTAGACCAACACCTGCCGCTGGGCTGCAACCGGCTCCGAGATCGCCATCATCGACCAGAGTGAGCAAGCACTCACTGACTCAATGACATCAGCAATGACCTGTTGCGCCAGCGCTGCCGTATCGCCACCTCCTCTCCCAAAAGGACAGAAGCCACCTCCTGCCTGCATCCCCAGCTGGGGTACCGCCACATCGCTTTCCCCCAAAGCAAGGAACCGACGCAACCAACATGCCACACGACCTCACAGCTCCCTGACGCTGAGAACAGCCTTTGTTTGTTTTCTTAATGGTACTGTCCCTTGAGAGTCTAGTTGTGACTCCGGGCCCGACGCTGTGCTCCTCGCAGGCAGACTGTCCCCTGAGAACTCTTTTGTGCGTTGAAACGATAACTCCTGTTGGGATTATCTGTTGCCAGAGACACTTGAAACTAAGAACCTATTTTTGAGTAAACGCTTAACACACTGCATCTGAGATATGCCTGTCTGCTCATGCCAAGCTACCAACCGGGTGAGCAGGGGTTATCTACAGCATGTAACTCCCTTGCCCTGATGTAGACAAAGGGTCCCTACTTGACAAAGGTCCATACTGTTGCCAATTAGAGACTCCGGGTTCTAACAGTATTGTTTGCATCACAGTCTCCTAGTGCCTGACCCTTGTTATTGCACTGACCCCCCAGCCCCCGGACCCTGCCCCCAGTTCAGGGACTCCATCGCCGACTTCATCAGCACGCACCCCCTGACCTCCACCGACTACATCCTCCTTGGAGACCTGAACTTTCACCTTGAGAACAACAACGACAACAATTACACAACCCTGATCGATTACCTCACCAACCTCTGACTGAGACATCTCATCACAAAGCCCACCCACTCCGCCGGCCACACGGTCGAGCCCGTCTTCTCCTCAAGACCGCACGTCTCCGTCAGCCACACCACCGAACACCTCTGGACCGACCAAAGCTGCATCCACTTCACCTTCCAGAAACCCACCACACACCACCGTACCCAACAGATCCCCCGCCGCCGCTGGAGCAAAATCACCGAAGACCAACTACATGCAAACCTCACTCTCAGCCCACCCACCAAACCCTCCAACACCAATGCCGCTGCACACAACCTCAGACGCTGGATCGAGGACTGTGCCAACACCCTCGCCCGCTGAAGTAACCTCCCCACAGAGAAACCAGCAAGAGGGCCAGCTGGTTCACTCCAGAACTCCTAGCCTCCAAGCAAGCCTGCCGGAAACTAAAGAAGAAATGGCACAGTGAACAAACTCCAGACAGCCACTCAGCACACAAGGAAGCCGTCGGCAACCACCACCACCTCATCAGGGCTGCCAAGAAGACATCCTTCAAAGACCGCCTCAACAACAATGCACACAACAGCAAGGAGCTCTTCAATATCCTGAAGGAACTCTCCAACCCCAGCTCCATCACCAACGACATCCCGCTGTCGCAAGCCCTGTGCGAATCCCTCGCCACCTCCTTCCACCGCAAGATAGCAGACATCCACGACAGCTTCAACACCCAGACAGCCCCAACAGACACTCCGCACACCATCGAACACGTCCCCTTGCTAGCCTGGACCAGCGTGAGCGTCGATGACACCATCATGACCATGAGCACAGTCCACTCCGGCTCTCCGTCAGACCCAGTCCCGTACCACGTCTTCAACAAAGCAAGCAGCTCCATCGCACCTCACCTGAGCAACGTCATCAATCTCTCCCTCGAGACCGCGACCATCCCAGAGAGCTGCAAACACGCCGAGATCAACACCCTACTCAAAAAACCCAAGGCAGACCCAAGAGACCTCAAGAACGTCCGGCCCATCTCTGTGCTCCCCTTCCCGGCCAAGGTCTTTGAGAAAATCATTTACAGACAGCTAACCCGATACCTCGAAGGAACAGAATCCTGGACCCTTCCCAGTCAGGGTTCCGCAGCAACCACAGCACCAAGACCGCCCTCTTCGCCGCCACCGAAGACATCAGGACCCTGCTAAACAACGGGAAGATCGCGGCACTCATCCTCATATACCTCTCCGCCGCCTTTGACAGCGTCTGCCACCGCACACTACATGCACGCCTCCACACCGCAGGGATTCGAGACAAGGTTCTGGTATGGACCACCTCCTTCCTCTCCAGCAGAACCCAGAGCATCCGCCTCCCCACATTCTGTTCCAAAGCCTCCGAGATCATCTGCGGCGTACCCCAGGGATCCTCCCTCAGCCCGTCACTGTTCAACATTTACATGACCCCGCTCGCACACATTGACCGACAGTACGACCTCAACATAATCTCCTACGCGACAACACTCAACTGATCCTCTCCCTCACCAAGGACCCCATCACCGCCAAAGCCAACCTCCATGAAGGAATGAAGGCCGTGGCAGACTGGATGAAGAACAGCCATCTAAAGCTGAACTCGGAAAAGACAGAGGTCCTCATCCTCGGCTCCAACCTGTCAGCCTGCGACGAGTCCTGGTGGCCAACGGTACTGGGATCACCCCAGACCCACACCGACCACACACGCAACCTGGGAATCATCCTCGACTCAATGCTCTCAATGACCAAGCAAGTCAACGCCGTCTCCTCCTCCTGCTTCAACACCCTCCGCATGCTCCGCAAGATCTACAGATGGATCCCGACAGATACAAGAAAGACAATCACCCAGGCCCTCGTCAGCAGCAGACTTGACTACGGAAACACCCTCTACGCGGGCACCCCAACCAAGCTCATCAATCGACTAGAACGTATCCAAAACGCCTGCCACAACTGATCCTCGATGTACCATGACACGGCCACATCACCCCCCACCTGAGAAACCTGCACTGGTTCCCTGTCAACGAGAGGATATCCTTCAAGCTTCTCATCCACGCACACACGGCACTCAACAAGACCGGCCCAGCCCACCTCAACAGACAGCTCTTCTTCTACACTCCCAAACACCAGCAACGCTCCGCTGACCTCTCATTCGCCACCGTCCCGCGCATCCGAAGAACAACCACCAGAGGGAGATCCTTCTCCCACCTCGCCGCCAAGACATGGAACACCCTCCCACTGAACCTACGACAGACCCAAGACCTGCTGATCTTCAGGAGGATACTGAAGACCTGGCTGTTCGATCAGTAACGCCCCTCCCCCCCAGCGCCTTGAGCCCCTCCCGGGTATCTAATGTGCTTAACAAATGTCTGATTGATTGATTGCATTGTTTGCATCAGATTCTCCTACTGCATGACCTGTGTTACTGCATGGTATACATCAGATTCTCCTAGTGCCTGGCCTGTATTATTGCATTGTTTGCTTCACATTCTCCTAGTGCCTGGCCTGTGTTATTGCATTGTTTGCATCAATCCTAGTGCCTGGCCTGTGCTTTAGATTCTCCTTGTGTGTGACCTGTATTATTGCATTATTTGCATCAGATTCTCCTAGTACCTGGTCTGTGTTGTTGCACTGTGTGCTCTGCATTGGTTATGTTATTATTCTAGAAGTTGCAGCTTTTCTAACAAAGTACCTTTAGTCCCAATAAAGTGTATCTTAGTGCACGCTTCCTGCAGCAGTAATCCATTAACTATTTACGTAGAAAAAGGCAGCACAACATTTCTTCCAGAGATTTCTTTAGGTCAGAAATAGTAAACAGCTAGGTAGGTATGATGTAAAACAAACTGGTGAGTGAAGTTTTAAATGAAGGACAGCAACACGTCCATGTTGAAACAACAGAAGTAAGACAATGGTACATGTTATGAAAAAATGGTTGATTAATATACAGTTCTGTGCGGTGTGTCATTATTTGTTCTTGTCTTCCAGTCTATTGTGATTTTACGAACTAACTTTGCGCGTGGAGCTTCCACGAATCTCAGAGACAGGCAGTTCCAAAGATGGTAACAGAGAATGTTGAAAGATTGGATTCTGGATGCTGGTAGATGGTTTTAAAGATTGGAGTCTGGATTGGGCTACCAAGTGCTGGTGGATCGATTGGTAGCTCCCGGAGGGTGTTTAGTTGGTCTGTGTGTTGGCACAGCTGTCCAGGAGGCCTAAGAAAATGTCAGCAATTTACAAAGGGCTTGCTGAGGACTAAGACCGCCCAGCTTCATGCAATATGGACTTGAAGGTGTGTGTTTGGGCAAGATTAATTGGATTCTGATAGCAAAATGTATGACCTTGTACAAAGAGCATTGATGTGACCAAGGATCACCATCTTCTGTTACAACAGATAGAAAAGATCAATGTACCTCGAGGTTCTTGAAAAGCTCTCTGCACTGTGCTGGTACAGTGGGTATGTTCACTAGTTGCCATTTTCAAAGGGATGTTTAGTAAGAGTAGTTGAATTCATCCTTGGAATTGTATTTCTAGCTTCAGCTCTTGGAGTCTTGCAGTATGTGGTGGATGCGGTAGAACTGTCTCAATTTTCCACGGAGCTTAGAAAACCCAGATTGTCCTTCATCTCACAGCTTGACACCTGTGACTTGACCAGTAGAATTGCAATAAAGAAGTTGACCTAGACCAGTTGTACCGCACCCGACCTTTGAACTGATCATTGAGGAAAGAAGCCCCTGCCTGGAAGGAAGATCTGCACAAGGCACCGCTGACAGAAGACCCAGCTGGCGGTGGCCTCAAAGCAGTGAGTGAACCACAAACCACACGATCCTTCAAGCCCAGCTGGCCACAGTAAGCAAAGCAACAGGAAGCTTGATCCGGGGCCCTGGAGCTGTAGTAACACGTTACCAGCAGAGCGTATCTTTGCCACAGTGGTCAGGGGCCTGGGGGACCAAGAATTGACTGATAGGATTATAACAGGCAGACAAAGTCCAAGCTAACAGAACATCACATCAGCGGAATAAGTATGTTGTCAAGTCGTTCCTGAAGCCACTATGACTTTACTGAGGGAAGGGTTGAGTCGAGGAACAAAAAGAAGAATTTCAGTTTGTGATACCTGCACTCACTGAAGGTCCTCCACCCTCATCCAGCCCTCTGGAAGCGAGGGCAGTAGGTAATGCCTCAGGTCACTGAAGGTCCTCCACCCTCATCCAACCCTCTGTAAGCGAGGGCAATATGTAATGCCTCAGTTCACTGAAGGTTTCCACCCCTATCTAGCCCTCTGGAAGTGAGGAATGTGATTTAGGACCCAGGCGATGGGTCTTAGAAGTCATGTAGGAGTAGTGTGTGGGCACTAACACGTCAGGCCAGGAGGTTGGACCACCTTTGTACTTTGTAAGACGTCTGATGAATGAGACAGAGGAGTTTGAAGCTGACCTGTTTTTCATCAACGGTGATGGATTAAACCCAGATCTTTTGACTGGGTGTGAATGTTTGATTGATTCAGATGCTCCGTCCATCACCACCCCCTTTTGTACCGTTGTTTTTCATCAAGGCGGCAGTGAAAGCACATGATGATAGTTCTGCACTCTAACTCTATCATTTTCAGCATATTCAGATCAGCATATTGTGAAAGTGTAGCTGTCTTCCCCGTGCAGCCTTCCACAAGTTGAGGTAGATAGTCCAGCCAAAAGAGAAAAATAAGCTCTTACCCCCTCAACTCTGTTAGGAGAGGTTAGTAGTTTTGTTGAATCATTCCAGTAATCCTGTTGTAAAACTCAAGAAGACCAAACGTTTTTGAATTTGAGGAAGAAATCAGACATCGCGGGCAAATGAACTTCCAATGTTTTTAACCTATTCAGGCTCAGCTTGTGTGGGACAAAGCTCTGGCTTTCCTGTTGAGAGTCCTCTAGCTATGAGAAGAACTTCAGTTTGAACTCTATTCATATTTATACATTTAGTAGTCATCAGGAAGTAAATGGCTGTCAAGCACACCCTCAGACCGCTGATGGAATTGTCAGAATCCCTGTCCAGCCTAAGGATCAGCTGTTTGTCACCATCAAAGGATAATACTTTCAGACCAAAGGAGTGGACTAACCTCTCAGTGGTGCCACATCCGGATTACGGAGAAAGGGTGAGATATCACATCCATTGGGTTCCTCCATAAACTATTGCCACCATTGCTGAGCAGACGAGCAGAAGAACAACAGTGTTGGAACGCCCACGCTGAAGAAGCAGAACGATTGTAGAGCTGCCCTTGGTGCCTCCCACCGAAGGACATTCAAAACGAGAAGTAATTGTTCAACAGTGTCTAAAGTGGCCATCGGCTCTAGAAGGTTTAGGCCGGCCTGAAGGTTATCATCTTGGCTCATTTGAAGCTCCTCCCGGAAGGGTAACAGAACTGTTCCTGTGCAGGGGCCGGGCTGGAATCCTGGGTGTTACCCAAACAAGAGCATAGTCCACTAGACTTTTATGACATGATTTAGAGTTTGGGTACTCCTTTGCAAACACAAAAGAATAAACTGCCTGGATGGCAGACCTTAAGGGTTTCAAGCTTCCTCTGACAGCCAATAGAGTAGGGATCGTCAAAGGAGGGGCATTACACTGCCCACTTTATTTAGGGTGGGTGATGTACTGTCCTTTTTAGGTCTCGCCTAGCGATGCAGCGCATTTGTTGCTCACTTGGCAAGATCTATTGTCGTCGAGGTACAGGAGATATGCATGCGCCCGGACAGGACATGTGCACGCGTATGGTGTGTCGGCATGGCGCGCCTACGTCAGCTGCTTCCATTTACCAGCTTGTGAACGGGCAGCATTCCATTTGTCGCTGCTTGTTGTAGTGTGGCGTGGTTAGGATTATAGCTCCTTCCCCACGCCGCTGCTCGTAGCTTCCAGTTTACAGCTGAAGCTACATGTTGGTATCCTGCCCTCCTGCCCACTAATGCTGGTACACAGGACATTTGCAGAACAAACAAAACCGATGCAGTTTTTTAAAAACTGATTTAGGACTGACTTAGATGCGAGGCAGCGCCTTAAAAGGGAAGAACACGGTGCAGTTAAAAACTGGTACAAAACTAATCTAATAGTGAAAGTAACACCATATTATGTGCCTACTGAGGACGCAGTAAGTGTATTGGGTGCAGATGTTTGTCTTCTTTTGATTACTTCCCCTGCCCCTGGGAGAGGACTTGCTCTCATGTTCCCTGTCTCGAACCTAGGATTTCCTTTGCTAAAAGAAGTGTTGTGCAGGACAGAAGGTCATAATACCAGTAAAACTTAAAACAATAAAAGCATATATAACAAGAAACCCAAACGACGCAATGTTGAACACGGAGTAAACTGTGCAACACAGATGTGTGTGTGGTACACAGTGTGTGTTTAGTGCTGCAGAACAGGCACCTCACCCCCAGGTAGAAGCAGGTACACAGAAGGATGCAGACAGGCAGTCACCAGCCAGCAGTGTTCTGAACAGGAATGCCCGCTTTATCACCCTTGCCCTCCCGGTATTCTATAATAGATTAGTAGAGTGCATACATATATTCATTTGTTTAATTTTATTGTGTACATTTGAGTATATATACATGCATATACCATCTGTAGGTATGTTTAACATGTGGTGGTTAATTATGATATATGACTTGTGTGTGCCACACCTCTCATTCACTTTTTCACATTCTTTCGTAGTAGCGGCCACGCCTTCCTTTTCTGCACACCGCTTCATATTGAAGTTAGCGGCCATGTTTTTTTTTTATCCTGCCGGGCTCGCCACAAAGAGCTTTTCTCACCTACCTCCCGGTCACAAACGCTATCTTACAGGAAGAACAGCGGTCGGTAAAGACAAAGTAACTGGCACAGGATCATCTGATAACATATTATAATATATTCACTTTGGACTTGTTCCTTATCTTACATGTGCTTAATAGTTAAATACCTTTTGATTCTATTTTCATTGAACATTTACTTTTTATTTTACCTTAAATAAGCTCAAGTTTACATGTATTATTTTTTAAAACACATAATCAAACCAAACCTCACATTTTATAGTTAGGTAAAATACTTTGCTATTTGCAATGCGCATAGCTCTAACTCTTGAAAATGCGAGACCTATTGCATTGCAAATGCTTGTTTTTGTTAGTCACCTCCAGGTAAAACCTGGTAGCGATGGACAGAAAAGAAAATAATGATCCATACTTCCCGTGAAAAAGCTCCCAGTGTGTTTTTCTGAAACAACATTTGGTGGATTGACATCAAAATTGAATGTGGGCGTCCACCACATTTTTATGCTCTGAAAAGAACCCCTGTCAATGTACAAAGGTGACGACTGAGTCAACAGTTTTCTACAAATTTAAATTTGAAGTTTCAACTGGACTAGTCAGGCCTTTTGTTCGGTGGTGAACCAAATACCAAAACTGCCTCAGCACTAAAAGAAGCGTAAGTGCTACTGGAAGCTTTCAAGACACTGGTAGCAAAGGCCCTTTGAAGTGGACTCCGTAGACGGCATTGACTCAGTTTAGGTCCATGTCCCATTGAGTACCATGATGCTATGAGACCAATTGGGGTCTTAATTAGTCTAATCTGCACTATCTCTTGATGTGATACTAAACCCTAGGCCTTGATAAACTGGACATAGAGTGAAATAGCATTTACAATGCACCATTTATCATGCATGCCTTTTCCACGCATGCCTTTACAACAAAATGCCAAGTATATATATCCGATGTGTGTGTATATATCACCTACAGGCGGTTGCCAATAGGTAGTAGAAGCAATTCTCTCTCAGCACACAAGTTTGCAAGATTTATTGGGAACCCTATCAGCGTGCAGCACGGAGACCTCAGCAAAGCTTACTGAGTGCCCAATTGGTATGACAGTGCAGAGATATTTTATAGATACAAGCCCTAGAGGATGGGCATCACAAAATACATAACACAGATCAGACTATGTCCTGCTGGACCAATCAGTGAAGGCTAATACTGGTGTGATACCTTCTAATGACCGAAATACGTCTACGATCTAGTGTTGCTGCCCACGTGTCATCGGCAAAAGCAGATTTGGGATATTTCCATAGAGGTGAAATATGTGTTTCTGATATATGTGGGAATGGCACGGGCGTGACCGGTCAGGTCACGTTGACACAGATAGGAAATGTGCTGTTTCTGCAATAGCTAGCTGGAAGCTGGCACGCGTATTTATCGGAAAGCCTTGCGTTGCTTTGCACGTTACAGCTGGCTGACACAGAAAATGAAACGCGTGACCATTTTGTGCATTCTTGCTGGTGTCAATTTTAAGTAGATTAAAGAAAGCTACAGGCCTTAAAGCAAAAGGCATTTGGTATCATAAAATATCAGCTACATCATCGCCACATCTGATACCAAATCACATGCTAATCAGAAATCAGCTTTGTTCATCATCTCTTGTCCCTCATGCTGATGAGTGTGGTGGTATGTAATACCATCCCTGGATATGCAGCGGGCACAGGAGTTGGAAATGACTGTACAACAGGCCGGGCAGATTTTGACCAGGAGGCATAGTGTCAAAAGGACTGCTACCACTATTATAATGGCCTGTAGTATCCAAGAACCCCAGTCTGCAAACCAGTTCGTCATGTCTTCCCACAGGCCCCCTGTGTGTATACCATGAGCCTCATCTCTAATTTCCTTGATCTTATCTATTGCTATATTTATATTCCCACTGTTATCTATGAATATGCAGCACTGAGAAGGTAATTGATGAATGATGTTGCAGACTCCGCCTTCTTTGGCCAGAATGATGTCTAGAGTAATCCTATTCTGGATTATTACGGTCCTCATGGAGGTGAGTTCTTCTGTTATATTCCCTAAGGCGCCAGTGGTAGAGTCCGCTAGATCCTCAATCATTCTGGATAACTGGTGTATCCTTACTGAGGTATAGGCACCGCCTACCACTGGGATCATCGCCCCAAAACCTGTTAATATGTTGTCTACCCATGCTGCCGTTCTCTCTGCCCTAACCAGCGCCAACACTTGCTTTTCTGCTGGAACTAACTTGGTGAAGTGGGTCATCTGCGGAATGATGGATGCTCGGTAGCAACTTGCATACCATCCTGGAGGCAGATAGAAGTATGCCCATGGGCCACAGACAAAGAAAAGGCCCCTGTAACCTACCAGACCTGGAGATGACTTGTCACGGCTCCTGACTCGTGTCAGTCTCATGGTGTGGTTACAGCTGCTGGTGCCCATATATATCTGTTGAACTGTCTTTGCTGGTTGTATACCTTTTATCCTGTTTATCCTGTCTTCACAGTCGAACAATCCCTGATGACCCTGAGCCAGTCGGCTGCATATTTGTGCAAGGGACCCTTTTAGGTATGAGAGGAGAGTCTGTTGCTTGCTTGCTATCGCTAGGAGGGGCCAGTACTTCAAATACAGTTACACCTACCGACACCTACACAGACATGCTGTGTTGGCTTAGTAGCATGTCGCGCATTAAGACACAGCCTACATACTTGGATACTGGCTGTACGTGGTACTTTAAACTATGTGTGGCATCTGTGGGCAGATGTGTGCAAACATAGCAATCAGATATATTTAAAATTGTTACATATGGCTTTAGCATTTCAATGTATTGATTTCCTTCATATGTTTCCCACAATCCTCCTTGATCCCCTTTATTCACATCCACCCCCATTTCAGCATTCTTTGTGGTCATAGTCAGTCATATTCAGTTCATAATCCTTTGGGGATTTCGTTGGTTCATTTCCCACTCTTCCATTAAGATGCGGTATCTCAAGATCTGCAGAATAGACTATAATCATCGTTGTCACTAGTATTGCTGGTGCCGGTAATAATATTGCAAGGACCACTGCTTTCCAGTTACATGTGTGTGGTTCAGTGGATGGCATGGCTCCAGAACAAACCTGTCCCTTCCCTATGCTTTTTAATCTTCTTGTGAAGGAGCCCTAAGTTTATTCAATGGTCCACTCGGGCTGGTGAATAGGCCCTAATTTTGTTCTTCTTCCTCTTGGCGCTATGCTAACTAACCCTTAGAGCCAGGTATTTTACCCACTGTTTTCCTGTTCTATTCAATGTCTCGGATAGGTCTAGGACCAATGTTCTCTATTGCAAAAACGGCACAATGGGGAATGTTCCAGGTCTTGGATAAGGCTAGAACCAGTGTCCTCCATAGCAAAA
Source organism: Lissotriton helveticus (assembly GCF_964261635.1). Lineage (NCBI taxonomy): Eukaryota > Metazoa > Chordata > Amphibia > Caudata > Salamandridae > Lissotriton > Lissotriton helveticus. The sequence goes on from NC_136058.1 coordinate 427,087,880, forward strand.
ATGGCAGAAAGTTGAAAGTCAAAACGTACATTTGTTAATTCTTGCTCAGGTACTTGTGCCAAACGCGTTGGAGAGGAAATGTCATGAAAAATCAGTCTTATTAGTTCACTGAGCAACAGGGGATCTGGCATAAGTAATGTCAGTGTGGCAAAGAGTTACTGCCGGCCAGGAATCCTGCTGAAACTTGCCGTCACCAGCCAGGGAATGTCTGAGGCCTGGGCCAGACCCTCCAGGACAAGAAAAAAATTGTACGTGAGAAAAGGCAGCGGACAGTAGGCAGCAATGACAAAGGTGAACACACGCCCGTGGCGCAGAATCGAAGAAAAGTCAATATTACAGAAAGCGAGATAAATGGCTAAACAGTATTGACTTCCTGGGCCTTGTGATGGCAGAAGCAAAAATAGACCATGAGAACCAATAACAGGAGAACGAAGAACGTGACCATAAAAGGGACCATGAAAGACATGGAGTCGGGAAAACAAGCAGTGTAAATATCCCCAGGACATAAACACACTGGCGCAGTCATAGGAAGCCAAGAACAAGAGGCAGAAACAACACAAGCGTGCTGAGAGGGAAAAGAGCAGAATCACCCCAAAGACAACAGAGAGGCAACAACGAGAGCATCCACCGGTATCGACGCTCCAGCAACCAGAGAGATCGGAGAGAGATAAATAAACAGAACGTTATCACCTCAAATCCCCTCTCTCAGAGGGTGCAGAAGAGGCCAAGCACCAGTGTCCGTCAATGGAGCCAGTCAGTTGTGATGGGACCGCATTCTTCACCAAATGTTGAAGCTGAAATAATAAAGGATAATAAAATGACACAGAAATAATTCTCTCTCAGCACACACGTTTGCAAGATTTATTTGGAACCCAATCAGAATGCAAAATAAACATGCAGCACGGAGACCTCAGCAAAGCTTACTGAGTGCCCAATTGGTATGACAGTGCAGAGACATTTTATAGATACAAGCCCTCGAGGATGGGCATCACAAAATACGTAACACCGATCAGACTAGGTCCTGCTGGACCAATCAGTGAAGGCTAATTCTGGTGTGATACCTTCTAAGGACCGAAATACGTCTATGATCTGGTGTTGCTGCCCTCGTGTCATCGGCACGTGTCATCAACAAAAGCAGATTTGGGGTATTTCCATAGAGGTGAAATATCTGTTTCTGGTATATGTGGGCATGGCACGGACGTGACCGGTCAGGTCACGTTGACACAGATAGGAAATGTGCTGTTTCTGCAATAGCTGGCTGGAAGCTGGCACACGTATTTCTCGGAAAGCCTTGTGTTGCTTTGCACGTTGCAGCTGGCTGACACAGAATATGGAACGTGTGACCTTTTATGCATTCTTGCTGGTGTCAATTTTAAGTAGATTAAAGAAAGCTACAGGCCTTAAAGCAAAAGGCTTTTGGTATCATAAAATATCAGCTACATCAGTTTTAGTTAGGATGTAGTTTACATAGGAAGAGCGTTTTTTCATTTGCCAATAACTTTGGTGTCATTTGACGAATACTCGTGAAATTTCTAAAAGTAGTTTGCAACTCACTTTAGCTGCTGTCTTTTTTCGGGGTGATCTGTCTTAGAAAAAAGGGGGGTCCCAAAACGCTTTTTCCCCATGTTAATTTCCATAGGAAATGTTGGCATGTCTACAGCCCTGACCTGCTTAACAGAATGACACCAGATTTGTCAGGAAAATGGATGTTGATTCTGGGAAGTGCCTTTTTGTGATTTCTTTAAATCTGTACAGTAGTTGCAGAGTTATTTACAGAAATACCTTGGGACACGGAGCACCCGCAACCCCTCCCAATCTCATACCTTGATCTGATTGGCTACCAACACTTCAAACGAGGAAGTGTTGGAAGCCGTCTTGTGACTCTGTTTGAATCAACTCACAGAAAAAACCATTAAAAAAAGAAAAGGGGGTTGGGTAGAAACACCCTGACCCCACTGGGTCTCTTCGGGGGAGTCCCACAAAGACCTCGCATGGCCAAAAAAAGCATAAAAAAAATAATTTCGGCAGGATTCGATGCCTGCCAACTTTTTTGTTGTTAAACCTAGCGTGGTCTCCTGTGTTGGCCCCAAGTGGGCCAGGTCCTGAGGGCATTTCTAAAAATAATAGAGTGAGGCGAACACAGGTCGCCCCCATGAAGCTGAATATTGCCCTAGGGGCCATCACCTACCCGGGGCTTCTTTAAAAATGAAAGTGGGAGAGGCTCGCACAGCAGGGCTCGAAAAATCTGAAAAGTTGTACTAGTCCTGCAGATCTAGTACCTTGGAAAATCCCCTCGACCTAACTTTAACCTACTTGACCTCCATCTCTGAAAACAGAGCAAAAGTGACAAGATAACAAGATTTAAAGTCATCTTTATTGCTCATTCCCTTTGTCAGCAATAAAAATGCCTTTAAATCATGTTATCTTGGCACTTTTGCTCCGTTTTCAAAGACAGAGTACAAAAGTTAGTTTGTCTTCCTACTCGCCAGAAAGGGAGAGTGGGACCTAAAAATAGCTTGTCCTAATCAATTCTCCCTCGCAAATGCGAGCAGGCGAGTGAAATTGTCGAGCCCTGTACAGCCTCTTCCACTGCCCAGGAATCACCACCTCCCCGGTGCTTATTTAATTATAATTGGGGGGGCTCTTTGACTCCCCACGTGCCCCGGTGTCCGCCACCTCCCTGGGGCTTTCTCTTTACACAAAGCATGGGTTGCGCGGACCCCCCTTCCTCCACCCTGTGGGCTGCCACCTTCTCAGGGCTTTAATTTTAAATAATGCGGGGGCACAAAAAACCCCTGCGACCCCGGGGAATGCCAACTCCCTCGGCCTTTTGTCAATTTGGAAGGGGGGGCCTGCATGATCTTCCCGGAGACCCAGGGACCACCTCTCCAGGGGTCTAATTTTAATTGATGTGTGGGGGCCACACAGACCCCCCTGCACCCCTAGGGACTGCCACCTCTTTTTTGTTAAATGTATTGCGGGGGTCACATGGCCCCTCCGCAGCCCTGGGGAAAATATGAAGAACCTTCAGCCAATAATGGCCCTGGGCACCCCTAGGGCAGACCCCTGCTATTTCCCTGGCCACCCGTGGGACATAGCTGTTTGTTGTGGCTTGGCGGGAGCTATACCGCTCCGGCCAAGCCACAGAAAACTGTGTTCCAGTTCTAGCAAGCGAGAGCAGAAACAAATGCTCTTGCTTGCCGAAAGCGGCGCATTCTGGGGCAAGATTCTAGAGTTTAGTGAATATTATTGTATTAGCTCTCAGCTGAGCCGGAGAGCCTACCCCTGAGGAGGGTTTTGCTATTGGATACTATAATAATCACTGCACTCTAGAATTTCGTCCCATAATGCTTTGCAGGGCCTTTGGTTGGGATTGTATTTTTGCCCATACCTGTGCTTGGGGTGGTCCTAGGAGGATGGGACCACCACCAAATCATGTCAGCATTGTGTGCTGTTTGTGTTCAAGGATTCTTCTTGGTCCTTTCCCTAGGTTAGGAAGGACCCCAGAATCATCACGTCTCTCACTGCTTGCTGTATTTTTATTTTCACTTTTGTTAGATGATTATATGCATTTTAGCATGTGATAATGTTACTTGTCGTTTTCCCAAGGGTATGTGAGGATTCTGTTTTCTTAATTGTGGTGAGATGGAATGGAGTTGCGGAGCAGAATTCACAGAGTTTTTGATCAATTCCACAGAATTCGGTATAGTGGTACTTATCTGTGTGTTCATATTTTGTGTGTGTGTTTGTTATGTTATGTTATGTTAATTTCGATTTATATAGCGCCAAATCACCGACAGGTCTCTTAGCGCTTGCTTCGGGAACCCGTCCTGGCTTTCCCTGCGAGATAACCCCTACTGGGCATCCCCAAGGTGAAGACCAGGCATCCCATCGCACTGGGGCCTTAGTGGAGATTAAGCAAGCTATTGCCCAGAGTTGCAGAGTGTGAACCCATGATTCGTGTAGGCACTGAGGCGAGAATTATCGAGTCCGTGGATATTTTGAGCTCAAGACCCTGCCGCATCGGGAATTGAACCCTGGTCCCGGGTCCGACCTCTGCATCAGGGTCTGCCTCCTCTAACCAGTGAGCCACACTTCTCCACCTTTGTATGTGTATTTCTTTGTAGGTACACCCTTTTCTGCCGTAGAAGAATGAAAGCCTCTTTTAATGAGGTATTCCACAAGCCTGCCTTACAATTTAAAAAACATATTAAATGACATGAGCACACCCGCAATTTTCTATGTAATGACATTTATCCCAAACACGGATTGTTTTTCCTCCATTCCTACTTTCAAACTAGAGGCGTAGCTTCCATTTGCGCAGCAGGCGCAGTGGCACCAGGGCCCACTGAACTCCTAATTATTGCTGTATTTCACAGTTTCACATGGGTCAAAGAGGGAATGTCTTTCTTGGACTAGAGCCCCTGACACACTGGCTACTGCTGTAACCTAGCCTTGCTGGAGAACAAATGTTATTTGCGAGAGGGATGCTGTATGAAAGAGTGACGACTCGTTGGATATTGTTCTATTCGTGAAATACATCTGCTTTAGAGTTGGAAATGATTATCAGCCCGTCAGTGGCGGGAAGTTCCATCGGGGAGCATGGCAGTGCCTAACAGGGCTGAATGTAAACACAGCTAAGTACGGGAAGCTGCCCAGCGCATTACCTTTGCTTGTGTTCTAGGCCTTGTCATAAAGTTTGGCCAACTTAATTAGATATGGTGATCTCCTGTATGTGCTGCAAGCAAGTACACCATCCCACCGAGATATTAAGGTGTTAAGAGCCCTGTTCGTTGGGGAACGTTACTTGCGAACCACAGAGAATTGAAGGTGGAGCAGTCATAAAGACAAGCCCCAGGACAGTCTGGAGGTCAGCCAGCGTGTAAGCCTCATTACGTATAATCTCTTTAGTTCAAATGGGGCTGGTAAAAGCAGATATCTGCCCCACCATAAATATGAAATCTGGAAATATAGAGAATCTTTTTACTTTAACACTGAAAACTGCCAACATTTCTGTGTGACAATGTGGGCGAAATGAGGAATTAGAAGGGGAATTGGAGCAGTATATCACTAAACGTGTAATAGGTGATTAGGTGGAGACCGTAAATGTGTAGTGTTCATGTGATGTTTGTTTTAATAACACTGTGGTTGTGGTACACTGGGTTGCTCGGTTGAAGGCGTGAGCCGAAATGCGTAGGCATCATGTGTTGGGTTTTGCTGCATTATAGAATGAATAAAACAGTAGTGAGCACTTGGACAATGATTTGTCGTCTTCGTGGCACACCGAGTGAGAGTACGGCTGATCGTCCTTTGGATAAAGTCCTTTTGAGGTGGTTTATGGCAGGGCCATTGTTGTAAATCATTATGCGTGGTCAAGGCATATGCATGGTAAAGACTTGCGTGGTAAAGGTGTTACGTGGTTAAGGCATATGCATGGTAAAGACTTGCGTGGTAAAGGTGTTACGTGGTAAAGGCATACGTGGTAAAGGCATTTGTTGGAATGTATGACATTATAATTAGTCTAATCCTGCACTATCTCTTGACTTGAAACTAGACCCTGAGCCTTGATAAACTGGACACAGAGAGCCCAAAAAAAGTGTAAAAGCACGTGTATTGGGAAGGTCATGCCACATTGTCATCACATGCCATTTTCCCAGTGCCTTGTACCATTTCCCCAGTTTTTCTCGCATAAATGGTGCAATGTACCGTATAGCACTACTCGCCACCACTTTTAGAGGGTGATCCATTTCTCTGCCTACCCTGGATGGAGAGTTACTGCAGCATTTTGTTGAAGTGAAACTCTAAGTGTCAGAAAGAGTCAGATTGGAGTCTGTGAATTTTCACTTACTCACAAGTTAGGGTTCATTCACAAACTGACGAGGTGAAGCATGCGTGCGCTGCATTTACTAGTGTGTGATTCTACACATGCATACTACACCTGGTGGCGATCATCTGACTAGTTTTGTTTTCAAACATTGTTGAAAGAGCTGCTTAGTCCTAAAAGCTCCAACTCTTTGAGCATAAATAAGATAAGCTGCAAAACAACTCATCTGGGGACACAGACAAGCCCACTGACACCAAGATAGAGACAGTAAAGATGGTTATTCACAGGCCCTGGAAAACCCCCTAGTCCTGCTCATCATACAGACCCATCTCCCTCCTAAACGCTCATGCTTAACTATTCACAGGCAGGGCTCGATAAATCCGAAAAAGTGTACTAGTCCTGCAGGTCTAGTACCTTGGAAAATTCCCTTGACCCAACGGCAACCTACTTGACCTCCGTCTCTGAAAACAGGAGCAAAAGTGACAAGTTAACAAGATTTAAAGGCATCTTTATTGCTCATTTCCTTTGGGAGCAATACAAATGCCTTTAAATCTTGTTATCTTGTCACTTTTGCTCCGTTTTCAAAGACAGAGGACAAAAGTTAGTTTGTCTTCCTACTCGCCAGAAATGGCAACTAGGACCTAAAAATAGCTTGTCCTCATCAATTCTCCCTCGCAAATGCGAGCGGGCGAGTGCATTTGTCGAGCCCTGACAGGCATTCTGGCACACATCTTAGGCCATTCATAATGGCCTTATGACTGCGAGTCACAGCAGTGGTGAGATAATACTGTGCCGTTGATGCAATGCATTCTTTCCAACACTGAGAAGACACTGGACACAATGTCCGCCAAGGGCCCGATTTATATTCAGGTGGATGGTTTATTCTGTCATAAATGAGGCAGGTGTCCTGTCTACCCTATTAAAAATGCATTATATTCTGTGGCAATTGTAATAAAGCGATCATGATCTGTCATGTTTGAGGCAATAACCTGTCGGATAAACTCTAAATCAGGCCCCTTGTCTGCAGCAAGTGTTGTAAAAGGAGCAGGAGCCAGCGTTATAGGAAGAGGGTCTAGAAGCAGATATAGTCCCAGAGTCACTGAAGCACCTACCTGTTCACTTCCTCTGTTTATACCTCATTAGCACCTTCCTGTGCACCTGCTCTGTTTGTACCTCATAGGTACCTATATGTGCACCTCATCTGTTTATACCTCATAAGCACCTATATGTGTACCTCATCTGTTTATACCTCACTAGCACCCACCTGTGCACTCTCTCTGTTTATAGCTAATAGGCCCCTTCCTGTGCACCTTCTCAGTTAGTACCTCCCAGGTGAGCTTCTTAAATGAAGCTTGTGATCAGTGTACTGACAACCACGGCCTCTTCACTATCAGGCCATTATCTCCATCTGCTGTGTGCATGCTTCAAGCGTGCCCCCCTGCTACAGCTAACAAGGAACCCTGAAGAGTGAGTACACAGACCGAGGGGAGTAGGGGAGCTGAAGGACATGGAATGAGGTAAACCTGGATAAAAGAAATATGGGAATGGAGGAATGTGACTTCACCTGTGAACAATCGACATCCCCTTTCGCTCTACCAAAGCCCTGTTGAGTTCCAAAGTAGCATCCTGGCCTTCAGACAGACCACAATAAGTCAAATATCATGGAAAACAGGAACATGGAAAGCAATTATTAATATGCACACATCTGTTGGATGCTTGATATTTCAGATAATTTATTGGTTGTGATGGATTCTATATAAGGATTAAATGACTGATATCGTTGAATAATAAATGTCATGATTTAATGTTTGTTTGCCATATCTGTGTGCGCAATATAAAGACGGGCCATTAGAATTAACCCCTCATTCTGTTTCACAGAAAGCTCTGGAAGGAGCTGCTGATTGAAATACAACAGGATCTTAACTTTATCTACTTTAGGAAGAACTAAAGACTAATTTTTTAAGTTGTCTTTCAGGGCAGAATCAGTCAATAGTTCAAGGGAGATGGATATATATTACGCTGATAGAAAATCCACCTCAACTCGGGATAATGCTCCAGTCTTCCAGGTTAGAAGGATCCAGAAATGCTTGAGCCCGGAGGGCTGTAAAATGTGTTGAAGGTGACGTAGGGCTTTATTACGAGTGTGGCGGTCTTCCAATGGGACTACCACAGCGGAGGTACCAGGCAGACTGCCAAGCCCATTGAGAGCCCGCCGCCGGATTATGACCTAATCCATGGTGGGTGGGCGGTGCAGCAGCGGTCTCGCGGCGGCTGTATTAGGCTCATTTGAGAGCCTTAACAGCATACCACCACCTTAAAAGTGCCTGCAGTACGTTCCTGTACCATGTCATGCATGCCACACTGTGCAGGAACAAGGGTGCCATTCCATGGGATGGCACAGCATGTGCCCCCTGCATGCAACCCCAGGAGCAGAATCGGCCAGGGCCCTGTGAGGGCCCCCTTACCTGCATGTCCTTTATCCTTTTCATGGTAGAGTCCCCGCCATGAAAAGGGCGGTGGATATGCAGACTGTAATATGCTCGGCGATGACGGCATCGGCACTGCCAACATATTCAGGGTGTTTGCAGACCGCCTCCACAGCGTAATCCTTGATCCTGGTGGGGGGGGGGGGGGCGGTCTCACCACCACACTCATAATACGGCGGTCAGTCCGCCTGGATGGTGGCAGTTTGACCGCAACCGTGAGTACGGCGATCATGAGGGCAGTCGCACTCATAGAAAGACTCTTAATAAGCTGCAAGGTAAAGGCGGGAGTTGGCATTTGAACTGATCCAGTGTGAACAGGAAAGCATTGTGGAAAAAGGTATCTGGAGTTACCTTTGTCATATATACTTCCTAAAGAGCTACCTTTGTCATGTATACTTCCTGAAGAGTTACCTTTGCTATACACTTCCTGAAGAGTTACCTTTGTTATTCACTTCCTGAAGAGTTACCTTGGTTAAATACTTCCTGAAGAGTTACCTTTGTTGTACACTTCCTGAAGAGTTACCTTGATTAAATAATTCCTGAAGAGTTACCTTTGTTATACACTTCCTGAAGAGTTACCTTTGTTGTACACTTCCTGAAGAGTTACCTTGGTTAAATAATTCCTGAAGAGTTACCTTTGTCATGTATACTTCCTGAAGAGTTACCTTTGCTATACACTTCCTGAAGAGTTACCTTTGTTATACACTTCCTGAAGAGTTACCTTGGTTAAATAATTCCTGAAGAGTTACCTTTGTTATACACTTCCTGAAGAGTTACCTTGGTTAAATAATTCCTGAAGAGTTACCTTTGTCATGTATACTTCCTGAAGAGTTACCTTTGCTATACACTTCCTGAAGAGCTACCTAAGGTAGATACTTCCTGAAACTGAATTAACGGCAGCGCTTCCTGATTCCTCTCTTTTTCCACAATCTGTTCTGTTTAAATGAAATCTTGTCCATGTATATCTGCCTAAAACTCTACCTGTAGCACGAGTGCTCTGTGGCTGCCCTTTCTTTAGTAAGTTACTCAGTGAATAATGGTAAATCACTATCTTTTCAGAAGTAAATACAATGTGACATGTTCAACCACAGTTTTAATGAAATATCCATGTATGGTAAAATGTTCCTCACTAAATTTCAAATATGGTAGAGAAGAGATGTCTTATCCAGCTGGTTAAATATTGTGTATTCACATTCTATTACATTTGCATTTAGTAATATTACATTTCTTTACATCCAACAGAGAATAAGCCTTAAATGCAAGGATTGATTATGAATAATGAAGATAACACATCAAACCTGCAAAAATTATCAAAAATAAGGAGCTCCAAAAACATCAGTGCAATCAGAGGCAGAGGACAGATCCAGGAAGACGAAGTCAAAGGCAATTCAGTGAGTGTCCGAGTCTGAGATCTGCACCTCGACACCCCAAGACGAAGAAATGACCACAACAAAACCAAGACAACAAAACTGACAAACCACCTGCTGTATAAACAAGCGTCCAACACCAGCTTTGATCATGAGGCCGGTATGAGAGTTGGAGGAAGGTCTTGTGTCTATTTGGGATCCATAGCTTGGAACAAACTCCCTCCTCAGCTTTGAGCTGTTAGTATCATGATAATGTTCAAAAAAGGTTGAAATCTTGGCTTTTTGTCCATGTTTGAAACAAACTGATTTACTTTCTTTTCTGACCTGTGCTTTGCCGCGGGACACTCTTTGGAGTAGCTGTACACATTACGAGTCGCTTCACCATCATGATATGGCTAGAGCAGTGCTTCGCTATCTAAATTGGCAACAGACCACCATTCAGTGCTCTAGGTGTATTGTTAACTCTTTCTAGCCAAACCTCAGGCACCAGGGAAAAGCACAACGAAGTGGATCCTAACCACTGAAGGCTAAAGGAAAGCGGAGTTCTCCTCTCTGAAGTACAGAGTATTGTCCCAATTTGCACCTACCGGAAGGAAGATTAGGCTTTACCCGCAAGCATGCAAAGCCATTATCCAATCTAAAGATGCAATCACCCTCAAGGAAGCCTTACTGATATTATGAATGTGGCAGGTATTTAGTGAGTCTTGTATTTTTATTTTTAAATCGGAAATCACGCGTCCAAAATATAACACGCATACAGGGAATGTGAAAATAACGCAAGTAGTTTATGAACTATGCTGACCCTTCAGGAAACACGGTCAGGAGAAAAATCGTGCAATTCCACTGAATATGTCAAGAACTTTAGCCAATTAGAAACCATAAAAGAGCATCAGCAAATACACACAGGGGAAAAACCATACCATTGCAATGAATGTGTGCAGAGCTTCAGTTGGTTATCACTCCTCCAAAGACATCAAAGAATACACACAGGGGAAAAACCATACCATTGCACTGAATGTGTAAAGAGCTTCAGTCATCTATCAGACCTCCATAGACATCAGAAAATACACACAGGGGAAAAACCATACCATTGCAAGAAATGTGTGAAGAGTTTCAGTCAATTATCAAACCTCCATAGACATCAGAAAATACACACAGGGGAAAAACCATATCATTGCAAGAAATGTGTGAAGAGTTTCAGTATGTTAGCAGAACTCCAAACACATCAGAGAATACACACAGGGGAAAAACCATACCATTGCAAGGGATGTGTGAAGAGTTTCAGTACGCTAGCAAAACTCCAAACACATCAGCGAACACACAGAGGGGAAAAACCATACCATTGCAGTGAATGTGTGAAGAGCTTCAGTCAAATTACATGTCTCCGCACACATCAGAGAATACACACAGGGGAAAAACCATACCAGTGCAGTGAATGTGTAAAGAGCTTCAGTCAATTATCAAACCTCCAGATACATCAGCGAATACACACTGGGGAAAAACCATACCATTGCAGTGAATGTGTGAAGAGCTTCATTCAATTATCAAGCCTCCATACACATCAGCGCACACACACGGGAGAAAAACCATACCATTGTAAGGAATGTGTAAAGAGCTTCAGTCAATTATCAAGCCTCCATACACATCAGCGCACACACACGGGAGAAAAACCATACCATTGTAAGGAATGTGTAAAGAGCTTCAATCAAATTTCACAGCTCCACAGACATCAGAGAATACACACAGGGGGAAAACTATACCATTGCAGTGAATGTGTGAAGAGTTTCAGTACGTTAGCAGAACTCCAATCACATCAGCGAACACACACAGGGGAAAAACCATACCAGTGCGGTGAATGTGTAAAGAGCTTCAGTCTGTTAACAGGCCTCCGGAGACATCAGCGAATACACACCGGGGAAAAACCATACCATTGCAGTGAATGTGTGCAGAGCTTCAGTCGGTTAGCACATCTCCAAACACATCAGCGAACACACACAGGGGAAAAACCATACCATTGCAGTGAATGTGTAAAGAGCTTCAGTCAGTTAACAAGCCTCCGGAGACATCAGCGAACACACACAGGGGAAAAACCATACAATTGCAGTGAATGTGGAAGTAGTTTTACTTACTCTTCAGCATTAAGAAATCATCAGCGAGCTCACAAAGGGGAAACAAATCGTTTAAATGCCATGAATGCTTGAAAAGCTGAAGTCCATTATCAATCCTAAACAGGCATCAGCGAACACACGCAGAAGAAAAGCCTTCAAGTGCAATAAATGTGTGAACAAATGTAGTCAATTGTCAAGCCTATGTAGACATCAGCTTGCACTCACTCTGTAAATACCGTACGACTGTAGTGAGTGTAGAAGTACCTTTAGTGCATCTTCCGCACTAAGGATTCATCAGTTAATGCTCACAGAGAAAAATCCATTCAGGTGCAGCGAATGTGTGAATATCTTCTGTCAGTTATTAAACCTACGGATACATCAACTAACATACACAGAGTAAAAAAGAGCATTGCAATGAATGTCAGAAGTGATTTTGTCAATTGCAAACACACCTGGGGAAAACCTTACAATTGCTCTAAAAGTGTGACGAGCTTTTGTCAATTTCTGATCCTACATAGCCTCAGCGTAAACACACCTTCATTTAACTCACTTAGAAATAATCCCAGAGATGCAGTGAATTCAAAAAGAACTTAAGAACATTAACAATAATATTGACTCATCTGAGGACATAGACAGGGGCAGAACAGTGCAGTTATTGTGAGATGAAGGAATTACAGGAACAAGTATATAATTATGTTAGTTATTCAAATACCAGATGAATGAAGACTCGACTAGAAGAAATGAAGAAAACCAAAGATTTGTAGAATATTGAAAGTGTCTGTTCCCAGTGATTGTTCACTTCGGTACACATAGAAAAAACAACGTGATATAACAGGAAATCCACTGGGAGACTAGCACAATGAGGAATAAAAGAAAAGAAACACTGGTAGTTTTTATTTGGCAATGAAGAGTTACAAAGAAAAACATCCAAGTGTTCCAGTTCATGCCACCTATGAAAGTGTAGGGATGAATATGATGTAGTGTAGTTCCTATTATCCCAATAGGCTCTGCGCATTGGAATAATACCTTCAATAGTATAGGCCTAGACCAGACGTTAACTAGGTCTACTACTGTCGATATTAGACTTAAAGTTTTGGGTTTGCCAGCTAGCTCAGAGTTCACTAGAAACTTTCTCCAATAGGCAAGGAGGAGTTGAACCTCCCTGGATAGACAAGAAGGGATTTAGTTTCTGACAACCATAGAACATGACAACTTTGCTCTCCCCTAATCAAGAGTGTATCTCTAGAGTCGTGTGAACAAAAGGCAATTTATTTTACTCAGTCAGTACGTGCATTCTTAGTCTCACCAGATTGTAGAGAAAAGGAAGAGACGGGCGTGTTCAATAAAAGATGTTATTTATTGATCAGTCTCTTTTCTCATACAAGAGAAATGGATCGATATTATTGCAATACTTATGGTTAAGTAAAGTGCATACATTAAAAGCAGAAGTATAAAATAATACTGTAAAAACATTGATATGGTTTCTGAGCCATATGAAGGTTTAAAATGAATAAAATGAATACATACACATATACATTTGACTAATCGTACTCAACTGGTGTTTCTAACTACGCCTACCCCGTGTACCTGACCTAAGCCTAATACGTGGGCGGGAATAGAAAGTTACAGTTTAAGTTAAGTTTGTTTTGCCAAGTGACTGACTAAAGAATTCTCTGCAAGGGGTTATTCAGTTCTGTACCTGGAATCTAGGATGAATGAGGGATGGTATCTCTCGTCTCTGGTCTCGATATTCCAGGCTGCCTGCGAGGGCTACCCGGAAGCGCCAGAGCTCAATCAATCAATCAATCAAGACATTTCTAGAGCGCACTACTCACCCGTAGGGTCTCAAGGAGCTGGATTTCTCGGCAGGAGAAAAGGCAGCTTCTCGTTCTCAGCGCGTCAGGAAGGCGGGGCTGCGCCAGCGGGGTCTGCTCTGCTCTGGGCTTCGGCAAGTCTGGCTGCTCCGATCTCGTCACCACCGCGTGTGTTTGCATAGGGCAATATCGGTATATTTATACCTTTAAGGTGCCGAGATTGACGTAAGGATGGACATAGATACGTCAATAAGGATGTCATACGACCTGGTCGTTAGCACATTCTTTTGCTGAAGTTCTCGGTGAAATCAAAACAATGGCCGCAGGGTTTTTCCCAGGTCTGTCATAGGTTTGATTTGTTTTGAGAACTCCGTATTCCTTATCAGGGGCTGGAGGAATATCGCTTGTCTAATTAGATGGCAAGCGTTATGACCTAATCAGAAAACACGTTCCTGTGCCGTAGTGTGGCTTTATCAGATAACGGTTCCTGCATCATGGGGGTTTTCTGCCTCATGGGATGGCTGCTAGTTAACTTGTTAACCAGAATAGGGTCAGGAATAGGGGGATCGATACAGAACCTATAGGAATACATCACAATGATTCTGCCTGCACATATTGCTATATTAGCATAAGTGAGTTAGTTGTGAAAACGCCATTTTGCTGCTTTTGCACATGACACAACATCTCTGTTTTTATAAAGACAAACTGCTTGCTTTTCCTTCACATGAGAACGGTCTGTTTTTCATATCTCTAGACTCACACTGCGACCTCAAGTCTACACAAAGTGTTCAAGGTTAAAAAAACAATGTATGCTGTTGATGCAGGTTGATCGGCCCACGCTCTAGACACAACACAAACACAGCTGCTCATTTCTAAAACTCAGGTGCTTTTAATATTGCACTGCATGCATGAGTCTAGCACTTGGAAAAAACCTTTCAATCGACAAAGAGCTGTGCTGATCTGGGATGTGATTCACTTCACCTGACTTTGGAGGTATGGGTTTCCCGGTTTTAACCTAGAGATCTTCTATTATTATAATACCTAGCTCCTATCAAGGGGAGGGTGGTACACAAGGCGCTATAGACCATTATAATATGATTTCTCCCTTTGTATTTTATGGAATTGTAACAATGTTGATTGTATTGATTTTATGCATCTTTTTACTTATGTTAGCAAAGATACTGCATCTTAGAGCACGTAGTTGAAATAAACATTTTAAACTATACAGTGTCTCTGATTGCTCACGTTGTGGACATTTATGAGAATAAAAACAAAAGAGTGGTCTTGATTCCCACTATTCCTGAGAGGTCCCAAAGTCGCTTGTTCATTGGTAGCTTCACTTTAGTACGGAGAATGAATGAGACACTGTTGCTAGTCGGATAGGGGTTCTGGGCACTGAGGTGCATTTTTGGTACACCACAATACACTGAAGTCCTGGTTTCCTGCGCATAGTTCTGTGCATGAGCTGAATTCCCGTAACATGGCACCCAAAGTCTTGATTAGTGCTCGTATCTGTCCCCAATACCCTCAACACCTTTTCCGGTTAACAGGCATGACGGATTAACCTACCTATACGAATGTGTTATAGGTTAATTCAAGCATAAGATTTATAAAAAGGTACACATTTTGAATTACTACCCTTTGTTGTACTGCAATTTATATAAATTGTTTTTCTTCTCTATGTCCTCATGGGTGATATTGACATAGCTCAGCATAGTTGGGCAGCGCTCCGGCGTCATCAGACGCAGTTTGGAGTACCAGACGATGATATGTCTGTAATATTTGTAGTGAGTGCTGATTCGGCGTTCCCCTTTGAGCTTTTCTACTATTGGGTCACGTTTCCTGCAATAAATGTGGATGAGGATACGTTTCATACATACACTCACACTGCGATTCCTGTGAACTATACTCCATATAGGACACAAGAGATTCCAATTTCGGCATGGCAGCATCGTGTTTGGTTTAATGGCACCCTGCCCCACACAGTAACTCCGGTTCGGTTAGGTCCCTTGTCAATTCCTGGGGCCACTTGGCCAGTCTTAGCCGGGTTCACACCATATCCACGTTATCTCAATGCCCCGATTGATGACTTGTGTCAACTTTATACCTCTTTTGTTGGGGTACATAGGGCTTTAGTTCAATATGTTTCTTGCAGCGGAACAAGTTGGACCGGCCGGGATGTAGATTGGTCCAGTCATGGTTAGTACGGTTAATTTAGTAATGGGCAAGCACCCTCAAACTAAGTACGATATGCCTTATTGGCTTGCCGAGAAATTTGACCCACTGGAAGCAGTGTTTCCTAATAACACTCCTGTGGAAAAACACAGGATTCTCTCAATTAGTTTGCAGAAAGACCTATTGCCAGAGGTAATAGATTGTGAGATTTGGGGTAAAGTATTTGCAGCAGAATATGCGAAGTGTTTCTGCACGCCGTCTATAAATGTCTTACCCTCTGTGATCAAGCATGTTCCGGATGAGCACAGTGCGGAGGCGGCTGTCGAGTTGAGAATGAGGCTCGTTGGAGTGTTTGACGTAGTTGCTGATCTCATCTTTTGTAATGTAAAGGGAGATGCGGTTAACTTTCAGGTGTCGAATGCTTTGCGCCTTGTCCAAGACGTTGACAAACCCGAGCGTTACCTTGAATTATTGCGGAGGCTTATAAGACCATTGGCCGCAATAGTTTGGGTGTTAAGCCTTTTGCTAAAACCGCAACTCAACCGCAGACTCAGATAGCAAAGTCTACTAAAGAGGATCATCCAAATTTTCCAAAACAGAATTGGAAGAATAAAATCAGGGGAAGCAGCAATAGAAACAGGGGTCGCGTCCGGCGTCGCCGATACCAGCGTCTACTGAGCGCATTTATGATTTGTGCAACCACGCAAGAATTAGGGCTCCTGATAGATTACAGGTTCCTCAGCAACGTTCTCCTTGTTCTTCACAGGAAACATCGCGCACAAGCTGGTGGAGGAGAACACGGCAGGGGTCAAGGTGCCCCACAAGGACGTGAGCAGCCCCGCCCGTCTGATGGTAAAGGCAAGCAGGAAGACTTGCCACGTTAACACCCTCATTTTCAGAAAAAGAAAGTTGCTGCGTTAACCGTAAGGTATGCCACGGATAGTGAGAACACAGGTTTGGATCCTGACATGGGCATTAACGCTGCTCGACAGCGCAGCGGAGGTTACAATAGTGCGGCAAGCACTGCGTCCATATCTGAAGGCGACAGCAACTGACACTTTTATCACAATGGAAACTGCTGCCAGTAGGGTGGCTCCCCCTGACAGACTATATGATATAGTTCTTTTAATAGAAGGTGACATCCAACGTGTAATAAAAGGGATTTTTTGGGAACATCTGACATTCTGTTAGGTTAGTTGAGTCAGACTGGGCCCTGCTTTTCATTTTTGCCGCTCCAAGAGGGGAGGAGGTCACCCTCCCCAGCTTTCCGCACACCGTGCCCAAGGAGCAGTCCGCAGAACTTTGCAGAAGAGTGTGCTCTGGTGCTTGCACCTGTGTTGTACCATACTCAAGTCGGTGGGATAAAATTTCTCCCAGACACGAGATTCCATTGCGGTTTATGCCACAGCCACCACCCCGCTATCTCATGCGGTGATTGGCTAAAGCCCCCGTTGCGGAAATCCTTGAACAATTAGAATATCAAGGTGTGATTGAGACATGTGTGTCACCCATAAATAATCCTCATTTCACTGTTACCAAACCTGATGGGTCGTACTGCCTGGTTTTGGATTATCTTTGTGAAACAAAGGAGTTAGGTCAATGTAGAGTATGGGGTAGACTGGGTCATAATAAACTAGAAAACACAAGAATATGTCTACACCCAATTAATTTCCAAAAACTTATTTCAGATCATAGGAGAAACACAAATGTATTGAGTTTGACCCAGTATTTTCATTTATACCTGTCTATTTTGAAAAAAAAATCATTCTTCTTTTGAACGTTTCGCAAAAAAGGAGAAAACTGTACATCCAACACATTTAAATTCCAACGTCTAACTATTTACAAACAAAATATTTACAATTCATATACACAATTATCATACATTCCACAAAAAATTCACTATACAAACACAAACAATTGAAATTTTCAATGAAGTTAATCTGAATTCATATAGAATGAAGAGACAAAGTCAAAAGGAAGGAGCACGTCCTAAAATAAGGATGACTTTTACAACCAGCCAGAGCTAGTTCAAACACTTAGTGATATTGATTGCTCCCTCAGATGTGCTGACGCGTTTCTAGTCCGAGGAAACCAGTTCCCAGATAGTCATCAGGGCTTTGTCACTTTTCTGTGTAAAATGCAGAAAAACAATAAAGTTTTAATTATCTAGCTTGAAGCCTCTATTCTTTCTGGTATTGCACTAAACTATCTATAATATGTACCTGTTGGTCTCTGATGTCTTACTCATTCCGACTACAAATGTCGCTTTATTTACAAATTGCATCAAAACACGTATTAGGAACGGCCCCTTCAGTTGCTAGAAACTACGTGTCCCATAACCCCCAGCCTAATAAAAAAAGAGTTTGAAGTGCAGACGTTTCCAAGATGGCCACCGGTCAAGCGCAATAGAGAGAGCACCCGTCCTGCTCACACATTGACAAAGGTACGTTATATAGCAAACTGGTGGGTACACAAGATTATGGGTCCAATATTGTTACAATTTCTTTTATCAGAACCTGCTTTTGAAAACAGAAGCACAGGCGAACCACTTGCCGCTATTAAGACTCTGACCCTGAAACAAAGGTAGGAATGAGTAAGATTGTATCTTCTTCCTCCTCCCCGCTTCGTGTACATAAATGAGTGGAGAAACTCTGACTTTTTCCTTCTATCACAGGCAGTCAACATAAAATGTCCTGTTTCACAGCTTGAGCCACTTCCTTGAATACAAAGATTCATAAAAAGGTTTTCCCTGAGCCTGACGATACCGTGAGAGGCCAGGACATCAGAGACACACAGGTACATATTTTAGATCATTTAGTACAATACCAGAAAGAATAGAGGCTTCAAGCTAGATAATTAAAACTTTATTGTTTTTCTGCATTTTACACAGAAAAGTGACAAAGCCCTGATGACAGTCTGGGAAGTGTTTACCTTGGACTAGAAACATGTCGGCACATCTGAGGGAGCAATCAATATCACTAAGCGTTTGAACTAGCTCTGGCTGGTTGTAAAAGTCATCCTTATTTTAGGACGTGCTCCTTCCTTTTGACTTTGTCTCTTCATTCTTTATGAATTCAGATTAACTTTTTTGAAAATTTCAATTGTTTGTGTTTGTATAGTGAATTTTTTGTGGAATGTATGGTAATTGTGTATATGAATTGTAAATATTTTGTTTGTAAATAGTTAGATGTTGCAATTTAAATGTATTGAATGTTCAGTTTTTTCCTTTTTTGCGAAACTTTCAAAAGAAGAATGACTTTTTTTTCCGAAATAGACAGGTATAAATAAAAATACCGGGTCAAACTCAATAAGTTTTTGTTTCTCCTATGATCTGAAATAGGTTTTTGGAAATTAATTGGGTGTAGACATATTCTTGTGTTTTCTGGTTTTGGATTATCGACATTTAAATTCACATTGTCGTACATGTGCGGTACAGAACACCCACAGTTCAGCTCAGCTCTCATTAACAGTCTGATGCGAAAAAGATTTAAGGTCACACGAGATATTTCAAATGGCATTTTTAGTCATAACCTGTTCTCCGTTAGTAGTCAATGGACAGCGTTCACTTGTGGCGGCAAACAAAAACAATTTAAAAGATTGGCCATGGGCTATAAAAACAGCCCAGGTGTCTTTGCTGCACGTGTCGTCTCTTTCTTAGATGGCATTGATCCTGATGCGTACTCGTACATTGATGATATTTATCTAATGGACGACGAATTATGGCCACATCTTTGACCGCATTATAGTTATGTTTGCGGACTTCGGTTATACATTTATCTTTGCAAAGTCAAACATTGCGGAGTTCACAGTGTTGTTCCTGGGCTCAACAATGAAGGTAGAGGTCTTGCACCTCACTTCCTGGAGAAATGCGCATGTTTATGGTCTCCTACAACTCTGAAAAAACTACAATCCTTGCTGGGATTTTTGAATTTCGGGCGTACTTATATTCCCTATTATGCCCAGCGTATCAAACCTCTTTATGCTTTGATACAACCAACTTTTACCAAGTCATGCTGGCTGCCTGAACGTTCAGCTATTCTGCAATTCTTGAATCTAAGTACTTATTGACTCATGATGACCACACTAACCTGGTAATAAGAATTGTGCCTGGTGCCGTGGGTTTCATGTACTTGACGTTTAATGAAAGAGACACAGTGCCTATCGCTTACAAGTCACACTTGTACACTTCGGCTGAAAAGCGATTTTCTTCTGTCGAGAAAGTCTTGACAGCTGTACATATGGCAATTCTACAAGAGAGAGCGCAGTCACAAGGAAAACACATGTTTGTTGTTACACCTTACACTGCATTTGAAGCAGTGATGAAAGCCAGTGTGCCAAATTCTAAAGTTTTATATCCTAATCGGATACAATGGGCAACTTCGTTGACATCTCCGGATGTCACATTTATCTTTGACCCCTCATTGCAAACTCAGGAGTTCTTACAGTATGAGTTTGTTCATACTGCTCCTCTGTTCATGCGCACGCTTGAGAATTAGCATTGTATCTATAACACTGACGGTTCGGCGCAACCGGCGATAGGATCTAAGCATTCTTATTCAGTGGTCTGCCCAATCGTGGCTGGTACCATGGTGAATGGAGAATTCAAGTCCGATGTCGTGCACACGCAGATATTAGGTGACTGTACCGCCCAGTTGGCAGAGCTACGTGCTCTAGTGCTTGGGTTAGTGAGAATGAGGGGTAAAAGGTCTGAGTCCCTTACTAGCCGTTTATTGAGCAATGGTCCCTCTTTTTTGTCAAGCTTACCCTCGGCATGGGGAAACCCCTAACCCCCTATTATAGCAAAGTTTGAGAAAGGTGTGTCAGGGCAAGCTTTGTTTTTTATAGTCTATTATGGAAAAATTCCAATCGCACGAGACGACTCGTACCAGCATTACACCAAAATCAGGGAATCTCTATTTATCCACAGAAAAGAACGACCAGATATACTTCTTCAACCTGATTCGTAAAGCCCTGAGGAAGCCCCAGGCCGGATGGCCATGTAAGGGGTGAAACAAGTGTTGGCTGTTCTCCTACGTACTATCACGAATATAGTAACACCTTTATTAAAACCAAAAAATTAACCATCGTGTGATTGGAATTTTTCCATAATAGACTATAAAAAACAAAGCTTGCCCTGTCACACCTTTCTCAAACTAAGCTCTAGTGTTTGCATTGAAGTTTGCTGACCCTCGTGTGACTACTTTAATTGGGAGTGACTCTTATTACTGTGTTCAGTCCTTCAATGAAAATGTATTCTTTTGGACTCAGAATGACTATCGTGATTCCAAAGGTGGCACAATTAAGCACAAGATACTATGGGTTTGAGTCGCAGAAATAAAGAACGTCTGCCTCTCGTAAATGTAATTCATACCCTTGGTCACCAGCATGTAGGAGTACACGCTGTTGGCAACAGTCTTGCTGGTGAAGCAGCAAAGACCGCAGTCGCAACATATGTAGTAGCAGCAGTTACAAGGTCCAACAGTAAGAATGATGATGACATCTTGGCAGCTATAGCTGCTACAGAGATCGGTGATAATTACCCTAAGGGTTTCCCTTCTAAATACTTTTATCATTTAAGTCCTGATAAAGTTCCCTATGTGAGAATTAACAACGTTGGTGACAGGCTGATTTCCGACTCGGACCGCAGGCTACCCTTGATAACAGTCGCTCACTAAGGCATAGCCTCGGTTCATGCTGACGTTTCAGCGTATGTCTCGATCTTACAGCAGCGTTACTGGCGGCGTGGATTGTGTAAATAAACTTGTGAATATGTCTTGTTATGTATGTCAGCAGATTAAACCTTCAACTGCTGCACGGCCGCCACAAACTCAGCTGTACATATCTAATAGACCACTTGGTTGTGTTTATTTAGATCACTGCTGACCTTTTTCTGCTGATACTGCGTATAAATATATCTTAGTTGCAGTGGATTCATGCACACGTTTTCTCTGCGTTTGGCCACAAAGGAGTGCTGATGCTCGAACTGTCATCACAGATTTGCATGTCTTTGTGGGAATTTTTGTATGTGGCACCTTCCATTCTGATCAGGTCCAGCGTTCACCTCTAAGGTGTACAAGAAAGCCATGGGGTCTTTGGGGGTGCAGGTAAAATTTTTGTCTCCATACCAGCCTGAGGGCAATTCTGTTGTGGAGTGAATGAACCGTGACTTAAAGCGATCTTTGACAGCTAGGGTTTTAGGTACTACGTGCACTAAATAAGCTTCCTAGAAGATCTCTGGGTGGGCAGACCCCTTACGAAATGCTCTTTGGCATAAAAATGTTTGTCCTGGACCTTGATGGTCTAGACATGGCGGCGACAGCCGTACCCTATGACTTAGATAATCATTCTGCTGTGTTACAGAACCTACAAGAGACTCGAGACAGTCTTGCAAAGGAACACTTGCCCTCCACATATGGAGCTGAAGCTGCTCTACAGATTCCGGTAGATTCCTGTAGTTAGCTGGCTACCCCGAGTCAGTGACCTGGTCTGTGAGAAGGTGGAGAACAAGAAGGAGTTCAGCCGCTCGTATCATGCACCCATTCCAGTGCTTGGCATGCAGGGCACAAGAACAGTCATTTTACCACCACTTCCGATTCGCAAGGGAAACAGGTACGACTCCATTGACAATGTCAAACTACAACGAGCGGCCGATTCTTCTTAGTATGACTCCTGCTGTCTCTTGTCCAGTACTGCTGAGAAATTCTGTTTTGGCCTCTGCTGACACCAACATCCCTGACCTTGCTATAGAGATGCCCACAGTCACTAATCCATTATTAAATTCGCCAGCTGGCGATCCACATGAAGTTACTGAGTATACATATCCCACGGATGTGTCATTGCCTGATGTGTAAACAAGTCTAGCTGACCAGTCACATTTTTCCTTTGACTCTGACTCTATAACATCGAGTGTACCATTGAAGTTTTCTATTTTTGTTACTTGGTTTAAAATACATTTTTTGGTTCCCCCTTGGACTTACATCTGGTTGGTTCTCATCTCCATTTTTTTGTTCATGTCGATTGGATTTGTGATGGTATTTTTTCGTCTGGTAAATGGACACTATATAACTGAACGATCAAAAATCTGATTCATTGATGGAACTTTGGCCCCACACTCCTCATCACACATCATGAAAAGAGACCAGACTTTTGTCAACATCACAGCCTAGCCCGTGCTAGATGTTATTGTATGAGATGCTGTAAAATTTCAAACTCATGGACCCACAGAGGTGATTAATGTTCCTAATGTACTTTGTGTTTCAATGGGAGATGTTGTGAAACAAAACATACAATCTGATGATTGGGATGTCCAAGCCATTGAATCTCTCTTTTCTGATTTGAAATATTATGCTACCTTTCATGCTGAGGATTTATATTTAGATTCAGCAAACTACGCTGACTTGTTCTGTTACCAACACTATGGCTATCACTTTCTGCATAATGCTAATACATTTAGAAATGTGGTTAATTACACCCAATGGGAGGGGCGTGGCCGAGAGCCGATCATGGCGGACGCTTGCTGAATTAGCTCCGTCCTCTGCCCGGTAATACAAGCTTAATATCCTGCTACCCTGATGGCCCCGACGACCCGCCCGGGTCTGCATGAGACGGAGGTGTCCGTGGGCAGCCTGGTCGGGGTCCAGCACCCGGCACAACAACTTACAAGGCGCCGAAGCACCCGAGGCGGAAGAGGCCTGCTACCAGCCCAGAAGCCGCGGCCTCGAGTGAACTGTGGGGCCGCAGAGTGAGCGACCTGCCGGAAACACTGAGCGGACGATAGGCGGAGCTGTCGGGACATCGGCGGCAGAGGTGGGGTGGTGACACTGCTTTTACCCCGGACCCTGTCAGGACACTTGGAGTGCACTCCCTGCGCAATCAGCCGGAGAGACACTTGCAGAGCGCGGAGCCGCCCTGCCGGGCAGAGCCTGGTGGAGACGGGGAGGCGACGGCCTTGACTGCTGTGCGACGGATTGGGAAGTGCCTAGTCGGAGACGGCGAGCGGAGGAGCATCGGAGCATAGCGGAGGCCACGACTTCTGGGACCCGCTCTTTTCACAGCTCCCCGACGGCTCACGGCGGTTCAGGAGGTGAGGACTGCGGGCCGATGCGGGGGTGCGCACTAACGCCGGTGAACCATGATGGCGGACTAGAGGAGCTGCCGGGGCAAGCAGAACAGGACGTTCCTAGACGCACATAAGGGGCAGGTCTGCCATAGAGGATAAGACACTACGACGTTGGAGGAGGGCCCGGTTCTTGCGGAGGTGAGGGGCGGAGAGGCGGCCGTGCTGTTCACTGCCTGGAGACCGGCTTTGAGACATAGCGTCTGGGAGAACACCCCCCCGCCACCTGGTTGATACTAGCGGTACCGGAGGCCGAGCGGCTGCGACCGCTGACATACATTGGGACTGGTGGAGTAGAGGAGGCTTTCATCGCACCTGCGGAGCACTGCAGGGTCTGTGGGAGGAGAGGACACGCCACCACGGGATCCCCCGGGGAGCCGGACGGAGGGACATTGGCTTTCCTGCTTGTGAGGGGTGGACCCCATTGAAGTGCAGTGGTCACACACGATTACGTGCATTGAGGTGCCGGTGGGGAGGCGCGTGGCCGGCCGATTTTGCCCCGGACGGCGCCAGGACAAGGGATCAGTACTTGTGTGCCACTCTCGCCTGGCCGCGGTGCGACCAACCACCACTGGGACGCAGGCCAGGCCTATTGTTATAGGCTTAATACCACCGTAGGCACGCCACGTGAGCGACTTGTCGATACCACACCACTCCGCCAGCACACGGAACACTGGCGGTAGAAGAGTCGGGAACGGCGCAGGT
Organism: Lissotriton helveticus; assembly: GCF_964261635.1. Classification (NCBI taxonomy): domain Eukaryota; kingdom Metazoa; phylum Chordata; class Amphibia; order Caudata; family Salamandridae; genus Lissotriton; species Lissotriton helveticus. The sequence goes on from NC_136058.1 coordinate 427,112,475, forward strand.
GGGACGCCTGAGGCACGACCTGCTGTCCGCTGGAACGCTGCCCCCCGGGGGCGCACACGCCGCCATCCAGTTGCTGAGAAACATGGTCAGGAACAGGGCCAAGATGCCTGAGAGGGGCGCTGATCTAACGCAACAGTCTACTGGCTCAGAAGATCCACTGGCCTCGTCTAATGTAGAGATGGTGCCTCCAACGGGCCAGACATCGCAGGAGGCCAAACTGGACCTTATCCTGTCAGAGATACGGGCTTCCAGGGAAGCGATGGAAACGCGCATGGACCAAATGGCGACTGGCATGTCCCTACTACGCGCTGATCACAACAAGCTGGCGGAGAGGGTCACGGAACATAAACTGGCCCTGGACGATCTGATCCCGCAACAGACGGAGCATTCCACGAAAATGGAAAACATGGAGAAGCAGCTGAAACTAATATGGGCGAGGATGGACGATGCGGAAGGGCGGGCGCGCCGCAACAATGTGCGAATACTAGGAATTCCGGAGCGGAGTGAGGGGAGGAACCCGACGCAGTTCGTAGAGGATTGGTTGAGGAACCTTGCAGGGCCGCAGGTGCTTACGCCCCTATACAGCGTGGAGAGGGCGCATAGGATACCAGGTAAACCGCCAAGGCCGGGTGCGGCACCTCGTCCTTTAATAGCTCTCCTGCTCAACTACAAGGATAGGGATATAGTCCTGCGAGTGGCAAGAGAGAAGGCGCCTATACGCTTTGAGGACAAGACTATCTCGATTTACCCAGACTTCACCCCCAGGTGCAAAGGGCCAGGTCTACGTTCCTGCATGTGAAGAGACGCTTGCGGGACAAGAACCTGAAATATGCCTTACTGTTCCCAGCCCGCCTGAAAATAATTCACAACAACAAATCACTTTTCTTTGACACGGCTGAGGAGGCGGCGGAGTGGATGGAGGTGACGCTGACGCCGCCCAGCTCGCAAGACCCTCTTGCGGAGGGACAGCTGAGGGACGACCCGCCGCGCGGGAGGGAGGAGAGGCCTGAAGAGGGTGCAGCACACGAGGAGGTGGAGATAACGAGCGGACCAGACGGCCTGACGGGACTGAGGGGGACACAGGAGAGGGCTCTGCTGACGGAGGCCGCACTGGCTGCACACAACGTGGGCGACGCGGTGGTCCTAGATAGCGCCTCTGATGCCAGGACGGAGGTATCTGGTTCTGCGGACAGCCTGCAACTTTTTCTGAAAATAACTGCACAAGAGGCGAATGAACTTTAACGGGACTTCGGAAGACACCGCTTGGTAATGTATAGCCTGCATGAAAGACCTTGGGCGGGCTAACCGGGGTCGGGGGTACGGACACTCGCTGGGGCACGCCGTAAGGACTCCGGCGAGGCCCAGGCGAGGGAGAGCGGGACCACACCCCCAGGGCGCAGCAATGGTACTGTTTGCTTGTCACCCCAGTTGGGTGCTAGTGTTTGGACCTCATAGTTCTTTGAATGGGGACCTTGATGTTTTGGGGTTGTTAGTAACTGGGGCACACACGGCAGCAATTACTGGGAAGTTGGTAACATGGTTGGATACACTGAACCTAACTGTCGCAAACGGCCATGGGGTCACTTAGCGAATACAAAATGTGCACCTGGAATGTGAGAGGTATGAGCTCAATCCATAAAAGGTATAGGGTGCTTGCGCAACTGAATAGGAGACGTATTGCAGTGGCATACTTACAGGAAACACATCTGAATAGGGATGAAGGTGCGAAACTGCTCAAGAAGTGGAAGGGGCAACTATTTGCTACTACTTATTCTGTGTTCTCCCGGGGAGCGGCGATATGGATTAGGAACTCAGTCCCCTTCAAGGTGATGGAGGAGAGGTTAGACCCTGAGGGCCGGTATGTGCTTGTCAGGGGATTGTTGGATGGCTCCCCTGTTGTGCTTGGCTGTGTGTATGCACCGAATGTGGGACAGGGGGGTTTCTTGACCTCGCTTAACAGAGTGATAGCTGACTGGTCGGAGAATGTGTGGATTATTGGAGGGGACTTTAATGCAGTCCTGGACATATCGCTGGACAGGTCCCACCCGCCACTGCAGGCTACTGAAAGCAGGCGACAGGCGGAAGCGCTTTCTCAGTGGGCGGCGGGTTGGGGGCTAGCAGATATTTGGAGATGCATGCATTTGACGGACAGAGAGTATACCTTCTTTCCCCCCCCCCCCATGGCCTACACACGAGAATAGACCACATGTTTTGCAACATGACATTACTGGGGGAGATGGTAGGCTCAGAACACATGGGTAAGACCTTCTCGGACCACAATCCAGTCGAGGTCACGCTGAGATGGGGCAAGATACCCACGCCGATACCGACGTGGCGTATGTCCCCGGACCTGCTCGAGGACACCGTTTTTAAAGCTACCATGGCGGAACACATCGCACAACATTTACACATAAATGATGGCTCGGCTAGTAGACGCCAAATAGAGTGGGATGCCTTCAAGGTGTATATAAGAGGGGAGGCATTGAACACACGAACAGGTATGAGGCGTATGGTCATGGAGAAGCTTAGTGATGTGGAGGGCCGTCTGGCCATGCTGTAGAGGGAGGCTGCGGGCACGAACTTGCCTTTTACGCCATTGCAGGAGGCACACATTCAACACGCCGAGCTGTTGGAGGAACTGCGTGTCCTGGATTACAGGGAATATACATGTAGACAACATGCCCACGCAGACAAATCCGGACCTCTATTGGCCCGGATATTGCGAGATGCCCCGGACCCTACTCCTGTGTTGGAGGTTATGGATCAATCTGGGAGGCTGGTGGCGACACAGTTCGGTGTAAACGTTGCCTTTCGTGAATATTATGAGTCGTTGTACGGCCCACATCGAAGTATGTCTGATGAGGCATTTGAAGAGTTCATGTCGGGAATCGAGCTGCCGCGCCTAGGTAGGACCCAGAGTGACGACTTGGCACGACCTATATCGGTCGCGGAAATACGACAGGCAATAAAAGCACTCCCAAGGAACAAGACCCCGGGAACCGATGGCCTCCCGGCTGAGTTTTATGGGGCGTATGTAGATTTGCTGGCCCCGCGACTACACGAGGTGTTCAACGAAGCGAAGAAAGCGGGTGGGTTACCGCAGTCTACGCTGCAGGCCCTGATTGTTTCATTGCCTAAGCCGGGTAGGGACAGTTTACGTTTAGCTAACTATAGACCGTTGTCCTTGTTGAACACCGATCACAAGGTACTGAGCAAGGTGTTGGCGACAAGACTGGCGCAATATGTCCCGGGCCTGATCCACCCGGACCAATGTGGTTTCGTGCTTGGCAGAAGCACGGCGATGAACCTGCGGAGGCTTAGCCAACTCATGCTTCACGAGCATTCACCCGTGACAACTGAGGGCTGTATATCGTTGGACCTGCGGCAGGCATTTGATTCCCTTCGTTGGGATTATATGTTTGCGGCGTTGGAACGGTTCGGGGTCCCGGCTGACTTCATTGCTTGGATCCGATTACTATACACCCGCCCCACTGCTAGGGTCCGCACGAACAGATGTATCTCACCTCAATTGGCTATAGCGAGGGGCACGAGGCAAGGTTGCCCACTATCCCGCTGTTGTTTATTATGGCACTGGAACCGCTCCTGTGTAAACTCCGGCTTCAAGCACGGTACAGAGGTATCAAGAGGGGAGGTGTAACACATGTGGTGTCGGCATACGCCAATGACATCATCCTTTACTTGAGGGACTTAAAGGGGGGACTGGATCCCATCCCCGAGCTTTTTGAAGACTTTAGTGCACTCTCGGGCCTTACGATCAGCGAGTCTAAATCCCATGGATACTGTTTTGCTGCTCTGGAGGCAAGTGATCCCTTGTTTTTCCCACCTCACAGCTTCCAAATGGCGGAGACTACTTTCCGCTATCTGGGGATACAGATTTACAGAGGGGCGACAAATATGCTTGAGGGCAATCTGGGTCGGGCTGTGGACCGCACTACCATTGTCAGTGGCGGGCAGGGTGGCCGTCTCTAAGATGGTAGTCCTCCCGAGGCTCCTTTACTACTTTACGAACTTGCCCTTTATGGTCCCAGCTGCGGTATTTCGAACCTTGAATACCATACTAACGGAGCTGGTCTGGGGACGGGGCACACGCCGCATAAGTTTGGCGAAGCTACAGCTACCCACGGCGGCTGGAGGGATGGGAGTTCCTGACTTACTGGCGTATTACTATGCGTGCCAATTACAGTGGCTGGCTATTGGCTAGCGGGACGCAACCTGCACGAAATAGGCATGTCTGAAGAAGACAGGAGAAGGGGTGCCGTCCACACACTGTTGCTGCCCAACGCGGCGATCTGTGGGCAAGCTCCTCCCTTACTCAAGATGGCCATCTCCTGCTGGAGGAGAGCTGTGCGATACACGTCCCCCACCTCCTCCGACGCTCCCACAATACCATTACTGGGGATCCCATTGGGGACGGGAATTTTGTCTACACGGGCGCTCACCACATGGACGGATGCCGGGGTGTCGCAAGTGGGCGATTTTTTCAATGATGGACACATGATGACATTCGATAGCTTTGCGCAGTGGCAGTATCATAGCCAATGAGGTCTAACCGAGGCGCGATTATTGCTTATTGATGATGACATTCAATGACTTTTGCACAGCACACCACACGCCTGGGGGAATGTTCTTACTCCACGGAGGGGTGCGCGGCTACATCACACGGAATTGGGCACCGGCAGGCGACGAACCACTTGTCAACCCATTACACACGATGCTATACCTGATGGGTTCAGGGAGCCATTTAACGAAATGGATTGCGAGTGGTATTCGTGCGGGGAGGGCGATTTCGCTGCAGCCGCTGCGTGAAGTGTGGGGGAGGGATGCAGGCCGAGCGTTTCAAGATAAGGAATGGGAGCATGTTCTTAAATTCCCCAAGAGAGTCTCGAGAAACCCGAATTTAAATTTATACAACTTATGATCTTACACCGCGCGTACCTCACGCCTCACCGCCTGCATTTAATGTTTCCCACCGCGCCAGATTCCTGCCCTCGGTGTGGACTGGCGGATGCAAGGTTAATACACATGCTATGGGATTGCCCGAAATTGGGATATTTTTGGGCTACAATACACACTGCACTACACAGAGTGTCCCCCACCAGACAGTACAACACTATATCCTTTAGCTTGCTGGGACTAGGGACCGCTGAACGTAAAAGAAGTGTGGTCACGAGGTTCATTGACCTCGCACTACTAATGGCCAAGCGTGCTATTACCATGAGGTGGAAATCGAGCAGGCCACCTGATCCAGACGTATGGAAAGCAGAAGTAGTGAGGTGGGGTAAGGCTGAGGGTATGGCATTACAGACCGAAGAGCGCAAAGGCTTGAGAAGGGTTCCTATATCTCTTGAGTGGAATGCTGTGATGATATCCTTTGAAACGGCTGAAGTGGACTCTACCACCGGGAGTGCGTCTGTGGATGACTGAAATGGGTAGAATGCCATGGGAATATCGTTTCCTTGGACTCACGTGCGCTTCTGGATGGCAAGGGACAGTAGCTCATACACAGACACAGGTGCACGAAAGAAGAAAAGAGTAGACATTTGGCCATGGCTGCGTTGTGGCTTATGGGACACAGAGGGCATTGCGACAAACCTTTGGAGAAACTAAGAGACGGATTCGGATTGTACCACCATGGATAGTTGACACAATATGCTTACTTTGATGTGCCTGGGGAGGGATGCTGGGTGGGGGGAGTTGGGCGGGAAAAGTTGGGGTTGGGTGGAAATTTGAAAAGAAGAAAAGGTGATTGGAGCTAATACAGTATACCTGGAATGTGTGCCTTCTTGAGCTGAACTGTACTGTGATGTTTTTGCAATGATATCCTGCAAATAAAAAGAATTTTAAAAAAAAATGACACCCAATGGGAACATTGTCCTATTCCCATAAAAGGCAGCTCAAATACCCTTTTGAATAAATTCACATATTTTACTGACTTTGATCGGTCTAACCCGAGCTCATTTTATTTTAAATTAAATTACAAATCGAATTAGAAAGTGAGACTTACTCAATCAAAAGGGATGGCTAAGAGGTTTACTTAAAAGGGGAGGAGTGCACTTCCACACCTGATCATTCACTCGTATGCAAGAATGCTTAATTGCACGACACGTATAATGTGGAGGCTCCGAATTTAGCTTGCATTATGAATGGAATTCCTGTGCCAGCTATCGTACCAACATTCACACTAATAGCTAACGGTAGCTATTTGCTTTTAAATAATGAAGCTTGCTGCGGGATGTTGGCTGGAATTCCGTACATTGTCACTGTTTCACAGCGAGTAGGGAGGCTTGATATCTCGATTTGGCCTTTCATTCCGCCCCTGAAAGCAGAGTTCAACAAGTTGATCAGAATAAGAGCTTTATTGTCTCAAAAAGAAGTCGCTCTCACTTCTTCTCATGAAACATTTGTTCTTCATGTTACTAAAACGCGTACAGAAGTACACTTGCTTTTAAATATGGATCTCCCACTTCATTTTGGTGCTTTAATCCACACTATCTTTAATGCCTCAACCACTACAGGCCTGGCCCACTTTTTAAAAACTGTTAGCTCCAGCCTTGTGACCTCATTCCAAACTATATTTGGTGTGATACCGGCATTTTTTCATACTATTTTTTCCAGCGTCTTTGGCGGCTTCCCTCTAATTCTCACCTTGGCTGACAGTGTGCTGCTATTGATTTGCTTGCTCCAAAATGGCTGCACTGTCTGTGTCAAGAGACAGCCGACCCAAGCTCACGCAGCTTCATAATCGAAAGCTTGAACACTATGGAGTACTGCCATTGGGCATATTGGGCGTGGTATATGGATTATCATTTCGCTTTTCATACTTTACTTGTGCTGAAAATGCCAGAATGCTGGCTTTGCGCTGCCTTTGTCTTGGTCAGCTTCGTACAGCCCTGTGCCGTGAATGCTTCAGCACTGGCAGCAGGCTCCTGCTCACCTCTCCCATCCTACACTGGCACCACCAGCCTCTATGTCCTGTGAAGAGGTGGTGACTAAGAATAGTACAAAACAAATAAGCACATTTTCCAAAATGCTTTATTATCACTAAAATCAAATTTAATGTTGCCAGGTAGCACCCAAACAAACTGTTTTCTTGTGGAAAATGGCTTTGTTTAGCTTATATAACACTGTTATTTATCGCTGAAACATCAAGTTACCGTTTGATGAGATTAGGAACAGGAATGACTGCCTTGCACGGAGGAAACATCTGGACCATAACAATAAACTAAATAAGTAGAAACGGGTGCCCTGCTGAAACATGAAGCGCTGGGCCCGTGTGGAGAAAAGTAATACGGTGTGGATATAAAAGCAGTAGTCCCCAAAGGAGCATATATACAACTACAGCGTAACCAAACTGTAGTTGGCCGGTCCTCCTGAGAGAAAACCGCAAGTGATGTTACAGGAGTGCCAACCAATCAGAAGCCATCAAAGAAGAATGATGGAGGAGTAAACCAATGGCAAGAAGCCAGGTGGGCTCACACTCCTTGTAAAGATTACAGCAGGTCTTGCAGACAGTGCATGTGCTGATGCTCAACCTATAAAATATTTAAGGGACAGAGTGGGCACACCCAAAAGGAACTCCCCTATACAGGCTGGCCACAACATGGACACCATGCCGTGGCAGCCGTTACAGGACTCTTGGACATGGAGCCAATTGAAATGAAAAGATGATAACAGTTCCTTATGACAAAACTATGGCACACCTGAAGCCATCTTGATTGAATCAAACTGATAAACCTAAAAATATTTCATTTAAAAAGGAACAAAAAGAGGCAGTCCATTTTGTAATAGACATTATGGTTAGTGCCGTAGAAAGCAAAATTAGAAAACCTTTTAAATGAGTTCTCAAATATCTTCTTCTATTTCATTAAAACGTTTTGGCATGCAGACTGAAACATGCACTTTCAACGCCAGCAGCAGATTGCCAGTTAACTCCCTGGTGATCAGCAGCTGTACCACAGTGTTCTAATGAGCAACTAGAGTACTAACTTTCTGAAATTATTCCAAAAGTGTGGCACAGCTGAAATTCACCTTGATGGAATTGAAGTGGAAAACTGAAAGTACTTTCTACTGAGGATACCTCAGTAAGTTATACATTTGCTAGCTAAAGAAAAGCAAAGTTTCGATTCTATTAAGGACAAAGAGGCAACAAATATTCATATTTTTAATCACTTTATTAATCCAGCAGCATTCAAAGAACATCTTAATGAAAAACAGCATTTACTACATTTTCCATTAACCATAAGCGAATCCAAGAAATGCATCGAGCTGCGCAGAGGAAGCAGGGAATCCTAGGAGCAGCATTGAGCAGCGCAGAGGGAGTGGGAAATCCAAGGACTGTAATCAAGCAGCGCAGAGGGGTGAAGGAATTTACCCGTTTAGCACCTCAAGCCTTGAACACAAAATGAAGAGTCGGTCAGACATTAGAGAATACAAACCAATAACTGTTTATTCAAAGTACACTCAGAGCGGAGCCTGGTCTGCCCAGTCGCTAGGAGTGCTGCAGAAGGACTGACATCATCCAGCATAAAGATACATTATGTACATTTCAGAACCAATGAAGGCACGCCCATCATTGAATTTTCCAAGCAGATGTAGCTAAACAGTGAAATACAAGAAGTAAGTTTCAATTCTGAGAGCGGGCACACATTATCTGCTATTCAAGGTCGTTCTGCCCGTCCCTGCCACTAGACAAGTGGGAGAAGGCCTCTATATGGTGTGAAAGGTATGCGCTAATAAGAGCAGCTCCTCATCCATGCACACAAAGCCCTCCACGACACCGGCCCTGCGCACCTCAACAGACGACTCAGCTTCTACACCCCCACCCGCAAGCACCGCTCTGCCGACCTCGCCCACGCCACGGTCTCCCGCATCTGAAGAATGACAGCGGAGGCAGATCCTTCTCCCACCTCGCAGCCAAGACCTGGAACACCCTCCCCACCAACCTCCGGCAGACCCAAGACCCACTGGCCTTCAGAAGACTACTCAAGACGTGGTTATTAAATCAGTAGCAACTCCCCCCCCCAGCGCCTTGAGACCCTCACGGGTATGAAGTGCGCTTCACAAGTGTCCTGATTGATTGATTGATTAGTGAAGCAAAACTCAACCCTGGAGCAATGCAACTCAGAAAAGGACATTTCTCAGAAATAGCAAAGAATTAGTTTCAATCATGATTCTTCAAAATGGTGCCCAAGTAGAAAATGGCCACAAATGCTAACTTACATATAATAATACATAAACAAAATCATTTCTATTGTAACAGGGGGTTGGGTATCCAAGGAGGGGCATGGAGTAGTGCAGAGGGAGTAGGGAATCCAAAGAGCTGCTCGAGTAGAAAATCCAAGGAGTGGCATCGAGCAGGGCAGAGGGTGTAGGGGATCCAATGAGCTGCATCGAGCAGCGCAGAGGGAGTAGGAATTCCATTAGTTATTGTTGGGGTGCACCTCGCTTGCAGCACTCCACACTGTTCACACTTTACTATTGCACGTTGTACCAAATTCTGTCTCATGGCTGGTGGCTTTGACTGTGCCTTGCCATACAACAATAATAGTAATGAACAATAAGAAAAGAAAATTCCCACTGTGCAACTTTAGTTAGATATTATAGCTCTCCTGCGTCTCAAGGATATCTTCATGTATACTGCAACAAATAGACAAAAGATAGTGATTAAAATCAAATATGTATCTACATATTTCAAATAAAAAAGATGTCCACCTAATAACTATTTCAGTCCTTCTGTCAGTAATGATTAACCAAGATGTACCGCTAGTTCTTCATCAAGGTTAAGGCCTGTCGGATGAAGGGTGTTGTACCTGATAATCAATTTTGATTCTAATCTTCTTAGTTCTAATATTCTGTTGCCGCCCCATCCTCGAATTGGAACACTATCAAGCACACTGGATTTCAGCAGGTTACAAATCTGGTTAGGGAAGTTTTTCAAATGTCTGGCAATGGGGTATTGTTGATCTTCATTGTGAATAGCTTGCATATGTTCTAATACTCTTTTTTGGCCTCATGGACAGTACTCCTGATATAGAATTAATTGCACGGACATTTGAGAGCATATATTGCAAATTCTGTATTGCAAGTAAAATGTTTTAGGATTTTGTGTGCTGCTAGTTTTTCGGATAGTTTAATGGTCTTGCAATTATCACTAAACTTATATGCCTTGCATTTTCTACAACTGAAAAATCCTTTGATGTCAGTCTTATCCCTTTCCAGATTAAGTAAACAGTGACTCAACATGTCTTTTAGGAATCTCACTTTTTTGAAAGTGATGGCTGGCTTGTCTCCAACAGGTTTTACTAAATCTGGGTCTGTTTTTAAAACTTCCCAGTATTTTCTTAAACTATGTTTCACCTGCCAGGCGTGGTTGTTAAAAGATGGAATGAATCTATTTTGCTTGTCCTTATCCTCATCTGTCTTTTTCTTTGGTACTAGCAATTCATTATGTTTGAGTTTTTCAACCTTCTTACTGGCTTGTCTAATGGTTTTCTTAGCATACCCTCTCTCAGCAAATCTTTGCATCATATGCACCTTTTCTTTCTGAAATCCCTAGTCAGTGCTACAGTTTTTTTTCGAATGTAATAGCTCTCCGTAAGGGATGCTTTGGATTAGAAAGATAGGGCGGCAGCTGTCCGTGTGCAGTAGACTATTGCCTGCTGTTTCTTTTCCTACCTCCTCCAATTTCAGAACTAGAAACTCAATGGTAGTTTTGTTGATGTTGCTACTAAATGATAGGTTTAGGGACTTATCATTGAGTATGTTGACAAATTCGTAAGCTTGATTCTGGGTACCCTTCCAGATAAAAAAGATGTCATCTATGTATCTGACCCAGAGGACGACGTGGTCTTCAAAGTGTCTGATGTTACTGACAACTTGCTTCTCCCATCAGCCCAGGTACAACCCAGCAAAGCTGAGGGCAAAGCAAGTTCCCATCACCGTTCCCTGGGTTTGTCTGTACAGTATTTTATTGAAAATGAAGAAATTGTTTATTAGTCAAATGTGTATCATATCTAAAATCATCTCAGTATGCAGCAGATATGAGAACGATCTTCCCTCAAGGAAGTATCGACAAGGCTCGGGCTGAGCAAATTGGAAAAGATGGTATACAATATAGATGTATCTAAACCTTGGTCCTGAACAAGGTGGAGATGTAAATTGAAGATGTCCGTCAAAACGTGGATTGACGTTTTTTAAATTGTCCATTGTTGCCTGACTTCACAGGACAAATGTAAACAATGTATAATGTCTTGTACTCAAAGAAGAGTTTTTGTCTTTTTGTGTGAGATTTAATTTTGAAGCTCCTTTTTGAGTGCTGTGATAGATATCTATGTACACAGATGTACAACCTTAATTGAAAATGTGGATTGTTTTGAGATTGATTAAAGAAAAACCTTTTTGCAGTCTCAGAGGTGACAAGTGTGGTATTGATTATTTACACATCGTGCAATATGATTGTACTAATGTGGAACAGAAACAGCATTCATGTTCATTCTTACCTATATATAAGGTGTTGAGTTTTTGTGTATTTTTTGAGTATTCATTGGCACTCTGTTACCTAACCTTTCTCACTCCCTCTTTGGTTAACTTCAAGCAAACCCTTGGACTGTCCTCTGTCACACTCAGTAAAGAGTCTGTCCTCCTTGGGTCTCCGAAGTCATGCCCTGAGTGCAGTTTGTCTTGTCCCTGACATACTTCATGTAGAGCCCGGCCTCTTCTTTCTACACCGGTCTCAGAGCCTGGCATCTCTCATGTGCCACTGGGCGTGTGCAGTCCGTCTTGTCCCTTACATACTTCATGTAGAGCCCGGCCTCTTCTTTCTACACCGGTCTCAGAGCCTGGCATCTCTCATGTGCAACTGGGCGTGTGCAGCCGCTGTCACATGTAGAGCCCGGCCTCTTCTTTCCACACAGGGCTCAGAGCCTGGCATCTCTCATGTGCCACTGGGCGTATGCAGCCGCTGTCACATTTGGAGCCCGGCCTCTTCTTTCCCCACAGGGCTCAGGGCCTGGCATCTCTCATGTGCCACTGGGTGTGTGCAGCCGCTGTCACATTTGGAGCCCGGCCTCTTCTTTCCACACAGGGCTCAGAGCCTGGCATCTCTCATGTGCCACTGGGCGTATGCAGCCGCTGTCACATTTGGAGCCCGGCCTCTTCTTTCCCCACAGGGCTCAGGGCCTGGCATCTCTCATGTGCCACTGGGTGTGTGCAGCCGCTGTCACATTTGGAGCCCGGCCTCTTCTTTCCACACAGGGCTCAGAGCCTGGCATCTCTCATGTGCCACTGGGCGTATGCAGCCGCTGTCACATTTGAAGCCCGGCCTCTTCTTTCCACACAGGGCTCGGAGCCTGGCGTCTCTCATGTGCCACTGGGCATGTGCAGCAGCTGTCACATTTGGAGCCCGGCCTCTTCTTTCCACACAGGGCTCGGAGCCTGGCATCTCTCATGTGCCACTGGGCGTGTGCAGTCTGTCTCGTCCCTGACATACTTCATGTAGAGCCCGCCTCTTCTTTCCACACAGGGCTCAGAGCCTGGCATCTCTCATGTGCCACCGGGCGTGTGCAGTTTGTCTTGTCCCAGACATGCTTCATGTAGAGCCTGGCCTCTTCTTTCCACACAGGGCTCGGAGCCTGGCATCTCTCATGTGCCACAGGGTGTGTGCAGCAGCTGTCGCATTTGGTGCAGGGCCTGTTCTCTCTCACAGGGCTCAGAGCCTGGCATCTCTCATGTGCCACTGGGTGTGTGCAGCAGCTGTCGCATTTGGTGCAGGGCCTGTTCTCTCTCACAGGCTTGTTTATGAGAGCCCTGCGTCACTTTTGCACCACGTAACGGGGTACATGCATGACGCAGTGCTCTCAATCGACTTAAGAAGCCACACAAAGCCTCCCTGCGTAGTTTTAAGTGACCTCAGAAATCATGAGTAACGCAATGCAGTGCAGATCACTATGCCGCCTTAATCTGTGCCCGAGAGGCTTTTTTTGGTTGTTGCGGTGGGTTTTCCCACGTAACACGCACAGAATTTGACGCTGCCCCAGATTAACAAAATCATGTAAACCTGGGGAGCTGCCAAGTGTGTACGCCTCCTAAGGTGAGGCGTACTGAAAAGACATTCTGCAGGAGACATACAAAGAGAAAAACACCTCTTAGCATTGTTTGTGTTCAGGAAAGTGCCCCTGCACAAAAACAACCTTGCGTGCAGCGGAGGTACCCTTGCGTTGGGGCTGGGCTGCCAAAACGGCGCCAGTGCAGGAAGAAAAGACATGAATGCACCGTATTGCCTTGCTGCACTGCCCTATGCCAAAATCCCATAAATGAGCCCCTGGTTGTCGGACCTGTCACACTGAGTTCAAATCCTCACTTCTCTGGGTTCCCTGTCACACTTAATGACGTCTCCTGGCTTCCACTTCTGTTTGCGTTGATCTGTTTCCATAACCATGCTTGTCCCTCATTAACAAGGACTGTATTCCACTCACAGCAGTAACCTCCCTGGAATTCTTACACGTGCAATCCTGAGTGGCTCCGTATCTTGAATTACTAGCCCCGCAAAATCTTGACCCACTAATTACGGGTCTGAAAACCCCAGACGTGAGTCCCGTGCTCTCCATGCCACTGGAATCAAGCTATCCTGGCTGAAGAGGGGGGAAACCCGAAACCGGTTCTAGGATGCCTGTTTCCAGTCTAGGGAGGATCTGGCTTGGCAGTTCGCGCTGGACTGTTCCCATTGGGTGAAGGGTCAAGACTGATTTGCATATGGCTGGGTCCAAACTGGAATGGCATGGTGACCAAAAAAACAAAGGATTTAGGACCCAGATCTCTGTACTGGGGTGAATGTATGACATTGTTCTGCATTCTGCCCATCAATAGTTCTTTTTGCAGGTACAGCTGGAGCAGAGGAAGCGGAGCTGGAGTACACAGAGCAGGGACCCCCAATATTGGGTTTGAGCCCCACCACTATTCAGGAGGGTCGTGGCCTCCTCCCGCAGGTTAAACAAACATAGAAAAGAGTCAGCTAGGGTTGAGCTTAGGAGAAGCCACCTGAAAAAGTTTATGAGCAATGGGTGGAGGGTTCAAGGTGCAATAAAGAAGCAAATGAGGGGAAACATAGCGAAATATAAAGTATGTTCTTGTAAAGGACCGATCTGGGAGCATGAATAATTCTTAGCTATCCTGCGAGATCGACGAATGGAGACAACACTACTGCGGCATTTACGCCCGCCATTTAGAGCACCCGAAAGGACCCTAATGATCCAGACAATCTACTTTCCCAATACCCTATAATATGCCCTGATGAAGCCCCAGGCTGGATGGCCGTGTAAGGGGTGAACGACGTGTTGGCTGTCAGTTTTGCTCTCTAACTCACTCTCACGGATAGAGTGACAACACTCATGGCATCAGCCGAGAAGAATTTAAGAGAGCTTCTTCGAATGGTGCACTTGCCTTTGTTAAGTGTCCGCTTGGCACCTTGCAAAGCTTGGCAGACTTTAAGAAGGGGGCAGCATCAAGATCTTGAGAGGTGAAAAGAACTGCTACATAGTACCAGAACAGAGCTTTTACCTGTCTGCAGCAAGGCACACATGTCTGCACTAAGCCCCTGCGTAGGTCCTCCTCCTGCAGGCAGTGATGGGAGTACAACTGAATACACCTGGTATGCTGATCTCCTGTCAAGTGCCATACTGGCTGCAGCACACTCCCTCTAACACCTCACAACATGCACATGCCACTTAACGCACCCGTACATCTCTAGACGCATGGGTGCGCAAAGCTCATGGCATGAGAAGGACATTCTTGCATCTCTGAATCAGATGACAAGAGGTAAAATTAATCACTCGCAGTAAAGGAAGCCAATGGCTGGAGTGGGCTGACCCACTGCCCGATGCTGAAGCAAAATGTGAATGACACAACAACAGACCAATGGATGAAACCCCTTGAATAGTATAAGGAAGGCAGCTTTTTGTATGGTCACCCCCAGGATTTTTTGACCGATGGTTTTTAGACTCTAAGAGAGAACTGAGGCCTGCTAGCCAGACCTCCGCGTCAGTGCCGTGACCTCAAAACTTGTACGTTACATTGGCTTTACCCACTTGGTATCGGCTACCTTACCCATCAGTCCCTTGTATGTGGTACACTGGTAACAGGGCATGTAAGTTAGAAGGTCACCCCAAGTACTGCAGCACTGGTTGCACCACCCTGGGTGTGATAAATGTCAAAGGAGTCTCCCAGCTACTCACTGCAGACTGGAAGAGCAGTTTCAAACTGCTTGCCCGATGTTCCCATTTAAAGCCATGGCAAAGTCAAGTGTGCCCTTGAAACATGCGTAAGTTACCCCTATAGCAGGTCTATCGAGCCCTAAGGCAGGGCGCAGCATATTTTACATGTTCTTCAAGGAAAAATCTGCAACTGTTGTTTTTATTGTGGAAAGACTTGGCCGCCCCATTGGCGAGTACAGGGTTACATGCTGACACCTCAGCTGTGCTAAATCCTGAATGGTGTAACCAAAGTTGATACAACAAAGTATCAAACAACTCTTGCATTAAGCCCCACTTGATTCTGAAGCTTAAATAAATGTAATAATTTACAGTGTACAACAAGTCTAAAGTTGCCACTTTGTAACCTTCTGTCTGCTATGCCTTTAGCAGTTAGCTTGCGTCTGAGACAGTTTTCTGCCCTCCCGGGGAGCCATGTTAACGACTTCCAAGAAAGGAGACAATAGGGTCCTGCACTGGAGAGAGGTGTTACCTCCCTCCTACAGGAAGCCATGCGGGATTTGACCCAAAATGTGACCTTCAAAGCTGAAGCTGCCTTTGAAGAGCAAAGGGGAACACTTGGCAGAGGGGCAGCTCGATTGTTTAGGCAGAATAGCTGACACCCGGAAGGAGAGGGGAAAACGGTTGTAATTTTTCAGGACATGTAGCCCCCTCATTAGCCACTCCTCTGGGTTTGGGGCTAGAGAGCTTTGGAGACTGAGAGAGGGGGTTCTGCTATCTTTGGAGCATGCGGAATCCTGGGATGCCCACATGCCACACTTCCCAATAAGTGGTTATCAGGAAAGAGGGTACCTGGTAGCCCAATGGCTACAAGCTGCACCATACCCTGAGGGCACTTTTCTGTACATAAATAGAGCCCACCTGGCACCCAGATCTCATCTGGACTGAAGGAAGGACCGAAGAAGGACTGCCGTGCTGCACCGTGGAAACGACAAAGAGAGACTGCACTAAAATGGGGTGCACATACTGAACCTGGTGGCAGGCGAAGGAAAGGGACTGTACCTGCTGTTTCCAGAGGCCAGCCAAAACCAAGAGACTCCAAGGGGCAGGTAGCTGTCCTCCTGTTCACAGAGCAGGGCTACAGCAACTGAGAAGCCTGCTAGGGGAATCCATATTTAAGGGTCTTTGGACCCGAAGTAAAAGGAGCAAGGAAAACAGCCTTAGATCTGTCCTCAAGATATGATTTAAGCCAGGACAGAGCTTTCCCTTGAGTTCTAATCTTCAACAGCTGTAGGCTAGAATACGAGACCGTGTCAAACGCTGATGACAAATCCAATTCTACAACCGTAGCCGATGCACCCTGAACCAGATTAGACTTGATAATTTCAGAGATCTCCAGTAAGGCCAACTCTGTACTGTACCCTGTACACTGCGTTTCATGGAAAAGGGAGTTTGATTCCATAAAAAGGGAAAGCTGTCTATTAGCCACCTTTTCCAGCATTTTGGCTACTGTGGGAAGAATTGAAATAGGTCTGAATTTGCTAAGAGTTTTGGGGTCAGCATTAGTTTTGTTAACAGTGGTACCTGGAGGGACTGTTTTCACCCCTTCAGAACAAACAGCAGACTTCTGTGAGGCGTTCAGCAGTTTGTTCAAAATGTGGTTAACAAACAGCAAAGCTGATTTCAGGATTTCAGGGAGGATTTCATGGAGGCAACTGTCTCGGGGCAAGCCAAACTTGCAGATGGAAGAACATATAGGTCTAGATTTTTCATATATTACTTAATCAGGTTGTCACCCTATTTAGGGACTCACATTTCTGACAGAAGAGTGACACAGGGCCCGATTCACAGAACGAACTTAATTCTGGGAGTTTTTAAGGACCAGTTAAAGGTGAATTGCTAAATTACCTTTCTTGCTGATTATGGACCACACACGTGTCCTAACCACATCTGTTAGATTGATCCAAATGTTTTAAGAGAGGAAAGCGCTTTAATCCTGTGGGCTCGATTCACAGAACTAACTTAAGACAAAATCCTAAACTTACTACTTTTGGTATTCACAGAACGTACTTACTACTTTTGGTGGGATAGAGCCATGTCTTCAACTTCTTCCTGAGCTGCAGCAAGTTCTCCATCTGCCTGAGTTCAGTTGGGAGTTTATTCCAGGCCAGTGCCGCTGCAATACTAAAGGCCCTTCCTCCTGATTTAGCTCTTTTAAATCTAGACACTCTTACCAGCTTAGCTGATGAGGAGCGGAAGATGCGCTAGGCAGCGTACTTTAAAACGGCTGCTTAGAAACATGTTGTGTTTGGTGTCAAACACCTTGGAATCCTACCTCCCGCGGGAAGGCATGATTCCTCCCTTCTAGAGGGACTTATGTGAAACACCGGTACACCCGATACCCGCTTTTTCGACCTGGGCATCACAAAATAGATGATGCCAGGCACAGACACAAGTCTGCCCTCCTGCTGCTGAGCCAAGCCTGACAATAGGTTTCCTGTCACGGGCGGTGTGACCACCTCCCAGAGAGACCTTAGTGTATTGGGGCTGAGTGGATGCACTCTTAGAGTGCCAGAAAGTCTGCACTGGGGGCACATTTGGTGTCCCTGTGCATAGTCCAGCTCAAACCGGTTGCAGGAGCCATTTGCTCCTGCACTGGTGTGAAACTGGACAAAGGACATGGGTGTAGCCACCCCTCTGTCCTTACCCTCCCCTAGGAGGGTCCCTAGAGTTAGTTCAATGCCTTCCCTGGGTATAAAGTGGGAAACCTGACTACAGGACTTTGGATTTTACCTGGACTAAACTCTGCAAGCAGAAACCAAGTACTTCAATGGTCTACACTTCGCTGGAAGATAGAAGAAACTCCCTTGGAGTAAAGGAGTTACCCCCCTGCATCAGCAGGCACCTAAAAGCATCTGACTGGTTTGCATCTCCCGAGCTCCTGAGCACTCCGCAGATTTCTGCAACACAGGAGGTGGGTTCCCGAGCATCTCTGAGGTCGATCTGCTCTCAAAAACAAATGGAACAAGGCCCAAAATCCATTATATAGTACAATTAGCATAAAAGCCAATGTACCATGTCAAAAGTCTTCTATACATATAGCAAAAGTAGGGCAGTTGGGCTGTGGAAATCGTGCATATGTGAGAGTATAATGTGGAGGTTCCGGAGACAATTATGAGCGCTCTTATTAGGCTTAAAGCCATTTTGATCATCATGCAGTAGTGTTCGGACGACATTATGTAATCTCAAGGCTATTACGTTTGTACAGGCTTTAGTTTCGATATTATTAATTACTGAAATTGAATTATAGAAGGCACCGAGTTGTGGGCACTTATGCGGCTTCAGAGTAACTGAAATAACCACCCCTCACAAGAAGTCAGAAAGCATGCAATTCACAAAGACTCTTTGAAACATCAACTTTAAATGCAGAAGAACCAGAAAGGCACATTTCTTGAAAAATTTAATAGTACACCCCTTGGGACCTGGGTCCTCCCTTGACAGTGCCCACACTGAAAGATCTCTTATGATGGGATTTTGAAGTTTAGCAGGAGGGGGATGTTAAAAAAATATAATATTTCGTAGTAATGGGTGAATGCCTCTGTAATATCTGTACTTGACCCTCAGTGGATACAATCAAAGGGACAATTCTTGACATATGGCCTTTGTTTGGAAGCCAGTACGAAAATTCCCAGCCTGGTCACCCACTTCATACTATGTGAATATAACTAACCTGTCCATCCAGTAATATCAATCTTCTGCTTTAGTGTGGTTCTCGGATGTTAAAGGAGTTGAGCTGCTTTGGTATGGTTTGGATTCACCTCCCTCTTTTCTACCTGAATAATTTGGTCTTCTGGGTCAGTATTCTCCCTCTTCCAATTTTCGAGCTTACGCGTAAACTGAGCCATGGTATTTCCTCTAGTCACTACCTTGAATGCTTCCCAAGCTGCAACTGCTGAGGAGACTGAACCCGCAATAATGCAAAAATAATCTATGATCTTATCCCGCAGATGTTTCACAAGAGTATCATCTAACATTCAAACACCATTTACCCTGCAACTCCCATTGTCAATGTCAGGAGGTTTATAGGACCGGTGAATGATCGGAGAACCCACTGGAGAGAATGACATGTTTACCTTTGTCGTCTACATGAACTATCTGTACTGAAAATGGGAAGGACCTACAGAGGCAAATGGAGAATGGCAACCACTCTGAACCACTGAGTACATACTGCATGATAGACATAGGTGTCTGTGTACTACCCAAGAACACGCACTGTGTACCTAGTAAATGAGTCTCTTGAAGTTATGTTATGTTATGTTATAATTTTGTTGAGCGCGCAGCTGCCCCAGCTAAGGGGCGTCCCGGCGCTGTCCGTCTAATTGTACAAAGTAGCTGAAACAGAACAAGAAAGCAGAGTCCCTAAGTCAGTGGAAAAAGGAAGGTCTTAATGGCTTTTCGAAAAATCAGTATGTCCTCTATACCACGAATGAAAACTGGCAAAGAATTCCACAATTTAGCCGCCAAGAGCCGAAATGAACGGCCCCCGGTAGGGCAAAGTTTAGTCCTTGGTATAGCTACCAGATGTTGACCCGAGGAACGCAAACTATGTTGGGGGATGTATGGGGTTAGAAGAGGGCAAAGTAGCTCAGGGCTGGTACCTTTTAAAATTTTAAATGCCATACAAAGAGTCTTAAACTGGATTCTTACCTCAATCGGTAGCCAGTGTAAGGCTCTAATAGTGGCTCTGGCTGAACATCTACGTGGGAGTCCCACTAGTGCACGGGCTGCCGAGTTTTGGACTCGTTGGAGCCGTAAAATCTCGGCTTTATTTGTACCTAAAAGTAGAACACTCGCATAGTCCAGGCGCGATAAAATCGTAGCCTGGACAATGAGCTGCCGGACTGGCGCATTAAAGAACTTCAGGATAGGGTGGAGACCTCTCAACAAGCCCACACAAGTCGCTGCCACCTTCTTCGTGTGGGTCTGAAAGTTGAGACCCGCATCCAACCAAACTCCCAAGTTCTTAACCACTGGCTTAGATGTTGGCATGGAGCCTAGCGAGGCAGGCCACCAATGCTCATTCCAGAGGGAGATGTTTACAGTAACAGGATATCCGGGGTGTGATGATCAACAAACAACATAACTGCCCCGTTCCAATTTTAGTTTTCAAACCATTATCAGTCCATGACTTTATACAATATCCCATCTCACTGTCTGACAACAATTCGTTAGTCATTAGAATCAAAGTGATCCTGTACAACTTGCGGGAGCATGTGCCTGGTAACCCAAGCAAAATGAAACCTTAAAGAATCTAAACTAAAACCCATCCCCCTAACACACCCACCCTATATTTCTATCCTAGAAATAAGAGTCACCCCAAATCATATGTAATGCTCACATGTGAAACTCAATGGCAAAAAGTGAAAATAGAAACAAGCAAAAGGATTGATGCACTTTGAATGAAGAGTCCCTTTTCTTTTCTCTTTCAGGGGCTTTGTATTGTGCAGAAAAGCTGAACATGAAGTCAGTCCTTTCATAATGGTCCCTGTTGCCACATGCATGTTATATCCCCTGAACCCCTGGGTATGATGAAGACTGTCTGCAGCAGGAGCAACTTCTACCCCAATGACTTAAGGGGTGCTAGATTCTTTGATGCCTCATCGGTTTTCGTAGTGTTCTTTGCGGGATGAATATATTTCATCAGACGCCCTTTGAATCCCCTGGATGTGTCAGCTGAAAACATTTCAATACTTCAAGTCCATTTGTAACACTAAGAGCATCTGTGAGAAAGTGCCTCGTTTGACATGGTTATCCCCTGTTTTTTGCTGCCTGGTTTTGATGTGGTTTCAATTGTAGTGCACAGGGTCTCCTGTGCCAGTGCCGCTGACCCAAGTGATCTCAACAACTACAGGACTGTCTCCAATCTCCCATTCCTAGGAAAACTACTAGAAAAATATGTTCTCGGTCAACTCACCCATCACATGGACATCAAAGATCTCCTCGACCCCCACCAATCGGGCTTCAGAAAAGGATGCTGCACAGAGACTGCCATCCTAAATGTCATTGATGACATCCATAAATCACTGGACATGGATCGCTGTTGTCAACTCATACTCCTCGACCTTTCAGCGGCCTTTGATATGGTTGAACACAATCTACTCATCAACGTACTCAGAGAAAGGGTAGGAGCAGAAGGGGTGGTCTCACAATGGTTCAACTCCTTCCTGCAAAACCGATCCCACAGAATAAAAATCAGAGACTTCACGTCCCATCTACACACTATAACCAGAGGCGTCCCCAAGGTTCAGTTCTCAAACCCGCACTGTTCAACATCTACAGGGAGCCACTCACCATCATCCTCAAAAAAGCCAACATACCCTTCCACCTCTACGCCAATGACACCCAGATCTACCTCGAAGAGAAGGAATGTGTTCCTCCTTGCTTTTGTATGTAGTACATTGCTCTCATATTGTCCATCGTCCAGTCAGCCTTGTTGAGAAGATGTACTTGGAACTAGAAATATTGCCAGTGGTTCTAGGTGATTGATGTGGAGCGCTTTTTGTTGAGTGGTCCACTTGCCCATAATTGTGTAATTTAGGAGATGGGCTCCCCAGCCGGTGAGTGATGCGTCTGTTGTTAGCACTATTTGTGAAACTGGCTCTAGGAACGGCCGTCCTTTGGAAAGGTTTTGTGTGTTCCACCACTGCAGAGAGCGATGTGTTTGGCTGTCTACCAACATCAGATTTGTAAGTTGTCCCTGAGCCTGATTCCACTGACATGCCAAACATGCTTGTAAAGGGCGTATCTCAGTGGCGTAGCTAGGAGGGGTGAGGGGGGCAGACCGCCCCAGGCGGCACTATTTTGGGGCAGCGGCCGCGCGGCTCTGGTGGCCCGTTGCTGTAGCCTTTATAATTTATTTGGGGATACTCAAGTGTCATTACAATATTGTCAGTGTCCCCAAAAAAAAATAACAGCCGCTGCAATGGGCCGCCAGTACCGCGCGGCCCCAGTGTGAAGTGCAAGCAGCACACCTACTTGTAAATGCTGCCTGCAGTGCATGTACGGTGCGCAACGTACCGCCTTTGTGGATCCCGTGACCTCCCGAGGGCCGTCAATCTTGTAGCGCACGAAAGCGCTACCAATAACGGCCCTGGACACAATGTTTGGCCAGCCCTCGCGCTGAAATTGCAGTGCCAAGGGAAGGACAACGCTGTAATCCTGGTACTGCCTGCAAATTAATGGGATAAGTAAAGTGGCACGTCTGCCTTGTGTTGACTGCAGCGTGGTAAATCTGCAAAGAAGCTGCAGCCCAGGAACAGATGCGGGCACGGCGGCACAGGTGCTGCGCCATGCTGCCTCCGCCTGCCCGCGGTGCGTGTGTCACTAGCGGAAGCGGTAATAAAGAGGGAAAGAGAAGCAGAGACAGCAGCAACCCACCCGCAGCTCCAGCCATCTCCCCAGCCCACTGGGCCGCGAGGTCTCCTACATCAAGTACCAACTCTGTGAAGTAAGTGAGCGGCGGTCATTTTTACTGACGCACTTCTGGCATGATGGTGAACTATATTATTTTTACTTGGAGCGCCATGCACACACTTACTCAGCATTGTTAATAGCAAGCGGTATCGCATGCTGGACGACACCGGGGTCGGAGTGCTCAGCTGACCGCTATTAATTATAATACTGCTCAGTACTGTCACGTAAGTGAGAGGCCTGAGTGAGCGGCAGTTTTTGTCTTAAAGCAGTGCACTTCTGTGGTACAATTTGTTTTGGTAAAATTTGCTAATTCATAAGTTATACAAAAAATGATGTATGTTGGGTCGAGTGGGGCAAATCCATAGTTGTACAGGAAAGCACAAAGCCACAGAATCATATATTTCCAGTGGCCCTGCCCTTGACTCACATTTTACTTAGTGCTTCTCGAAAGGTAGTCATTATCTCTAGAAGGATTCAAACCTTCAGAATCTGAACAAAGGTTCGGCTCTTCGACTGACCTGCAGAAACTCCGCACCCTACCCCAGGCGCACCTCGAAACCCTGAGTGGTGATTAGCCCCGCTCTTAATTGAATACAGCATTGAACAGCTGAACGGTGGACAGGAGCGTTCCAAGAAGTTTCTGTATTGCAGCTCATATGCACCTTTTAAACAAACTTGATGCATTCGAGCAACGCGCTATTTTTCTGAAATACACAGAATCTGTGCAGAATATGGTTTATGAGGCAAACACAATAAATCGCTAATCTGTTGTATTCACCCCTTCAAAGCTCATGACGAGCTCAGCTCATCATGAGTTACGCCTGTCGTACGCTCATGACGAGCTGAGCTGGTCATGTAACGCGGCTTTTCGCAAACGTTAGCGCACAGCGGGAAAACCTGCAGCGCGCATAGGGTTAAAGCAAACACAAATGTTTGCTAACTTTATCTGCTGCGCAGTAAAGGCTGACTGGCAGCTGTGAGGTCCGTGTTGGGGCCTCTCACATCCTGTTTGAGTCCTCGGCCCGAGTGTCCCATGTGGGATAGAGCGGCCTAAGCGATGTTCCTGCGCATGATTGCCAAGGAGGAGCCCGAGGCCCAGCAGTCAATGTTACTCACCTCGTTAAACAGTACAATAAGGTTACAAGGGCACTAAGTTAGTGAATAGTGCTCCGTCTCTGGTGCTTTGTAGCGTTTCTTTAAGGATCTTCTTAGAGTTTCTCATCAAATGGGTATCATTTCTGATATTTATGTTTCACTCGTCTTCATTGCTTGATTTTGTTTGCAAGGAAGTGTCACTCGTAGTCGTTCATATGTCACTCATAATTACACAGAAATGATGAAAATGTCACACTAATCTGAAACCTTGGCAGCTACGAGAGTACTGCTAATCGGTATCCGTGGAGCACGGTGCGTCTACTCGGGGTTCAACAGGTCGGTGTAACATTCTGCCGGAAACGAGCCCTTAGCCTGACAAACTTCGCCACCACAGAGCGGCCCCCTCAACCTTGATTGCGGGGACTCAACCTAGAAAAATCATATATACCACGGCCCATTCTAAAGTCCCACCAGGCACGTCTGTGCGTAGATTGTTTTATATGAATGCACGTATTTAATCCTGTAGCTTCAATTTTTAAAAAATATTTATGCTGCTTGTTAACTCAAAGTAGAATGATTTTTTTCTGTGTTAGACATATTAGGTGTGTATACGTGAATTTGATATACGTGAATGTGATATACGCACTTATTACCCAAAGCCACATCCTCCCACGTCCCCCTGTCAGTCAGCACATTATGTATTGGGGTATAGTTGCCAAATGAAGTGGCTGCTAGGGAGGTTGGTGTCCTCAATCAACAGGACCACTCATATTCCAAATCTAGCACTCCTCGGACTCCAGAATTGTGACCCTTCAGTTGCTCTGTAGTCTGTGCATGGCATTTCTCCATAACCATTTTGCTGAAAGTTGCTGGCTTGTGGCAGTGGTTATGGCCCTGTGTAGATGTCCAGCTATTCTTGCAATGGGCCCATTCCTGCATCTTCTTCCCAAGTGCCCAAGGATCCTGACTGTGAGTGTGAATGTTCCTTGTAAAACAGAAATGCGTGTGTAGTCGGGTATTCAGTCCACCCTGCATTTCTGTTTAAAGCCTGCAGCATAACAAGTGTTGAAAGACCCCTAAATCCAACACCCCACCTTCAGATCCAGATACACGCAAGTAAGTGCAAAAGTAGTCTGTCTCGAGTGACAGTCACGACATACGCTGACGAGAGTACCTGTCTGTGAACACGTGGCATTGCGGCTGTTTGGAAAGAGCTCAAATAATAAACCAGGAGATAAGAATCACTAAACTCCATGCTGCGCTCTCTGTCCCACATGGGACCTGGGCCCAGATTATTAACAGGATGTGAGAGGCCCTAACACAAATCTCAGTTGCCTCAGGCCTATACCATAAATTCATTAGAGTCAGCTGACTCACGGACTCCAGCCGCCACAGTGAGCATGTGAGTGTTAGCATGATTTCTTGGCAAGGCTCGGGAGAGCCTGTGTGACACACATAGCGGTCACAGTCAGGCAGGCTGACAAATATTTTTAAAGTATTTATTTTAAATCACACCAGTATAATTAAGCGAGTGGCCCCGGGGTGCTGTACGCAGCCCTCTACAACTGCGAGTTCAGGTAGTTAACACTTACTTGCACTAGTTAATAGACCAATCTAAAACTAGCATTCCAATGATACATGTGAGAAATATTTGTGCCTGAAATTTGACAGTGAGGTGAGATTCAAAATTCCTCACACAATCACAGGACTGTGGATGCCATGGGCAGCAAACTGAGGGATAGCCCCGGGCGCCACAAACTCTAGCTACGCCTGTGGCGCATCTGAAGTCTTGCGTGAGGTACGATGAAAATGCAAGAGGCCATCATCCCTATTAGCTGCATAAACACTTGTGCTTAGAGAGAGTGTTGAGGCTGAAACTGGGTGATGAGGGTTTGCATGCTGGCTATCCTGGCTGGATTAGGGTATGCTAGAGCTTTGCAAGTGTTTATTGTAGCTCCTAGATACTGATGTACGTAGGAGGGCTGAAGGTGTGACTTGCTGTAGTTTAGTGTGATCCCTAAGTAGTGTGATCCCCAAGGCTGTATGACTTGGCTTTTATGAGCCAGTTGTCCAGGTATGGAAATGCGTGGATTTGCTGCCTTCTTAAGTGCGCTGCTACTACTGCAAGGCACTTTGTGAACACCCTGAGTGCTGTGGTCACCCCAAATGGATGGACCTTGAACTGATAATGCTGGCCGTCCACTGTGAATCTTAGGTATTTCCTGTGCGCAGGGTGAATGGGAATTTGGAAGTAGGAGTCCTTGAGA
Organism: Lissotriton helveticus; assembly: GCF_964261635.1. Classification (NCBI taxonomy): domain Eukaryota; kingdom Metazoa; phylum Chordata; class Amphibia; order Caudata; family Salamandridae; genus Lissotriton; species Lissotriton helveticus. The sequence goes on from NC_136058.1 coordinate 427,138,534, forward strand.
TCTAGTGTGGCAAGGAAGTTGCCTCTTTGAAGCAGTGGAAGGATCTGCCGAAGAGTGATCATGTGAAAATGATCTGATTGAACGTAGAAATTGAGAGGTCTGAGGTCCAGTATTGGTCTTAGAGTCCCGTCTTTTTTGGGGATTAGGAAATACAGGGAGTAAACCCCTGTTCCTTGATGTTGTATGGGAACTGGTTATATTGCGTGCTATTGAAGCAGTGAAAGAACTTCTTGTTTGAGGAGTGTTAGATGTTCCCCGGACATTGTTCGCTGTTTGGGTGGTAAGTTGAGGGGAGTAGCAGAAAGTTCCAGGCAGTAACCATACTGGATAATATGTCTTACCCACTTGTCCATAGTGATGGAATACCAGACAGGTAGGAACTGTGATAGCCTCCCTCCGACCGGAGTGGAATGGGCTGGAGGGAAGTCACTGCTTACTAGCGGGGGAGTTGTGAGTGTTGTTGTTACCTCGACGTCTCCCTTTGTTGTTACTTTCCCTGTATCCACCTCTAAATTATCCCCTACTGGGAGATGTTTGTGTGGTGTTTTTGTATGAAGAGGAAGCAGTGTCTGTACCAATGTTCTTGGATTATCCTCTGTAGAAGGAGCGGCAAAAGGAACCACGTGTGGATGGAGACTGTAATGCTCCCATGGATTTAGCAGTCTCCGTGTCCTTTTTAATTTTTGCCAGAGTGGTGTCTACAGCCGGTCCAAAAAGGTGTTGCTGTTTGAACAGCTGGTTGAGGATAGTTGTTTGTACCTCCTGTTTGAAGCTAGAAATGTGCAACCAAGCATGTTGTCTGAGTAACATGCTAGTGTTAAAGGCCCTAGAGGCGGTCTCTGCTGCATCAAGGGCACACTTGATTGATGCATTGGTTATTAATTTCCCCTCTTGGATGAGATCATTGGCCTTGGTCTTGTATTGATCTGGTAAATGTTGCAATAGGGTTTCTAGTTGGTCATAGTGAGCCCTATCATACCTAGCAAGTATTGCTTGTGTGTTGGCTATCCGCCAGTGATTAGATGCTTGAGCAGCAACTCGTTTGTCGGAAGCATCTAATAATTTATAACCGGAGGTGGTGCCTCACCACAGGTCTGAGAATTAGCCCGTTTTCTAGCGCTAGCTACCACCAGGGAGTCTTAAGGGAGTTGACTTTTGATATAGGCGGGATCATTGAGAGGATGTTTATATTTTTTGTCAATTCTCAGATTGAGAATTCTAGCCCTAACAGGGTCTTTAAATATGTCAGGGGCATGTTTAATGACACCTTTTAACATTGGCAGGGTTTGTGCAGTATTTAGTGACTGCTCAAAAGTGTCTGAATGCATTGAAACACCATGGTATGTAGCTGCCCTATTTACCAAGTGACTAAAACCAATATTGTCTTCTGGGGAGATGGCTTTGTTGGGTATGCCTGGGGATCAGGGAGGTCTGGAGGGTCGACCGGGTCATCATAATCGTCCTGTGGTACGTCTGTGTTGGTATCAGGGTCTGTAAAAGGGTCATTGTTGCCTCTCCCATCCCCTACACCATCATCGACCTGTGGTAATGGTGAGTTTGGTGGAAGTATATGAGAATGTGGAGGAGAGATAGGATTGGTAGGAAGAACAGGAGAAGAGGGTTGTATAGGTTTAATAGCACAGTTTTTTAACAGGCACTGCAGGAATGCCTGGTGTATCCAGTTTCCTCTTCTTGTGTGGAACAGTAGACACATGTCCGGTTTTCGGTCTATGTGGAGTGTTTTTTTATTCGGATCAATAGGATCCGGTCGAAAAAGTTCTTCCTCTTCGGTAGACGCTTTCGGTGCCGATCTTTTCGGGTCCAAGCGAGGTTTGGATTTCTGCTCCGGAGCCTTGGAAGGTGTTTTTGGATCCTTCGGCTTCGATGTGGAGGCGGAAATTTTTTTCGGTTCCGAATGTGTTGGTTTCGGATCAGATGCCTTTTCTTTCGGCGCCGGGGTGGTCGATGCGGATTTCTTTCTGGGAGTAGGCTGTGCTCCCGACTTCAGTGCCGATGGAGTCTGTGGGTCACTAACATCCGGCTTGCTCGGTCACGAGCTGCCTGAAGGCTTGTCCTTGTCTTTGGAGCCGAGCCCGGGGTCGGGGCTTCTCAACATTGTTTTCTGTCACGGCTGGGGCCAACAGGCGAAGTCTTGACCAGGGCCTTCTTTTTTGCAGGTGGGGTTGGGGTTGCGGCAGTGGTCCTCACTCGTTGATCTGGATGGATGGGGTGGTCTGAGTCGGAGTCGTCTGCTTCGGACACGATTTCTAGTTCCTCAGAATCTTCCTCCGGGACATAGGGCCTTGTCGACGACCGGAATGGGATATTTGAGAAGCGCATCGAAGGTCACGCGATCGAGAAACAATACCGTTGAATTTTGTGATGGTTTGCGCTTCGAAAAGGTTTGGAGATATGGTGCCGAACCGGAGCGCAGAAGTTACATCCGAACCCGATGGTGGAAAAAAACAATCTGAGGATGGAGTCGATGCCCATGCATACTATCATACAAGGGAGGAGTCACCTATCTCGTGACTACAAAAGACTTCTTCAAAGACAACATCCAAACCCAACACCAGATGGCGATCTATGCACAGAGTGTGAATTCTGCAGCTCATATGTCTCGAACAGTGGGTTTCTGTTGCAGTAACTTGGTGCAGAACAAAGTGAAGAGTCGACATGGCACACATCCTGTGTGCCATGCCCACAAACCACTGCCCTGGCATACATCAGTCAACCCTCTAGTTGGGTGCCCTATGCCAGTGGTGAGTGTACAGGTGCATGAGCCCTATATCCCTACAGTGCCCAAGTCTATTCCTGGGCATTGTAAGTGCAGTGCTGCCATTAAGAATATATGGTGCTTGGAGCTTGTCATTACGAACTCCACAGCACCATTATGGCTACACTGAAGACTGGGATGTTTGGTATCAAACTTCTCAGCACATTAAACCCACACTGATGCCAGTGTGGTATTTAATGTAAAATGCACAACAGAGGGCACCTTAGAGATGCCCCCTGAAACTCGACCAACTCCTAGTGACCTGACTGAGTGGCTTCTTAGGCTGCCACCGCCAGACATGTTTCAGGACGCCTGGGTCGAGAGCTTGCTGCTCTCGGGGGCCTGAAACAATGCACATCCTGGGAAGAGGTGCCAAACCTCCTCCCCCAGGGTTCACGAAAGGGAAGCTTCAAAGGCATGCCACCTTTGGAGAATCTCCAGACCATTTGCCGCTTTCAGCAATGGGTCCCCACTGGTTCTACCCCCCACTTTGGGCGGGAGAACCGGCGGGAAAAACAAGTGCGGAAGAGAGATGTGCCCACCTCTGCCAACTCCACCCCTAGGGTGGAGAAGTGTGGCTCAATGGTTAGAGCGGCAGACCCTGATGCAGAGGTCTGGCCCGGACCAGGGTTCAATTCCCGCCTCGGTGGGTCTTGGGCTAAATTTCCCCGGACCTGACAATTCTCGCCTCGGTGCCTATTCTAATCATGGGTCCCATACTGCAACTCTGGGCAATAGCTTGCTTAATCTCCACAACGGCCCCAACAGCGCCAGGATGCCTGGCCTCACCTTGGGGCGCCCAGGAGTGGGCACTTCACAGGGAAAGGCCAGGAAGGGTTCCAGAGTGGTATGTGTACAGCGCCTTGATGCCCCTTGGGGTGATACGTGCGCTATATAAGCACTACTACATTTACATTTACAGGTGAGGCACAACCTCGAGTCCCCACCATCTTGAGGATGGGGGGACCCAGCCAACCAGGGACAGGCTCCAGCCCCCCTCCCACTGGAGAGTGACAGAATAGGGGGTTTACCCACCCCAGGGAAGGGACCCATTGGTCCCTGCCCTTTACCTACCTGTAACGCCCCTAAATTTAGTATTTAGTGGCAGCCTGAACCTTCCTTCCTCAGATCCAGCAACAACAAGAAAAGAAGAGAAAAAGGATGAGAAGCAGTGCAGAGCTAACAAGAGAACGATGCCCACCGACTTGGCCCCAGCCCTGCAGGCCTGTCTCCCCTTGAACCTGCTCCTGCGAAATCCCGGCCTTTCCAGCAGCCAGCACCCTCAAAAACGCCAGAGGACCTGCCTGCCTTCACTTTCAGGACTGTTTCTCCTGTGAACACGGGACGTGTTTAAACTGCAGCTTCTGGTGCCAGCCAGAAACCGAGAATCCAGCCCACTCCGCACCCACCGAACCCGGCCTGAGCTCGAGTGGAAAAACACCCCAAGGAGGTCCCCCCGGTGATCCTGACCCGAGAGCCGGTGACCCATGACTTGCCTCAAGCCTCCATAAGACGTCTGTATCCTCAATCCAGAGGACCCTTCCTACCGTGACCGGAGCGGGTAAGAAAATCCGACGTCCAAAGGCACCCCTACATCCGACGCCCCACGGCCTTGTGTGCCCAACCCAGCGGTGCCTAACCAACTTACAAGATCCCAACTTACCACTCGAAGTGGTGGTCGCTCCTGGAAGATCCTCGTCCACAAGTCTGCAGTGTTTCTTTGTCCCGGAGAATATCCATTGAAATCAACAGGGCACCCGACCTCAAAACAGCCCCTGAGCCCGTCCGCCCTAGTGCCGCTGAGGGTGCACCTTTGGTCCCCAACTTGCCCAGAGCTAAACCCTAGGAGCTTTGCTCCCACAATCCTGTGGCCTGCTTGCCAGCCGCCACCAAATGAAGCCCCCCTATCCTCCATAGGATAACATTGGGCCTCAACACTCTGTACCTGGCCTTCCTAGTGCCGCTGAGGGTGCAACAACAGTGCATCACTGACCCTGGGAGACCCCCTGAGTCTAACCCCAGAACCTTAACTCCCACAGTCAATAACTTACCTGAGAACCGTTAACCTGCTTTCCCTCCATAGGATAACATGGACACTTTTTCTCCAAAATGTTTCTAAGAGTGGAGTTTTGAAATCTAAAAAATATTTTTTTAAATTGCACAAATAACCAAAATGTGTTCACTTACCTGTTTCAAGGGAACATCCCAGTGCTGAATCTAGGAATCCAAAGCGATACAAAAGGGGATGATGGACAGAGCATTTGGGCAAATCAAAGACTCACCCCCAGTCAACTGATCTGGGTTTAATCCGTCACCATTCTTTAACTCACTCCGCCACCCCAGTTCAGACATGGCCATATGCAAATCAGTCTGACCCTGTGCCTCATGGGAACAGTCCAGCCCGAACTGCCAAGCCATGTCTTCCCTGGACCGGAAACAAGCATCCTGGGACCGGTTTCGGGTTCATAACCCTCATCTGCCAGGCTATCTTGAATCAAGTGGCAAAGTGAGCAAGGGATTCACGTCTGAGCAGACCCTGCCAACTTAGGGTGAACACCGCGATACAAAAGGAGATGATGGACGGAGGGTTTGAGCAAACCAAACACTCACCCCCAGTCAACTGACCTGGGTGTAATCCATCACCATTCTTTAGCTCACTCCGCTACCCCAGTTCAGACATGGCCATATGCAAATCAGACTGACCCCGTGCCTCATGGGAACAGTCCAGCCCGAACTGCCAAGCCATATCTTCCCTGGACCGGAAACAAGTATCCTGGGACCGGTTTCGGTTTCATAACCCTCATCAGCCAGGCTATCTTGAATCAAGTGGCAAAGTGAGCAAGGGACTCACGTCTGAGCATACCCTGCCAACTTAGGGCGAACAACGCGATACAAAAGGGGATGATGGACGGAATCTAGGTATCCAGCACAGAGTTAGAAAAGTAACACGAAAAGTAACTTACCTGCAATTTATGTAGAAGCCCATTCATTTCAATGTACTGCTCCAAAAAGTTTCCAAGTGCGGAGTTTTGAAAACTGAAAATATTCTTTAAAATCATGCGAATAACCAAAATGTAATTACTTAGCTGTTTCTAGGAAATGTACCAGTGCTGAATCTAGGTATCCAGCACTGAGTTAGAAAAGTAAAGCAAAAAGTAACTTACCTGCAATTTAGTGAAAAAGCCTATTCATATCAATGTACTGTATTTGCTAAGTGTTGCATACTACTTATCCCCTGTAAATCAAACAATTTCTCCTGTATAATTGAACTGTGTTCATACAAGTAAATGATTACCGCAAAGTAATTTTAAGCTTACCTATACCAGGCTTGCTTGGTTCTAGAAATAAAACAACAGTATTTTTTTTATACAAAAACAATTGGCCTAGAGTTCAGTTCTTGAGTGTGTGAATTCATTTGCTCACTGAGTAGGTACATCAAATGCTTAACACTGTCCTCTTATACTGCCTTACTGCTCGACCAAGCTACCACTTTAGAGAGTAAGGTTCTATCTAACTTTAACCTCTGCCTACCTCAGGAGAACCTTGGACTCTATACACACTGTACCTCACTTTGGTGCAGTATACAGAGCCAGTTTCTTACAATACCTCACTGTATGTCTCTCTCAATTTACATGTGATGTTGTTGCCCAGTGGAAGGAGCAAGCTGCTCTGGTAACTTTTTCAACGTTGGAGTTACACAGGGAAATATAACTCTGCTGGGGTCTGTACTTCAGCATAGCATCTTGAAAGGTCAGAGTTATCACTACTTTTTTTTAACAGGGGATTTTAACACTCATGAGTAGGGACATCATGCAAGGAGGAGTGGAAGCTATGGGCTGTGCACAACAAGAAGGCTTACACATGGAACATACTCCCCAGGGTATTGAGCTTAACTCCATCTTGCTTGAATTTGATCTAACATCTGTAAAGAATACGCTGCCTCTGGGGAAAACAGACATTACTCCCACCTTTATTGGGAGACGGTGTGAGACCTTTATTGATTTCACCTTTGTATCTATCCCCTTTTACTCTCTGGTTACCGAATTTTCTGTGCAGGTGAGTGAATGTAGTGACCACAACCCCATTTGTGTCTTAATAGGCTGGACCCGAACACTCGGACACCAAGGTGGGTGGGGGGCTGGTGTCCCCCTTGAAGCGGTGGAAGCTGGAAGGAGCGTGAAATGGGGGTATATTGTCCCAGAGCTACTCTACGAGTCCCTTTTAACTCAGTGTTGCAGCGAGTTTGCCACCTGTCTCGACGATGAGACAAGTGCTCCGGACTTCATGGATGCATTTGGATCCATGTCTACTGTCATAATGAAGTTACTACGGGCCCCGGGTGGGGGCCGTTAGCAAACAGGTCCATGATGGTTTGACTCAGCGCGCTCCCAGGAACCTGAGACAGGCCTTGGGTGTTAAGCCCCGAGACCGGGTGGCGGTCAAAGGTCTACGAAGAGCATATAAAGCTGCTCTAGCAACTTGCAAGTCTGTCCTGAGGGAAGAGGCCTGGATCGATTTAGTGGAGGCTAGTACAATGCGTAATGGCTCAAAGTTCTGGGGCAATATTAAAAGCCCATTTCTATCTGGAAATAATGCTAATTTACTGGATGCCCATATCACAGAGGACGATTGGGTACATCATTTCGAGGGTATCTTCCAGTCGGAAACCCCGCCAACTGAGGGGCAGGAAAGGGTGGAAGGCAAGTCAGAACTTATTTTCACCACCCAAGGTCTGTCTAAAAAGAAGGCCACCGCGCCAGATGGGATCCCGCCATATCTCTACATCGCCCACGTAGAAACCTGGGTGCCTGTCCTCACAGCTATTATCAATGCTGCAGTCCAGGTTGCCGCCCAGATTCTTGGGCTTTATCGATTATAGTCCCGGTATTTAAAAAGGGAGATCGGGACAGTACCTATTGTTATAGGCTCATTTCTCTTCTGGACTCTGTGGTGAAGGTGGTGGGCCACATGGTACTTGACACACTTGTATCTTGGGTTGATGAAAACAACTTTTTATCCGATATCCAATAAGGCTTTCGCCCAGGTCGTTCCACTGTGGAACAGTGTTTTAAACCTGTACATGGTTCTGAACAAACACACTGTGGCTCGTTCCAGCCCCATATACCTAGCCTTCATGGACCTGTCCTCAGCATTCCACTGGGTCAATAGGTCCAAGCTGTGGCAGTTGATGTCCTCCATTGGCATTGACAGTAACATCATTTTATTTCTGCGGGATCTTCACCGTGATTCAACCGTGGTTGCCCGCTATTCAAAGGATCTGAAAGTGTCCAGTCAGCTTGAGATCAAGAGAGGGGTGTGTCAGGGGTGCATTTTAGCATCCTTTCTTTTTAACCTATATATTAATTCCTTAGAGAAGGCCCTCTTGGTCACAAATGCGGATTGTTCCAGGTAGGCAAGCATAGCCTGCCAGTCCTCCTAAACACGGACGACGCAATCCTCTTGGCGATAGCTAGGTGCCTACATCTGTAGTGTAGTTTCTATTATCCCAATAGGCTCTGCGCATTGGAATAATACCTTCAATAGTATAGGCCTAGACCAGACGTTAACTAGGTCTACTACTGTCGATATTAGACTTAAAGTTTTGGGTTTGCCAGCTAGCTCAGAGTTCACTAGAAACTTTCTCGAATAGGCAAGGAGGAGTTGAACCTCCCTGGATAGGCAAGAAGGGATTTAGTTTCTGACAACCATAGAACATGACAACTTTGCTCTCCCCTAATCAAGAGTGTATCTCGAGAGTCGTGTGAACAAAAGGCAATTTATTTTACTCAGTCAGTACGTGCATTCTTAGTCTCATCAGATTGTAGAGAAAAGGAAGAGACGGGCGTGTTCAATAAAAGATGTTATTTATTGATCAGTCTCTTTTCTCATACAAGAGAAATGGATCGATATTATTGCAATACGGATGTATGACGTTATAACGCATACTTTTACTCCGCAGACCATTACAACGCGACTTTTACTCCGCATACCGTTACAACGCATAGCGCCTTGGGGCGCTGGATAGTGGTAAGTATAATTTACTATTCTAACTCCAGTCCCCGTGGACCCTAGGGAAGGTGTTGGATAGTAAATTATACTTATTCCCTATCCTAGAGCGCCCCCCCGCGCAATGCGTTGTAATGGTATGCGGAGTAATGGTCGCGTTGTAATGGTAGTGCGGAGTAAAAGATCCGTTGTAACGGGTGTATACCTTGCAATACTTATGGTTAAGTAAAGTGCATACATTAAAAGCAGAAGTATAAAATAATACTGTAAAAACATTGATATGGTTTCTAAGCCATATGAAGGTTTAAAATGAATAAGATATATTACATACACATATACATTTGACTAATTGTACTCAACTGGTGTTTCTAACTACGCCTACCCCGTGTACCTGACCTAAGTCTAATGCGTGGGCGGGAATAGAAAGTTACAGTTTAAGTTAAGTTTGTTTTGCCAAGTGACTGACTAAAGAATTCTCTGTGAGGGGTTATTCAGTTCTGTACCTGGAATCTAGGATGGATGAGGGATGGTATCTCTCGTCTCTGGTCTCGATATTCCAGGCTGCCTGCGAGGGCTACCCGGAAGCGCCGGAGCTGGATTTCTCGGCAGGAGAAAGCAGCGTCTCGTTCTCAGCGCGTCAGGAAAGGCGGGCTGCGCCAGCGGGGTCTGCTCTGCTCTGGGCTTCGGCAAGTCTGGCTGCTCCGATCTCGTCACCACCGCGTGTGTTTGCATAGGGCAATATCGGTAATATTTATACGTTTAAGGTGCCGAGATTGACGTAAGGATGGACATAGATACGTCAATAAGGATGTCATACGACCAGGTCGTTAGCACATTCTTTTGCTGAAGTTCTCGGTGAAATCAAAACAATGGCCGCAGGGTTTTTCCCAGGTTGTCATAGGTTTGATTTGTTTTGAGAACTCCGTATGCCTTATCAGGGGCTGGAGGAATATCGCTTGTCTAATTAGATGGCAAGCGTTATGACCTAATCAGATAACACGCTCCTGTGCCGTAGTGTGGCTTTATCAGATAACGGTTCCTGCATCATGGGGGTTTTCTGCCTCATGGGATGGCTGCTAGTTAACTTGTTAGTTTGTTAACCAGAATAGGGTCAGGAATAGGGGGATCGATACAGAACCTATAGGAATACATCACACCCACTCCACGCTAACTATGGACATATTTACTAATCTATGCATAGTAAAACATACTGTAGAGTATCGTGTATACCTTACCATCCCAAAATACATAAATGCATTTTGAAATTATGAAAGATACTGAAAAAACAGTCATATGTAATATATGCACTCAAGCTGTAGAATAATGCTAAAGTAATCATGCATATCTATACATTATCACTAATTCGTATACGAGAATTTACACATGAAATGGCTCTTAATACAGAAAAAAGGTTCGAGACCATTCCATCACAGAATAAAATAATTATGAACATACCAGCGGGCAGCTAATGTCTATAAGCTATTTAAAATTAGAAATTTTTAGTTCTCTAAGAATAGTTCCTACTTTAAGCAGAAGATAGTGTCCCGAAAAATATGAAAAAATATTTTGGGGCTGCTGAAAAAATTTTTGCTGTCCGTGAACTGGAGGGAAAATTGTTCATGGTATTTTGCTATTCTAGTTGAAGGCCAAATTCAGGGAACGCCGTGTACGAGCTTGCTCAAAAGTCTCTATTTCTGCTCTGGTGAGAACATCATATCATTTAGACTCTCGAAAAAGTTGTCAACAGCTTCCTGGGAGAGTTCCACTAACTCGGAAATAGGTGTAACCATGCATTCGTGCGCATGATTGTCTCCATTGACATTTTGATTTGGATTGCTGACAGAAGGTCGTACCTGATCGATGCTGCTTTCATCTTGAACTTCACTACCCCTTAATCGTAGTGGTGAAGCTTCCACGAATGCCGTCAACAGGATTGGTAGCCGTTGAGGGCAGCACAAAGCATGAGCCTTTGTTGGACTCAACAATGTTTCTGCATCCATTGGCGCATCCGATTGTAGCGTCAGACAGGTGTCTAACACGCATTCTTCTCCGCATAGCAGGCACCTTAATACAGGTAAAACACATCGATGCCACATTGGTCGAAATGAAAGAAACCAAGTCATGTTCAGGTCTCTAAGCCGGGGTAGTCCCAGGATTTTTGATATCCGGTCCCGGTATCCAATGGCTAGGATTGTTTCTTCCCTTGTCGCAGGTGTTTTGTCTGTGACATGGTTTGCCATAACGAAATATAAGGACTAGGAATAGGATTCCTGCAATTAGTCCTAAAATGAGGGGAAGGCCGCCAAAAATCGAATGGACGAAATCTGGAAAAATACCCAGTATGGCTTTGAATGGTGTTAATGCCATCGAAAATACTGTCTTAAATACTTTTGAGACTCCACTGGTATCAGAAATATTTAAGATTTCATTCAGGATTTCTGCGAAATGTATGGGGGAATTAGTCGATAACAATGAATGTATCTCTGCAGTCGTCCTTGCGACTAGGAGATCATACGTTTCTTTTGATGACGTGAGCCTTGTCGGCGTCTGAAGAAGCACTGTTTTCATTCTGCTTAAAGTATCTATTCGAATAGAAGTAATTTTCAAGTTGGGCCATGCCCTTGCCTCCCTGTCTGGAAAGGAGCTGGGGAACAATAAGCGTCCACAGCACTTGACCTTCGCAGTCGTAGTTACGAGATAAGGAGTCCCGGGCATAAGACTACAGCATCTGCGGTCCACAATTAGAATGTAACTCCCATTATAGAGTCTTTGAAAGAGTGGTTCTATCTCTGTAGCAGGTGTGCCTAGCTGGTGACATGAAAGGTTATTTGAGTTCCCTTCACAGGCTCCATGCAAACTAATTCCGTTACACAGAAGTGTACCGCTTAGTGACATCGCACAATTATCGCCACTAAGAAACACTTTCTGTCCTTTATTACTGACACATGCATGTGAATAGGGCAGGTTCCATGTTGTTTTAATGTACCCTTTTCCCAATTTTTCGTACATGCCAGCCTGTATATATTTTTGGCAGTATTGAAACCTGAAGGTTGATATTGGAATATTAATTATCCCATGTATTATCCATTCACTGACAGGTCGTTCTGACATTGTCACTGGTAATCTTTCGAGTTTCTCAATGCTCAGGATTGTATAATCAGCACCCTTCTGGGCCATACTGATTTGTTTATCAGTAAGGTTAAAGATATTGAAAAGTGACGTCGTGTTGATTAAACGCCAAGGCACATAGCCTGAACGCAGATTTTGTAACGTCCAGCCAAGCTGTACAATAGAACGCAATTGAGACTGACCGTGTTGTAACAACAGTAAGTCTTGCGATATTATGTCGATTGCTGAAGACACAATGCTGTCCAGAGAAAAAATTCTGGAGGACAGAGTCATTAACCCATTGTCCACTACAGAAAGTGATTTTTCCAAATTAATACGGTCAATTTCCCGTATTCTTTCTGCTGTCTCAATTTGAGTAACCTTCCAGGCCTTGTTGTATGCTGCATATACAGAGGCTGCTATGAAACGTTTCTGACGCTGTTTGCGCGGTCCCATAATGAAATCACGCAAGTCAGCACCATCAGTAAGTAAAGTTAGGTGTTGCTTAATTTCTGCCAGTGTGGAAGTCTGTAGCCATTGAAGGCATAATTTGCCCACACTGTAGGTGGTTATTATTCCTGGGTGTTGTCTTTGGGAATATCTAGGGTCTGGCCTGGTCATTTTGAACCCCTGTGTTTTGTTCAGGAATCTGTCTTGACAGTTATTAGTATCTGTGGGCCAGATCAACCACTGTTTCCAATCAGGATGTGTTCTGTTTTGGTTTAATACATAATTTACGTCTATCTCTTCGTCTGTGGATCTATTGCTGTTCAATGTTGGTTTTGGAATAGACGGTTCATTTAAGTCTTTGATTTTGGCTAAGCCAAGACAGGTAGTTTGTTGAACAGTGTCATTTAAAAATATAATTTGTTCTGGGATCATGCAGGCTCTAAACAAAGATTCTATACCCTGTACTTGCCATTCTTTTGTGCCCCAAACACTTTTCAATTCAACATTTTTGTCCCAATAATCAAAACCAAAAGTATTCATTTGTTCAAAGAATGAGTCTGAATATATCAATTTTGTGTTGGTTATCATGGTCTTTGTCCCTGTCTTATTTGACAATTTGAAATAAAATGTTCCAGCATTACTTATGTTAAAACCTGAAAAGTATGAATATTTGTCGTAAACGGTTCTTGAGCTTCCTTTTGGAGGGGTTGCACAATGTTCCCATTGATTATAATTTAAAACATTTCTAGGTTGTGCAGATCTATGTAGAAAATGGTTACCATAGTGGTTATAACAGTACATACTATCATAATGTGTCGAACCCTGCAAATAATCATGTTTGGTAAATTTAGCAGACATCACTAAGTCAGACATCATATTGTTTATACTTTCAAAGTCCCAATCATCAGCAAATGTGCTTGGTTTTACGAAGTCACTCAATGAGATTTTAATTTGGTGTGGATATTTCAGGATTTCAACCGGACCATAGATTTCGTAGTCAGTGTTGTCCCATGCTACCCCACCCGGTATAGGATTGGCTGTGAAGTTGACTGACGAAAGTTCTCTTTTCTCGACGTGTGAAGATGTGTGTGGTTTGAGGATCAAGTTGATTTTCTGACTTGCTGTGTCCATTTTAGCATATTTTCCCTCAATGAAGCGTCCCAATGTTAGTATCATGATGAGCCAAAGTATGAGGATAAATGCACCAAACCCCACCCAAAATTCAATCCATGGAGAAATTAGATATGTTTCTTTCAGTTGTTTCAAAAGTACTTTAACTTTATCTTTAAAGGTTTTTGTTGATGGCTGTGTTTTTGATTCAGTGAAGCCTTCAGAGGAATCATCGAAGTTTATGAAGTAGCCGGATGCAGTTCTGTCAATTGTTCCAATAGCTTCAGGATTACTGTTTCTTGCATAGTCGTTTGTTACTTCATTATAGGTTGGTGTGTCTCTGCTAAATGTTTTTATTTGGGTGTTCAGAGGTCTAAGTTCCATTGCATTGTTGCATAGTCCTTGTTGTTCTTCTGTAGGCGTTTCGAATGTGATTAGCCTCTTTGTTAGGACCTCTGTACTGGTAGCAAACGTTGGTGTTCTGCTACTTATGGGGAGTCCACTTGGCCTACTATTTGTTATCGGCCACATGATTGTGGTTTTACCAGGTCGATGGATACAACTCGGTTCTCCTTTTTACCAGCAAGCGGCGGTAGTACAACTGATCTTGTCCCGTTGACAGACAAGACAGGAACTGCTTTTCTGTAAGAAGGCCCAAATTCCTTCTTTACCGCGATCTTTTCTCTGACTAGATCCCCGACTTTTGGAATCCAGACAGGTCTTGCTGGGACAGGTGGTGGTTCTTCAGTGGCTGTTGGCTGCTGTTTCAACTTTATGTTGCTCAGGTCTTTTCTTGTTTCGTTTAAGTCCTGTAAAATAGCCAAACGATCTTTGATATCAAAGCTTTTTTCCTTTACCACTGAAGTCTGACTGTCAAGGTCAGAGATTAACATCCTAGTTCCAAATAATAATTTGTACGGACTGAATCCCTTCAGAGAATTTCTTGGCAGGTTATTTAGACTACGTTGGACACTTATTAGATGTTTGACCCACCCAGCTCCCGAACCTAATACCTTTGCCGTTATAGATTGCTTTATGTCACGGTTTTTTCTTTCAACAATTCCGTTCCCCTCAGGGTGAAATGGACAAGAGTACCGCAATGTCACGCCCATGCTGACCATGGCCTCCTTATAAGCTCTAGAGCTAAAAGCAGGACCATGGTCCGAATGCAGCATGCCAATTGCGTATGTGCCGATAAAGACTCGCAAATCTTTTATAACAGTTCTGGCGTCAGCCGTTCGCTGGGGCCACATCCATATGAATCTCGTACATGAGTCCACTGCAACCAAGATATATTTATAGTTACCATCCCTTTGTAAGGGACCACAGTGGTCTAGGTAAACACAGGCTAATGGTTTATCCGAGATTAGAAGGGGCGTCTGCGCTGGGCGTCTTACCGTTGATACTTTCATTCTTTGACATATTTCACATTCTAAAACATAGTTCCTTGTTTGTCTTCTCATTTGTGGCCACCAGTATCTCTGTTTTAATAATGATACTGTGGCTGAGACGCCAGCATGTATAGAAGCAAGCCCTTCGTGTGCCGCTATTATCAGTCCTAACCTATGTTCCATGTTTGGAATTGCCCTATCCCCCACTCCAGGGATTCGAGCAAAAGGAACATTGTTTGCATCAGTTATGTATGAGTATTTTACTGGGAAGCCTTTCGGGAGTGTTTCTATCGAATCCTTTTTTGTAGCGCTGACAGCCTGTAATATTTCGCTGTCTATTTTTGTTTTTGACCGTGTGATGGCAGCTACGGAAGCCGTTTGCACAGCTGCCTTCGCTGCCTCATCAGCCAATGAATTCCCTGCTACGTGAACGCCATCACGTTGATGACTCAGCGTATGTATCACGTGAGTCTTTGGTAGTTCTTTCTGTAAAAGAACTACTTGTTCCCAGAGCATTTTATGCTTGATTGTGCCACCTTTCGCATCCTTGCAACCATTCTGAAGCCAGATCTGCAAGTATTCATTGTAAGATTGAACGTAATAATACGAATCGCACACTATGAGTGTGAGGAATTCTCGATCGGTATTTTCAAGCGCCATCTTGAACGCCAGTAATTCAGCTCGCTGAGCTGTACAATCTCCTAGAGATTGTGTTTTAGTGATAGCTGGTTTAAATTTCCCTTGGTGCCAGCGACCTTTAACGATCGCGCACGCAGCACTGTAGGCTTGTTTACCCCCTACTGCGGGTTGTGCTGATCCGTCTGTGTATATTATACAGCCGTAATGTTCTAGAGGCAGAATTTCGGTCGGCGGAGGACATTCAAATTCATATTGGAGAAATTCTTGTGTTTTTAAGTTACGATCAAATTCGTATGCCACGTCTGTTGCAGCAAGAGAATTAGCCCATTGTATCCATCTCGGATGGAGCGCTTTAGCATTTGGAATGCTTGCCTTTGTTACCGCCTCTAGGGCTGGTATCGGTGTCACGATTATTATTCGTTTACCTTGTGCCAGGGCTCGTTCTTTTGCTATAGCTGTCTGTGTTGCAGTTAGAATTTTTTCCGTTGGGCTGAATTTCATTTCAGCCTTAGTGTACAAGTGTGATTTGAATGCAATTGGTACCTTTTCTCCCTCATTAGAGGTCAGGTATGTGAATCCGCATCTTCCTGGGATGACTCGAATCACAAGATTGCGTGTGTTATCACGTGTTTCTAATTTTGTTTTAATTAACTTGTCTGTTTGTAAGGATCTCAAAATTTCTGTGTGTATTTGAGTCCAATTGGTTCTTTTAAAATCTGGTTTTATTAGATCATAAAGGGGTTTGACCCTTTCTGCGTAATTTGCAATGTATGTTCTTCCGAAATTTAGGAAGCCTAGAATTGACTGTAGGTTTTTTAGTGTTCTAGGTGCTTGGAGTACGGCACATTTCTCTAGAAAATTGTCAGCCAGGCTTTTGCCTTCACTTGATAATTCATATCCTAAGAACAGGAGTGTCAGATGGGCAATTCTGGATTTTTTAAAGTTGAATTTGTAACCCTCTGCTGCGAACCCAAGTATTATGGTGTTCACTCTCTTCAAGTGAGTCTCCAAGTCATCATCTGTTAAGTATATGTCGTCGACATATGATAATGCTTCGTCATCATATATTTGTAGTAATTCTGTTACTCTCGCTGAGAATACTCCCGGGCTATTCTTGTACCCCTGGGCTAACCGACAGAATTGTTTTTGAGTGCCATTTATTGAGAATGCAGACAAATATCTGCTTTCTGGTGCTATGTTTTGACAAAAGAATCCATTAGAGATGTCTAATGTTGTTTTGTATTTTTTGCGCACTATGTTATTCATTAGTGCAGCACTATGCGAGTTTTGCACTGCAAAAGTTTTGCAACATGAGTTAAGGTGTCGGTAATCCAAAACTAGACGATATGAATTGTCTGGTTTGGAGACCGGAAACAAAGGGTTGTTCATTTGTGAGGTGCAAGTTTCAATCACCCCCTGGTATTCTAGCTGATCTAGGATTTCTTTTACCTGTTTCTTAGCTTCTTGCTTAATTGGGTACTGCCTCTGTGCAGTAGGTTGTGATTTTAACTGGATTTTGTGAGGAGGAGTGTCCTCATCCCATCCTACGTGATTTTTATATAAAGCAGGAGCTAGGGCTACTGCCCACTTTCTAGCAAGTGTGTATTTTTTATGAATTGGGATGTGATTTGAAAAGGCAGGCATAATTATTTCTTCGCCATGAGGGCACTCCCTGACAAACTCTGGTGGCCAGTCTTTTTCAGCTAGAAGGATGTCATAGCCCTTGGAGAGATTATCCCAAAATAGTCCCCTTATTTTTCTAGTCTTATCCCCCTCTATACGTAAAGTTATTTCACATATTTTGTGAGGTTTGCTAACTCTGGTGTCTGCAGTTTCCACTTGAAGATATTCATTCATGTCCACTGTCTCCAGATGATTCATAAGGACTTTGCGAGCTATGCTCACTTCTGCTGCGCTGTCTAGCATTGTCCGAGCCCATTCTCCGTTTTTCAGTTGTGTCCTCAGTATTCTCGGCATTGTTGACTACCTTGATACTAGCTACCTTCTTTTTTGGAAATTGTAATTTCTTTTTTAGCTGAGCAGGTTCCTTGTCTTTGGACTTGGCGTGCTCTTCTCTTTGTTCTGATCGTCCTCTTCTTTCCGATTTCTGCGAGGAAGTCTGAAAAGATTGAGAGGGACGTGTATCAATGTCTTGATATCTATCAGGCTTCTTTATATTATCCCTATTTCTAAGGTTATATCTTTTCCCAGAGGGGTCACTTTGGGGTGACCTGTGTCTTTGGTTCGGAGATTTTTCTCTCCGCCGAGGAGACCTTCCTCTGGACTGGAATTTATTTTCTTTAGGATTGGATTGTTTGTTTCCATCCCAGCTCTTTTTTTGTGATGTTGAATTATTATTAAAAAATATTTTTTCAGGACTTTCAATCAGTTGTGGTTTTACTGGTATTCCACCTAAACTATCTCTACCTAGTTCCTCATAGGATTTTTCTATAATTCTGGCAATTTCAGCTGGTTGGTCTGCTATATCTGTCTCCTTTAACCTCTGGCGGATCGCCACGTTTGCTGCTTCTCCCTTTATGTTGGCTAATAATATAGCCGAGACCTGCTTGAAGTCTTTTAGTAATTTCATACCAAGAGTTAAAGTGGGCTCTGGACCATATTCGTCTTGAATTTGTTTCCATCCAGAAATGGATGGAACACCGTGCGTTTTTGTGTAGATGGAAGCAAAGACTGTACCCCAAGTGTCACAGTCCTCAATGTGTGGTGCGATTCCCATTGGAAGACAGATAGTCAGAATCCTGTGTTTTTCTAACGGGGTGGTGTCTGGAAACACAGCCTCTATTTGGGTGATTTTTTGTGCTAACCAGAATGGTATTTGTTCCCGTTTAGCTGGTACTTTACCTAGGCAGTATTGTATGTTCTGTGGTGTAATTTTATTTGTGTTCCCCTGGTGAGGGGTCAGCTGTGGAATTTTAATTGCTGGTTGAATTGTTGAAGTCCGCATCACATATTGGACTAATTGTCTATGTAATTTTATTAATTGTTTTAGCTGTGTTAAAAGCTCTGCTTGAGACATCCCATTGATGTCTGGATGTGGTGTGTATCCGGCTAGGACCGGCCACGTTGCTCCTGGTCTACCTAAGGGACCGAGCCTGGTGATGTGATTATTATGTTTTAGGGCGCCATTAAATAAGAACAGGTGCTCTTGAAATTTAAGTGGTACTTCCACCTCCTCGAAAGGAGTGTACTCATTAGGAGGTTCCTCTGTTTTGTAATAGTGGAAGTACTTTGTTACATCATTTGCTGCTGGAAAATGTATCCATGAATAGTATACCTCTGTCTGCCGATATTCGTGTGCCTCAATTACGAATATGACTGTACCACCTCTAGGTGTCAGTCCATTTTCTATAAGTTTTAAGGTTATAGATTTCCTTTTGATGACCGGGATGAGTATTATATCCTGGTCTGCTTCTTGCAGGGCAGTATCATCTGCTGCGAGTTCAGTTGCTAATCTAACTGCCTCTCTTTCATCATCACTGTCTACCATTTTACCGACAGGATGGTTACTTTGTTTGTTTGCAGATCAGGTTTCTTGTGGAAACAAAGATTAGATGCACAATATTTTGGAACGGTTTATCCTTCAACGTTGACTAAACCAAGTACCATACATAGGAGTTTCCTCCTGCGAGGTTTGGCGGATATTACCTTTCACCCACTCCAGACGTCTTTGGAGTATTATGGGAAAAGGGGGTCTGAGTGAGAAAGCACGACTGAGTTACTCTAAATGTCTTACGTTAGTTTTATCGCCCTTCCAAACGCGTTGGGCGCCATGTAGTGTAGTTCCTATTATCCCAATAGGCTCTGCGCATTGGAATAATACCTTCAATAGTATAGGCCTAGACCAGACGTTAACTAGGTCTACTACTGTCGATATTAGACTTAAAGTTTTGGGTTTGCCAGCTAGCTCAGAGTTCACTAGAAACTTTCTCGAATAGGCAAGGAGGAGTTGAACCTCCCTGGATAGGCAAGAAGGGATTTAGTTTCTGACAACCATAGAACATGACAACTTTGCTCTCCCCTAATCAAGAGTGTATCTCGAGAGTCGTGTGAACAAAAGGCAATTTATTTTACTCAGTCAGTACGTGCATTCTTAGTCTCATCAGATTGTAGAGAAAAGGAAGAGACGGGCGTGTTCAATAAATGATGTTATTTATTGATCAGTCTCTTTTCTCATACAAGAGAAATGGATCGATATTATTGCAATACTTATGGTTAAGTAAAGTGCATACATTAAAAGCAGAAGTATAAAATAATACTGTAAAAACATTGATATGGTTTCTAAGCCATATGAAGGTTTAAAATGAATAAGATATATTACATACACATATACATTTGACTAATCGTACTCAACTGGTGTTTCTAACTACGCCTACCCCGTGTACCTGACCTAAGTCTAATGCGTGGGCGGGAATAGAAAGTTACAGTTTAAGTTAAGTTTGTTTTGCCAAGTGACTGACTAAAGAATTCTCTGTGAGGGGTTATTCAGTTCTGTACCTGGAATCTAGGATGGATGAGGGATGGTATCTCTCGTCTCTGGTCTCGATATTCCAGGCTGCCTGCGAGGGCTACCCGGAAGCGCCGGAGCTGGATTTCTCGGCAGGAGAAAGCAGCGTCTCGTTCTCAGCGCGTCAGGAAAGGCGGGGCTGCGCCAGCGGGGTCTGCTCTGCTCTGGGCTTCGGCAAGTCCGGCTGCTCCGATCTCGTCACCACCGCGTGTGTTTGCATAGGGCAATATCGGTAATATTTATACCTTTAAGGTGCCGAGATTGACGTAAGGATGGACATAGATACGTCAATAAGGATGTCATACGACCAGGTTGTTAGCACATTCTTTTGCTGAAGTTCTCGGTGAAATCAAAACAATGGCCGCAGGGTTTTTCCCAGGTTGTCATAGGTTTGATTTGTTTTGAGAACTCCGTATGCCTTATCAGGGGCTGGAGGAATATCGCTTGTCTAATTAGATGGCAAGCGTTATGACCTAATCAGATAACACGCTCCTGTGCCGTAGTGTGGCTTTATCAGATAACGGTTCCTGCATCATGGGGGTTTTCTGCCTCATGGGATGGCTGCTAGTTAACTTGTTAGTTTGTTAACCAGAATAGGGTCAGGAATAGGGGGATCGATACAGAACCTATAGGAATACATCACACATCTTCTTCTGAATTCTTTTGCCCTGTTTATGAAGGACTTGGACCTTTCGTTTAATCATTCCAAGTCGTTCATTATGCAGGTGGGACCTCGTAAAGCTAAGCAGTTCACTTATAAATTTGGACTTTCGGCAATACCGAAGGCCAATGTTTTCTCTTATTTGGGAGTTGTGTTTGACGATTCCTTGAGTTGGTGCCCTTTGCTTACTTGGAATAAAGGGGATATAGTGAAAGCTTTTGCAGCTGTTTTTAACTTTGCCAGCAGAGTGGGAGTGAAGCCAATAGCGGCTCTTTTGAAGATATATGAAGCCAAATATATTTCAAAGGTTAGTTATGGGAGTGAGATATGGGGCCACATTAGTGCAGGGGCAGTGCAAAGTGCACAAAACTCTTTCCTGCGAAGGGCCCTTTCTGTCCCACAAAGCACCCCATTTTATGTCGTGCACAAAGAGTTGCGGATGTCTTTCCCCTCAGATGTACTGGTTTTCCGTCCCCTGGCTTTGTGGCTTAATATTTGGGCTAATTAAGAAAATACACTTAGCAAAGACGTCCTACGGGAAGGCCTTTCACTTGACCATGTCTCAAGCATCCGATGGCTCCACTACATAAGAGTTGGCCTCTCCAGGGTAGGTAGGAACTATTTGCTAACTCTGAGAGCATATGTAAGAGGGATCTTTCTCTGGTCAAAGAGTGTTTTTTAAAGAATGAGCTGCTGTGATAGAGAGGGAAATGAGCTGTGTAAGCCTAGTGTGCGTAAGTACATTTTGTTAAAAACTGTACCAACCACAGAACCTTAACTTCTAGGGCTTAAAAGCATCCATGATCGTTATCTATTGACCCGGTTTTGGCTCAACCTCTTCCATTACCTCTTGGCACACCCTCGCGGCTTCCACAGAGGCCAGTGCCTCATGCCCTGCAGCTGCAACGGTGAGTCTCCTCAGGACATGATACCCTTTTTTAATGTTTTGTATTTTTTATGCTGTCCCTAGAAAGTTATTTATTATTCCCATTCTCAAAAAAGCGCGTTTTAGGCGGGTGAGACCAGCTTTTATCTTTTTACAACTGCTCTCTAATGACACTGTTTTTCATACGCTTTACTTTTTACGGTTCGCTGTTAGATTCAGGTCAAGCTGCGATTAACTTCTGTACTGTAATTCATGAATTTTTACCTTGTGTTCTGATTAACTTGGACATATTATATTTGTCAATCTGTAACTTGGAAGATGTTTTATCATTTTATGTATGACTTTTATGGTTTTCTTTTATAAAACTGAATAAAGTTTGTTGATAATAATCACTAGGGGATTCATTTTCAGGGTAGCATGGTATCCCTCACAATAACTCCAGGAGTCACAGTCCACACAATGTACATGCGTTGTTCCCACTACTTCCAACTTTACATATACCCCCAATCACCTGCCCAAACCTCTCCCTGCTGATGCCAATGTGGTCCTCCGTCAACCCACAGACCATATTTTTGGCCCCTTTAAAACTGCCTATACAATAAAAATGTTGCAGTTGTAAATACATATCAACTACCATTTGTTGTGTTTGAAACATTTTATTGAATAATAAAACCTAATAAACATAAGCTGATTATTAAAGCAAAACAAAACATCAGTTGCCATACACATAAGAGACGAAAGCTGTACATAAAAATCAACATACTGTAACACAGCAAAGTTATGTAGAGCACAATTCTTAATTTCGGGCAGTCTTTAAAGTTCAACAATAGAAACGTTCATAAAGAACAGGAAACGAAACAAAGAAGGTGGGATACAGTGATTTCCTTAATGTAATGCTTTCTACATATAGAAAAACAAATACTAATTATTTTCCTTAAACAATAAAGTCCTCACATTAAAATACTAAGAGAAATATATTGAACATTGAACATTTCATATGTAATTAGAATTCAATTTGAATATTTTAACCTCCTCAGCAATATTTGACTCATGATTACAACCTGAATGCTTTCTGGAAAGTAACCGCCTCATGGGGTTCAAAATCACATCTTTTCCAACAATAGGATTCAAATGATAAACTTGAATTTCAATTCAATTTATTGATTTAGGCCATTTTGGAGATCAACAATTTGAAATATATACAAAATCCATACACTTTTGTAAAATTGTCTCCTAAACTTGAATTCCATCCACTTTTTGAATAAACACTTTCCATTCCAGCAAGCATCACAAGACCACTTGTTGTTATCTTCCCAATTAGTGATAATGTTTCGGCTGGCAATAACAATAAATATGTTTAGAATTTTACTTCCGAAAACAAAAACATGGCATTTCTGAATCATGGTACACAATCAAATGTAGGAACAGAAGGGCATCTTTTGGTGTAGCATTCATTAAGGTTTGACCAGGCTTGAAACTAGAATTCCTGATTTTTGGGACATTTAAATGTCATATTTTTGAAAAAGTTCTAACAGACCCAGCATGAGCTCCGAGAAAAATAGAAGATGACTGAATTGTACGTAGAGAAAATGTGCTGGTAAGTAATCTATTGATGTAAAATACAGTGGTCAGGCAATGCTTATGGATCTAATCTGTTCAGATTTTAACTCCATAGTTTGTTCAATAAATTGACTGAGCATAATACTTGAAGGTCCATCTCTCAGATCAGTTCTATTACAGTTTTAGTTGCGATAACACTAATACAGATCATTGATAAATAGATTTTAAAAGCCATAGGTGGAATTGATCCTTGGTCTAAATCTAGATTAAAGTCTGCAATGGAAACCAGTACAAACAGATCAAATCTAAAAGCATTGAATATGTTTATTATAGTGGTTTAGAGTAAACCCAGAAGACACACATTGTTCCTGAAACTCAGAAAATGTATCTAAAGATTATGATTACAACCTATTTTATGTCCAGAGACTGCTTTAGCTGCTTTCCTGTTTAAGTGACAAAAGTTCTGCCGCTCAATGTACTCCATCAATAACAAGCATTGTCATAGCCAATAGGTCTCTCCTTTGGGACCTTATAAGTGTTGAGCCATGCAGGTCCAGTAACAATGTAAAATAATTTCTCTTAAAAAAGAAGACTATAAACTAACTAAGCTAGACGTGACTTTATTACTGGTTAATCAAATGTTTCTGGAGGTTTAGTGTATATAAACAACTCCTTTTTTCTATGGTGTGTCATATAAAGTTGATGCTTTAAATTTTGGTAAGAGTACACAACGTCAAATAATTCAATACTGCTTTTATATTAATATACCTTTGAAAGCTTGAAGTGAAAGACAATTCTAAGTGGCATTTGCTTATGAGTAGGCGCTAATGACTATTTCCGGATGACAATGTAATTAGCATTTTTTGTATAAGATGTGTTAAAAGTATGGGTAGGGAAATGGCTATTTTGGCCAAAGGCTCTCCTTTCTATATGCATGCTAGTTTTATTTGTAAACAGAATCCCAATTTGTTATGTGGTACACAGTAATGTTAGATGAATCTGTTTTACCCTTCTGATAAGCAAGGGATGGCGATGAACCATTTTTTCGTCCCTGGTTTTAAATGGATTCGGGTTGGAACAGAAGAGGTGTTGGTTGACGTTACCTCAGAAAATGGTTGTTTCCCGCATGCTGCTTTCATGTGACTTAAATCCCTTCAGTGGAAGAGGCGGCTGCATGCCTGCATATATGGCCAGATCAGTACTTGGCTGTTTCGGTTCTCCAGTGGGGCTAGAATAGAAACTGTTAAGGGCAGGGGCTTAGCTTCCCATTGGTGCAGCAGGTGCAGTGGCACCAGGTCCCATGCCTTAAAGGCCCACTGAACCCTGATAACTGCTGTTTGTCACAGTTCAAACAGAGGCCTGAGGGGCCCACAGAACAATGATTATTGCTGTTTTCCACAGTCCAAATAAACGGCTGAGGTCACATTTCCTTTCTTGCCTTGGGGCCCAAGGCACACTGGCTAGGCCACTGGTTAAGGATGCAGTGGGGAAGAGGTGGATTATCTAAACAGCTCAACGATGACTTCATGCCTGGGTATTAAAGAATTCATTACAATTAAAGACTGAAGCACGAATAGATATCATAATATAGGAAGGCCTATGTACAAATGCAACTCGATTAGCGGCTGCCTTTAACTTCTCACTTATCACCTCTCCTAATTTACAGTTTTATTTTAGATGCAGACATAAATCGTGACCTATGAATATGTTTATCTATCTTTAGGTTCAAATGACTCATCTTTTCCATATGCAAGTATCAGACAGGTCGGAAACGCCTAATGGCTTTGAACTGATAAAGCCACATTAATCACTGGTCTTGAAATACAAATGGCAGCATTAGGCACGCAGAGATGTAATCTACGTAATCTCATTATGTTCAGGATACTGGAAAGTGTTTAGGGGATAAAGCACTTTGACAAAAACCTTTCTGCCACCATAGAAATTCAATCTTCCTTGTCCTACCCTAGTATACAAGTAGTAACACATTCTTTGTATACCTGAATTAAATAGGCACACAAAATAGTACCGTATTTAAAGGCCCAGTTCAGAATTACATGAAGGTGCACTGTCCCAGACTACACAACGGTGCAGTTTTCAGTGGGTGCTATCATCCCACACAGGGGGAGTACACCAGATTATGCTGGAAAAAAAATGTGGTGCTCCAATGTAGGCACAGTTGTAAACCACCAGTCTGCTTACATAGTAAAGCGTCTAGCCGCTATTAGGTGAGGTGGCACGTTTCCCCTGCAGGTGGTTGGGGTCTGTCACCATCCTGTCAGGTGGGGGGTATACAATTAGTGCGCGTCTCCTGACTGCTTGTTTGCCTTTTCGCCCGTGTCAATAATACAGTGCAGTCCTTGGAGGAGGAGTCAATTTGTATTCATGAAAGACACTTGTGTTTCTCGCATATGTAATCCCCAGATGATGCCTGAACTGTTCCCCAATGGGCTATTTGTACATGGTATTGAATTGTATGGTCTTATGAGCACTGTTAATAATAAAACAAGATTTAGTGGAGTGTTTATTTCCCTCTATGTCACTCTACTTCTAAGCACCTAATACAGCTTGTACAGTGCTTACTGTCATCTGCTCACCTACATTATGCTTAATATAAATAGTGCACAATGTAGGCGTTTATGTCTGCCTACAACGTGGACCTGATACAAATAGCAGTACCTCCAAGGTGGATGGTACAATTCAACAAGAGTCTAAGATACTCCAGCACAGATGACTTTGCATCAACATTACGGGGCATCAGTCTTGCTGGCAAGCCAACTTAAAACTTATCAGTATTGTATACATTATTATCAGAGACTATACTTGCCTCTTGGATACAACTTTACAACGGAATTTTATTATTTTTTGTACAGTTGTGTGTATACAGTAAAACAACTCTACCCACCATAATTAATCTATCTATTCATCTTTTTGGGTTCTGGAGTAGCATGCAACTTGCTGAAAAGCGCTTCAACACTTCATCAGGGGTAGCAAGCACTATATAAAAGCAAACCCTTCCCTCTTCTATCCCTCTACTATCTTTTTCAACCCAACTAACAGACCAACATGTCCAGCTCTCAAATACATTTTATATTTCCCTATACTAATTCACCACTAATCATTTTTGGATCCTGGAGTAGCGTGCTACTCGCCGAAAATGCGCTTCAAAGTTCATATGGGGTAGTAAGTGTTATGTAAATCTAAATACATTACAATTACTGTTTACATCGGGCTGCACTAACACGAGGTTAGAAGTAGAGTGGGGATTAGAGTTTATCTGCCCAGAACGAAGCATACTACAGAAAGTGTGTGAACAGTCTATATGTTATGCGCCTGGCAGAGAAAAACACAGCAAAGGTGGGAAGAAGGTAGGTAATGTGATGGTCAGACCTATGTGGAAAGAGGCAATCACTTTGGGCAGAACAGAGGGCTTATACGGAGTACTACTTTGTCCGGCTGGACAGCAAGAAAGGGAGGTCTGGAAGATAAGCCTGAAGCTCACTCATCCTGCAAGCAGAGGTGATGGCAAGCAAAAAAGCAGTCTTCAAAGGAGGCGAAGAGGACAATTGTGTAGGCGCTCAAAAGGAGCACACATAAGGTAAGTGAGGACAAGATTCAACTCCCACTAGGGCATTACGAAAGGAGAAGGAGGAAAGAGATGAGTAATGCACTTCCAAAATCTGTTAACAATAGGATCGATGGCCATGCTCAAGAGCTCGGGGTACCAGACTTGGGACTGATCGCGTTTGATCTTCTTCAGCAATCTTAACAGAAGTGGTACAGGAGGCCGCAACTCCACTCGCAAAGAAAAGGGTCGCCGAGCGAGAGCCATCTTGGAAACTCTAACACGCATAACTGCTGACATTGAGCAGTCTCTTTGGTGGCTGCCCTGTTTGTTGCAGTGTCACATGGCGGTGGTGTTGTCCGTGAACACCTGAACCACTCTTCCTTTGACAGAAAGAAGGAATGCCTTCAGTGCAAGACAAATCGCCCGGAGCTCCAGAGGGTTGATGTGGTGCCTGGACTCCGCCAGAGACCAGAGGTCTTTGATCTCCGACATTCCCATGTGGCTGCCCCAACCCAGGAGTGACGCATCCGTCACTACTGTGAACTCAGGTTGGGGAAGGGAGAGGGATCTGCTGTTGACCCAATCCTGGTTCGTGAACCACCACTGCAACTGACTTGCAGTCCCCTCCGAAATCTGAACGCCATCGGAAAGATTCCCCTGGTGCTGCGCCCCCTGGAAGTTCAGGTCCCACTGCAGAGCACGTATATGCCATCTGCCATGAGGCACCAGCAGGATGCAGGAGGCCATGAGGCCCAGCAGCCTCAGGGTCATTCTCACCGAAAACCGGGATGGAGGCTGAAACATCGGTATCATAGCCCGAATATCCTGGACTTGCTAGGGAGGATAGACCCAAAACTGTGCTGTGTCCAGAACCGCTCCGATGAAAATGAGCTTATAGGAGGGAATCAGGTGCGACTTCAGCACGTTAACTGTGAACCCCAGCAAATGCAGGAAGTCTGTCGTAGTCTGGAGGTGGGAGACGACAGCCTTGGCGAGCTCGCCTTCAACAGCCAGTCGTTAAGATAGGGGAAGACTGGAACCCCTGATCTGCGCAGATGAGCTGCCACCACCGCCATCACTTTCGTGAACACCCGGGGGGGCTGGTAAGGCCAAAGGGTAAAGTGGTAAACTGTAAATGTGTGTGGCCTACCGTAAACCGCAGGTAATGCCGGTGGGCAGGCAAGACGGGGATGTGAAAGCAAGTGGCCTGCAAGTCCAACGCTACCATCAAATCTCCAGGGTCGAAGGCAGACAAGACCTGAGCCAAGGTTAACATCTTGAACTTCTCCTTTCGGAGGAAGCGGTTGATGTCCCTGAGGACTAAGATAGGATGCAGGCCTTTGTCCTTCTTCGGTACCAAGAAGTAGTGGGAGTAGCAACCCCGACCTAATTCTGGCACAGGGACGCGTTTGATAGCTCCCTTGGCAAAGAGATCCATAACTTCCTGGAAGAGAAGGGCCAAATGATCCTCCGACATGGGATGAAATCACCATAAACTGCATAACCCTTATGCACTCCGCAGCTTGCGGAACCCCGCGTAGACCCAAGAGTTTTTTTGTCACTTTGCGGAGTTCCTCACTGAGGAACTCCGCATAGGCTTAATCTTATCATTAATAAATAGATATCAGTCATATGTTAAGAAACAAGGGTGAGTAGAAACCTTTTGGGTGGAGTAAAATTTAAGACATTATTATTGTGATTTTTGGGCAATTAGTTGATTTTTGCAAGCACTAACACTTCTCTGTGTATAGTAGAGACCTTGAGAGGTTTGTAACTTTCAGATACTCAAATTGTGGATTCTGTTGCAATTAAAAATATTTCCAGGCCTGAAATTTCTTTGGATGTTGCATGCGGGCAGCCTAAGTTATCCTGCAAGAGTTTCTTGATGAATTCTATTGCAACTACAATATGTGCTCTCTCATGTAAAGTCAGGTTGTTAGAAGCTTTTCTGCAAACTCAAGATACACCTTACTTTTCACCTGGTGTGGATGCATTTCTCATGTTTAGTGAGATCTCTTTTCTGAGTATAACGTTTCTGGCTTTCCCCTCCTGTATATGGCTTTAGTCCAGTGTGAATTCTCTCATGTGAAATGACATTGTATTCAAGACTGAACCTTATCTACAATTCAGAACACACATAAGGCTTTCTTCCCCCGTGTGAGTTCGCTCAAGTCAAGTGAGAAGTAATTTGTAACCAAAACATTGCTTGCATTTCGATAAGGTTTTTCCCCAGAGTGGGATCTCTCATGAAGCATAACACTGTCTTTCAGATTCAACCTTTTATGGCATAAGGATTTTCTCTAGTGTGGAGTTTCTCATGGTGAAATAGCGTTTTTCTCTGCAGCTTTTCTGGCATTCAGAACACTAATAAGGTGTTTCATCAGTATGGAGTCGCTTATAGTTAGTGAGGCTGTGCCTATCAAATAGGAATTTCTGGCATTCACAGAAATTGGTAATGTTTTTCCCTGTGTGCGACTGCTCATGTAGAGTGAGATTGAGTTGAAAATTGATGATTTTCTGGCATTCGGAGAACTGAATTATTTTGATGGTGTGTTTTCTTATGGCGCTAGTAACCATCTCTACCTCTGAATCTTTTCTGACATTTAGAGCACTGATAATTTTATTCACCAGTGTGGTTTCTCACATGTCCAGTGAGATGAGATTTTTGGCTGAAACATTTTTGGCATTCGGAGCACTGATAAGGTTTTTCCCCAGTGTGGGTTCTTATATGCTGAGTGAGACGGCTTTTTACACTGAAACATATCTGGCATTCCGAGCACTGATAAGGTTTTCCCCCAGTGTGGGTTCTTATATGCTGAGTGAGACTGCTTTTTTGAATGAAACATATCTGGCATTCAGAGCACTGATAAGGCTTTTCCCCAGTGTGGGTTCTTATATGCTGAGTGAGACTGCTTTTTACACTGAAACATATGTGGCATTCAGAGCACTGATAAGGTTTTTCCCCAGTGTGGATTCTTATATGCTCAGTGAGATGGCTTTTTTTACTGAAACATATCTGGCATTCAGAGCACTGATAAGGTTTTTCCTCAGTGTGGATTCTTATATGCTCAGTGAGATGGCCTCTTTTACTGAAACATATCTGGCATTCAGAGCACTGATAAGGTTTTTCCCCAGTGTGGATTCTTATATGCTCAGTGAGATTGCATTTTTGACTGAAACATTTGTGGCATTCAGAGCACTGATAAGGTTTTTCCCCAGTGTGGATTCTTATATGCTGAGCGAGACTGCTTTTTTCACTGAAACATTTGTCACATTCAGTGCACCGATAACGTTTTACCCAAGAGTGGGTCCTTGTATGTTTAGTGAGTCTCATTTTGTCACTGAAACATCTCTGGCATTCAGAGCACTGATAAGGTTTTTCCCCAGTGTGGAATCTCACATGTGCAGTTAGAAGTGATTTAAGTTTGAAATCTTTTGGGCATTCAGAGCACTGGTAAGGTTTTTCCCCAGAGTGGATTCTCATATGTTCAGTGAGATGAGATTTTTGGTTGAAACTTTTTTGGCATACTTTGCACTGAAAGTGGTTTCCCCCTGTGTGCATTCTGTCAAATTCGGTGAGATAAGATTTATGGTTGTATCTTTTTGGGCACAGGTAACTTTTTCCCCCAACTTCGGTTATTTTGCCTCAATTTTAGTGTTGTGCTTGTTTAGATAATGTTCAGCACTTATCTCTAAAAGAAATTGTGTGCAATCTTCTCAACACTTGAATTGAGCAAAAAATGTCTGGAAGCAGTCCTGTAACACCAGTTGAAATTGTTCTAGCAGATGATAATCTTTAGGTAATAGCCTCTCCGGCAGCAACTTAATTTGTGACTGAAGTTTTTCTCAAATCTATTTGTATAGGTTCTTAGCAATGCAGTGATAAGGTGTTAGTCTGATATTTAATAATTAAACTGATAAGTACCTTTTTGCACTGACGTAAAGACAGTAACTGAGGGCGTTAGAACGGCACAGTACTATTGTGGATCATTAGTGCAGAACATCAGTTCCTTTTACCCTTTCTATGTTTGGTGTAAGGTTAAGGTTTGTAGTTCTGAAGATGAGGATTTATTTACATTAGCTATAGCGCAACGGTGCTCCTTTAATCCATTTTTATATTTAACAGTTTTACATATCACTCATGCACAGCAGATAATGTTGAGGCAATTTACATAGAATTACAGAGCAGTACACAATAAAAAAGAAACAATTTGAGATGGTTATGGACACAATAAAGTGGTGAACTTTTAAGGTTTTCGCAAGAGTGAGCAGAGTGGGTCAAGGTGTTATATGCCGAGGCAGATAGTCTCAAACTTGCGTAACTGGTTAAAAACAGTTGTTGAACAAAGGTGATTTTCCAATGTTTTGATTGTTAGCGTGTCAGCTTCGGAGTCTTCTTTTAGTGTCTTCTCTTTGATGGTATCCAGAAGAAACCTTTAGTTGTAACTTTCTTTGATGCAGGGTGTGCTTCCTCTCTAGAATTACATGATGCTTTAGATGAACGTTATTCTGTCATGCTAAGGCAATTTGTCTTTGTGATAATATTTCAGATGAGGATGCTGAAGTGGTCTTTCTACACTATTTCTGATGCTGTGTGCACAGATATGGCTCTGGGTTAATGAAATGCAAAATTAGAGACTTCACTTACAGGTATAGTACTTTCCTCGCCACACTTAGATTTTTGGAAATTGTTTAAACGTAGAATGCTGGATGTCCTTCAGTTTTTCAAAATAATCCTTCTTATGCCACTGACATTCAGTTGCTTAGTGCTAAATCTTGCTTTCTTCGTCCGTAATTTCAATCACCTATAGTATTAAAATTAAATAGTTAATACATGTACATTTCCAAAAATATAATTTACAAGCCAAATCAATGCAGAATTTTGAAAATGCTGAGCTGTTTTTCAGACAGTGCAGAGTGTAGAATGGTAGCATGGGAGTACTTGGATGTTGGAGTGAGGTTTTGTAGAATTTTCAACATTTTATTAAGCTCACAAAGGATACATGTACCCTATGGAGTTGCAACATAGAATCCCAAAGGCAGATATGAAAGTCATATGGACTGGCACCAAACAGATATTAAAAACATATACACTATTAATTAATTTGTAATGCACATTTCTGGGAAGGGAATGACTCCTCCACGGACAACAGGCGTTTTCCCCTGCCCTGAGTTACCACCTACTTGTATGTGATTTCCTGACTTTTGAGTTTTGGCCTCTGCCTCAAGCAAATCTATTGGGCGTTGTGAGGACTATGCCTAGACCTATCCCTCAACTATGGTCCAGAGTGTGAATCAAGGGCAATGAAATTAAGGCATACTTTCATGTGTTCATTTTATTCCACCTGATCATTAGTTGTTAGGTTTTTCTGCACCTGGATTTACTGGGTGCAGAAAACCAGGACACAATCTTTTTCCAGACAGAAACCTTAGACTGAAAAGACGCATAAGACTCTGGGTGCAGCAGAAGCAGCCAAGACATATGCTGTTTTTTTTCACTAACTGGGGGAAACACACAATTCTTCCCTCTGTTGGTGTTCACAGTTGTTGTCGGCCTGTGATTCGGTGTTGAGTGCAGAGCGTATCGATTATAGCCGAGGAGGATTTGACGAGCAAGCGGATCGGAGTCTGGGACGACTACCAGGGTTTGTTTTGTGACCGGTTCCCGCTTCACCCGTGTCTTGTTATACGGGCGCTTTAAGTTCTACGGATCTGCGATGGAGGCAGGAACGGCCGCTGCCAGCACCGTGGTGCTAAGGCGCTGCTAGTGCTGCTCGTGCGGCGGCTGCTGCAGAGCACAGAGAAGCCTTGGCCTGCCACCTGATTTATGTAAAAAATGTGTTGATTATTTTTTTTTCCACAGTCCACAGGCAAAAATTACATCATCACTTGGTCCCATGCAGGGGATCAGAAAGCCTCAACAGAATTATAACAGGTGGACAAAGTGCATTGATCAATGTAAATCAGCTCCTCCTCTTATTAGATAAGCCAAATGAAAGATACAGCTTCTAAGTGCCCCGGAGCTTAGAGAGAGAGAGATAAAAAAGGAAAAAAAGAAGATGATGCAACTTTGCTAAGCCAGCAGATAGGTCTAAAGAAAACTCAACGGCCTTCTGTAACGGTAATTTCTCCAGGTTGCTCCACAAAGGTGTTGTATGCGGAATAGCCAAAAAGCGTGGACAAACTCATCCTAATTTGGGATAAGTAATTATGAATCTAACAAGGAACAAAGAAAAAAAACGAATAAAAAACCACTTCCCGGCGTGGCTACCGGCCGAGAAAGATAGCCGCGTTCTAGCATAGCTCTGTGACTGCAGGGCACCTTCCCCGACAATCCGCACAATAATCCTGACTTCAGCAGGCGCTGCTACGGCTGTATAAAAACGGGAGATCTTCTGGTTCCCGGTGAAGCAATCCGCTACTCCAGACTCCTAAAACTCAAGCGGCTACGAGACAGTGCAACCGGGGCCTAACAGCACTACGGAAGCCGGGGACTAAAGTTTCACGGCGGCCCGGCATACAGATGACCCGACAAGAACTGCTCCTGGACACAGAATAAAGGCGGCGAAAACCAAAACGGACGCGGCTGCGCGCACAGGACATCCTCGGACTACAAGGTACTGGTGACTGCTGGAGGAGGCAGAGAGGGGGCTCTGAGTGAAAACCCGACGTTACCGGGCAGGGACTGTGGACTGGGGACGCCGCAGTACGGCGGCACATCAATAAATGGGGGAAATGTCTGACCACATTTGCCTGTCGTATTGGCCTAGAATAGCAAGAGAATTAGCCGCCCGGAAAGTAGTTGCCGCCATGGTGGAAAACTTCTTTCCAATGGAATCAAGGTGTCTGCCATCTTGATCAGGAGGAGCCGATAATGGAGACGAGGGATTCCTGGCACGACGTTGTGCTGCCTGGGAGATAACCAAATCTGGCTTTGGTTGACCAATAAGACAGGCTGGGAATCATCCGGGGCCTTGTACTTCATATCCAGGCGTAGCAGGACTGCAGGAATGGAAGCAGGGTTTTCATGACCTTCAAACCGTCCTGCCAGATTAAGTCAATGATCGGGATAGCCCAAACCTGTTTCCATGGCTGGTGTTTGGAATCATACAAGAAACAGTCGTATTCCTTGGTGACTCTAGGAAGTTGGAATCTCTTGGACTCCCTGTCCATTAACATGAAACCCACCTATGTCAGCTGACGGAGAGTCAACAGGAATTGGAGTGGTAGGTGACTGAGTCTGAATTTGATAATTGTCCCACTCAGTAAGGAGGGATCTATCATCCAACTCCCCATTTTATCTGTCATCATCAGTGGTGTGTGCGTCCTCCGGGTGATGAGACATCGATGCCACTGGAGAAACCGGAGGTGGCGGCTCGATGATCAATGAAGGCAGAGGAAGATGCGTCTGTAGGACAGATCAGGCCGACTCCGAGGGAGGAAATCAGCGGTAGTAGTCATCAAGCATATGTTGCAAATTAGAGATGAGAGACATGGGCATCTGCACTGTTGGATTCTCAAGTGGTGGTTGAGTATTAGGCTCAGGGTAATAATCATATCCTTGGTCATCATCAATATCTTGGCATTTGATAAGAAGCTCCAAAGGAGTACGAGCAGCACGGAACCTGTCATCCTCTTCCGAATCCTCCTTATCAACCCCATAGTCAAAAAGCTCCACAGGAAGATTTGGAGATGGTTGAATTGGCAATAGATCCAAAGAAGAATTCCTACGTTGAAGTAGGGAAACATCCGTCGTTCCTGAAGGCGGCAAAAGTGTTGCTGAAGAGTTCAAGGGGATTAGAGACATCAAAGCTGAAGGTGGAACCAAGGATGCCGCTGACAACTCAGCGGTCGACGACGAAGTAACGTAAGGGAAGGCTTCTGTACTGTCATTGAGGCAACCGTCGACGAGGCATCTGTTGACGAAGCAGGTAGAGCCTTCAGAGCCATCGACCGTCTCGTCGGCGAGGAGGCATTCGTCGGCGACTTACTGGAGACATACCTCTTTTTCGTCGACAACGAAGTGAGGGAGGTGGCAGACGGGCGAGGCTTCACCGACACCATGACAAACATCAACTGAGAGGACGCCAACAGCATAATCATTGTAGGTTGAGGAGAAGAGAAGGTAGAAGTCGTTGTCATAGCAGTGGCAACGGAAGTCTTCATCGACGACGAGAGACCCATTTTTTTTAGGCAAATGTGTCTCAGGAAGAGACTTAGATGCCTGAGTTCTCTTCCAGGGGTTATCTTCTAGGGGTATCCTGATCAAAGTCATAAGCAATGAATATTCCCGCCCACGTGCGGGGACCCTGGAAATAATATAAAAATATATATGTAAATCCCATATAACTAGCTCCTCATATATGTATGCACATATATCATTTTTTCTCACACCAATGCAGCCCCAAAACTGAGGCTAAACAATGTAATTACTCATACATGTACTGAATTAGCAAGGAAATAAAAAACACATTAGGTCAAATGGCCCTTGAACTCTGTGGTTTAATGAGCAAAATACTCATAAATCATGAAAATTGCTAATAAATAGACATTGTTAGCCCATAGGCTGCATTGTAAAGCAAAAGCATAGAAAATTAAACCATTTTCAACAAATAAAACTGGCACCGTGCCTTTAAGGCAGCCATGACCCCTGGCTTCCCATCATGCCTCAGGGGTGACAGTGAGGTCAGTTGTTCTTTGCATAACCCTGAAGACAGGGCTCAACAATGAATTAGAAACACATAGTCATATCTCATTTGCCTGGGGAGGCGGCTGGGTTGCTTATGACTTTGATGAGGATACCCCTGGAAGAGAACTAGGATTACAGGGAAGTAACTTATCCTTCTCTTCCAGGGGATCCTCATCAATAGTCATAAGCACTGACTAGAATAGCAAGCCCAACCAACCACCAGCAGGCAAATGAGAAGAAACATGACCCAACCAAAACAATTGTAACAGCCAAGCTAGCTGTTAAACAGATTCCGCAAGGCCTACTTGGGTACCTGCTCTAGCGTCTGAATCTAGACAATAATGCCTGGTAAATGTACGGACGGACCTTCAGGTGGAGAAGTGTGGCTCAATGGTTAGAGCAGGCAGACCTCGATGCAGAGCTCTGGCCAGGGACCAGGGTTCGATTCCTGCCTCGGCGGGTCTCGGGCTCATTAATTCCCCTGACCGGATATTCTCGCCTCAGTGCCTATTCTGATCATGGGTCCCAGGCTGCAACTCTGGGCAATAGCTTGCTTAGTCTCCACAACGGCCCCCACAACGCAAGGGATGCCTGGTCTGCAACATGGGGGTGCCCAGGAGTGGACACTTCACAGGGAAAGCCAGGAAGGGTTCCCTTGCGGTATTCGTACAAGCGCCGGGAAACCCACAGCGGGGAGCTGTGCACTATACAAGCACAAAAACATTTACATTTACATATACATTTCAGGTCGCTGCCTTACAAATCTCAGACATAGGCAAATTATTAAGAAAAGCCGCAGTAGCCGCTTTCCCTCTGGTAGAATGCGCCTTGGGAGAAAAACACCCAGGGTCTTCTCCGCCAACTGATAAGCCAGCTTAATACAAGAAACTATCCACCTTGAGATAGAACGTTTCGAGGCTGCATAACCTGGTCTGATCGACCCATAGTTGACAAATAACTAATCAGACTTACGTATAGTTTTGGACTTATCAAGGTCAAATTTCAGAACTCTTTTCAGGTCCAAAGAATGCAATGCCCTCTCAGCTGGTGTGGAGGGATTGGGGAAAAAGGTGGGTAGAGAGATGGTCTGGTTTACATGAAAATTTTACACCACCTTAGGTAGAAAAGAAGGATGTGTTCTCAACACTACTGTGAGAAGTTGGCCTGATAGGTGGTGTTTCCAATTCTGGAACCACCTGTTATCAGACCAAACAATCCCTTATGGTGTCTGGTTGTAAGTCAACCTTATTAGACAAGCTATCCTAGGGGTAGCATGGACTAAGCAGCCTAAAGGCTTAACTTAAGAGGTCGTGTTAAGCGAGCTGTTTTACCACATACAATCCTGTAATACCAAATGAAAGGACACCACACAAGTATATATTATAAAAATATATGTATTTATTACTAAAACCAATCCCCAGTATTCTTTATGAATAAAGGGGCACAAGCGTTAAATCAAAAGCACTGTTTAAACATACAAGTTGCACAATTATGGATGAGGGCAGGGGCCACTCAAACCATATACTAAACAAGTGGTATAAGAGATGCCACTCGAGCAGTGGTTAGGCCTAGGGCCTAGGGAATCGCTGGGAGCAGTCAGGACAAGCAATGCTGAAGTCGGGAATGGCCCTCGGGATTCGGGAGATGTGCGGAAAGCGCACGCACGCACCAATGTTAACCAATGGTGCGTAAAAGTTGTAAAGTTAAAGTTAAAGGACACTTCCGCTGAACCTAGAGGAACAAAACTTAACACACAGACCCTAGAGGTGTGCACCAGTGTGGGAACACCGGCGGAGCAAAGTTACCTCACCCACAGGAAGTGGGTGCACAGGGTCGAAGTGGCGTCGGGTTCTGACACGCAGGCTCTTGGTGCTTGAAGCTGAAAGGGCTGCAGGCGGGTTAAAGATGAAGTGTCCGGTGGAGTCCAAGGGTGGACTCAAGTCGAAGGGTACCTGAAAGCAGAGGGGACAGAGTCTGGGTCACTCAGCAGTGACCAGGGTGGAACCAGGACGGAACCAGGCAATGTCGGGCGCAATCAGGTGGTCGTCGAGGAGCTTCTCTCCGCTGTCACGTGGGCTCTGGGGCATCTGCGACGTCCAGGAGCAGGTCACGATCTGTCCCACGCAGGCTCTCACCGTCGGTGCAGTCGGCTTCAAGTTTGGAGCAAACAAGCCTTGGCAAGAGCAATCCACGCGGGATCGGAAGATTGCTTCTCACTCGGACCAGGAAGGTCAGAGTCGGGGCTCCTTTTCAGGGGAGCTGGTGTGGATCTGGAGCAACCAGATTCACAAGTCTTCTTAGTAGTTTCGTCGGCACAGGGACCACTAGCCAGCTGGCAAGTGACCGGGCCAACGCGTTGAGCCAAATAGAGCAGAAGGGCCCCACGCAGCACTCGTCGAGTGTGGAGGGCTGAACTTCGGCTCAGGGGTAGCTCAGGGTGGGGGCTTCTCAAACCCCGGTGCACAGCTTCGAGGGTCACTCGTGGGCTGCACGGTCAGCGTCTCGTGGTCAATTCAAGATGGCGGGCCCCACGCTTCCGGTCGCCTCCACGGGTCTCAGCTTTGCAGGGACTGTGGATCGGGCTGTTGGAAGGCAGGCAGGCTTGATCTCGTCGATCTCAGTCGCTCGAGTTCCGGCGGGAACTGCAACTAAGTAGACGTCGAGGGCTGGATGGTGCCTGCTGCTGCAGGGTGGTCACTCCTTGACCACAAGGGAGATTCTTCGGGCTTCCACGTTGAGATGGAGGGCGAAGGGTCCAGAGTTTCGATTCAAATGTTTCTTCCAGGAAATCTGATGTGCATTGGCACTGCTCCCACTCTTATTCGAATCTGGGGGGCGTGATTACCTGCTAGGTCCCCCCCTATGGGTGGGACCCAGGAAGTGGGTGGATACACCCCCTTCCTTTGATCCAGGCCGCCCTGGCACGAGGGCTGGAGTGCCCCAGAACCGGTTTGGCCGGATTATGCAAGGGGCAGCCTTGTGCGCCCCAAGCAGTGTCTGGTTTCTTTCAAACCTCCCTGCTACAATCCACTATCTCCTGTCTGGAGGGCGGTGACACCCTCCTGTGACAGGAAACCCTTTGTCCAGGACCCATTTGGCCGAGTTTCGGTCAGCTGCAGGGGTCCAGACATTTGTCTGTGGCAGAGGCATCCATTTTGTGGATCTAAGGTCTTTGGAGAAATCAACCGCATTTAAGCAAAGTAACATGTCTTACCCCTCTAGAGGGGTGGAATGCTATCCCCGTCATCAGAACTGGCGAGGGGATAGTATTCCAAATCGTATGACACCTTACACGACATGTTTTGATAAAGCCAAACCAGAGTTGCTATATAACCGCGAGGATTATAAGGCACTTAAGAGTATATGGTATGGCGTTATCCTGAAACAGCTTAGGGAGTTGTTCCCGACAGCTGCAGACAGGCTCAGCTCATGCTAGAGCTCCATCTCACAGGAAACCACGCACTCTGCCTCCAGAGAGACTGGAGGCCTTCCATAGGAGTGGCTCACAGGTTAATATGTGTCCCGATATAGGTTTAGATATAGGTATACTATATCTAAGCAAGGGGTGATTACACCACCTTACCCCAGCTGAGTGATCAGCCAGTTGTGTCAATTTAAGAACCAGCCAGGGGTGGCAAAAGATATGCTGCAGCCCCTGGTAGGCCTTGGTGGCCCCTATGCCCTGGGCACCTATAGTGCATTATACAGGGGCTAACAAGGAGTCCATTTCCAATTGTGGTATGTACCTAGGGTACATGGAATCCATTTTACAGAGAGAGCAGATGGCCTGGGGCCCTGATTAGCAGGGAACCAGGTCAACTAAGTCAAAAAACTAGCTAAACACAGGCAAAAAATCCGGGGTAACCATAGTCAGGTAGCCACCTTCCTACATAACCCCCCCCAAACGAAAGGATATAAGGCTATCCTTGGCCAGGTAAGCCTATAGTGCCTGAGTGGCCATATAAGGAAGTACCTGCACTAGCATGGGTACCCCCTGTCTCATGGTCCACTAAGCAGTCCCTCACCCTTGGGGTATCAGAGGGTCTCCACCATAGGGAATCACTACCTTGGGTGTGTTTATGCAAAGTTAAAGGCTGGTTTGGATATGGAGTATTGAAGCGAGGCTCTACTAATTTAGGGCTTAGCTTCCTCCAATTATCTTCCACCATGTGTGCCTTTCTCTCTTTAACTGAGTTGCACTGTGCTCTCAGGGTCAACCTCTGGCTACCTAAAGCTGGAGGCTGGGTCCCTCTGTTTGGCTTGCTGGAGGGACAGTTCAGGTTTGGGCCCCTTGGGTCCCAGGTTTGGCTGTGCCCAACAGAATCCATCTGTGGGAGGTCCCTAACTGTTTTTAAGGGGGCTCCCTCAGGAGTTTTTAAAGTTTTCACCTTACTAGGGCTACTAGTTTTGGTGCACCTAATCTTTTGATGGGGGTGCTTTATTTGACAGGGGGCCCTCTGGGTCTCACTGTCCTTCTTGTCCTCTGCAGCCCTGGGCTGGCTAAGGCAAGGTAGAGAGGGGCAGGTTACCTGCTCCAGACTGGGTCCCACCTGAGAAGGGTCCACTGACATCAGAGGTTCTGTCAGGCTAGGCCCAACCACCTCTGGGGCAGCTCCTTCATCAGGGGTAAGATCAGTTCCCTGAGGAGGCTGATCCTGTCCTAAAGTCTGGTGAGGGGGAGATTTCTCTTCCTCCTCTATGCTCTCAGTTTGTGTGGAGTTATCCATAATTTCAGGTTTCACAACACCCATGTCAGTTTGAGTTTGGGCTGTGGCCATCACAGCCCCACCAACCTTTTCAGGAGGAGACTCAGTTTGGGTTTCTGCTGTTATCATAACAGCTTTGCTATTCTGTTCAGGAAGAGCTTTTGCTAAAGATGGGGCAGAGAGTTTCTCAGCCCTACCAACCTTTTCAGGAAGGACATCTTGAATTGGGGCTGTAGCCATTACAGCCCCACTAACCTTTCCATTGGAATTCACCATTCTAGAATGGGTTTCCTGTTCAACCTCAGCCCAGGCTGAGATCTCCAAATCATTACCAAGTAGGCAGTCTACAGGCAAGTTTGGTGACACTGCCACTCTCTTTGGGCCAATGACACCTCCCCAGCTGAGACTTACTACTGCCATGGGATGATTTGTTTGGATTCCATCAATGTTTGTAACCTGGTATGTGGCACCAGGTAAAAGTTGCTTAGAGGGGACTATGCCATCAGCCACCATGGTGATGCTAGCCCCTGTGTCTCTAAAAGCTTCAACTTTCAAACCATTGATGATGGGTTCTTGTCTATACTTGCTCAAAGTATTTGGGCAAGCAGAGAAGTTGGCAAACCCCATGCCAGTCTCATAAACAAGATCATTGGGTGATGGGGACCTGGATAGGCCAGGGTCCACCTGAGCTCCAACAGTAAACCCACCCAGATTCCTGGGTGTGCTTCCACTTCCTGGGGGATTACTGCTGACAGTAACAGGAGGTGTTGAAGCTGGCTTTGGAGGTATATTTTCTTTATTGTTATTCTTGGGACAACAGTTGTCTGTTTTGTAATGCCCAACCTGTTTACAGGGATATCAATAAGGCTTTTTCTCAGTTGAAGAAGTGTCTTGGGACCCACCCCCATCCTTGGAGTTTTGGGGCCCTGGGGAAGTCTTTTCTTTACTTTTATCCCCACCCTTATCTTGAGGCTTGGTAGACTCCTTCTTCTGGTTACTGTCCTGATTCTTAGGCCTAATCCTGGTTCTGACCCATTTGTCTGCCTTCTTTCCCAATTCTTGGGGAGAGGTCAGATCAGAGTCCACCAGGTGCTGGTGTAAGAGCTGGTTCTGACAATTACTTAGGATCTGCTCCCTCATAATCAAATTATACAATCCTGTAAAGTCATGTACTTTGCTGCCATGTAGCCAACCCTCCAGAGCCTTAGTTGCACAATCAACAAAATCAGTCCAGTCCTGAGTCTGTGTCTTCTGGGTGTCTCTGAACTTAAACCTGTACTGTTCAGTGGTTAAGCCAAACCCATCTATCAGAACACTCTTCAGGACTTTGTAATTGTTTGCATCCTCATGTCTGACAGTGAGGAGCTTATCTCTCCCTTTCTCTGAAAAGGAGTACCATAAGATTGCTGCCCACTGTTCCTCAGGAACCTGCTGTACCATGCAGGCTCTCTCAAGAGCAGTTATCCACTTGTGGATGTCATCCCCTTCCTTGTAGGGGGGCACAATCTTTGTCAGGTTTCTACTATCATAGGACCTGGGTTTCTCTTTAGGAATATTGCTGCCACCAGTGGCATCTAAGCCACACAATTTTTGCTCTCTTGCCAAGGCAAGTCTAGCTTGAGCCAAGGCTACCTCCTCCCTCTCTATCTGGAGTTTGACAGCCCTCATTCTGGCCCTATGCTCTAGCTTTTGAGAAGCACTCATGCCTCTCTGTGATTCTCTGGAGACACTAGAAACATGAGAGTCCCCTGAGGGAGATCTCACTCTTCTGTTGCCTGGGAGAATAACATGATGGGATCTGGGGAGGTGCTGGCCCTCTCCATTCCCCAGTAGGTCTAAGTTGGCCTGGCTAAGCCTGGCAACTGGGACCTGGTTACCCCTCTGATCCTGATCTTCTAAGTCCTCAACTTCTGAGTCCTCCTCCTCCTCTTCTTCTTCCTCATCTTCCTCCTGAGGGGGGTCAGTTACAGGGGGGTTCCCTCCATTTCCTGTTTCTAGGGAAGCTTCCTTTGCCCTTTCTAAGTCATCCTGCTCTAGGATGGCTACCAGGATTTGGCAGGTGGGGCTTCTGCCCCTTTTTAACCCTCTTGATTTGCAAAAGGCAACCAAGTCTTTTCGGGTTAGTTTGTCATATCCAAAAGTTGCCTGGGTAAGGTCAACTGTCACAGGAGTAGACCCTGAGGCTTTTCCTGTGTCAGACATGGCTGCTAGTGAGGTGTAAGTGGTGCACTTACCTACACTAAGTGTTTTCCTACTGTACCTTGCTAGTGAGTTGTAGTCAGGGTGTGCTAATCCCTTTAATCTACAACTACTAAGTTCAGTAGAACTTAATATGCTAAGCTTTTGATTTATATGTACCTAGAGGTACTTGATGTGATCTTTCAATTTGATACAAAGATTGCAATGGTAAAACAACAGCAAGCTCAAATCCGCACCGCTGCTCACCAATGTGAGAAGTTGGCCTGATAGGTGATGTTTCCAATTCTGGAACCACCTGTTATCAGACCAAACAATCCCTTATGGTGTCTGGTTGTAAGTCAACCTTATTAGACAAGCTATCCTAGGGGTAGCATGGACTAAGCAGCCTAAAGGCTTAACTTAAGAGGTCGTGTTAAGCGAGCTGTTTTACCACATACAATCCTGTAATACCAAATGAAAGGACACCACACAAGTATATATTATAAAAATATATGTATTTATTACTAAAACCAATCCCCAGTATTCTTTATGAATAAAGGGCCACAAGCGTTAAATCAAAAGCACTGTTTAAACATACAAGTTGCACAATTATGGATGAGGGCAGGGGGCCACTCAAACCATATACTAAACAAGTGGTATAAGAGATGCCACTCGAGCAGTGGTTAGGCCTAGGGCCTAGGGAATCGCTGGGAGCAGTCAGGACAAGCAATGCTGAAGTCGGGAATGGCCCTCGGGATTCGGGAGATGTGCGGAAAGCGCACGCACGCACCAATGTTAACCAATGGTGCGTAAAAGTTGTAAAGTTAAAGTTAAAGGACACTTCCGCTGAACCTAGAGGAACAAAACTTAACACACAGACCCTAGAGGTGTGCACCAGTGTGGGAACACCGGCGGAGCAAAGTTACCTCACCCACAGGAAGTGGGTGCACAGGGTCGAAGTGGCGTCGGGTTCTGACACGCAGGCTCTTGGTGCTTGAAGCTGAAAGGGCTGCAGGCGGGTTAAAGATGAAGTGTCCGGTGGAGTCCAAGGGTGGACTCAAGTCGAAGGGTACCTGAAAGCAGAGGGGACAGAGTCTGGGTCACTCAGCAGTGACCAGGGTGGAACCAGGACGGAACCAGGCAATGTCGGGCGCAATCAGGTGGTCGTCGAGGAGCTTCTCTCCGCTGTCACGTGGGCTCTGGGGCATCTGCGACGTCCAGGAGCAGGTCACTATCTGTCCCACGCAGGCTCTCACCGTCGGTGCAGTCGGCTTCAAGTTTGGAGCAAACAAGCCTTGGCAAGAGCAATCCACGCAGGATCGGAAGATTGCTTCTCACTCGGACCAGGAAGGTCAGAGTCGGGGCTCCTTTTCAGGGGAGCTGGTGTGGATGTGGAGCAACCAGATTCACGAGTCTTCTTAGTAGTTTCGTCGGCACAGGGACCACTAGCCAGCTGGCAAGTGACCGGGCCAACGCGTTGAGCCAAATAGAGCAGAAGGGCCCCACGCAGCACTCGTCGAGTGCGGAGGGCTGAACTTCGGCTCAGGAGTAGCTCAGGGTGGGGGCTTCTCAAACCCCGGTGCACAGCTTCGAGGGTCACTCGTGGGCTGCACGGTCAGCGTCTCGTGGTCAATTCAAGATGGCGGGCCCCAAGCTTCCGGTCGCCTCCACGGGTCTCAGCTTTGCAGGGACTGTGGATCGGGCTGTTGGAAGGCAGGCAGGCTTGATCTCGTCAATCTCAGTCGCTCGAGTTCTGGCGGGAACTGCAACTAAGTAGACGTCGAGGGCTGGATGGTGCCTGCTGCTGCAGGGTGGTCACTCCTTGACCACAAGGGAGATTCTTCGGGCTTCCACGTTGAGATGGAGGGCGAAGGGTCCAGAGTTTCGATTCAAATGTTTCTTCCAGGAAATCTGATGTGCATTGGCACTGCTCCCACTCTTATTCGAATCTGGGGGGCGTGATTACCTGCTAGGTCCCCCCCTATGGGTGGGACCCAGGAAGTGGGTGGATACACCCCCTTCCTTTGATCCAGGCCGCCCTGGCACGAGGGCTGGAGTGCCCCAGAACCGGTTTGGCCGGATTATGCAAGGGGCAGCCTTGTGGGCCCCAAGCAGTGTCTGGTTTCTTTCAAACCTCCCTGCTACAATCCACTATCTCCTGTCTGGAGGGCGGTGACACCCTCCTGTGACAGGAAACCCTTTGTCCAGGACCCATTTGGCCGAGTTTCGGTCAGCTGCAGGGGTCCAGACATTTGTCTGTGGCAGAGGCATCCATTTTGTGGATCTAAGGTCTTTGGAGAAATCAACCGCATTTAAGCAAAGTAACATGTCTTACCCCTCTAGAGGGGTGGAATGCTATCCCCGTCGCCAGAACTGGCGAGGGGATAGTATTCCAAATCGTATGACACCTTACACGACATGTTTTGATAAAGCCAAACCAGAGTTGCTATATAAC
The DNA here is from genome assembly GCF_964261635.1 of Lissotriton helveticus. Taxonomy (NCBI): domain Eukaryota; kingdom Metazoa; phylum Chordata; class Amphibia; order Caudata; family Salamandridae; genus Lissotriton; species Lissotriton helveticus. The sequence goes on from NC_136058.1 coordinate 427,183,239, forward strand.
CGCGAGGATTATAAGGCACTTAAGAGTATATGGTATGGCGTTATCCTGAAACAGCTTAGGGAGTTGTTCCCGACAGCTGCAGACAGGCTCAGCTCATGCTAGAGCTCCATCTCACATGAAACCACGCACTCTGCCTCCAGAGAGACTGGAGGCCTTCCATAGGAGTGGCTCACAGGTTAATATGTGTCCCGATATAGGTTTAGATATAGGTATACTATATCTAAGCAAGGGGTGATTACACCACCTTACCCCAGCTGAGTGATCAGCCAGTTGTGTCAATTTAAGAACCAGCCAGGGGTGGCAAAAGATATGCTGCAGCCCCTGGTAGGCCTTGGTGGCCCCTATGCCCTGGGCACCTATAGTGCATTATACAGGGGCTAACAAGGAGTCCATTTCCAATTGTGGTATGTACCTAGGGTACATGGAATCCATTTTACAGAGAGAGCAGATGGCCTGGGGCCCTGATTAGCAGGGAACCAGGTCAACTAAGTCAAAAAACCAGCTAAACACAGGCAAAAAATCCGGGGTAACCATAGTCAGGTAGCCACCTTCCTACAACTACCCTATTCAGACGGAACACTGTGTAAGGCTCTTTGGCACAGAGAGCTTGAATTTCGCTCACCCTGCGAGCCGACGTGATTGCTACCAAAAAAGCAGCCTTCCACGAAATATGCTGCAAAGTTGCTTTATAAATGGGTTCAAAAGGTGGACCCAACAATTTTGATAGCACCAGGTTCACCTCCCTGGGGGGTGACGGGGGTTGCACTAGGGGATAAACCTTTTCGAACTCCTGCAGAAAATCCTTCACAGCTTGCAACTGGAAGAAAAGAAGGTTGGGAAGGTGATCGCCTATAAGCTGTTATCGCAGCCAAATGCACTTTAATAGAATTAAACTTCAACCCAGCTTTAGCCAGATACAATAAGTCGTTCTCCATACACCACATATAGAAGCGCTTCCACTTGCATGCATAAGAAAGTCTTGTGGAAGGACGCCGTGCCTCTTTTAATATGGACATGCAGTCTTGCGGAAGTCCTAGGTGGCCGTATTGTATGACCTCAGGAGCCATGCTGCCAAGCTCAGTGACGGAAGGTTGGGATGATGAATCCTCCCGTTCATCTTGGATAGCAGGTCGGGCCTGCATGGCAGCTTCCTTTGCGGGCTCACTGACAGATGTAGAAAGTCCGTGTACCACCATTGTCTCGGCCAATCGGGGGCGATGAGGCTCATCGCTGTGTATGAGTTCATCAGCTTGCTCCCCACCTTCGGGATCAGCGGAAGGAGTGGAAAGATGTACACAAATTCACCTGATCAGTTTATCAAAAGGGCATTCCCTTTCGACCCTGGGCGGTAGAATCTTGAGGTGAAGTCTCGGCATTTGATGTTTTCGTCGTCCGCGAAGCGATCTATGGTGGGACGACCCCAAGACTGGAAGATGTCTTCGACAACCTTGTCGTTAAGAACCCAGTCTTCTCTGTCTTCGAAATGCCGGCTTAGAGCGTTCGCCGTCACATTCTGTTCTCCTGGGAGGTGGACTGCTGTGATTGATAGATTGCGAGCCAGGAGCCAATGCCAAATGTTTTGGGCCTCCAGCTAAAGAGCCCGTGAGCGTGTACCTCCCTGCTTGTTCAGGTAGTACATTGTGATGGTGGGGTCCGTCTGTACTAACACGGACGAGTCCTGAATCGAAGGAAGGAACGCTTTGAGGGCGAAGTGGACTGCCCTCAACTCCAGCATGTTGATGTGGTAAGTACGCTCTTTGAGGGACCACAGACCTTGCATTTGGAGATGACCCATGTGTGCTCCCCATCCTTGCAAAGATGCATCTGTGATTAACGTCTGGGCAGGAGGAGTTTGATGGAACAGAATTCCGACCTGCATATTTTTCTTCTTTGCCCACCAAGGAATGGATGCCCACGCTGCGTCTGACAGTGTGATTTTTTCATCCCAGCATGCTGACTGTTGGTCCCACTTGTCCTCCAGATCCTGCTGAAGAGGACGTATTCGTAGTCTGGCATTCGGGACCAGGAAAATGCAGGATGCCATCGACCCTAGCAGGGAGGCAATCCTTCGCACCTTTAGGTCCTTGCTGCGAAGCACCAGTTGACACTTCTGAACTATGGAACACTGTCTCTTCTCCGAAGGAAACACTTTTCCTACCTCGGAGTCTAGCAGAGCTCCGAGGAAATGTATCTTCTGAGTAGGCTGTGAGATTGGCTTGTTGAAGTTCACATGCAGAGCCAACCGGTGGCAGAGGTCGATGCAGCTCAGAAATTGATTTCTTACACTGTCTGGGGAAGGACCTTTCAACGGCCAGTCATCCAGGTATGGGTACACGAAGACACCCCTGCGGCGTAGAGCGGCCTCTACCACTGCGACACACTTCGTGAACACTCGAGGTGCTGACTTCAATCGAACGGGATGACTTTGAACTGGAAGTGAGAGGTCCCCAACCGGAACCGAAGCAATCTTCTGTGATTGTGAGCGATCGGCACATGAAAATATGCATCTTGTAGGTCCAGCAAACACATCCAATCTCCTCTCGTGAGATGCGGATATATTTGATGAAGCGCCAACATGCAAAACCTCTCTTTCTTGACATACAGATTGAGTGTTCTCAAGTCCAGAATGGGTCTGTATTCTGCTTTATGGCCCTTTTTCCTGACTAGAAAATATCAAGAATACACTCCTTTCCCCCTTTGAGAGATTGGCACCCTCTCGATGGCCGACTTTTCGAGAAGGATAGACACTTCTTTTTTCAGAAGTTTCAGCTGATGACTTGATGTTGGCATTGGAGGAACGGGTGTAGGCCGTTGTTGGAAATTAAGACAGTATCCATTCTGAAGTGTAGCTAACACCCAGCGATCTTTTGCAATGGTATGCCACTCTTCCATATGATGTGCGATGCTTCCCCTCACTGGAGTGGTTAACGGCGCTGGGGGAAGGAAGGACTAATGGCTTGGATTGGGCTTTGTTGGAATTGTTGCCCTGGCGCTGATTTCCACCACCTCTGGAATTACGCCTGCCTCTATATTGAGACTTCTGCTGCCCCTGTTGGTCCTGACCCTTCTGCCACTGAGGGGTTTGAACCCTCTGCTTGTAAGAGACTTTACTGTAGGGACGAAACCTCCTCTGAAACTCTTTTTTTCTTTTCAATCCCCACAGCTTTAAGAGGGTCTAATTATGCTTTTATCCGCTGCATCTCTTCATCGGTACCTGCCCCAAACAACGATGTTCCTGAAAAAGGCAAGTTCAAGATCCGGGATTGAGCTTCTGGTTTCAATGCAGTAAGACGTAGCCAGGAAGACTTTCTTGCACACACTCCGGGGGCATAGCCATGCGCTGAGAGGGTCGCACCTTCCGCTGCAGCGCTGATGATTTGGTTGGAGACTTGGCTGCCCTCCAAGAGAATCAGGAAGAATTCTTCAATTCCATGGACCAATTTGTCTAATCTCAGACCTATCTCCCTTTTACCATTCTTGGGGAAAATCACCGAAAAGCATTCAAATAAACATCTATCCACCTATTTGGAACAATCTGGCTGCCTCGATCCATCCCAGTCAGGTTTTAGGCCAAAATATAGCACCGAAACGGCCTTGCTGTCGATAACAGACGATCTTCGGCTGTACCAGGACAAAGGTTATTCTGTGATCCTGGTACTGCTAGATTTATCGGCAGCGTTCGATACTATTTCTCACAACATCCTTATCGAACGCCTGTCTGAGAGTGGAATCGGTGGTATGGCACTGAAATGGATCAGAAGCTTTCTCTCCAACCGCACCCAATCTGTCACTATGGGTGATTTTAGGTCGGAGGAGGTTAACATCACCAAGGGGGTCCCGCAGGGCTCATGCTTGAGCCCTACCTTGTTTAACATCTATGTGGCCCCCTTGGCAGATGTAACCAGAGCTTACGGATTCCATCCAGTATCATATGCTGATGATACGCAGCTGCTCTTCCCTTTCAAACATCTTACACCGGAGATAATACAATCTTTCTCCGATGGAATGAAGACAGTTGCAAGGTGGATGTCCTCCAATTTCCTCCAATGCAACGTTGGAAAAACGGAGGTAATGCTTTTTGGTGATGTAAAGGTCCAATGGTCTCCTGACTGGTGGCCCCCCGATTTGGGACCAGTTCCTGAGCCCAAAGCAGTGATCAAGAATCTGGGAGTCAGATTTGAACCAGAGCTGACTATGAAACATCATGTCTCCATTACTGTAGGAACATGTTTCCACGTAATAGGTCTCCTCCGGAGGATTTTTCCTTTCCTCCCTGATTCTTATAGGAGAACTCTGGTTCAAGCTCTGATTATCAGTCGTCTTGATTACTGCAATGGCCTCATGGCAGGAGCTAATGAAGAGGTTCTCAACCGCCTACAGGTGGTTCAAAATACAGCTGCGAGGTTGGTGCTTAATGCACCTCCTAGGTCTCCTTCTAGACCTTTATTACAGACACTACACTGGTTGCCAATACGGCAACGAGTGAAGTTTAAGATCGGCTGTATAATCCATAAAGGCCTTAATGACTTGGGACCAGAGTATTTGGCAAAAAAATTTGTTCCATACGCTCCTATCCGCACTCTTAGGTCTGGTGAACAGTTTTTGCTAAACATTCCTAAAATTACTAAAGCTAGGCAAGGAGGCAGGGCTCTGTCTGTGGTGGGCCCAAGTTTTTGGAACTCCCTCCCGCTCTCTTTAAAACTATGCAGGAATCATCTTGAATTCAGGAAAAGTCTGAAAACCTTTTTGTTTAGCTTATGCTAAACATCTATCCGCCGGTTTTCTTATTAGGTCCCTGGCCATAAAGCATATTTCCTGTGGTTTTTTGTCTAAGCTCCTCCACCCCTGGTGTCAAAAGCGCGGAGATACTCCTTCGGGAGTTTATTCATAGCGCTATACAAACCTATAAATAAATAATAAATAAATAAAGAGAATCTCCTCAAAGTCCTTTCGTCCTCTTGCGGACGTTTCTCGATGAACCGCTGCAGAGAATCCCACAGGGACCTATCATAGCGGCCGAAAAGCGCTATCGCATTGGATACTTTCAGGAGTGAGGCTGAGGTGTTGCAGACTCTTCTTCCACATGAATCCTGCGACTTGCTCTCCCCTAACATTAGGTACTGTGGAGGAGGAAGCTACAGCATGAGATTTTTTCACCACTGCGATGATGACCGAGTCTGGTGGCCGAACGCCTCTGAGGAAGAGTGGATCCTCCTTTGGCAAGCGATATTTCTTGAGAATCCTCACTGGAGCGGCCTTTATTGTCGCTGGCGTGAGGAACACCACCATAACCGGTTCTATAATCCCCGGAACCAAGGGTAGCAGAGGTTTGGGCGCAGACCTATGATGCAAAGTTTTAAAAATAACTGAGGTTTTGGTCTGGTGCGTTGTCATGGGAACACACAGCTTAAGAGCCCCTCTGCCCAAGATGTCTTGAAAGGTAAAGATGTCATCCACGGGATATATTCTGGATGGAGGACTGTCCGTCAAGGTCTGAGAATAATCCCTATGAGATCGAGTAGGGGAAGAGGAAGAAGTGGGAGATCTGCGTTCCCTTCTTCTGCTCCTAGACCTGGACCTCCGTCTGCTGGAGCACACCGGGGTGCGCGATTGTTCTCTGGGCCTGGACACTGGTTTGTCTCGAGCTGCTGCCAGCCTGGCTGCTGTTTCCTTGTCTGGCGCCCTGTGATGGAGAGGCCTGTACCATCTTGGTGACAACCTGATGGAGGGCGAATTCTGAGTATCTCTCCTCACAGGCAAACTTGTTGGTGGGGGTGATCTCCTCTGTCCATGCAGCGAACCATCAGGAGAATGCCTGGACCTCTCACTGTTGGAGGAATATATCACTACATCTGGAGATCTATTCCGGTGAGAAGAGTGAGAGCCTGAAGAAGATGATGAAAGGCTCACTGGAGGCAAATTCTCTCTGGAAAGGCTTCTAGACCGGGATCTTGAGCGACTCCGTGATGCCTCATCCGCTGGACCCGTCTTCCTTTTAGCAGGAAGACTCCTGCTCCCAGGAGAATGCTCAGTAGACCTAGAGTGTCTCCCTGAGGTCGTCTCTCCCTCTGCCGCCAACGCCGACGGTGGAGATCTCTGCTGCGACGGCTGTCTGTGACCTGGCGACGGAGATGGTAAACTTGACATCGTAGCTTTCTGGGTCGACGTGGACCTGGGCAGGACCGGCCTCGACACCGATGATGGAAGCTGCTCCGAGGCTAGTTGAACCTCTCCTTGCGGAGATCTATGGCTCGACGTCGAACACCTCTGGGATTTAGATGGAGAGACTTGCCTCGACGTCAGACTTCGGTGTTGAGAAGTCGAAGACATACGACTCGACGTCGAGAGTCGATGCTTTGACGACGACGGAGGATGCTGCGACGTCGAGCGCCGGTGGTGTGGCATCGACGGAGACTGCCTCGAAGTCGAGTGCCGGTGATGATCCGTCGACCAAGTGTGTCTCGACGTTGAGCGTCGGTGGTGAGGTGACGACGGAGTGTGTCTCGACGTTGAGCGCCAGTGGTGAGGTGCCGACGGAGTGTGTCTCGATGTCAAGCACCGGTGGTGAGACGCCAGAGTGTGCCTCGACGTCGAACACTTATGACTAGGCGTCAACGGAGGAAGCTTCGCCGTCGAAGGCCTATGATGCTGCATCGACGGTTGACGTCAGCGGAGGTACCTTGGATCTCGACGCTGAGGTCTTCATCGTTGAAGGAAGATGACTCGTCTTCGGCGTCGTCTTCGTTGCCGCTGGAAGCTTCGACACTGATCCTGACGCCGAAAGTGAACAAGTCGGGACTTCTCTCGACGTCGATCGCGTCCTTCATTTTTTCTGTCTCTCAGGAGGCCTACCTCTTTCAGAGAGGCCATAGATCCTTATCCTCTCTCTATCCTTGAGGGTTCTCCTAGAAAGATTCTTGCAGTGTTCACAAGGGTCTGCAGAGTGTGTCTCACAGAGACAGAGGATACACACAGGTCCTGGCCTTCTTCTTCCCACAGGAAGGGCAGGTGTCAAGAATAGAAGGCATTTTGACAAAAATATTCTTTTTTTGAAAGTCAAAAAAGGCAGCACAAACACTCTAAGCTTAAAAGACGTCAAGTGAAAGTAAAAATTGAGGAAAATCCCTAGTATTTTTTGACAGAAAGTCAAAAAAGGGAGGAGCTGTTAAACCAGGGTCCTGACTGAAGGAGCTGGAAAGAACAACTGTCCTAACTGTCACCCCTGAGGCACGATGGGAAGCCAGGGGTCATAGCTGCTTTAACGGCACGGTGCCAGTTTTATTTGTTGAAAATGGTTTCATTTTCTATGCTTTTGCTTTAACAATGCAGCCTATGGGCTAACAATGTCTATTTATTAGCAATTTTCATGATTTATGAGTATTTTGCTACTTAAAACACAGAGTTCAAGGGCCATTTGACCTAATATGTTTTTTATTTGCTTGATAATTTAGTACATGTATGAGTAATTACATTGTTTAACCTCAGTTTTGGGGCTGCATTGGTGTGAGAAAAAATTATATATGTGCATACATATATGTCGAGCTAGTTATATGTGATTTACATATATATTTTTATAATATTTCCGGGGTCCCCGCATGTGGGCGGGAATATTCAGTGCTTATGACTATTGATGAGGATGCCCTGGAAGAGAACTTGGGTTGTATGGGTTGAACCTGGCCTCTACTCACAAGGTGACCCAAGTATGCAACCTTTCCCTGCCCTATCTTGCACTTGCATGCCTTGATAACGAGGCCTGCACTTCTCAGAGCCTCCAGTACTTTCCTAAGGTGGATCAGGTGATCCTGCCAGGTAGAGCTAAAAACAGCAATATTGTGTAGATATGCTGCACTCAAGGATTCCAATTCAGCAAGGGCTTAGTTCACCAACCTTTGAAAATTGGCAGGTGCATTTTTCAAACCAAAGGGCATTACAGTGAACTGATAATACCCATCTAGGGTTGAAAATGCAGATATTTATTTTGCTCCTGGAGTCAGACCTATATGCCAGTACTCTGAAGTGAGATCAAACGTACTCAAATACTTGGCTGCTCCCAACCTGTCAACAAGTTAATCTGCCCATGGAATTTGGTATGCATTGCTTTTGGTCACAGCATTCACGCCCCAATAGTCCACACAAAACCTCATTTCTTTCTTACCATCCTGGTTATGAGGCTTGGGGATTAAGACAACTGGGCAGGTCCAGGCGCTCTCAGAAGGCTTTAGAACTCCCAATTCCAGCTTCATGCTTACTTCAGCTTTGATGCTCTCTTTCACATGTTCAGTCTGCCTGTATATTTTATTCTTGACAGGTAGCCTTTCATCAGCGTCTACAGCATGGATACACCAGCTAGTCTGGCGGGAGGTCAAAAAGAAGAGCTCAGCAAAGTGATTTAGGACTTGTCTGCAATCAGTCTCCTGATGGGCTGGTAGGGTGTCTGACAAGACTGCACCTTCCACTGACCCATCTTTTGGATTGCTGTACAGGTCAGGGACAGGTTCACTCTTTGCTTCCTGATCCTCATCTGTAACCACGAGCATGGTCACATCTGCCATGTCATAGTAGGGTGTGAGTCGGTTGACATGGATGACACTATCGGGGTTCCTGTCAGAGCCAGGGTCTACCAGGTAGGTGACCGCCCCTTTTCGTTCTAGGGTAGGGTAGGGTCCACTCCACTTACCTTGCAGAGTCCTAGGAGCCACAGCCCCAAAACCCACAGCATCTGCCCTGGCTGGAACTCAACCATAGCAGCCTTTTAGCATTTCCAGAGCTTCTGGAGCTCTAGGCTGTCCTCAATGTTTTTGCTTGCTTTTTCCACGTACTCATACATCCTGGAGCAAAAGCCAAGCACAGAGTCCACTATATCTGCTAAGGTTCAACAAGAGGTTTCTCCAATCCCTCCTTCACAAGGCACAGTGGTCCCGACAGGAAACCCAAACAGAAGCTAAAATAAGGAGGACCCCACTCCCTTCTAAGGCCCTTCCCAATAGGCAAAAAGCAGGATTGGAAGTAAGACATCCAATCTTATTTTGAGTTTTTCAGGAAGTCCACCGATCATGCCCTTAATGGTCTTGTTAAATCTTTCAACAAGGCCATTACACATAGCAGAATGGCTTTGGCCACACTGACCAGGACTTATGCAGCGGGGGATTGGAGGTCCCACATTTCGACCCCTAATATTATGCCGTTCAATTGCAACACGCAGCTCGATCGCTCCCTAGTTGGGAAATGTGGCTCTTGGCGGGAATGGTGGACGCAGGTTGTCTTCCAGAGCTGTTAATAGAGGAATCAGGTACACCGAGAGATACTCCATATATTGTGCGACAGGCGGCCAGAGTATGGCAATGGTTTGTAGTGAGAGTACTTAAGCGCGCACCATTCCATAGGGAGCTCCCAATCTGGATATTAAAACCAATCAGGCAGATAGCACTCAGTATGTCCTTCTAGGCATGGAGGGAAGGAGATGCGAGCAATAGGGTGAATTGTACCCAGATGAGACTTATCGCCTTAAACATGCCCGCAAAGAGTTTTGTCTAAGCCAGGGGCAATTTTTACAACATGTGATGCTTGGCAGACGTAACTAAGCACACCTGGCCATGCTTTGCGACCGCTCCGCTGCATACTCAAACCCTGGAGACACTGCTAACCTATGGTGCGTGTAGACACCTAATTATGCATCTTTACAGTACAATGCGATCAGATACAGTAGGCACTACACACGGGTCCGAGAGGCCTGGAATTTAGACTTTGACATTCCAATGGAAGATTAAGACTGGTAGCGGGCCTGTGAACTGACACGCATGGTTTCCAGTAATGCACATTTTCGACTGATACATTATAATTTTCTGCAAAGAACCTACTTAACGTCACAAGGCCTTCATCGAATGGTCGGGTCTTGCCCAGATATATGCTTGCGCTGCAACACTGTGGGGGCTGATTTCTTACATTAACCATGGTCCTGCGATGCAATACACTCCTTCTGGCAACTAGATGTAAAAGAAATGGTGCATGTCACACAACTAAGTATTGAGCTGACACCCAAATGCTGTTTATTAGGCCACTTTAGTTGTCAGAAAGGGCGCATGATAACCTATACATTTGGTCAGTCGCCTATGGTACTGGCATGACATAAAATTGCAATCACATGGCTGCCCCAGCATGCCCCAACGATTGCGCTCTGGCACAGAGATGGGCCTCTTCTTCTACGGCAGACGCTTCTATCTCGTCTTGGTCAGATTCTTCCCCCGAAAGTATGTCCCGAAGGCACATCTTGGGACTCCAGATAGATTTCGAGCTCGGAATCGGACTCTGGAATCGAGAAAGCCTCTTCTTCTACGGAGGACGCTTCTATCTCTTCTTGGTCAGATTCTTCTGCAAAGATATCCAAGAGTGTGTTAAATACTTTGACGCTTCCTCTCTCGTCATCGTGTCTGATGATCGGGTAGAGTCCTCTTGGACCGAAACAACTTACAAGCGTCGCAGTCTTCCTCCTTGTGCTCTGGAGAGAGGCATAAGTTACAAACTTGATGTAGGTCATGCGAGGGTACTTGGCGTGGCACCCAGGACAGAAATGGAATGGAGTCCGTTCCATTTGCAGATGGCTGGCCGTATGTAGCAAGGCCCAACGATTGCCCACAAGGTTTTCTATCCAAAATGGAGAGTTTGTCGATCGATTTGAAACGCAGAGAACAGGGAAACGCGTACCTAATCAATATCGTTGAGGGTAGAGTGGACTGCGCACTGAGAGGAACCAGAGTAGCGGTTTCGGAGCGCAGCAATACACATACAAACCAGTTTGGGGTAAAAAACAACAATGGAGTCAATGCCCATGCCCACTATAACCGAAAGGAGGAGTCACCTTAGCTCGTGACTGGAAAGACTTCTTTGAAGAAAAACAACTTGCAAACATCCGGACCCAACACAAGATGGCACCAAATCAACGCAGTCTCCTCAACCTGCTTCTACACCCTCCGCATGCTCCGCAAGATCTATAGATGGATCCCTAAAGACACACGGAAAACCGCCACCCACGCCCTCATCAGCAGCAGACTCGACTACGGAAACGACCTCTATGCCGGAGCCCCGTCCAAGCTCATCAGCAGACTTCAAAGAATACAGAACGCCTCGGCACGCCTAGTCCTCGACGTTCCCCGCCGAGACCACATCACCCCCCACCTGAGAGACTTGCACTGGCTCCCTGTCAACAAAAGAATTACCTTCAAACTCCTGACCCACGCACACAAAGCACTCCACAACACCGGACCAGAATACCTCAACAGACGACTGTCATTCTACACACCCAACAGAGAACTCTCACTGGCCACCGTCCCACGCATCCACAGAACCACCTCCGGGGGAAGATCCTTCTCCCACCTAGCCACCAAGACATGGAACGCCCTCCCTCTACCCCTACACCAGACAGAAGACCCACAGACCTTCAGGAGTCTACTTAAGACCTGGCTCTTCGACCGCTAGCTGCAGCCAACCTCCCCCAGCGCCTTGAGACCCTCGCGGGTGTGTAGTGCGCTCTAGAAATATTCTGATGATTGATTGAAGATGGCAGGAGTATGCAAAGCATGTGCATCTACAGCACACATGCCTCGAACAGAGGATTAATGGCCCCAAATCTCTGTCGTGGTATCTGGTCATGTTGTGGCTGAGTGTGCCATGTGATGTGACAGGCTATAGTGCTTGGTGTGATTTGGTCATTTTTGACAAGGTGGAGTGCTGAATGGTTAGGCAATTTTTAATTTTATTTGTCTTTGGCATCGTGTGACATAGTGCGATACCTACCTTATGATGTAAGTAAATAAATGACATTGCTTATATACCATAAAGATGTGGGGTGAGTGTTACTAGGGCAGAAGCCTTGCTGATTATATGCAGAATAACAGGTCTGGGAGGTCACTACTGACTGGGGCAGGTTAGCAGCTGCACAGGCCTTGGGCATTGATCCTATTGAGGATAATATGTGACCGGCCACTGGTGGCTGGAGCTGGCTAGCAAGAACGCTGGCCTCTGGTATTCATTACAGGCAGGGTAACAATACATGTCAATATTGACAGGACCTGGTTGGCAAAGGAGATGACCTCTGGTTTTGAATATTTGCAGGATCTAAGGAACAGGGGTCACTACTGACTGGAGTTACCTAGCTAGATAATAGCTCTCAGGGGGGCAATACTGACTGAAGTTGGTTAGTATGATCACTAGTCCCAAGGTGCTACTAATGACTCAAGTTGGCTAGAATGTTAACAGGTCCCAGGGGCCAGTACTAACAGGAGCTGGCTAATAGGCTTACATACAGGTCCAAGGGGCCACTACTGACTGGAGCTGGCTAGTAGGCTTACATACAGGTCCAAGGGGCCACTACTGACTGGAGCTGGCTAGTAGGTTTACATACAGGTCCAAGGGGCCACTACTGACTGGAGCTGGCTAGTAGGCTTACATACAGGCCCAAGGGGCCACTACTGACTGGAGCTGGCTAAAAGAATAACAGGCCCAAGGGTGGTGGGGGTGTGAGTGGCACCAGTGACCGGAGTTGGCTAGAAGCATTGACAACCTTTGGTATTGCTTAAATGCAGGATTCCAGGTCACAGGAGGCACTGCTGAACACAGCTGGATAGCAGCAGTGGTGGCCTCTAGGAAGAAGGAATTGAGAAAGCATAACTGGATATACTGGTTTCTTTAATACCGATAATTGGTTACACATGAATGCCACAACGTACATTGATATATTACATTACCAAATTACAATATTCTTATATTAATTTGATGTGACTGTTCGCCTTAATATGCCTGCAAAGTTACATGATTCTATTAGGGCCCAGAACCATTTTATTTAGTGATGTCCATCAGCACACTTTCCTGCATCTTGTAGTAAATTGAATATTGACAAACGGACGTGTTATTTCCAGAAACAGTGAATTCTGTAGCTTGTCTGTGTATCTTTGATCTGCACCTCATGGACTCCTCACATTCCTCTCGAGAGAAGATTCTGCCTCCTACTCATTAGTGTTGTTTCAGTAACTGTTTCTATCACGTGTTCATGTTTCATTGACTTGTATTAGGAGAAAAGTGTATAAAAATACATTGTGTAGCATTAGCATTATATACTCCAACTTGCTTTAGGGTGGATGCTCTCGTCCATTGCAAAGACAATTGTCACTTGTTAGTTTGCTTGGCCTTTTGCTATTTTTGCATTAAATGTATGATAGATGTGTAGCCCTCCAAGTGTGTTGTGTTTTATTTTACATATCATAAGAGATGACGAGGAAAATGGCAGTCCAGAATACACATTCTTCATATAAATCAACTCACAGAATACTGTTCTGGAGGTTCAGTCCCACAGACATTATCTCTAACTGAACGCTGGCACCCTAGGAAGCATGTGCTTTTCAAACCAGGTGCCGTCTGATGTGGCGTCTTCGCTATTGGATAAGTCAATATGTCCTGAATTTTAGGAGGGTTACCGTATCTAGTGCACTCTGTTAGACAGCGCTCACCTGTGGTAGTAATATGGTAATAGGCACCTTATCACCTATGCACAGTGCAGGGCTTTGAGTTACAGAGCTCCTCACGCTGTGGAGAAGATTAGGTCACATTTACCCATTTTCCCATATTTGGTCCTGATGAAATGCCAACAGATTGCTCCATGACTACACAAGGCATGAGAAAAGTTGACCTGAGGTATAGACCCTAGCTTACCAGCAGGTCCATAGGTGTTCGACACTTTCACACAGTGATAGGGGCCATTAGTTCCTCAATTTCTCTGCCACTGTTTTTAATCTCAACATGGACCAGGAAGATCACATTAACCGCATCGAAGCTGATGACGGAACCGCTCCGTCATCAGCCGCGGTGTCGCTGTGCTGATGACGGAGCGGTTCCTTCATGGCCTGTCCGACGCTCCTGCGTGGCGCTGATTTTGCGCCTGTGCTGCGCGTTCTATTGAGCGGTCAGGGCCATGACGGAACCGGTCAGTCATAAGCACAGCTCACCCGAGGCTGGTGACGGAGCGCTTCCGTCACCAGCGTGTGAGCGCTGCGCGGCCCCCCCCGTCCCCTTAGCGATGCGGCCGAATAGCCGCCGCAGCGAAGGGGTTAACTATATTGTGACAACTGGTCGATAGTTGATCTTATATTCAGACGTCAGCAATCTCACATCTTATGACACAACATCCTCTGTCCTACTATGCTCATCCGGCGTAGTTAATAAAAGATGTGCGACAAAGTGTTCTCTAGTGGTGCCTGCCAGGCATTGTAGCGCCGGCCTGGTGAGGAGTATAACCCAATGATGAAGCATGTCACCTTCAGGTGAGCGAACGCAACTTGTATTAAAAGCACATGCTTCCTAGGGTGTCTGCGTTCAGTTACAGATAATGTCGCTGGGACTGAACCTCCGAAAACAGTATACAGTGATTTGACTGTTTTATGTTGCTGCTACAAGCTCCTTACCTGTGCGAGTTATCGGGAACGATGCAGGGGGCAGACCCAAACCAGCCACACGTGGAGATCAATGACAAATACTGAAGATTTAAAAGAGCTTCCAAGCTGGTGACCATTACTTAATTGACCTTGAAAATAAAAGACGTTTTTAGTATTCTGGTGACTCATGACCATAAAAAACAAAGGTTATAAATTCAATATTGTGTCAAATACTTAAAAAATGGAACTGGGTGTGCTGAATCAGATGTTGTCCCAGGTCATGCGTGACACCTTCCGCCACTATTGCTTATGGGACTTGTAGTTTTGTTTTTCTCATTAAAAGGATGGTCTCTAAAGTCCCAGTGTTCTAAGTGATGTTGGTCAAAATCAGAGGCCTGAGTGAGGGTGAAGCATGACACTGCTCTGCTTAGCAGTGAGATGACTGACAGTTCCCCAGCCCTTCCATTCTTTGACCTACAGAGGCTCGTTGGCGATTCATATTTTTTTGCAACGACAAAGAAACTTTTATTGCAGCTTCTGTCAACTGAAGAGATAAAACCCCTGGGCGTGTTTCATTAACTACTGACAAACATGAACAATCAAGAACATGAGTTTCTGTAAAACTATCAAGCACCCAATCAGAATCAGCCGCCCTTCACACCCAGAAATTCTTGAGACTTTGGAGAGGATGAATTGCACGTGGTAAAAGAGGAACACTACATGACTCAAAGCTCACTTCTCAGGGATGTACTGAACTGCCAGCCTCATGGCACACTTAGCCAGCTCTTCACCTCCTCCTCCTCAAACTGTTGACCAGCTATCAGGGCAAATGAGCCTGCAGCAAAGCATCGCTGGCTTGGTTCCACACCGGACCAGGCAATGTGGTCAACTCCATGCTCCTCCAAGTCAGCAAGCACTCTGGTCGAGCCAGTCCTAATCCCACATGAATGTTCCCCATCACAACTATTTTAATGGTACTAGGTTATGTTTCTGCCAAATGATTGAGTCAAAAATTGAAATGTTTTACTATGAAGTGCTGAAAGAGAAATCATGAAGTTTTTCAATATTTCTGAGTCTGCCGCAGTACACAGGAGAATTATTTCTCCACAGCAGCAAATCATGTATGTGCCCTGTAGAAAGCACATTTGAATGAAACATGGAAGGTATTGTAGCCAAAGATCTGTGGTGCAACATCATAGCAGAGTGCAAGATAACATGTGTTATTATTCCAGCAGAACGAAATGCCATTCCTAATATGTACGTCATTTTAAAGACAAACCCAGAAAAATGTATGGTCAGTGTTGTTCTTCTGCCTGTTAAACGACAATCTCCGTTAATGTGTCAGGAAATAAAATATGATGAGAAATCCTACTCTATGGCAGGGTGCTGCCTGCCACTATATTGCAGGTTACTTCCAACATAATCTGATTTATACATACATACTCCAGGGTGCTGCCAGCTATCGGGTCTGCACACAGCAGACTGGAGCAACTCTGGAAGGAGGTAAGCTCTACATTTCATCTTAAGCCCTTAGGTTACATTCACAGCCTGATAGGTCTGAAGAACTGTATCCCCTCTCTAATTGCGCTGAGCAGATGGACTTAGCCCAACATAGGCTGTGTTGTAGGCTGGGTGATGCCTGGCATCTTATTATCTTTGGCGGGAGGATGAAGCTCTGATAGGAGCTGCTACAAGAAGAGCAGAGAAACAGGACCACAGATCGCCACAGAGCGACAACTGTCCAGAAGCTGAAGAAAGAACTCTTGAACAGCAAACCTCCTACACCCTGGAGATTCTCCAGGGTAAGCTAATGATCGTAATGAAATGCAAACTGCAGCATTAAGGTCACACACTACAACATCTTTCCCTTTAAACCGAAGATAACAGCATACAATAAAAAACTAACTAAAAAGCAACAAAACTAGAAAATGCATTTCCAAATGCTGCAAAAGAGAATCAGTTAATACAAATTAACGATATTAAACTTTGTTAGTACCTTAGTAATGTGCTTACTTCTTGGCTTCACTCCAACTGCAGCAATAACGCTCTGAAAGGAGAAATTACTGCTGTGAGTCTCAGAGTCTTCAGTGTTACAGGTCTCAGTCACGAAGACTGCGGTGTCAGAAGATAACTTTCTCCTATTTGGCTTTATTGTTCCACCAGTCACGCCATCGCTTTTAGCAGACACGCTACTGTCGGCAGCATCATAACTTCAGGCAGATCAGCAAAGCGGATATCACCACTCACATTGGGTGAACTGACTCGTCTCTGCTACATACATCCACTCTGTTCTCAAATTAGCTTGGAGCTGCCAAAATGCAAAGAGCTGCAATATATTCGCCACACTTTCCTGACTACCTTGTTTTTAAAAGTTGTGACGGTCCAGCGTGATTCTTGGTTCATTTGCAAGCTGAATTTTTTTAGAGGTTCTATTGCCACACAATACTCCTCCCATATTCCAATTTGTCCACAGGGTGCTTCAACCCTGGTAGGTTATCAACTGCCTGTTTTGCAGATAATTTCAGATCGTTTCTGTAAGAAACTGAATTATTATTTGCGGTAGATGAGGAACAATCACAACCGTTGTCAGAGTGAACTTTCAAAGCCATTCAATGAACCTAGTATCAACCCCCTGGTACCTAAGCACTGAACAGGCAGGCTTAACTTAAGGTAATATGTAAAATATTTATGCAGAAACCAAACAAGTAAAAGTCAAAATGCAAAACAATAAAAAAAAAAACGAAGTAGAAAAATAATAAAGTAAAATGTATTAAACAAAATGACACTAAAATGACAAAATCCAATAAGGGGAATGAGATATGAACTGTAACACTGTAAGAATCACAAGGTGCCAATGGATGAGGGGCCCAGGCTTGGAGTAGTCTCTCTGGAGCTGACTGACAAGTCAGAGGAAACCGGAGGCCACGGCCTGCAAGCACATAGTGCAGGAATTAGCCGCAGTGGTCCAAGAAGACATCTAGTGCTCCAGGATCAGATAGGGCTGCTGGCCTACAGGGGGATTCATGGCAGGTTCGGGCACAAAGTGCTTAGAGTACTGAGAACAAGCAGCAGATGCCCAGCAGGGCAATAGCAGACGGTCGAAGGCAGCAAGGCCCGGACGAGACTGAAAGGGAGCGACACCTCTGGCCCTATCCATCAAGCAATAGCGTAGTGGAGCTCAGCAGGAGGACAACCCAGTGACAGCCACCCACTGGGGCTGGGACCCCACGACAAGGCAGGCCGGTCTGGTGATGTGGTAAGAGATATAGCAGCCATGTCCTCAGCGACAAGCAAGAAGGATCAGAATCTAAAAAAGATGCTGACCAAGCTCCCGGTGACCGGCAGCGGAGAAGGGGAGCTCTCCCCAACGACACAAATCAGCCAAGATGCGGACACCTCTGAAGCCCCATTTACCCACGCCTATTGAGAGTCGTTATTCGGTGCATTACGAGGCGACTTGCTGACGCTGAAAAGGGAAATAGCGGGGGAGATGAAGGAGATAACCGATGGAGGCCACACGTTTCCAAACTGCATCAACGTCCCGCCTTATGATAAGGCGGGTCGTTGATGCCGTTGGGGACCATGTTGCCTCCGTCGAGGATCAGGAGCAAGCCCGGGAAGATTCCAGACTTTCAACTAAAAGAGTGTATACTATGTGCTGCCAGGGACAAGCAACCACTATAGCCTTATAGCCCGCCGTATATACCGGGGCTATACCGGCTATACCGGCTATTAAAGTCCCTCTCCAGCGTTAAAGGCCCCGAGCCGAAGGCGAGTGCCTTTAACAAGGAAGAGGGACTTTAATAGCCGGTATAGCCCATCTACAAAGGGCTATAAGGCTATTAGAACATTCTGTCACTAGAGGACAGAATGTTCTAACAAAAAAAACAAAGACTTTTGGGAGCGTGAGGGATTGGAATCCCCTCAGGCTCCCTGAAGCCTTTGTTCACAGCCAGAGCTGTGAACAAAGAAGCATTGGAATGTTGGAGCTCCAGGCTTATACCAGCCATTATACGCCCAGTGCAATCCATTGTTTTCAATGGAGCTCCCAACATTCCAATGTTCTAATAAGATATCAGGTTGTCACTCTCACTCTGCTGTCACTCATGCTGTCACTCTCACTCTGCAGTCATTCACACTCTGCAGTCACTCATGCTGTCACTCTCACTCTGCTGTCACTCTCACTCTGCAGTCACTCCCACTCTGCAGTCACTCATGCTGTCACTCTCAGTCTGTTGCCACTCATGCTGTCACTCTCACTCTGCTGTCACTCATACTGTCACGCTCACTCTGCAGTCACGCTCACTCTGCAGTCACGCTCACTCTGCAGTCACGCTCACTCTGCAGTCACGCTCACTCTGCAGTCACGCTCACTCTGCAGTCACGCTCACTCTGCAGTCCCTCTCACTCTGCTGTCACTCATGCTGTCACTCTCACTCTCACTCTGCTGCCACTCTCACTCTGCTGTCACTCTCACTCTGTTGTCCCTCATGCTGTCACTCTCACTCTGCTGTCACTCTCACTCTGATATCACTCA
This sequence comes from Lissotriton helveticus, assembly GCF_964261635.1. Taxonomy (NCBI): domain Eukaryota; kingdom Metazoa; phylum Chordata; class Amphibia; order Caudata; family Salamandridae; genus Lissotriton; species Lissotriton helveticus. Next base: position 427,202,196 of record NC_136058.1, read on the forward strand.
TGCTGTCACTCTCACTCTCACTATGCTGTCACTCTCACTCAGCTGTCACTCTCACTCTGTTGTCCCTCATGCTGTCACTCTCACTTTGCTGTCACTCTCACTCTGCTGTCACTCATGCTGTCACTCTCACTCTCACTCTGCTGTCCCTCTCACTCTGCTGTCACTCTCACTCTGCTGTCCCTCAGGTTGTCACTCTCACTCTGCTGTCACTAATGCTGTCACTCTCACTCTGCTGTCACTCTCACTCTGCTGTCACTCATGCTGTCACTCTCACTCTGCTGTCATTCTCACTCTGCTGTCACACTCACTCATGCTGTCATTCTCACTCATGCTGTCTCTCACCCTGCAGTCATTCTCACTCTGCTGTCTCTCACTCTGCAGTCACTCTCCATCTACTGTCACTCTCAATCTGCTGTTACTCTCACTCTGCTGTCACTCATGCTGTCACTCTCAGTCTGCTGTCACTCATGCTGTCACTCTCACTCTGCAGTCATTCTCACTCTGCAGTCACTCTCACTGTGCAGTCACTCTCACTCTGCAGTCACTCATACTGTCACTCTCACTCTGCAGTCATTCTCACTCTGCAGTCACTCTCACTCTGCAGTCACTCTCACTCTGCAGTCACTCTCACTCTGCAGTCACTCTCACTCTGCAGTCACTCTCACTCTGCAGTCACTCTCACTCTGCTGTCACTCTCACTCTGCTGTCATTGAGCGGGCTAATAACAACTCCAAAGAAATCTTCGCAATTGTGCAGAGCTTCCTGTCCCCCAGCGCCCAGGTGGCGGCTGCTCCTGCTACGGAGGCCTGGTGTAACACCCTAGCGTCATTCTTCAGGGATAAAATAATTAGCATCCAGGAGACTTTTCTGTCCTCTCCCAGAAACAGCGACCTTGTGTTGCCGCTGCATCTGCCTAGTGCTGATCCGGTCTCCCCTTTCTCAGAATTCTGTCCTATTGACCTCGCCTGTTCTCTCCGAATTCTTAAAGCCCTTAAGTCCGGCTCGCCCAATGACCCCTGTGTGGCCCGTGTACTATCGGATGTGGCTGAAACCATTAATTCGGAGGTGAATTTTATGGTCAACAAATCATTGCGGGAAGCTTGTGTGCCGACAGCCTGGAAACATGCCCTGATCCTTCCTTTATTCAAAAAACCGTCACTCGATCCACTGGTCCCAGAAAACTATCATCCTATCTCACTTTGAGAGAAAGTTTCACATTCCAACTTACCAACTTTGTTGAGAGGGCTGGCTTGCTTCATCCGGTGCAGTCTGGCTTCCGTGCCTCTTATAGCACGGAATCCGCTCTGCTAATGGTCACTGAATCGATTCGGGAGTGTCTTGATGCCGGCGGGAGAGCAGCATTGGTTATGCTTGATCTCTCGGCGGCGTTCGACACAGTGCCTCATGCCATGCTCCTAGATCGCCTATCTGAAATAGGAATCTCTGGGTCGGCTTTACAATGGATCAATTCTTTTTTGGAGGGAAGATCGCAGCAGGTTTGGCTCCCTCCGTGTGCCTCTGTGCCCATGAGGGTTTCCACTGGGGTTCCGCAGGGGTCATCACTTAGCCCGCTGTTATTTAACATCTACGTGACCCCGCTGATTTCCTTGGCGGAGTCACTGGGGGCTAAGGTGATGGCCTACGCCGATGATACTCAGCTGCTGTTTACCTGGAGCAAGGAGGAGGACTCGTTGAAGAGACCCCATCAGTGCTTGTCATCGGTCTTTCAATGGCTGGCCAATGCGCAGCTTAAATGTAATGAGGGAAAGTCTGAAGTTCTGCTGTTCGGTTCTTTTGCTCCGGATTTCAGAGGGAGATTCTGGCCTCCTGGTTTTCCCTGCCCGCCTGAGACTAAGGGTGCCACCAAAAACCTTGGCGTTTGGTTCGATGAGAATCTGAATTTTGTGACGCATGTAAAAAAATGCCTGGCACCTGCTTTGGTGTGTTGAAAAGTTTGAGAAAGTTTCTGTCCTTCTTGCCGAGCTCGACCAGAGAGACGTTTGTTCGGGCACTGATTCTTTCTCGCTTGGATTATGCCAATGCCCTCCTAGTCGGCAGCCCAGGTTTCCTTGTGAAGAAACTACAAGTGGTTCAAAACTCGGCTGCCAGACTCCTGGGGGGGGGGGGGGGTTCCAGGCACAGTGCCCCAGCTCTTCTACGGTCATTACACTGGCTTCCTGTCAAAATTCGCCTGAAATTTAAAATGCTCTCAATTGTGCAATGGGCCCTTTACGGTCTTGGTCCTAGCTATTTGCAGAAGGGACTTGCTTTTTACACACCAGTGAGACTGCTGCGTTCGTCTTCACAGCTGCTGATGCAGACTCCGAAGTTTAAGCGCCAGCGACTGGGGGGTAACTCCTTTGTCCGCAAAGCTTGTCTGGCCTGGAATGCGCTGCCCTTGGCCTTGAGAGCCATTCAAGATCCTCTTCTGTTTAGGAAAGCCTTAAAAACCCTTCTGTTTTAATTGGTAATTGTGCATCTTCTGCCTTTTTGCTGTTAGCGCCGGGACACTTCCGAGTAGCTGCGCGCTGTATAAATTAAAATAACATAACATGCTATCACTCTCACTCTGCTGTCACTCATGCTGTCACTCTGACTCATGCTGTCACTCATGCTGTCACTCTCTGCTGTCACTCATTCTGTCGCTCTCACTCTGCTGTCACTCATGCGGTCAGTCTCACTCATGCTGTCACTCTCACTCTGCAGTCACTCTCACTCTCACTCTGCAGTCACTCTCACTCTCTGCTGTGCAGTCACTCTCACTCTGCTGTGCAGTCACTCTCACTCTGCTGTGCAGTCACTTTCACTCTGCTGTCACTCTCACTCTGTCACTCTCACTCTGCTGTCACTCATGCTGTCACTCTCACTCTGCTGTCACTCATGCAGTCACTCTCACTCATGCAGTCATTCTCACTCATGCAGTCACTTTCACTCTGCAGGAGGGTGGTTTCCAGAGGTGCAGCACCATATTGGGAGCTGCAGAGGGGATTGTGCTGTGGTAGAAGGGCACCCCTCCCCGCTCTCCTGAGCTCATAATGTCCACGGACTTGATAATTCTCGCCGCCTACTAGAATCGTGGGTTCAACTCTGGGCAATAGCTTGCTTAATCTCCACTACGGCCCCACCGCGATGGGATGCCTGGTCTTCACCTTGGGGATGCCCAGTAGGGGTAATCTCGCAGGGAAAGACCAGGACGGGTTCCCAAAGCAAGCGCCTTGAGACCTCACGGTGATAAGGCGCTATACAAGAACGTATGATTACGATTACCCTGTCCCAGTGTTACAGTATGTGCTTGGGGCACTGTCCCCAGTAAAATGGTGCACCACTTGTTAGGAAATGTGGTCCAGAATCTCCAGTCTTGGTGTGATTTGCAGTGGAGGTGCCACTGCCCCACCCCCTCACATCACAGAGTGGATTGGATCTTGGGGAACCTTCAGGTAGCACATGCAGAGCCCCCCTCCACCGCTCCACTGGGCACACGCATGGACCCCTATTCTCAAGAGTGCAAGCTTATGTCCTCAAAACGGAAATGGGGTTTCTACTCCAGCCGCAATGTCCCAGATGGAGCTCTCACATCAATTACTCTCTCACTGTCCCCAGTAGAGCTCTCCCATGTACCGCTCTGACATCTAGTTCTCACTGTCCCAAAAAAGAACTCACTCTCCTCTTCGCTCTCAGCCACGTTAGACCCCTGACATCTTATCTTCACTCACTGCCCGCACTGCTTTCCTCCTCCTCACTCCTCGTCGCAGATAGAGCCCTGGCATCTGCTCCTCACTCCAAGCTCCCAAAGAGAACTCACTCTCCTAGTCAGTCGCTGTGGAGCAGCTCTGCCTACACCTCACTCACTATCCAAGAAGAAAACGTGGGCTACTACTCCTCAGTCACCGCCCCAGCAATGAACACAAGCTCGTATATCTATCCCACTGCCCCGAAAGAGAACTCTGGCTCCTGACCTCACTCACTCACTGCTTCAGAGCTCTGTTAAGGCGCCTACCTTTTTACCTACTAATGTAGAGCCGAGTTCAGCACCTACCTTCACTTACTGTCCAGTGGCAGAACTCGGCTCCTATTCCTTACTTACTTCCCAAGAGCTGGGCTGAGGCTCCTACACCCTGCTCACAGCTCTGTAGTAGAGCCTAGGCACCTACGTCTCATTCACTGCCCTGGAGCAGAGTTCAAGCACCTCCTCGCTCCCCCCCTTTGCGCAGCGCAGAATTCATGCCTCTGTTGCTCACTCACAGTCCCAGAAGATCACTACAGCTCCTATGCTTTAATCACTGCCACTGCTATAATTAGGGCAGTGGCTGCTCACTCCCTGTGTGTGCTGGAAGACAAGTCCCACTACTATTCCTCAATCACTGCCCAGATTAGAAACCTGGCTCCTGATCTTTACTCTGTGCCCCTGAGCAGAGTTCAGACTCCGTTCCTCGCTCGTTATTTCAGTTAGACCGCGGGCTGCTACTTCTTACTTGCTGTAGGCTTGTCTTAAGGGTCCAGGTAAAAAAGAATCTGTGGGGCCCACTTCATACGTTTATGTCTGGTGGCACGAGCACCTGACTCCAAGTATGAAGAAACGAGAAATGAAAGCAATCAAAAGTGATCGCAAACTACAAAAAAAATAAAAGCCAGAGAGTGGTGCATGCGCGCGCGCCACTGCGAGCATATGTTTTGTTGAATTATCGTGGCTGTCAAGCCGCGATAATTCAAAACATATGGCCTCTGGTGCGCGTAACAGACACCAATAGGCCATAGGCGGAGCTACGCACCCGCCTATGGCCTATTGCGTGTTCTGTTGAAAAGCAGCATGCACCGAAGGCCAATGAAAATGGACCTTGGAACTGCACACGCATGAGCTATGTGGAATTTCAAGATCCACTTTCAAAACGCCCGGAATAGGACTCTCGCTGAGCGACACTGCATGTGCAGTGTACGCAGAGCCCAGGCCGTAAAAAGGAACTGGACCTGCACTACACCCCCCAACATGTTCCAAGAGTGGAATGTGGCTCCATCAGGTGATTATCAGAAGTTTGATAACAAGAAGAATAGTGCACAGAGTGAGTCAAAAGGGAAGAGACAAAAAAAAGAGAAAGAAAGAAACAGGGGAAAAGGAAACAGAGTTATAGGAATCCTTACCTGACAATTATTTTATTTTTCCCCCCAAGAGTGGCAGCCACGCTGCACTGCCTGTCACCCCAGAATACCTTGAAAGGTATTAAAGAAATAATTTTGCATCAGACGACAAACACACTTCATCACATTTTACAAATAACCGTCCTGGATTTACAAAACAACCGAGCACAGGGAGAACCAGGGGCTGACTTCAGCCTCCTTTAATAGCTATTGCTGTGAATGTTCCACAATTAACCACCGTGGTCCCGCATGCGGCTGTTAACTGTTCAAGTTTCCCAGCAACAGCTTTGAAACAAAGGTTTCAGAGTACCGGAGGTGTTACAACTCCCTCTGTCTCTGGGACACCGTTATAATAATTTAACACATTCTGCCCTCATGGGGCGGACAGTGTAATGACCTTATAGTCAGCCATAGCAGCAGTACAGCCCCTTAAAGGACCGCTCCCTTGGTAAAGGCCCTTGCCTTTGGAGCTACAATACGCTACAAAGCTATATTAAAGGTTTCAAATCATTACTGAAGACATAAACATGGTTACTCAGTCCGAGAAATAATTATCATGATATTTGCAGGAGGATCACATAAAGTGAACCTCTAAAGTATATGAAAAGCCAGAATCAGAAACAACTCTAGCTGTAGAGTCAATAGACAGACCACACACAACAAATGTGTGCTAAGAAATAAGAAAACCTTTTTCTATAATATCAAATAGCAAACTGACATAGAATCTGCTTAGTTAAAAATCAAGGAAAAGTTCTTAAGTACAAAATTAGTAAGAGGACTGACATGTAGTCTGACTATAGGAAAAGTGTAAAATAAAACAATTCCAGCAAATATCCCAAAACAGTTAACGTTTTCAGACTTCATGATGAGGTAAAAATGACAGCAATCAATGAATGTTCATGACAACATGGCACCACAAAATGTAATTTAACAAACCACACCTACAACATGAATAATGAATTGTGACTCTTCACCTAAAAGCCACAAGTCATTTTTACAAGGTTATTCCCTAACATAATAACTGGATCTTAATCACAGTTTAAGTTTGTGGCCATTCATATGTGGCCATCCAATTTGTACCGGAACATTTGCTGGCAGCTTATTAGTTGGGATGGGTTGGGAGCTGCAGTCAGTCTGACTGTGGAACGGGTTTCACATTTATTGATTAAAAGTGATGCTGGATATCCATTTACTTCTTCTACAAAAGGGCTACTCTGGGTGACCTCTAGGACTGCACCAAGCATGCAACCTTTCTACCGTCTCAGGCACCGACATTGTGTCTCATTCACTCCAGTAGAAACTCCTAGTGTAGATGCAGGTTGTGGGAAATTCTTGTTAATAATTGAAGGATTTTGTTGAAATCCTGAATTTGTTGAGAATTTGAAATTCTATTCTGTATTGGGCTGTGGGACCATCGGTACCGAAGGCATGTTCCAATTTGACTGCCTTTGATTCTGCATTCTCTGCACAGATGCCAGTTGGGCTGGGACCATTGGCTGTGACATCCCATTCTGTGCCATCTGATTCATGTTCCCGTTTAACAGTTTGCCGCAAGTATGGCAAGGAGCGTGCCTTATGCTGCACCATCTGGACCTGCCTCCCCTCCTCTGTACCCCTGGACAGGCCTCACCTCCTTTGCACCCCTTGGACAGGCCTCACCTCTTCTGCACCCCACTGGACAGGCCTCACCTCCTCTGTACCCCTGGACAGGCCTCACCTCCTTTGCACCCCTTGGACAGGCCTCACCTCTTCTGCACCCCACTGGACAGGCCTCACCTCCAATGCACTCCTGGACAGGCCTCTCCTCCTCTGCCCCTCCCCTGGACAGGCCTCTTGGTGAAGGATTCTCATTAAGGACAGAGGGGCCCAGAGTTCATTCCACCCCATACAGAGCCTCTGACTCCGCCCTGAGCCTCGGGGCGCTATGCACAGGCCCCGAAGAGAGACACTGCTCACCTGGACCTGCCCAGAGGCACCCACCGGGGGCAGGACTGTGGCTCGGACCGAGGCGCTTTAATACCACACACCAGACACGAGGCGCTACACACGAGGCACGTGTTCATCCCTCAGAATAAGGGGAATGAGGGAAATGTCCTGATCCATTTCCATCTTTCAGCCCCAGGGACCTGGTTCCGGTGATGCTGCTGCCCCCATCCCCCTCAATGATCCATCTCCAAAAAGTGCCCTTTAACCCACAAGTGTCCTCTCTGGAGGGGGCAGATCTCCTGGGGTATTTCTGACTTGTGGTGATGATCGTGTCTTGTGCAGCTGACACTGCACCCCACTGTACCCCACTACTGATGTCTGTCCCTCTGGGGGTGTTATACTGTGTGTATCTCTTCTTGTGCACAACTTGTGATAATAAATGTTTAATCCGAGGCGCCTTGATTCCCCCCGGCCTCGTTCACGCTTTAAAAACATCCTAAAATAAATACAGAATAAACCCCTCCCAGGGGGACTGCTGCTGCCTCCCCATGGGGACCCCTGTAGTAGGTTAGGAGGGGCCCCTCTGCTTCTGGGAGGGGCCCCTCTGCTGCCCCATGTGGGAGGGGCCCCTCTCTTTCTCCATGTGTGAGGGCCCCCCTGCTTCTCCCTTTGGTGGTAGAGGCTAGATGTATGGATGCAGGGCACGAGTCCTAAAAAAAGAAGTGGGGGGACGCTGTCAGCGGAAGTGACGTCACGACAGGAAGTGACGTCACGAAAGGTGGCTTGAACCATCAGGCTCATTGTCTGGGGGAGAAGTGTGAGTGCATGATAACATCAGGAACGATCTCCTCAATGATCTAAGCCTATACTCCAGCCCCCTCAGCAAAACACCCATTGAATCAAAAAACAATGCTACTTGGTCGTCCTTTGACGCCTACATAGAAGAAACGATAGGCAAGATGCTCAATACCCTGAAACCCTCTAATCACCTCACGGACCACCTACCGGCAAACGCTGTAAAGGACTTCACCCCACTGCTTCTCCCGCTTTGGATCAAAATTATTAACAGCTCACTTCAACAAGGACTCATCCCCGACTCCCTCAAAGTGGGACAAGTTTCGCTCATACTTAAGAAACCCACAGCAGAACCTACCGACCTAAACAACTACCGTCCTATTTCCAATATTCCTACCTTGGCCAAATTGCTGGAAAAATGTGTACACCTCCAACTGACAAAACACATCGATCACTCCTCTGGTTTCTTTTAACCGCCTCGGTCGGTAAACATCCTTTACAGCGCAACTTTTACCACGCAGTGCTGTTACAACGCAGGTTTTACTACGCATACCTTTACAACGCATTACACTGGGGGCGCTCTAGGATAGGGAATACATTTAATTTACTATCCAACACCTTCCCTAGTGTCCACGGGGACTGGAGTTGGAATAGTAAATTAAACTATTCACTATCGAGCACCCCAAAGTGTAATGCGTTGTAAAGGTATGCGTAGTAAAACCTGCGTTGTAACAGCATGCGTGGTAAAAGCATGCGTTGTAACGTCATACATCCCATCGGCCTGGCCCGCTGAACTGCTGGTTTATTTAAAGTGTGGTTAGTCCCAAGAAACAAGCTTTGTGTTCTTATGCGTTGGCCTGTTTTATCGCACACGTAACACAAAGATATAAAGAGTGCACGTGTGGCTGTCTTTCTCACACTCTTGGCGACACTAAGGGCACCCTGTCCCAACCCCTCAATATGTCTCATAGAGGGTCCTGGGTGCTCCGAGGGGTGCCAGCGGCTCTTTACAACCAACCTGACGATACAGATATGGGGCGGGAGGGGAGGTGGGAGGGGCAGCCTTCTGCCTGGCTCCTGCCCTCGGCCTTACGTTTTAGTTATCGATCCAACATTAATCGGTAACTACAAAGAAAAGAAGCATACTCATCTGGGATGCTGTGCCAGCATGGCTAAAGCATCAGCAACGCGAATAAGTCCCTAAGGCGATACCTATTGGCTTTGCCAATGCTTGTTACTTCCTAGGTCCAGGCCTGATTGACTTTGCATGCAGAAACGCGTCGGCCTGTTTCTGTAAATTTTACTACACAGGATTTCCTCGTTATCACAATGTCTCCTGCTGGCGCATTAACCCCGTCCCCCCGCCCACCCTTTAAGTCGCAGTGAGCCCTCGCTGTGTCAACAACACAGCATTGAGTAACAAGGAAGCCCCCCCCCAACTCCCCTTCTCTATGGGCTGCTTGCCTGTGCTTGTTGGTGCCTCCCCCAGCGATGAGGGGGGCTTCTGTGACTGCAGGGGAATGAAACAGACGCGCGCTTATGTTAAATGCGAAGATGAAAGATAGACGCCCTTTCATCTGCAGAAGTAATGGACTTCAAACTCGCGCTGAAGGGAGATTTGTTTTACACGGAAAGCTTGTTTTAAACTATTTAAATATTTATATTCGGTTGTGCTCCATGTAATGAGGTTGCCTCTGTTTCTCTATCCTGTGTGCGTGTTTTTTAGTGTTTTAAAAGAGTAAGAAATACGATATGGCACTGTAAATTTCAACGTGACTTAGTATCGTCGTGCGGAATAATGCGGTACGTGTCGGCATGTGATACTGAATTGCCGTATTGGAATTATGGGGTACCGTGCTATCACTTCGGAAATGGTAATGTGGTCAATTGGTGACTTTAGTACTAATGAAACATGGAAAACAAAAAGACTTAGGGCCAGATGTATCAAGATACCCTTTTGCGATTCTCAAATAGCGATTTTTTGAGAATCGCTATTTGAGAATTGCAAAATGGTATGTATGTAGAAATTCGCTATTTTTTTGCGATTTCCTAAAGTTCTACGGGGAAGTGAAGTAGTCTATACCTTGTTCCTCTCTCTCCCTTTGATATTAATTAAAATTACATTTTGAACATTGGGAAAAAAACAGCAGTGAGGAAATACAGGCGGGAGAGAAGAAGAAGAACGCGTGTATGACACCGGTAAGCAGCAGGGGGAGGGGTAAGAGAAGCGAACTCGCCCGAGAGCCCACGCATAGCTGTTATCTCAGATGACTGTGCCAACAACCACTGTGAAAACAGAAGAGGGCAAAAACACCTCCCAGCACAAGACTTAACTCAGGTGCGAGACCAAGGAATTAGTAACTGTTTAAGGAGTAGACATTTTGTAACTGAAAACAGTGACAACACAGAGTTTAGGTCAGAAAAAAAGAACCCGGTCTTAACCCCCATAACCACTACAGTCAGTAAAATGGGAGATAAGCAGGGGATAAACAAAACCAGAGGGGGGACCACCACCTCATTATCTTCTAAAGCTGTGCAAAACAGACAAGGAGTGAAAATTAAGGTTACTCCCTCCCTTCGCTCCCTTTTTAAGATCCAGGACAAACAAATGTCACCACTATGACAGCTAGGGGATCTAAGGAGGAGTGTGGGAACAGAGTCTGCCGTGTCAAAGGTATGCAAGGTGTAGCACAATTATCCGGGAGCAGTGGGATAGACACGTACAACAGATTTCAAGTTTTAACTATGGAAGGGCCAAAGGAAGTGATTGTGACTCCCTCAACACCCCCTCAGGGAAGACCGGAGAAAGGTGCAGAAACAAATAACACAATACTCTAGAACATCACGACTAAAAATGAGAACGGTGAGGACGCACCAGGTGGTATGTCAGGCGGTATGCCAGAACAATGCACACAAGCAGGGATGGGGAACCTATTGGGATCTCTAATTCAAGAGATGAGAGCAAACTTTGCCAAATCAGTAAGGAATCAAGAACAGATTCAGGCAACATGCGAGGCGCTGGTATTGTAAATGACACCTTTTTTTAATATGTGTTGGCTTTGAAAATATATAAATTAATAGCATAGTTATTCACAAAGCCAATAGTTTACACTTTCCTAATGCAAGTCCTATTGGCTATGGCAATGCTTGTTGGTAGCAAGCCAGGACAGTGCTGTTGTGGTGCTGAGTGATGATGTGGTTGGGCTGAGTGATGTGGTGGTGTCCCCGAGTGATGTGGTGGTGTCCCCGTGTGATGTGGTGGTGTCCCCATGCGATGTGGTGGTATCCCTGAGTGATGTGGTGGTGTCCCTGAGTGATGTGGTGGTGTTCCCAGAGTGTTGTGGTGGTGTCCCTAAGTGATGTGGTGGGTTCCCCGAGTGATGTGGTGGTGTCTCCGAGTACTGTGGTGGTGTTCCTGAGTGATGTGGTGGTGTCCCCGAGTTATGTGGTGGTGTCCCTGAGTGATGTGGTGGTGCCCCTGAGTGATGCCCCTGAGTGATGTGGTGGTGTTCCCGAGTGAAGTGGTGGTGTTCCCGAGTGATGTGGTGGTGTTCCCGAGTGATGTGGTGGTGTTCCCGAGTGATGTGGTGGTGTTCCCGAGTGATGACGTGATGTCCCCGAGTGATGTGGTGGTGTCCCCGAGTGATGTGGTGGTGTCCCCGAATGATGTGGTGGTGTCCCCGAGTGATAAGGTGGTGTCCCCGAGTGATGTGGTGGTGTCCCCGAGTGATGTGGTGGTGTCCCCGAGTGATGTGGTGGTGTTCCGGGGGATGTGGTGGTGTCCCCTAATGATGTGGTGGTGTCCCCGAGTGATAAGGTGGTGTCCCCGAGTGATGTGGTGGTGTCCCCGAGTAATGTGGTGGTGTCCCCGAGTGATGTGGTGGTGTTCCCGAGTGATGTGGTGGTGCCCCTGAGTAATGAGGTGGTGCCCCTGAGTAATGTGGTGGTGCCCCTGAGTGGTGCCACTGAGTGATGTGGTGGTGCACCTGAGTGATGTGGTGGTGTCAATGAGTGATGTGGTGGTGTTCCTGAGTGATGGAGGGTGGACTTGGAGGGTGAACTTGGAGAGTGAACTTGGAGAGTGAACTTGGAGAGTGAACTTGGAGAGTGAACTTGGAGAGTGAACTTGGAGGGTGGAGTTGGAGGGTCGAGTTGGAGGTTGGAGGGTGGAGTTGGAGGGTGGAGTTGGAGGGTGAGGTTGGAGTTGGAGGGTGGAGTTGGAGGGTGGAGTTGGAGGGTGGAGTTGGAGGGTGGAGTTGTAGTTGGAGGGTGGAGTTGAAGGGTGGAGTTGGAGGGTGGAGTTGGAGGGTGGAGTTTGGAGTTGGAGGGTGCCGTTGAGTGATGTGGTGGTATCCCTGAGTGATGTGGTGGTGTTCCCGAGTGATGTGGTGGTGACCCGAGTGAAGTGGTGGTGTCCCCGAATGACAAGGTGGTGTCCCGAGTGACGTGGTGGTGTCCCCGAGTGATATGGTGGTGCCCCTGAGTGATGTGGTGGTGTGCCGGAGTGATGGAGGGTGACGTTGGAGGGTGGAGTTGGAGAGTGGAGTTGGAGGGTGGAGTTGGAGGGTGGAGTTGGAGGGTGGAGTTGGAGGGTGGAGTTGGAGGGTGGAGTTGGAGGGTGGAGTTGGAGGGTGGAGTTGGAGGGTGGAGTTGGAGGGTGATGGTGGAGGTGGAGTTGGAGGGTGGAGTTGGAGGTTGGAGTTGCGGTTGAATTGGAGTTGAAGGGTGGAGGGTGGAGGGTGGAGTTGGAGGGTGAGGTTGGAGTTGGAGGGTGGAGTTGGAGGGTGGAGTTGGAGGGTGGAGTTGTAGTTGGAGGGTGGAGTTGAAGGGTGGAGTTGGAGGGTGGAGTTTGGAGTTGGAGGGTGCCGTTGAGTGATGTGGTGGTATCCCTGAGTGATGTGGTGGTGTTCCCGAGTGATGTGGTGGTGACCCGAGTGAAGTGGTGGTGTCCCCGAATGACAAGGTGGTGTCCCGAGTGACGTGGTGGTGTCCCCGAGTGATATGGTGGTGCCCCTGAGTGATGTGGTGGTGTGCCGGAGTGATGGAGGGTGACGTTGGAGGGTGGAGTTGGAGAGTGGAGTTGGAGGGTGGAGTTGGAGGGTGGAGTTGGAGGGTGGAGTTGGAGGGTGGAGTTGGAGGGTGATGGTGGAGGTGGAGTTGGAGGGTGGAGTTGGAGGTTGGAGTTGGAGGTTGGAGTTGCGGTTGAATTGGAGTTGAAGGGTGGAGGGTGGAGTTGGAGGGTGGAGTTGGAGGGTGGAGGGTGGAGTTGGAGGGTGGAGTTGTAGTTGGAGGGTGGAGTTGAAGGGTGGAGTTGGAGGGTGGAGTTTGGAGTTGGAGGGTGCCGTTGAGTGATGTGGTGGTATCCCTGAGTGATGTGGTGGTGTTCCCGAGTGATGTGGTGGTGACCCGAGTGAAGTGGTGGTGTCCCCGAATGACAAGGTGGTGTCCCGAGTGATGTGGTGGTGTCCCCGAGTGATATGGTGGTGCCCCTGAGTGATGTGGTGGTGCCCCTGAGTGATGTGGTGGTGTGCCGGAGTGATGGAGGGTGAAGTTGGAGGGTGGAGTTGGAGAGTGGAGTTGGAGAGTGGAGTTGGAGGGTGGAGTTGGAGGGTGGAGTTGGAAGGTGGAGTTGGAGGGGGGAGGTGGAGGTGGAGTTGGAGGGTGGAGTTGGAGGGTGATGGTGGAGGTGGAGGGTGGAGTTGGAGGTTGGAGTTAGAGTTGCGGTGGAATTGGAGTTGAAGGGTGGAGTGGGTGGAGTTGGAGGGTGGAGTTGAAGGGTGGAGTTGGAGGGTGGAGTTGGAGGATGGAGTTGGAGGATGGAGTTGGAGGGTGGAGTTGGAGGGTGGAGTTGGAGGGTGGAGGGTGGAGTTGTAGCCATCATGATCACTCTAAAATACCCGGAAGTCGAAATCACAGAAGCGCCTAGTGCTGCGGAGGTGATCCCAAAGATTGGAAAAATCATGCCGACTCACGGTCTCATCCAGGAACTAAGGACTGACAATGGGCCCCCCTTTCAAGGGCAAGAGCTAGCTACCTACCTTAGCGGCCTCGGCATTCACCACCGGAGGATCACCCCACGATGGCTGCAAGCAAATGGAGAGGTGGAAAGGTTTATGCGGACTTTAAATAAGTTAATACAAATCGCTCATAACAAGGGTCAGTCTGTAGAGTTTGCCATTTTCACATTTCTACAAAGCTACCGCCAGACCCCCACACCACCATGGTGGTAGCCCCAGCCCATCTCCTCATAGGAAGAGTGGTTACGGACTCCATTCCACACCATCCCCAGTGGCGCCCTGTTGCACCAGATGACAGTTGAGTGGATGTGAAACGTCAGAGGGCTCATGCTCAAGTCAGTCACAGGCGGCGGGTGAAGTCCCCGCAAATTGAAAAAGGTGACCTGGTGCTAATTAGAAACCGCTTAACCAGTGGCAAGTTTTGGTTGCCGTACGAGAAGGACCCATGGACTGTGGTCAAGGTCAAAGGAACTTGAATCATTGCAACCCGAGGGAGAGAGAGACTGACTCGAAATGTATCGCATTTCAAAAAGTACCAGCCTGCGGTGTCGGAGCCCGAGCCGGGTCGAGGCATGCCCTAGCGTGATGGCATCGGCTGATGCCAGCCAGGACGGATGGCGGAAACGCCACCTGCGGAGAGCAGCGGTGATCAGGTAACTAGGTCCTGACTTGTGGAGAAGGAGCAGTGAGTGGAATGCTGGAGGAAGATTGTGGTCACTCTGGGACCGATCGAGGTGAGGCAACACCTGAGGCCGGAGGCCGTGAGGTCCCGGGGCGGGGCCCGTCCCAGCATCGTCTACGGGAGAATCCAGAACCCTCTCGCCGCCTGCGGGACTACTTCACGTAAGACTTGTTTATTATGCGCCTGAAGCTGATGTGACCGGCCATTTATGGCTAGGCGCTGTTCAGCTATTAATATTGGTCTGATGTTTGTTGGGGAGGAATGTTGTGTCGTACCTGTGACGAAACAGGCACGTAACGTGAGGGTCATGTGGCCCAATTAAACACCCATTAATACCTCCTGTGGTTATTGCAAGCCCTAGGCCCCAGCTTAGCCCCCCAACAGTGTCGGCGCCGACACAACTGTAACCACACACATCTCCCTTCCGACACGCGATGAGTGGATTACATAAACACGACAATAATGAATGAAAAATACACGGCATGCATAGACAAGGTTTGCTATGTAACCTCTGGACTCCTGGAAACCTAAACACACCAGGGACATCACCTGGGATCACAAACTCACCCACGGGGAACGGAGTTACATAATAATAATCCACATTTAAGCGCACAATCACCCGTAAGGGTCTCTAGGCGCTGGGGGGCCGTCGGGAATATTAAGTGAGCTATTGCCCAGAGTCACATGGTGCTGGGCTAATCTGCCGCCGGAGATCGAACCGTGGTCCCCAGATTCCAGCGTCAGTCGGCCTGGCCGCGGCGCCACACCTCTCCCTGGACTTGGACCTGTTGGACCAGATACAATAACCGCCCTGCGAGGCCATGACGTCCATTGCCTCTCTTTTGTTCTTTCATAAATAACAATTAAAAAAGTAACATAAAATCCAATACAAATATTATTATTTTTTTAAACCACACACACGTGGTTGGGCGCTTTGAGGACACCTCACCTCTGCTTGAGCTCCGGTCCGTGGGGGCTGCAGGGCCTGGGGGAGAGGGGGCACCTGGGCCCGGCTGCCCGTGAGGAGTGAGGTCCGGTGTGTTATTCCTCCCCCCACGTGACGCGCAGCGTTAGGGAGGGCCTCGCGCCGAGTATGGACTGTGAGCGGCCTTGAGCGCGGGGCGCAACCTGGAAAGAGGCCAATCCGGCGAGGACACTAAGTCTCACTGCGGCTGCGCAGAGGAGAGATACTTCTCCCCATCGAGGGCCAATCCAGCGAGGACACTCAGTTTCACTGCGCCTGCGCAGAGGAGAGCTACGTCCCCCATCGAGGACCAATCCAGCGAGGACACTCGGTCTCACTGCGCCTGCGCAGAGGAGAGATACCTCCACCCATCGAGGAGCTGTGGCGCGAGGCGCCTCGTGCTCCGTGTATCTTATGTGCTGGCTCTGAGCTATCAGCTGACGAGTCACAGGTGTCGCCGTTTACTGAGCTCCGTCCTGACGGAGCCTGTGTTGGTGAGCTAAACATCTTTCTGTCAACGACTTCCGGAGTTGGATTGTCTTAAAAGGACCCTCTGTCCTCAGCGCATGCGCAGTTATTAATTCAAGGCCTTCCTTATCCAGCGGTGGGCAGCTGTGTCTGTCCTCAGCGCATGCGCAGTTGTAATCCAAGGCCCTCTTTATTCCGTGGTAGGCCGTGTCTGTCCTTAGCGCATGCGCAGTTGTAATCCACAAGGCCCTCTTTATACCGTGGTAGGCTGTGCCTGTGGGGTGTCTGTCCCCAGCGCATGCGCAGTTTTTCATATAAGACCCTCTTTAATCCACGCTCCGCCGGAAAACTGTGTCTGTCCTCAGCGCATGCGCAGTTCTCATACACAGGCCCCTTTCAATCCGCGGTAGGCTGTGTCTGTCCTCAGCGCATGCGCAGTTCTCCTACACAGGCCCCTTTTAATCCGCGGTAGGCCGTGTCTGTCCTCAGCGCATGCGCAGTTGTTCATTTATGGCACGTTTAGTTCAGTCCTGGTGTTTACACAAAGGCCTCGGATAGCTCAGCAGGGCCAGCGAGGGTGCCAGACCCACAGCAGGGAGCACAGCACTCGTATTAAACCCCAGGTGAGGCAATGAGATAGAAAGATTGAACACCTAATTATTGTATAGCCATAGCTGCCAAGGTTTCCCATTGCTATGTGTGGCATTTTCATAATTTCAGTGTAATTACGAGTGACACTTGCTCACGAGCAAAATTAAGTGCATGGGAAGAGCTAAATATTCGAAATTACAGCCTTTTTTCAATGGGAAGCACTACAATATCTGGGAACTGCTAAAAAACCCTACAATAAAAGGCAAAGGTGCTGATACCAATTAGACAACTGTTCAGGGCACCAGTATCACATTGTAGCAATCAGAAATGTAATAGCAATTGTGCTTGTCTGAAGTATACAACTGTGGAGACAGCCAAGGGTAAGCATGATGAGAGTAGGGTGTTCATTATCCACATATGAACACTTCCTTGATTTGAATAGGAGGCCAAAAGCAGCAGAAACCCTCAGTGAGCGAGGTGGCTGCTTATAACCTAGCATGGGTATAGCAGCAAGGCACGTGACCTCCATGGACAACGAACAAGTGTTTTATCCAGTGAATATGCAGTGCTCTACAGTCAGTTACAACACTTAAATTAAAATCATCAAAACATGTAAGCCAAGCAGGATGAAAGAGTCAGTCGCTCACGAGATAACTAACATCCATGTAGGAAGTGTTCTTTTGTGCCACTGAAAGAGTGGAACGTTATCTGCAAAAACTCTCACAAGATTCCCTCCAACAAGAAACACAGGCAGAAATTATTCATGGCTGCACATACAAGTTCTCAAAATGTTTCATATTCTCCATTGCAAAAACCAAATTAAATGTTTGAATGTACCCATAGCCACATAAGGAGGAAATCTGTGGTATATAAATAAATAATACCGGATCTATTTTTGATAGAGGCGCGAAACATGTTGACCTTGACTAGTGACACCCAGGCATAGTGGGCCTTGTGGGGTCAGTCATTTTTAAGCAGTACTTTTAACTGCCAAGGGTTACCTAGACAATCTTGTCGCTGCTTCCATACCCTTGATTTTATCACACTATCATGTTTGCACGTAATTGATTTACCCTCCCTTACCCTTCCCCACACACCTGCATGCAACATCCGGCTAATCCTCTAAAAGATCTCCGATAAAGTGACCCTTCGGGGACCCGTAGGGAATTGCAGCGCCGGCCCTACGAGGAGCAAAATTGCCCGATGATGAAGCATGACATCCTCCGGGGTGTGTGAGGGCAGCAGAGGATGTAGTATGTCTTTCCCTCTCCCATCAGGGTATTTTTTACCTAGGATTACTTTTCCCCATTCTTCCCTGTTTTTAATGTATGGGTGACTATTTGCACTCAGATACGTGGGTGACTTTTGCACCCTGGTATAGGAACTTTGTCCTCTTTTTGTGAACAGATTTGGTTTAGGAGCATGGACACTGGACCTTTATTGGCTCCTTGGTCCCCCCTCTCTTTTGTTGAATTGATTATGCACGGCTTTACGGCCGCGGGACCTACCCTATTTCCTTCCCTTTTCAAGTGGGCACACAAGACGGGTCCTTGGGGTCGTTGGGTGCTGACTTTATGTTAAGCCTTGAATTGGTAACCTCGGATAATCCCGGGGGATTAATTCTTTGCATTAAAATACGTGAGGATTTACAATACTGTCCTTGGTGTTAGGCAATTTGGCTGTATTCTCTTAGTCCCCATTTTATGGCCTAAGCGTCAACTATATGTTGATGGTTGTGAATTTGGAAACATCCATATAGATTTAAGTTAATTTTCAAGGGGTGATCCAGTCACGACATCAGGACATGTCACAAACGGGAAATTCCTACATAGATTGAAGTTAATTTTCGAGGTGTGGTCCAATCATGATACTAGGACCTGTCTCATACGGGAAGGCCTGAACTAGTGAGGAGTAACTTAAACCGGATTAATTTGTAGATTTGTGTGAACTCTTAATCATTACCGGCATTGTTATTTTCCTTGACTATGAAGCCAGTGCGCAGAAGCGAGGGAGCAGTGTGCACGGCTAATATGCATGCGCCGCTGCTGCATTGTTTCGCACATGCGCAGTTTAACACTTCCTTGTGAGGCTTCACCGTAAAGAGTTACCGCCTCTCTCTTTTTTCCACTACCCACCCGATCCATTTATTTAAACTCTGCATTTCGCCGCCTTTAATTCATTCTCGGCGAGCGTTTGGACAGGGGTAGGTGTACTAGAGGCTACACCCGCATTACTTAGTAAGTGCCATTTCAATTAATTCCATCTTATTTCACCGGTACTTTTTCCGTTGTGCTTATGTACCTGGTTTGTGTCTATTGCTTCCACAGCCCGACTTTTCGCGGGCGTCCATTCCCTTGACCACTAGAGGAGAGCTTTAACTAATATTTGGTAAGCACTGTGATGTGAACTACCCACCTCACGGTTTGGTACTTTTCACCAATTTTCAACATTGGCAGATTTCTGCCCTATAGTTGTTATACGTTTAAACAACCTTATACAGCCAAGGTTAGTTGCCTGTTAACACCATTTTATGCGTTATTTTGAGCCTAAGGGCTCTTTGAACTAGCAGCCCCCGATCTACTGTGGACCAGTCTTGTGTGCCCGCGTAATCTTTCTATTTGAAGCGCTGTGTACACATAAGTGACACTTTGTGATGCATCAAGTTGTTACTGACGCTCACATGTGGCTTACTTTGCTTTTTCTCTTTCTAGGTATCATCCAGGAGCAGCTTCAATGTAACAGCTACAACCACATAGTGTGGACACAGGTCTCCTGATCTGCCCTGGATGAGATAAGAGGGTTCTCATTTTAACTTTTATGTATTTTACTCACGTGCACTTCACTTTGTTTTTGGTCCTGACGAAGCGCCAATGACCTACGGGCGATAGAGGCGCGAAACATGTTGACCTTGACTAGTGACACCCAGGCATAGTGGGCCTTGTGGGGTCAGTCATTTTTAAGCAGTACTTTTAACTGCCAAGGGTTACCTAGACAATCTTGTCGCTGCTTCCATACCCTTGATTTTATCACACTATCATGTTTGCACGTAATTGATTTACCCTCCCTTACCCTTCCCCACACACCTGCATGCAACATCCGGCTAATCCTCTAAAAGATCTCCGATAAAGTGACCCTTCGGGGACCCGTAGGGAATTGCAGCGCCGGCCCTACGAGGAGCAAAATTGCCCGATGATGAAGCATGACATCCTCCGGGGTGTGTGAGGGCAGCAGAGGATGTAGTATGTCTTTCCCTCTCCCATCAGGGTATTTTTTACCTAGGATTACTTTTCCCCATTCTTCCCTGTTTTTAATGTATGGGTGACTATTTGCACTCAGATACGTGGGTGACTTTTGCACCCTGGTATAGGAACTTTGTCCTCTTTTTGTGAACAGATTTGGTTTAGGAGCATGGACACTGGACCTTTATTGGCTCCTTGGTCCCCCCTCTCTTTTGTTGAATTGATTATGCACGGCTTTACGGCCGCGGGACCTACCCTATTTCCTTCCCTTTTCAAGTGGGCACACAAGACGGGTCCTTGGGGTCGTTGGGTGCTGACTTTATGTTAAGCCTTGAATTGGTAACCTCGGATAATCCCGGGGGATTAATTCTTTGCATTAAAATACGTGAGGATTTACAATACTGTCCTTGGTGTTAGGCAATTTGGCTGTATTCTCTTAGTCCCCATTTTATGGCCTAAGCGTCAACTATATGTTGATGGTTGTGAATTTGGAAACATCCATATAGATTTAAGTTAATTTTCAAGGGGTGATCCAGTCACGACATCAGGACATGTCACAAACGGGAAATTCCTACATAGATTGAAGTTAATTTTCGAGGTGTGGTCCAATCATGATACTAGGACCTGTCTCATACGGGAAGGCCTGAACTAGTGAGGAGTAACTTAAACCGGATTAATTTGTAGATTTGTGTGAACTCTTAATCATTACCGGCATTGTTATTTTCCTTGACTATGAAGCCAGTGCGCAGAAGCGAGGGAGCAGTGTGCACGGCTAATATGCATGCGCCGCTGCTGCATTGTTTCGCACATGCGCAGTTTAACACTTCCTTGTGAGGCTTCACCGTAAAGAGTTACCGCCTCTCTCTTTTTTCCACTACCCACCCGATCCATTTATTTAAACTCTGCATTTCGCCGCCTTTAATTCATTCTCGGCGAGCGTTTGGACAGGGGTAGGTGTACTAGAGGCTACACCCGCATTACTTAGTAAGTGCCATTTCAATTAATTCCATCTTATTTCACCGGTACTTTTTCCGTTGTGCTTATGTACCTGGTTTGTGTCTATTGCTTCCACAGCCCGACTTTTCGCGGGCGTCCATTCCCTTGACCACTAGAGGAGAGCTTTAACTAATATTTGGTAAGCACTGTGATGTGAACTACCCACCTCACGGTTTGGTACTTTTCACCAATTTTCAACATTGGCAGATTTCTGCCCTATAGTTGTTATACGTTTAAACAACCTTATACAGCCAAGGTTAGTTGCCTGTTAACACCATTTTATGCGTTATTTTGAGCCTAAGGGCTCTTTGAACTAGCAGCCCCCGATCTACTGTGGACCAGTCTTGTGTGCCCGCGTAATCTTTCTATTTGAAGCGCTGTGTACACATAAGTGACACTTTGTGATGCATCAAGTTGTTACTGACGCTCACATGTGGCTTACTTTGCTTTTTCTCTTTCTAGGTATCATCCAGGAGCAGCTTCAATGTAACAGCTACAACCACATAGTGTGGACACAGGTCTCCTGATCTGCCCTGGATGAGATAAGAGGGTTCTCATTTTAACTTTTATGTATTTTACTCACGTGCACTTCACTTTGTTTTTGGTCCTGACGAAGCGCCAATGACCTACGGGCGATAGAGGCGCGAAACATGTTGACCTTGACTAGTGACACCCAGGCATAGTGGGCCTTGTGGGGTCAGTCATTTTTAAGCAGTACTTTTAACTGCCAAGGGTTACCTAGACAATCTTGTCGCTGCTTCCATACCCTTGATTTTATCACACTATCATGTTTGCACGTAATTGATTTACCCTCCCTTACCCTTCCCCACACACCTGCATGCAACATCCGGCTAATCCTCTAAAAGATCTCCGATAAAGTGACCCTTCGGGGACCCGTAGGGAATTGCAGCGCCGGCCCTACGAGGAGCAAAATTGCCCGATGATGAAGCATGACATCCTCCGGGGTGTGTGAGGGCAGCAGAGGATGTAGTATGTCTTTCCCTCTCCCATCAGGGTATTTTTTACCTAGGATTACTTTTCCCCATTCTTCCCTGTTTTTAATGTATGGGTGACTATTTGCACTCAGATACGTGGGTGACTTTTGCACCCTGGTATAGGAACTTTGTCCTCTTTTTGTGAACAGATTTGGTTTAGGAGCATGGACACTGGACCTTTATTGGCTCCTTGGTCCCCCCTCTCTTTTGTTGAATTGATTATGCACGGCTTTACGGCCGCGGGACCTACCCTATTTCCTTCCCTTTTCAAGTGGGCACACAAGACGGGTCCTTGGGGTCGTTGGGTGCTGACTTTATGTTAAGCCTTGAATTGGTAACCTCGGATAATCCCGGGGGATTAATTCTTTGCATTAAAATACGTGAGGATTTACAATACTGTCCTTGGTGTTAGGCAATTTGGCTGTATTCTCTTAGTCCCCATTTTATGGCCTAAGCGTCAACTATATGTTGATGGTTGTGAATTTGGAAACATCCATATAGATTTAAGTTAATTTTCAAGGGGTGATCCAGTCACGACATCAGGACATGTCACAAACGGGAAATTCCTACATAGATTGAAGTTAATTTTCGAGGTGTGGTCCAATCATGATACTAGGACCTGTCTCATACGGGAAGGCCTGAACTAGTGAGGAGTAACTTAAACCGGATTAATTTGTAGATTTGTGTGAACTCTTAATCATTACCGGCATTGTTATTTTCCTTGACTATGAAGCCAGTGCGCAGAAGCGAGGGAGCAGTGTGCACGGCTAATATGCATGCGCCGCTGCTGCATTGTTTCGCACATGCGCAGTTTAACACTTCCTTGTGAGGCTTCACCGTAAAGAGTTACCGCCTCTCTCTTTTTTCCACTACCCACCCGATCCATTTATTTAAACTCTGCATTTCGCTGCCTTTAATTCATTCTCGGCGAGCGTTTGGACAGGGGTAGGTGTACTAGAGGCTACACCCGCATTACTTAGTAAGTGCCATTTCAATTAATTCCATCTTATTTCACCGGTACTTTTTCCGTTGTGCTTATGTACCTGGTTTGTGTCTATTGCTTCCACAGCCCGACTTTTCGCGGGCGTCCATTCCCTTGACCACTAGAGGAGAGCTTTAACTAATATTTGGTAAGCACTGTGATGTGAACTACCCACCTCACGGTTTGGTACTTTTCACCAATTTTCAACATTGGCAGATTTCTGCCCTATAGTTGTTATACGTTTAAACAACCTTATACAGCCAAGGTTAGTTGCCTGTTAACACCATTTTATGCGTTATTTTGAGCCTAAGGGCTCTTTGAACTAGCAGCCCCCGATCTACTGTGGACCAGTCTTGTGTGCCCGCGTAATCTTTCTATTTGAAGCGCTGTGTACACATAAGTGACACTTTGTGATGCATCAAGTTGTTACTGACGCTCACATGTGGCTTACTTTGCTTTTTCTCTTTCTAGGTATCATCCAGGAGCAGCTTCAATGTAACAGCTACAACCACATAGTGTGGACACAGGTCTCCTGATCTGCCCTGGATGAGATAAGAGGGTTCTCATTTTAACTTTTATGTATTTTACTCACGTGCACTTCACTTTGTTTTTGGTCCTGACGAAGCGCCAATGACCTACGGGCGATAGAGGCGCGAAACATGTTGACCTTGACTAGTGACACCCAGGCATAGTGGGCCTTGTGGGGTCAGTCATTTTTAAGCAGTACTTTTAACTGCCAAGGGTTACCTAGACAATCTTGTCGCTGCTTCCATACCCTTGATTTTATCACACTATCATGTTTGCACGTAATTGATTTACCCTCCCTTACCCTTCCCCACACACCTGCATGCAACATCCGGCTAATCCTCTAAAAGATCTCCGATAAAGTGACCCTTCGGGGACCCGTAGGGAATTGCAGCGCCGGCCCTACGAGGAGCAAAATTGCCCGATGATGAAGCATGACATCCTCCGGGGTGTGTGAGGGCAGCAGAGGATGTAGTATGTCTTTCCCTCTCCCATCAGGGTATTTTTTACCTAGGATTACTTTTCCCCATTCTTCCCTGTTTTTAATGTATGGGTGACTATTTGCACTCAGATACGTGGGTGACTTTTGCACCCTGGTATAGGAACTTTGTCCTCTTTTTGTGAACAGATTTGGTTTAGGAGCATGGACACTGGACCTTTATTGGCTCCTTGGTCCCCCCTCTCTTTTGTTGAATTGATTATGCACGGCTTTACGGCCGCGGGACCTACCCTATTTCCTTCCCTTTTCAAGTGGGCACACAAGACGGGTCCTTGGGGTCGTTGGGTGCTGACTTTATGTTAAGCCTTGAATTGGTAACCTCGGATAATCCCGGGGGATTAATTCTTTGCATTAAAATACGTGAGGATTTACAATACTGTCCTTGGTGTTAGGCAATTTGGCTGTATTCTCTTAGTCCCCATTTTATGGCCTAAGCGTCAACTATATGTTGATGGTTGTGAATTTGGAAACATCCATATAGATTTAAGTTAATTTTCAAGGGGTGATCCAGTCACGACATCAGGACATGTCACAAACGGGAAATTCCTACATAGATTGAAGTTAATTTTCGAGGTGTGGTCCAATCATGATACTAGGACCTGTCTCATACGGGAAGGCCTGAACTAGTGAGGAGTAACTTAAACCGGATTAATTTGTAGATTTGTGTGAACTCTTAATCATTACCGGCATTGTTATTTTCCTTGACTATGAAGCCAGTGCGCAGAAGCGAGGGAGCAGTGTGCACGGCTAATATGCATGCGCCGCTGCTGCATTGTTTCGCACATGCGCAGTTTAACACTTCCTTGTGAGGCTTCACCGTAAAGAGTTACCGCCTCTCTCTTTTTTCCACTACCCACCCGATCCATTTATTTAAACTCTGCATTTCGCCGCCTTTAATTCATTCTCGGCGAGCGTTTGGACAGGGGTAGGTGTACTAGAGGCTACACCCGCATTACTTAGTAAGTGCCATTTCAATTAATTCCATCTTATTTCACCGGTACTTTTTCCGTTGTGCTTATGTACCTGGTTTGTGTCTATTGCTTCCACAGCCCGACTTTTCGCGGGCGTCCATTCCCTTGACCACTAGAGGAGAGCTTTAACTAATATTTGGTAAGCACTGTGATGTGAACTACCCACCTCACGGTTTGGTACTTTTCACCAATTTTCAACATTGGCAGATTTCTGCCCTATAGTTGTTATACGTTTAAACAACCTTATACAGCCAAGGTTAGTTGCCTGTTAACACCATTTTATGCGTTATTTTGAGCCTAAGGGCTCTTTGAACTAGCAGCCCCCGATCTACTGTGGACCAGTCTTGTGTGCCCGCGTAATCTTTCTATTTGAAGCGCTGTGTACACATAAGTGACACTTTGTGATGCATCAAGTTGTTACTGACGCTCACATGTGGCTTACTTTGCTTTTTCTCTTTCTAGGTATCATCCAGGAGCAGCTTCAATGTAACAGCTACAACCACATAGTGTGGACACAGGTCTCCTGATCTGCCCTGGATGAGATAAGAGGGTTCTCATTTTAACTTTTATGTATTTTACTCACGTGCACTTCACTTTGTTTTTGGTCCTGACGAAGCGCCAATGACCTACGGGCGATAGAGGCGCGAAACATGTTGACCTTGACTAGTGACACCCAGGCATAGTGGGCCTTGTGGGGTCAGTCATTTTTAAGCAGTACTTTTAACTGCCAAGGGTTACCTAGACAATCTTGTCGCTGCTTCCATACCCTTGATTTTATCACACTATCATGTTTGCACGTAATTGATTTACCCTCCCTTACCCTTCCCCACACACCTGCATGCAACATCCGGCTAATCCTCTAAAAGATCTCCGATAAAGTGACCCTTCGGGGACCCGTAGGGAATTGCAGCGCCGGCCCTACGAGGAGCAAAATTGCCCGATGATGAAGCATGACATCCTCCGGGGTGTGTGAGGGCAGCAGAGGATGTAGTATGTCTTTCCCTCTCCCATCAGGGTATTTTTTACCTAGGATTACTTTTCCCCATTCTTCCCTGTTTTTAATGTATGGGTGACTATTTGCACTCAGATACGTGGGTGACTTTTGCACCCTGGTATAGGAACTTTGTCCTCTTTTTGTGAACAGATTTGGTTTAGGAGCATGGACACTGGACCTTTATTGGCTCCTTGGTCCCCCCTCTCTTTTGTTGAAATAAATATAAATAAATAATACCGGATCTATTTTTGAATGAATAAATGAATAACAGATAGCTCAATAAATAAGAGTCAAGATTCGAGGTAGTAGGAGTTTTGCAGGTTTAATACAGCATAAGGACAGGAACAGGACAACCTGCACAGGAATAGGATGGCAGCGCTGCCGGGGGCAGGATCGGAATCGGCGCAACATTAAATAACAAGACATGATCATATATACTAAAACAGTTGCATTACAATACATACGATAGGCGGAGCAGTGGGTGTGGTCAATAGCAGTCGCGAAAGATAAGAGTGAAAGTAGGTGTAACAGAGGCGTATACATAGACATGTGATGCAAACGTAACAGAATATGTCATGAATGGGGCGGAAACATGGAGGGGGCTACCTAAGGAGCCGGGACCTCTGACCTAATGGTGCGCGCAAGCTGGCAATGACGTGTTACTAGGAGAAGCTGGGGGCTACGAACTCTGTGCTAGGAGCAGAGACTGAAGTCTGGAGAGTCAGGGCGACATGTACCTAAGCAGTATCTAGTATCTGATGTTTAGAGAACATGTTGATAGAATCCAAAAGTTATCGGGGTAAAGGCTAACAGACTCTAAGACTGGAGCATGCATTATTCTACATGTAGTGCGTGATGAAGAATATTAAATGAGCATTAATACAGTATTTCTCTTACATGCAGACGTAAAGGCTAGACAATGACGGAAACTATTGATGCGATTCAGTAGCTTTAGGAATGCAGAGAAGGAGGACTAACTGATAACCGGAATCATAACATACTCTTGGCAGACTCAGAGGCAGAGCCAGGCTGAACCGGGCACTGTGAGGCAGGAAGTAAGTGAAGGGTCGAGGATACAGGTGGGGGCCGTATCGCTCCTCAGCGAGGGCTTCAGGAGACAGGAGCTGAATCTGGTGTCCGGGCCCTTTTGAGGCCTAGAAACGGGGACTTTACAATGGAATAACGTGCACACTGAGAAACGTGGCAACGTAGCTTTACATAGGCCTGATATTCGTAGTATTCACGAGAACTGGGAACTGACATACTAGAGGTGGACACAACTGTAATTGCGTCTTTAATCGAACATAGGGAATACATATGCATATTAATCATGCACACATAACATATGATGGAGGACGCGTAGGGACACAGAACATGGCAAAATTTACTTTTCCACATTCCCTCCTTGTCACTACGTTTCCATCAGGAAACATCAATATTCATGATACCATCTATCATTTCATACAGTATCATTTGCTCGTCTCGAATTTTCTTGGAACGGGATTTAGAACGGGGCTTGGGACTAGGAATACAAGAGGTAGCACAAATGCCGCAAATCGCAGGGCCACATTGTATACAGAGGCAGCAGCTGAATATGATCGCTACTGCAATACCTAGAAAGGACAAGACTTTCCATCCCCAAGCGGAAATTATATTCCAGAACCAACCGGACCATGTCCAGGTGCCTGGATCTTGGTGTAACAGATGGGCAATTTTATGGAGTCTGGTTATAGCTGAATAAACGGACGGTGCGTTATTTGGAATGAAAATGCAGCAACTAGATCCGATGACTCTACAGGCCCCGCCCCTATCGGCCAATATGACGTCAAGGACGAGACGATTCTGTAAAACGACAAATCTCATAGCAGATTGCTCTTCGGTTAAGTTACCTAGAGCAGAGGCAGTCTCATTGACTACTACTTCAAGGGTTCTGGTTAATCTACGAATTAACTTACTATTCTGGATAGGTCCTATAAAAAAGAAGAAACCTCTATTGAAATCTGTATACTGTTCTAGAGCAGTTTCAGTATAATCGACAATGGGGGACTCCCTTCTATGTCTAATGTGTACTAGATGTGTGTTTCTATGATAATCAGATGGAGCTAGGAAAACAGGTGGCAGTAGGAAGGCAATGTAACAGGTTCCCTCCCAATCGAGGGGCAGACGAACATATGCGGTCTGACCACAAATAAAATAAGAATGGCGTGAAGCTTTGAAAATAGATTTCCCACTGTCACTATATTTGACAATAGTAGTACAATCGCTATGTCCTACATGTACGGAACCATTATTTCTAACACATAATTCGCCTTTGACTGGTAGTACTGAAATAGCAGGTAAGTCTGGAGTGGAATCAGACTGAACATTCAGGACCATGAAATTCGAAGAATAATTACCTAAATTGTAAACTTCGTTTTCTAGATCTAACCCTGTTCTGTGGGGAAGACCTTGCTTGTCTGGAAAACATGTACTGTCAAGAAAAGACATATCTGTTAAAGATGACGTTAACGTGGACCATGCTCCACACGAACCATTATGTGAAAATGGATAAGGAAAGAGTGGCAGAACTCCCTTCGGTGTCTGGAAAGGGGGGAGTCGACCACACACCCAACAGTTTGTGGCATTGCTGGTCTGGTGTGAATAATGTAACATGCGGATAAAGGAATTGTTACGCATAGCGAGGCGGTAAGAGAGTTCATGAGGAGGCAGATCACTAAACGTGTGCTCTACTGTAGCATTAGAAGACTTATTTACATAAGAAACTGGAAAATACAAGTAGAACGCATAACTGGTGCAGGAAATCATAATACTGAGAAATAATATGAAACATAGAAAAACGATACATCGGATTGAGTTTTGACTAACTCTCTCACTATGGGGGTCTATTTTATACATGTCAGAAACCGGTCTAACCGTTTCACCTAGGGGAGGACTTAGACAATCAAACTGGCTGACTTATTTTACTAGACCTTAACTTAAGCTTATACTCCTGTTGCGGAGTTTTCTCTAACAGGGAGGGTGCAGTATCATTGTCTTTTGCGGGACAGTCCTTAAGAATAGTACTTTGGCAGTCCTTTGAATCCTGGGAAATGTTCTTTGAGACTGGCTTCAATCCATAACATTTTTTAATATGCGAAAGATGCACCCAGCCTTTGCGTCCCTCCAACTTCACGGCTGTACGGGTGGCCAGGAGGACCTGTCGGGGTTCCTTCCAGCGAGGCTCCAGCGGACTTGAGCGATCGAAATTTCGCACTAGGACCATGGATCCGGGAACGATTTCATGCGGTGCCACCTCGGTATTGTCTGGAAATGCGGCGGCAACCTGTGAACGACAAGAGTTGAGGGCAGACATCAAGGAAGCTAGGTAATCTGTCAGCATATTACTTGAAACATCGGTAATACTTCGGGGTCTAGGAGTACCCCACATGTTAGGGGGGCGGCCGAAAACGACCTCATACGGGGACAGACCTGATCTGGAATGTGCGACCATGCGCATATAGAACAGAGCGACTGGCAGAGCTATGAGCCAGTCCACACCTTTCTCTTGACAAACTTTTGCAATTCGAATTTTCAGGGTCTGATTATGTCTCTCTACGAGACCGGCTGCTTCAGGATGGCGTACACAATGGAACTTCCACTGGTACCCTAACAAAAGGGAAACATGTTTCATGAGTTCAGATGAGAATGGCTGGCCGTTGTCAGAATATACGACCCTAGGGAGTCCATAACGGGGGAAGAACTCACGAACCAACTGCTTGGCAGTGGTCGCGGCTGTGTAGTCTGGAACTGGATATGCCTCCGTCCACCTGGACAAAG
The DNA here is from genome assembly GCF_964261635.1 of Lissotriton helveticus. Lineage (NCBI taxonomy): Eukaryota > Metazoa > Chordata > Amphibia > Caudata > Salamandridae > Lissotriton > Lissotriton helveticus. The sequence goes on from NC_136058.1 coordinate 427,231,789, forward strand.
CGCATACAACTACAAGGACATACTTGAAACCTCGACATCGCTCCATCTGAATGTAATCCATCTGGAGGACTTCAAAAGGGTGGTCAGGAGGTTGGAATCCACCTTGTTCCACCGGGACACTTTTACCTGGATTGAACTGACAACATATCATACAGGTACGGACTTTCTGCTTGGCTGCAGCTCGTAAATGCTTGTTGAACCAAATGTTCTGGATACTGTCTAACATAGCTTTCTCGCCTAAATGTGCTGGACTATGTGCGGTATTAATAATGACTTGAACCATAGAGTCGGGGAGAAACCATGTGGCTCTACCCTTCGTTAACCATCCTTGATCTGTCTGGACCCCTCCTTGTTCGGACCATTTCTTGATTTCATCGGGAGTAGCATGTAACTGGATATCTATGACATCTTGAGTAGGGTCTTTAACTGTCATGCATGTAGTCGGATCTGGAGTGTGTGTCTGTGTCGGATTAACTGAAGTGTCTGGAGTCTGAGCTGTAAGCTTGGCTGTGCGATCTGCTAGATCATTACCTTGAGAAATAGTGTCAGTAACTTTCGTATGTGCTTTGCACTTCATGATAGCAATGGATGTCGGTAAATGTATGGCATCTAACAGAGCCTGAATAAGGAGACCATGCTGAATCTTGGTTCCATGAGAAGTCATGAAACCTCTCTCCTGCCAGAGCACTCCGAAGTCGTGTACGACTCCAAATGCGTAACGTGAATCGGTGTAAACATTAACTTTCAGGTTCTTGGCGTGTATGCAGGCTTGAGTCAGAGCAACTAGCTCTGCTGCTTGAGCAGACAGGGTGTCAATACGATGTGTTTCAATAACTTCAGTGTCAGTAGTCACTGCATACGCAGCTACTAGTTCTCCTGTACTAGTTCTCATGCATGAACCATCCACATAAAGTGTCAGGTCGGGATCTGGTAATGGAATATCTGTCAGATCTTGTCTTGGCTTTGTCATGATGTTAACTACTTCCACACAATCGTGTGTGGCGGAATTCGAAGTAACTGATGGTAACAATGTAGCAGGATTTAAAACGTTGCAGCGTCTGATTTCTATGTGTGGCTGGAACAGTGTCAATTCATAACCTGTTAAACGTGCAATTATCAAGTGCTGAGTTTGTGTTCGGTTTAAAAGAACTTCCACGGAGTGTGGAACTTGTACTGTCAGGGAGTGTCCTAATACTATGGAATCACTTTGTCTGATAGCTAGTGCTGTGGCTGCAACTGACTTGAGGCACGCAGGCAGAGCCTGGGCTACAGGATCTAATGTGCTCGAAAAATAAGCACAGGGCTTGTATTGTCCTGCTTGATCTTGTGTGAGAACAGATAATGCTGTACCTTCGCGTTCTGTGACGAAAAGTGTAAAAGGCTTACTGTAGTTCGGTGTTACTAGAACTGGAGCTTGACATAGGGCTTTCTTTAATTCATTGAAACTGAGTGTATGTTCAGATGTCCAAGGGAGGACAGTCGATACGGCTGCCTCCTGTGTCGTTAACTGTATCAGTGGCTTGGCCAGAAATGCATACTGAGGAATCCATTGTCTGCAATAAGAAGTAAGGCCGATAAAAGCACGTACCTCCTTCTGGGTCTTGGGCTGGGGAAGACTCGCTATTAACTGGATACGGTCTGGTGTCAACTGCCTACCCCTCTTGGACAGTAAGTGTCCTAAGTAGACCACTTGCTGGACACAGAATTGAAGCTTAGAAGGGGACACCTTGTGTCCCATCTCGGCTAGGAAATACAAGACTGTAAGTGAGGCTCGCTCGCAAGCACGTTCAGAACGGGCCGTGATCAGTAGATCATCAACATACTGGAGTAGGGCAGTGTCAGTTGGCATGTGAACGTTGTCTAGTTGTCTCTTAAGTGCTTGACTGTAAATACTAGGACTTTCTGTGAAACCTTGAGGAGCTCGTGTGAACATATAGCTCCTTCCATTTAAACAAAATCCAAAAAGAAACTGGCTGTCTGGATGAATGGGGACACTGAAGAATGCGTTCTTGAGGTCTATGACAGTGAAAAATGTGGCTTCGGAATCAATGGCTGTCAATAGGGAAGAGATATCTGGGACAACTGGATACTGGGGAATAATACATTTATTAAGCTCTCGGAGATCAATCACTAAACGATATACTGGAGGTGCATTTGGATCAGTACGTTTCATAACAGGAATGATCGGAGAATTACATACATTGGAGTCAGTTTCTACAACTACTCCTTGAGCCATGAGCTCGTCAATAATTTTGGATAAGGCTGCTACAGCCTCAGGTGGCAATCTGTACTGCCTGATTCGTGGCAGGACTACACCTGACTTGAGAGTCACACGATGGGGTGTGATTTGCATATAACCAACATCAGTTGGACCTTGCGCCCATAGATGCTGCGGAACATTAGACAATCTTGGATCAAAATCTCGTAACACATAGTGACCCTTAAAGTCACGTAGGAACAATCGTATTCCCTCTGGGGAACAGCATATAACTGCACCTAACTCTTTCAGTGTTTTAATGCCTAATAGATTCTCTGGACATGACTTAGTAAGTAACAGATCAGTAGTGCGGGACAATGGACCTACTTCTAGAGTAACTGGCTTTGATATTTCATTTACAATAGGTTTTCCTGAAAATCCAAGGGAAACATTTCTTGAGCCTGAGAGCGGAGCCCCTGGAACTTCGGCGTGACTTATAGTGGTCCTACTTGCCCCTGTATCAATCAAAAACTTTCTTTCTTTCCCTAATACTTGACTGTGTACATAGGGACCCTCTTGATCTACAGGTATCTCGATGAGAGGCAAGCCTACCTCCCTCTCTAGGCTGTTTCATGAATACTGCTGATACTCTGGATACTCGGACTGTGCATACTGGTACATCTGCTGTGTAACATGCTGTGTTGCAGCGATAGGCTGCGGTGCTGTAACTGTCTGTTGTGCATTCTGTGGCTGAGAAGTCTGTGAAACTTGTTCTTGTCTAGGCGGACGTGGTCTTTCTTTAGTCTTACCGGTAGCTATGTTATGTTTCAGAACTGCACACTCGTTTATAAAATGACCTGGCTGTTTACAATAACTGCAGTTTCCTTTAACGGGAGCTGCAGGATGACTGGCTTGATTCGGACCCCTCTTCTGACTGTCTTGTGGAACAGATTGTGCAACTAGTACTTTCATTTTCGTGTCTTTCATACGTTTTCTCTCGTGATCTTGTTCTTCTCTGATTCTATTTTGGTGATATTGAAGCATCTGTAACATCTGGGACGGGGTATTAGCTTGCCAGGTACTTTCGACTTTCAAAACTCGGTTCTTAATTTGTGGACTTGAATTCTCGACTAATTTAGTAACAAAAAGATGAGGGTATGACTCGCTACTCGTCTTGAGGCCACTGTTTATGGTAAAACATTTCTCAAATCTGGAATAATAATCACTAATATCTTCGTCTTGTTTCTGTTTACAGGCTGAGATTGCATCCCAGTCTTCTTTTCTAGTTGTCAATAACCTAGGCAAAACTTGTATTAATAATTCTGGTAATTCTTTACATTTATCTCCAAGACCGGTACCTGGTACTCGTGCCTTATCTTCAGCTTCTAGAACTGCCCAATCGATCTTTTTCTCTCCCACCTCCCATTCTTTTTCCTTGAGTTTCTCATATACCCCTGCGGGCAACAAGACTTTTAACATTTTAATAATATCTGGATACGTGTATTCTCCCATACGGAGCATGTCTTTTAATTCTCGGTGGAACCCTGCTGGATCTTTATCATGACAGGGAATTAACTTTTTCATCTCTAAGAGTTCCATCTTTGTGATAGGGGTGTAAACAAACACTCGTTGCATTTCACCACCGTCTGTCTTAATTGGATGTACTTCTCGTAACGGATTCTGTCTGTCTATGTAAAAGGGTTTACTTTCTGGGGGTGAGGCATGAACAAACTGTGGGTTCAGAAACGTTCTATATTTGTGGCGCTGTTCTAAAATGACACTAATTAAATCGGTACCTAAACCTTTCCATCTATACTGGAGTAACTCGTTCAGGACATCGTGTAACGGACCTGGATCAGAATGTTGACCCTCATACAATGTAATGAGGTGCTGGATCATATACATACCCGCCAGTCGTTGCTCGGCTGGGGGCATTTTCAGAAACATTTGTGCCACTATTTCGTCTGGAAAAGTGGTAGAATCAGTAATCCATCGGACTGCTGATCGGACTAGTTCTTGTTCATGCATAGTACTTAACTCGCTATAACCGATTCGTGATTTCAAAATGTGATCGGTAGCTTGAAATACTTGTTCCAGAGAACCTTGTTCTGGTGCTGGATGATGAAAAATTGACTTGTGTTCTAGGCGCAAATGACGATCTGGAAATCTAGATTTTCCTACATACGCTATTCTGTCGGGATTCTCGTCCTCTACCTCTTCCGCAGAGTCATTTTCTTTTTCGCTTACTTGTGCTTCTTTACGTTGTTCGTGTATCCTTATTATTTCTTTAAGAATCTTCTTGTACATACTCTCTATACTACTGATAGTCTTATGCTTACCCTCGGCTATATTATCACTCCACCTTGTCAGGACTTTCATTTCGGCTCGATCTTTGGTCGGATAATCTTGTTCCCTTATTAGACAATTAATCAGAAACTTTAATATCATGAGCTGGACTTCAACTTTTCTTTGGCACATGACGTCACTAATACTTTCTGGATCATTCCCTGTACGGATGAAACGATATATTCTGTCTAGATCTTCTTTCATGTCTGGTAGGGTGACTAAATACTCGGTCACCTTTCTCACGCGTAATGAATATAAAACCATACTATCCTCGCCTGGGACTGGATCATAGCCACATTCATTAAGGGCTTTTCTGATTTCTGCAACAGACTGATACCTGGGCGTACGCTGTGACGCTTGTGCATGTAATTCGGCTAACGTTAAACGCTTGTGTGGCGGCGGGGTTTGAGGAGGACCTCCCCCTGCGGCCCCTAAACTAGAGTCGTCTACTGATGCTCTTCGTCCTGGCAGAGTGGGAAATGGAAATGCAGGCTGCACTTGTATGGCGGGCTGGACCGGGGGTACCGTAACAGGTACTCCCGTGTCTGGAGGAGCGGGAAGTGCCTGATTTACAGGGACTGGCGGAGCAGGAACAGGATTTGCATATTCTGGGACTGTGTCGTCCAAATAGGACGAAATGAAAATATCAGCTGCGGTCGGTTTGTGACGTAGCTTGGTCGGAACTAATGGTGGCGGGAAATTACTGGATGCCTCTGGGGTCGCTTTTGGCAAGCCCTCGGCAAGAAGAGGATACATACCCTTGATAAGAGCATGCCTCTGTCTGTCTGACTGTTCGGTTTTAACTCGTTCACCAATCTCGATTAATTCCCTTTCTTGGGCTCGTTCTAAGGATTCTCTACTTAATTCTGACTTTCTGATTTCTTTTTCGGTTCTTTTATGAGATTCTTTGCGCCATAACTCGATGGCATCTTTCTGTGACTGTCTGGCTTTCTTTTTCCATAATGCTTCTTCTACTCTCATGATGCACTCGGCATCCCATGTGCCTGATACAGGCCATCTATACTTTTCCTCTAACTGTTTGGTATACTCTACCCATAAATCTAGATACAATATGGCACTTATGCCATGCTTCTGGTACATAAAATGACCTGGACTGTCCCTAGGCGGAACAGGAACTGCTGCTTCTAGCAGACCTTTTCTGGTTTTTAACTGACGCAGTTTTGAAAAGAGTGGCATGACTGAACTATAATCTGGACACAATACAATACACAATAAACACGAGAATCACTTCGCACTCATACCACGACATTAAAATACATGAAGAACATTATGAATAACAGTTCGAACAGAATACCACCTGGAATACGGAAAACAGAATACATGAATTTTCTCGAGAACAGAACTGACTAGAACAGGAACTAGATGCACTGCTGAAACAGTACGAAACTTACCGGTCCCATAAAGAGACACGTCAGGACCCGCATCCACCGAAGTGGACACTTCGTTTGTGGGTCTGTGTACCACCAACCCACGGACCAGAGTCAATTAGATTGACCCTGTCTAGATGCTACCCCAGCAACGGTACTCACCGGGCAGCAAGAACGGAAGGCCTCGGACTGGACTGGACTGCTTCGACGCCGGACGGACGAACTTCGGACTTCTGTTACGGGTGGGCCTCCGGATACCTCGGACCTTGGACTCTCGGCTTGGGCTCTGGTCGGGACTCGCCGCGTTCCTCCACCGTCTCGTCTGGATGCTGGACCGCCACCTCCGTCTCCTCCGTGGGCCTGAGGGATACTTGAAGCAGAAATATCTGCCGGTGCGCAGAAGAGTTCCGTCACGACTGCAGAGGGTCAGGGGGTCGGCGTGGCTTCACCGACGCGTGGGGAAAGGGCAAGTCCCTGTTCGGGCGCCATTATGTGGTATATAAATAAATAATACCGGATCTATTTTTGAATGAATAAATGAATAACAGATAGCTCAATAAATAAGAGTCAAGATTCGAGGTAGTAGGAGTTTTGCAGGTTTAATACAGCATAAGGACAGGAACAGGACAACCTGCACAGGAATAGGATGGCAGCGCTGCCGGGGGCAGGATCGGAATCGGCGCAACATTAAATAACAAGACATGATCATATATACTAAAACAGTTGCATTACAATACATACGATAGGCGGAGCAGTGGGTGTGGTCAATAGCAGTCGCGAAAGATAAGAGTGAAAGTAGGTGTAACAGAGGCGTATACATAGACATGTGATGCAAACGTAACAGAATATGTCATGAATGGGGCGGAAACATGGAGGGGGCTACCTAAGGAGCCGGGACCTCTGACCTAATGGTGCGCGCAAGCTGGCAATGACGTGTTACTAGGAGAAGCTGGGGGCTACGAACTCTGTGCTAGGAGCAGAGACTGAAGTCTGGAGAGTCAGGGCGACATGTACCTAAGCAGTATCTAGTATCTGATGTTTAGAGAACATGTTGATAGAATCCAAAAGTTATCGGGGTAAAGGCTAACAGACTCTAAGACTGGAGCATGCATTATTCTACATGTAGTGCGTGATGAAGAATATTAAATGAGCATTAATACAGTATTTCTCTTACATGGAGACGTAAAGGCTAGACAATGACGGAAACTATTGATGCGATTCAGTAGCTTTAGGAATGCAGAGAAGGAGGACTAACTGATAACCGGAATCATAACATACTCTTGGCAGACTCAGAGGCAGAGCCAGGCTGAACCGGGCACTGTGAGGCAGGAAGTAAGTGAAGGGTCGAGGATACAGGTGGGGGCCGTATCGCTCCTCAGCGAGGGCTTCAGGAGACAGGAGCTGAATCTGGTGTCCGGGCCCTTTTGAGGCCTAGAAACGGGGACTTTACAATGGAATAACGTGCACACTGAGAAACGTGGCAACGTAGCTTTACATAGGCCTGATATTCGTAGTATTCACGAGAACTGGGAACTGACATACTAGAGGTGGACACAACTGTAATTGCGTCTTTAATCGAACATAGGGAATACATATGCATATTAATCATGCACACATAACATATGATGGAGGACGCGTAGGGACACAGAACATGGCAAAATTTACTTTTCCACAAATCAGTAAAATCAGGCATTATCTTTTAAGCTGTTTTACATAGAATGCAATTTGCAATGGATACAGTATTAAAATGTGCAAAAATCATAAAGGTAAAGAAATTATCATTGAGCACGTCTTATACACTCATGCCATTTCACTTGTTTTAACCTACTACGATTAAGTACATGTTGCCGATATCAAATTAACACACTAGGGGGCATATTACCAATCAATAGCAATAATTATCGCTATTGATTGGTTAGAGACAAAAATTTACCGCTGAGCTGCGGCGATTTTTATCGCAGATAAACCTTGGTATTACCAAGGTTTATCGCAAATGCGATAAAAAACGGCCGCAATGCATAAATATCGCTGAAAAGTCAGCGATATTCATGCATTACCGAGCTAATGCTCTTAGCCATGTTATCCACCTCCCATTGGATAACATGGCTAAGAACAACTCAGGGCAGATGTTAGCTTTTGGAGATATTCGCGCTTAGCGCGAATATCTCCAAAAGTTGGTAATAGGAGATAGCGATGAGTCGCTAACATCTTGGCACGCCCACTTTGCATGTCATTAGTGATAAATATCACTGACATGCAAAGTGGGGCCCAAGATGGTCGCTATCTCCTACTAGCTGTCGCTAACTGGTGTTAGCGACAGCTAGGTAATAGGGAGATCATTTTATCTCTGCTTTCTTGGCCTTTAAAGCCAAAAAAGCGGCGATAAACCCCCTTGATAATATGCCCCTGGGTTCAATGGCTAAGTCTAATATAGGTGACTTACAGCCACAAATCGTTAGTTGCCTTCTAAACAAGTGGCATCGGCTGTGGAAGATGAGCACGGTGTTAATGCACTTGGCTTGAATTGGGCAACAGTTAAAGGGAGTGGATACAAGTCAGATAGAGGGCATTAATACCGAGGCGTTAATAACTCCAAACAGGCCTCTAAGACTTCCTCGCTCCTTTCCTAGCATTTCAGATCTGCTACTTCACTGCCTCTTCCTAATGTTTTAGTGCATTTCACAGTTTCTTCAAATATGTCTAATTTGCTATTTTTCAGAGCTGGACTGGGGCTGAAAATAGGCCCGTACTCCAAACTAAAAGTGACCAAGTAGCAAATCAAATAGTAAAAAATAGTGGCCGACATTTGCAAATCGGGGCAGTTATGGACTTGTAAAGAAAGACACACGGTCTTGGTGATTTTGCAATGTATGGGAGGGTACACACTTTTACGCTTGCTGCAAGGGATGTTTATCGTAATATCTGAGAAATCAACAGCACCTAACTAGTCAACTAGACCATGTGAGAGAGGGGCTATGGAGAAATGAGTGGCCCACAAAAAAATATATAAAACTGTCCCACAATGTTCAGGAAATGATAAAAATGTCAAATTAACACAGGGCACAGCTGGTGACTAACCTTCCTGCTGCCATTCCACACGTGCCTGGGGGCCTCAAAGCGGCCGAAGCGCTCCGATCAGATCTTGAGCTGCCACGTTTCTTGAGCCTTTGAGATGGAGGGTCACAGGCAGGTCAGTCTCCTCTCCTAAGGAGTGTCCCGCTCTGGTTGGCAGCAGTTGCGATAGTTAGGAACCCGCACACATTTCGTATTTAGCAAAATTAAAACGTTCTACCTGGAAGACTCATTTCATCCGCACCGACTTTTCCAGTTGGATACACAGCTGCACACGGTCCGTGCTGTGACTGCTTATACCGGCTCCAGCATCCGTCGTAGTCCGTGTGTTGGCTCCCATTTGCACGAGGCAATCATGCCAGTTTAACATTTCGGCGCTGCGGTGCAAGCAGACATGCCATTTGCTGCAGTTCCACTCGTCTGCCTATGCAGCCACGACACCACGACCCCCGCTTGCGCCATAGGTGGCAGCAGCACGTAGAATATGTGCTGCCTGCCCGTCCCTGACGTCAGGCTGTGACTGACGCCGCGCCGGGCGGGAATGCACTAGACTAGGGTTTTTAGATACATTGTAGCTGCCTTACTGCGGTGACAGTGCTACTGGAAATGCGCGCCCGGCCGGCAAGTGACATCTGCGGGAGCAGGCGCGCACGCAAGCTAGCAGCTCTAGTGTCCAGTAGTACTTTTAGCTCTTTGTGTGACTGCAGAGAGAGTGGCATCAAATGTGTGACAATGCATTTCAGTGCGGTGATGCGGAGCACCACACTGAAATGCGTTAGTGTCACACTTGATGCGTGATACTTGACAGGACTGTATAGCTAAACATGAACAACAAGCATTGGCATTGCCAGTAGGTCTCGCCTCTGGGACCTTACATGTTTAGTTATCCAGCACAATAGCCTTGATGCAACTGTTGCATGGCTAAACACATATAAGGTCCCAAGGCGCGACCTATTGGCTAAGCCAATGCTTGTTTTCATTGGTTCCTGTTTGTGCCTTTTAGAGATGCATGCTTCTGTTTCATCCTCGAGTCTTAACTACTCCCGCCTTTTGATGATCTAGGTCACAGGTACTCATAAACATTTTCCCGGGGGCCGCAAAGTTTGATCTGTGGTGTGACCGAGGGCCGCACTGATGCCAGCGGGGTGTTAACTCTGGGATGGGGAAACAAAGCATGTATATCTAGTGACTGCCTTTAAGAATGAAGGTGTTCCTAAAGTTAAAGGCCTGGTTACCTCCTTTTCCTAACTGCAATTAACCTTTAGATAAGTGTTTGCTGTATATGTACGTTTCTTTTTCAAGTTAGTGCTGAGTCGAGTAAACGGGAGCCCAGTGCTGCTGCTGCCCGGGGTCCGCATGTAAAGACCAGGAGGGCCTTATGCGGCCCCCGGGCCGTACTTTGAGTATCACTGATCTAGATCCTCCCGGCGACCACCCCAGCTACATGTGTATTTTAATGTTCTTCAAAAAGGGTCGGGTTGAGCCGGGCCGCTGTATCTCTTTTGCTCTCGGTGGTCCCATGAGAGTAAAAGCTGCTCATTCTGCTAATCCTTCCATAACTTTCCAGAAGTCTCAGAGCAGACAGGCTCGCTGAGTCACTCTTGTTTACTGAGCGAGTCTGTTAAATTTTTGCAACATTTCTTCAGCGAGTCTTAATGTATGGTGACAAGAGGATCAGATCAGATTCTTCCTGTTTCTCTTGCTAAGCCATAGCGCGTTCATTGGGAGAGTGTGCGGGGTAGAGCTGGGGCTGCCCTTCAAGATGCTCACACCCTGCACAGCTCAAGAAGCTGCCATGGCTTAACAAGAGAAACAGGAAGAATCAGAGAAACAGACACAGGTACCAGAGAGTACTAACTGAGAACTTGCTTCTTCGCACAGTCTTTTTTAGCCAAAGTATTTTGATTGATTCAATGTATCGCTTTTAAAATTACTCTGAAAGCTTCTAAGACAATCGCATTTTAAATTTTAAGCTTTTTGAAACAAATGTTTTTTTTAAACTGAAATTGAATTGAATGCTTCTCACTGTGGGGAAGCCTGACTTACATCGAACAGTAGAACGGGAGCTGGGCGGGGCAGGACCAGTGAGCACAGCTGAGGGGACTCGCCCTCGTGGGGAGCGAGGAACAGGTCAGCGCTCTAGTAGTTAAGCCAGTGGTTCCCAAACTTTTTTGACCCATAGCTCCCTTGACCTAATTGGCAGTTGGCTGTGGCTCCCCACCGTTTTTTTACCCGCGCACCGGGGTGCCGTGGCACCCCTTTGGGAACCACCGGTCTACATGAAGAATCAAGCCTAGGCGTGATGAAGGATTCAGAGAGTAGCCATCACTACAGGGCATAAGGTGCCCACTCAACACTCTCCACCAGGCCTCTGACCCTACACCCACCCAACGCTCTCCACCAGGCCCCTGACCCTGCACCCACCCAACGCTCTCCACCAGGCCCTTGACCCTGCACCCACCCAACGCTCTCCACCAGGCCCTTGACCCTCCACCCACCCACCCAACGCTCTCCACCAGGCCCCTGACCCCGCACCCACCCAACGCTCTCCACCAGGCCTCTGACCCTGTACCCACCCAGCGCTCTCCACCAGACCCCTGACCCTGCACCCACCCAACTCTCTCCACCAGGCCTCTGACCCTGCACCCACCCAGCGCTCTCCTCCAGACCCCTGACCCCGCACCCACCCGCCCAACGCCCTCCACCAGGCCTCTGACCCTGTACCCACCCAGCGCTCTCCACCAGACCCCTGACCCCGCACCCACCCACCCAACGCTCTCCACCTGGCCCCTGATCCTCCACCCACACACCCAATGCTCTCCACCAGGACCCTGACCCGGCCCCCTCCTTCGCAACGCTCTCCACCAGGCATCTGACCCTGTACCCACCAAACGCTCTCCACCATGGTTCCTGACCCTCAGGCTCCAAACTCAGAAAGGGACGTGGTTTAGTGGCTGAAAAGACAATTAGGCAAAAAGCAGCACTAGTAATATGGAGAGTTAATACGAACTAATCAACAATGGTCTCCAGTAACAAGGAGCATTTACTTATGCAGTAGTTCATATGAAACATCCTCCACACGGGCCAGTGCCAATGAACATAGTGCCAAAACTCAGGCCACTTGAAAGCATTTCACCTATCCCTGCACAGGAGCAGTGCTCACATACAAGGTGCCAAAGTCCAGGTCACGCCTTGGCACTCCAACCATTCATTCACAAGTGCTAGTGCCCCTGTAGTGTACAATATGCCAAAACCCAGGCCATTAGTAGGCTCCCCACCCACACGTGCAGTGTCCGGTACCGTGTGCCACAACACGTGCCACTTGTAGCGCTCCACCCATTCATCAGTGTGACAGTGTCTCGGTACAATATGCCAAAACTCATGTCAAAGTTTCAAAGTTCAAAGTTTGTTTTTATTGCACAATTATTTCAAATCATTGCAATATGCAAAAATACGAAAGACAGTAATAGAAACATTCGAGACTGTTAAAAACTAAAACTAAAACAATAAGTGGGTGGGAAGGAAAAGTAAAAGGACAAGGAAAGTCAAAGATCGATTACTTGCAAAGAATTAAATTCAGGCATTACACAAAGGGAAAAGTCATGGAATTAATTTCGGTAATTAATTTAACAAAGCGGGTCGCCATTTGAGGCGAATCCCCCCTCATACATTCCTCAAGTGCTTCTTGACATGTCCTGATACCAAGAAGGCGCCAAATTGGTCTCAGCCAGAATATTCTTTGTGGCCGCAATTGGTGGCAAATGCACAAAATGTGAATTAAGTTTTCCTCTCCCCATTTGCAAAACCGGCATTGGGAAGAGGCTCCTATCTTATATCCTTGCCCAAACTTGTATGCTTTCAGCGGAATTAGTATAAAGAAAACAATGGTCCTTGAGTTTCAATCAAATAAACCTTATATGGATATCATTTCTGATTCAGTAATGCGATTAAATCTGCATTTTTTTGACTCAAGCAAAGTGGGAGAGATATATTCGATTTGGCACTAATTGTGTACACATTGAATGCAAAGAAAAGAGCAGTACCCAAAAATGATAAGTGTAGCCTAAAAACAGAACGAAAAAGATTGTAACCACACTCCAAGTATTTGTATTACCAAAGTGTTACATATTTATTTACAATTTCATAAAACAATTCTGATCTTAAACGGCGCAGAGAGTGAAAGGGAAAGGGTGCTCAGGTGATTAGAAGAAGGAAGGAAAGCAATTGTAATGTACAATTCTGATATTTACAAAAAACCAAAGCGGCAAATCTTCCGCTATTATATAGGCCTGTCCACAAAATTCAAGGGGGGAAGGGGAATTGGGACAAAATAGGTACAGGCACACAAGTTGAAAAGCGTCGACGTTTCGACCCTAGTGCTCTTGGGGAATTTAGGGCCTCGGCTGCGGGTCTTCTTCAGGACAAGGGGCAAGGGATGGAAGGGGAACTTGGCCGTGATCCAACACGTTGTCTGGATCGAACACCTGAAGTACAAGGATGAGGTAGGTGTTAGATGTTATATAAGAATTAGTATTCACAAAATTGTGGTTCAATGTCGGCTACTGGGTACATTACCAATGAAGCTGGTCAGGTTGGAACTCCGTCCGAGCTTCCAGGGGGTGGGTCACCTATTGGGCAAGAAAAAGGAACTGGGTCAGTGCCCCTCTCCCAAGGGCAACTAACTCCAATTGACCAGTCTGCTCATAATCAACCACAGGTGTAGACTCACCTAATATCTTGATGGTGATCTGGTGTCAAGTCAGTTGGATGTTCAGCCTGATGTTTTGGAAAAGGCCTGTGGGGGGTGAACAAATTAATCAACCCCATCTAAATGTATCGACTTACAGACCTATTGGTAAGTGTAATTAGGAACTTAAGGACCTATTGGTAAGTGCAATTAAGAACTTACCACTGTTTGTGGATGGATTGGGGGGTCCTACCGGCGCCCCCGCGGGCACTCCGGTGGTGGTGGAATTATATGATACCAACGTTGCCTCTATAATTTTATTCGGAGGTTTGGCAGAGAGAATAGGTTTCCTCTTCGATTTCCTTAACAATGTCAGGTACCCACGTTACCTAATATTGAATAAACAACAGAGAAGTGTGTTAGAATACGTCATCTGTCCGTATGGGTGGGGGTTGTTAGAACGCTCAAAATCAAAATTAACGAACGTTCACCCACAAGGGATTAAGAATTCCCTACTCTCACCTTGGCAGGAATAGTTGATGTGCTGGATACCGCGGGCAATTGCTACCGTCATGTAATCCGAACGGTGAACAGCGTCCGAATTCGGCTGCTACTTCCGTGTTGGAGCTAGAATCACATGTTCTCCTATTAGCCAATAGGAGTAGATTGGATCCGAAAATCGACATTAGGAAAGGACTTTTGGTTTTAGTCCGTCATAGGGATCGACAAGGGACTCACCATTATGGAGACCAAAAAGGGACTCACCATTACGGCAAACAGTCAATTAAATTACACACATCATGCGTGATGAAGGATTACGATATATTGAAAACGAATCAGTTAACATGGTATGTGACGCATCTCAGTGAATCCCTTGGTTCATTTTAGAAGAAACATCATTTAAAAAAAAATAATAAACAGTAAATGTTCGCAAATACAGTTATACAAAATCATGTAGCAGTTGTACAAAGTCGTGTAACAGTTACATGTAATACAGTACACAATACATTAACGCAAGATCATACAATAATAACATATCAATACAATGCATAATATAGAGATTACATATACTAGACAATGTGGTATACAGCATTATTGCAAGAGAAATTGTATTCTATAGAATGGAATACCTGGTTTACACTTCGCAGATACCTTAAGGGAGACAGAATGGGTAATCTGTGAGTATTGTGGGCAGAGTAAATACATTTTTGTTGGAATTTCAGCCATTCCGAATTGATACCATTTGTCTCAGGACCTCTTCACGATCGTTCAGGCCGCGATTGACAGTATCAAATAGATGCATCCAGCGACATTCACGGGTGCTTAAAAGTTTGGCATAATTGCCACCCCGCGGGTTTTTTGTAACCTTCTCTATTATCCACCATGTGAAACTTTCAGGTTGGTGGTTGAATTTCAGAAAGTGATCCACTAGTGGGGCCCCTTGTACCTTGCAGCGTATTTTGCTGCAATGTTGTAGAATACGGGTCTTGGTTTTCTGGGTGGTTTGGCCAATGTACATGAAGCCACATGGGCACATTATAGCATAGATAGCACCCATCGTATTGCAATTGGTATGTTGTTGCATTGTGTGGGTATAGTTGTTGTAGGTACATGTTTTCAGTTCTGATACCATTGTACAGGCCTTACAACTGCCACATTTAAAATGGCCCAGTACAGGGGGGAATGTTCCATAATGATGTTTGACTTTCAATCTTCTTTTGGTTAAACATGGAGTGTACTACAAAATCTTTCACACTCCTACCTTTACGGAAGGCGTGCATCGGGGGTTCAGTTATACCTATCTCTTCCGCTACAAGATGCCAGTGTGCATTAATGGATTGTTTAATCTCAGTGCTACATGTATTAAAAGTGGTGACACATATAAGTCTGTTTTCCGCGGAGTCTGATTTTTGTTTGTGTTCTAGTAAGGACTCTCTATTGCTGAACCATGCTCTTTTGCGAGCTTTCCTAACCAAACTTCTAGGGTAACCTCGTTTGGTGAGTCTCTTAATTAGAACATCGGATTCCTTGAAGTAATCAATTTTCTTGGTACAGTTGCGTCTCAACCTCAGGAATTGACCATAAGGTAGGTTATCCCTGAGGTTGCGAGGGTGATGGCTGGAATATCCGAGAAGTGTGTTCTTTTCAGTTGGTTTTCTGAAGAGTGTGGTATATAAAACACCATTTTCTTCTTTAATAGTCAGGTCAAGAAAGTTTATGGAGTTGTTACTACTTTCAATTGAGAATTGTATGTTATCATCCCTTTCATTTAACCAAGTATGGAAGATTATTAATTCCTCCAGCGTGCCCCTCCAAATGAGGAGCACGTCATCGATGTATCGACGCCATTCTACAATTTTTGTACTGTAGGGATTGGTATCATGTAGGATCCATTTATGCTCAAAGGCGTCCATAAAGATAATGGCAAGGTTTGGAGCAAAGCTTGCCCCCATAGCCACTCCACTAGTTTGCTCGTAGAAATGTCCATCAAAGATTAAATAGTTTCTTCTCATTGCTATTTCTAGGAGTGATAGGATGAAATTGGTCGGGACCCTGTGTGGACGTGTTCTATTGTCTAGGGTCTTTTCAATTGCAATCATCGCAGCTTGTTGAGGAATGCTGGTGTATAAGGACGAAATGTCCATGGTTACCAGCAATTCCTGTGTTGAATCGAAAATGCTGCCATCCATGAGTTGGATTACCTGCATGGTGTCTCGTAAATAGCAAGTTGTAGATTCTGCAATGGGCTTTAAAAAGATGTCTATAAACTTGCATAGCGGTTCCAAAATCGAACCACAGCCTGAAATAATCGGCCTCCCAGGTGGCGAGGCCAGGCCCTTATGTATCTTGGGTACAGTGTATATCGTTGGGACTCTGGGGTGGGCATTATTTAAATATTCACATTCTGATTTGGTGATGATACCTTCCTGGTGTGCTGTATCAGTTAGTCCTCTGATTTGTGTAGCTATGTCATTTGTGGGGTCTTTTGGTAATTTCCTATAGTTGCCCTCTTTGGATAGCTGTGAAAGAATTTCTGCCTTATATGCCTCTCTACCCTGAATGACTATTGCCCCCCCCCTTGTCTGCAGGCTTTATCACTATGTCATGATTCGTGTTTAGATTATGTAGTGCCTGTCGTTCAGTTTTAGAGATGTTGTATTTGACATATTTTCTGTCTGTGAGCAGTTTGGTGATGTCTCCCATCACCGTTTGTTCATAGGCTAAAATCCTAGGTGGCATCATGTGTGTTGGAGGGGTAAAGGTGGAGGGTGGTCTCATGCCAGTATTACTGTTCACATTGGTGTGAGGTATCTTATTAAAATGATATTTTAAGCGAACCTTACGGAAAAATTGAAAAAGTTCCAATTTCAAATTGAAACTGTTAGGTAAGCTAGTTGGAACAAAGGATAAACCTTTTTCCAAAACACGTTGTTCCTCACATGTCAAATTGTAGTTGGATAAGTTGACTAAGGGGCTGCTTTGTTTGGGTATTGTGGTTGTGTCTACCATCTGTAGTGTTGCGAGCGTGTCCGTATGTCGCCATGGGATTCCTGTCTGAAGTGTACCTGTTTACCTGGTTTGTCTCTCCCTTGGTTCCAGGTCTGTAGTCCCCTGTTCTGTTTCCAAGATGCTTGGCCACGTCCCCTGGGTCGTCCCCAGGGGCGTCCCCGCACACGTTGGTCCACCCATGGATCCTGTTCTAAAAAAGTCTGGTCCCCCTCTTGTCTCGCGGTACTAGTGGATGGTTGGTCTGTCTCCGAGCCACTGCTGACTGAGGAGTTGGAGAAAGTATTGTATCTACGGTACCCACCCCTGCCTCTGGTTGTGTATGTACCTCTTGATTCCTGATTATAGTATCCTTCGGCTAGGTAGGGGTATACCTTCTTTTTGTCAAAGAATTTTATATCATTGGCTAATTTGTCCAATTTAGAAGTTTGTGTGAATAAATCAAATTCTTTTAAGGTTTTCTCTAGTTTCTCTAGGGCTTCCTTAGCGTTCTGTCCGTGTGACCGAAGCCCGCACTGATGCCAGCGGGGTGTAAAGTCGGGGTAGGGAAACAAAGCATGTTTATCTAATCGCTGCCTTTAAGAATGAAGGTGTTCCTAAAGTTAAAGGCCTAGTTACCTCCTTTTCCTAACTGCAATTAACCTTTAAATAAGTGTTTGCTGTATACGTACGTTTTTTTTTCATGTTAGTGCTGAGTCGAGTAAACGGCAGCCCTGTGCTTCTGCTGCCCAGGGGTCCGCATGTAAAGACCTGGAGGGCTTTATGCGGCCCCCAAGCTGTACTTTGAGTATCAATGATCTAGATCCTCCCGGCGACCGCCCCAGCTACATGTGTATTTCAATATTCTTCAAAAAGGGGTCGGGGTTGAGCCGGGGCCGCTGTATCTCCTTTGCTCTCGGTGGTCCCATGGGAGTAAAACCTGCTCATTCTGCTAATCCTTCCCTAACTTTCCAGAAGTGTCGGAGCAGACAGGCTCGCTGAGTCATTCTTGGTTACTGAGTGAGTCTGTTACATTTTTGCAACATTTCTTCAGCGAGTCTGTTTATTCCCAATGTATGGTGACAAGAGACCCAGATCAGACTCTTCCTGTTTCTCTTGCTAAGCCATAGCGCGTCCACTGGAGGGAGTGGGAGGGGTAGAGCTGGGGCTGTCCTTCAAGATGCTCACACCCTGCACAGCTCAAGTAGCTGCCATGGCTTAACAAGAGAAACAGGAAGAATCAGAGAAACTGACACAGGTCAGACACACGGTACCAGAGAGTACTAACTGACAATTTGCTTGTTTGCACAGTCTTTTCAAGCCAGAGTATTTTGAATGATTGAATGTATCGCTTTTAAAATTACTCTGCTTCTAAGACCATCGCATTTTAAATTTAAAGCTTTTTGAAACAAATGTTTTTTTTAAACTGAAATTGAATTGAATGCTAACTCACTGTGGGGAAGCCTGACTTACGTCGAACAGTAGAACGGGAGCTGGGCGGGGCAGGACCAGTGAGCACAGCTGAGGGGACTCGCCCTCGTGGGGAGCGAGGAACAGGTCAGCGCTCTAGTAGTTAAGCCAGTGGTTCCCAAACTTTTTTGACCCGTAGCTCCCTTGACCTAATTGGCAGTTGGCTGTGGCTCCCCACCATTTGTTTTACCCGCGCACGGGGTGCCGTGGCACCCCTTTGGGAACCACCGGTCTACATGAAGAATCAAGCCTAGGCGTGATGAAGGATTCAGAGAGTAGCCATCACTACAGGGCATAAGGTGCCCACTCAACACTCTCCACCAGGCCTCTGACCCTGCACCCACCCAACGCTCTCCACCAGGCCTCTCACCCTGTACCCACCCAACGCTCTCCACCAGGCCCCTGACACTGCACCCACCCAACGCTCTCCACCAGGCCCCTGACCCTCCACCCACCCACCCAACGCTCTCCACCAGGCCCCTGACCCCGCACCCACCCAACGCTCTCCACCAGGCCTCTGACCCTGTACCCACCCAGCGCTCTCCACCAGACCCCTGACCCTGCACCCACCCAACTCTCTCCACCAGGCCTCTGACCCTGTACCCACCCAGCGCTCTCCACCAGACCCCTGACCCTGCACCCACCCAACACTCTCCACCTGGCCCCTGATCCTCCACCCACACACCCAACGCTCTCCACCAGGACCCTGACCCGGCCCCCTCCTTTGCAACGCTCTCCACCAGGCCTCTGACACTGTACCCACCCAACACTCTCCACCATGGTTCCTGACCCTCAGGCTCCAAACTCAGAAAGGGACATGGTTTAGTGGCTGAAAAGACAATTAGGCAAAAATCAGCACTAGTAATATGGAGAGTTAATACTAACTAATCAACAATGGTCTCCAGTAACAAGGAGCACTTACTTATGCAGTCGTTCATATGAAACATCCTCCACACGGGCCAGTGCCAATGAACATAGTGCCAAAACTCAGGCCACTTGAAAGCATTTCACCTATCCCTGCACAGGAGCAGTGCTCACATACAAGGTGCCAAAGTCCAGGTCACGCCTTGGCACTCCAACCATTCATTCACAAGTGCTAGTGCCCCTGTAGTGTACAATATGCCAAAACCCAGGCCATTAGTAGGCTCCCCACCCACACGTGCAGTGTCCGGTACCATGTGCCACAACCTGTGCCACTTGTAGCGCTCCACCCATTCATCAGTGTGACAGTGTCTCGGTACAATATGCCAAAACTCATGTCAACGTTTCAAAGTTCAAAGTTTGTTTTTATTGCACGATTATTTAAAATCATTGCAATATGCAAAAATACGAAAGACAGTAATAGAAACATTCGAGACTGTTAAAAACTAACACTAAAACAATAAGTGGGTGGGAAGGAAAAGTAAAAGGACATGGAAAGTCAAAGATCGATTACTTGCAAAGAATTAAATTCAGGCATTACACAAAGGGAAAAGTCATGGAATTAATTTCGGTAATGAATTTAACAAAGCGGGTCGCCATTTGAGGCGAATCCCCCCTCATACATTCCTCAAGTGCTTCTTGACATGTCCTAATACCAAGAAGGCGCCAAATTGGTCTCAGCCAGAATATTCTTTGTGGCCGCAATTGGTGGCAAATGCACAAAATGTGAATTAAGTTTTCCTCTCCCCATTTGCAAAACCGGCATTGGGAAGAGGCTCCTATCTTATATCCTTGCCCAAACTTGTATGCTTTCAGCGGAATTAGGCCAAATCGGAATCTCATTAGCTGGTGCGTAATATACGGTTTCATTGCTGATGCAAGATAAGATGGAAGAATTTTTGGAGCATATAATTTGGCGGCCCAAGTGCCATGGGAGAGCTTAAGCACCAGTTGTGTGTCCGATTGGTTTGAAAGGATTTTTGCTTGCTTAATTAAGAGATTTCCTTTCGTTTCATTGGGCAGAGAAGAAGACCATATATCCCCCGCTTCGAGCGATTTGAGGCAGAACGTTAGATATTTATTCCATGATGAAGCGGGGTTTTTGAGGACCAGCCATATACAGCTCTTTAACGTATGGGAATTTGCTTGTTTCGCTTTTAGGCAATATATAGCGAATCTTGCAGCCATAATTCAACGCATGGAGGATAGAGAAAATTCTTTCCGTATTTGGGCATGGGAAGTCGAGTTTGGCAATCGAAAGACCCGGCGGTAACATGATGACTGCGCTCTATCAAGCCAATTATTCAGTTTGTCCTTAAAGATGATTGCTCCAAAAGTAATTGTGGGCAGAAATTTTGCGTTAATCAGTTTTATTAATGGGACAAAATCCTGAGAATGTAGGGCGTTCTTTGTTCTCAAAAAGACTCCCTCTAGACGGCGAGCCACTGTCAGCATCTCAGTTATATGCACCGAGCATCTACCTTTGTGGTCAATCCAGACACCTAAGTATTTGTATGTAGGGACAGTTTCCAATTGCTTCCCCTCTATGAACCACAGGAGCTTTTTTGTGTTCGTAGGTGATACTGCCATCGCCTTGGTTTTACCTACGTTTATCTCGAGCATATTGTTTTTACAATACTGGGCGAGAGAATTGAACAGCCTTTGGAGGCCCACCTGAGTTTGGTCTAGCAGAATCGTGTCGTCCGCATACTGCAGAATTTGAATTTTGCTTTGGCCAATTCCTGGGGGGAAGGCTCTTGATCCAGTTAACCATTCCGGAAGGTCAGCGAGGTACAGATTAAAAAGTAGGGGAGCAAGGGTGCACCCTTGTTTAAGGCCTCTATTTGTAAAAATTTTGTTAGAGGTGGTCCATTTTGATGTTACTCTGACCTTGACCCATGTGTCCGTGTGAAGGGCTATTAGCGCATTTAATAGTTCCCGCGGAATTCCCCATTTTGACAGTTTTCCCCATAATTTGGGACGGCTAACGCTGTCGAATGCTTTGCGGAAATCAATAAATCCCATGTACAGGGATTTGCCTTTTGCAGCTATGGTAGTCTCCATCAAATGGACTATCGAAATCAGGTTGTCTTCGATGTGGCAGCCTTTTCGGAAGCCAGTTTGACTAAAGGGGATTAGATTATTCGATTCCATCCAATTTGTAAGTTCTTTCAACAATATGCTTGCATAGGCTTTCCCGTCCACATCGAGTAGAGCTATCATCCGATAGTTATCGGGATCAGAGCGGGAACCTTTTTTATGGAAAGGTACTAAAAGTGATCCATGCCACTTACGCGGGATGGTACGTCCCAGTATAGCATCTTCGAATAGCGGAGTCAACAGCAAAGCCCATTTTTGTGCAGCAGCTTTAAAAACCTGTGTTGGAATTCCATTGGGGCCTGGAGCGCCCCCAGAGCGCATTTTCCTTATTACCGCAGCTATTTCTTCGGTTGCTATCTTGATAGGACTTGGCGTGTCTTCCTCCTCGACTTGCTGGTCTAGAGTTAGTTGAACGCCCCTACTGCCAGTTGGTACGCCCGATGTTGTATACAGCTCTTTGACATACTTCTCCCAATCAGCGGGGGAGATATTAGTAACAGTCGGAGGTTTGGCAGCTTTGGATGCCTCGTTCACCCAATTCCAAAACTTCCTTTGATCCTTGGTTTTAATTATCTCGAAGGCTGCCGCCCAATGACGCTCTTCTTCCTGTCTTTGTAAGGCGAATCGGGCCTTCCTATAGACTTTTCTAGCCGCTGATATGTCGTTCTTCAAAGATTTATGTTGGCTTTCGCTGTACTATGGGCTCGTTGCAACTTATTTAGTTTACTCTTTGAGAGAGTTACAGCTTGTTTTTGCTCCAGCAAGATAGTCGAAACCGGGAGCACCTGTGGAGGGCTACTTGTTATTTTTAATGCCAACTGGTCTCTGAATTTACTCAGTCTTGTTTCCCAGGAGGGACCTGCCAAATACCCATCTTGGCAATGTTCGGAAAGAAGATTATCAATCTCTGTTTCAAGTACTTCACAGTTCTCCTTGGACCATCTCAGTTTTTTTACCTTCTGAAGGTTTAATTCCCGTCCAATCAGGGGAATTATTGGGCGATGTTGAGGCTGAAGGGCGATGTTACATACTAAGATGGCATGATCGCTGTCTGCAGATGGCGTTACCGAGAACTGGTGCACCAGATGAAAGGCGAAAAGAGATATCCAGATGTAATCTAAAGTAGCCATGCGGAAAGGGGATATATGGTTATAGGCTGCAGGATTATCGGTGGGAAATCTTCCATTAAGAGCACGCAGACCAGATTGATTTAGTTTTGTTGCAAGTCTCATTCCGCCAACTTCCTTCCGTTGGTGTTGAGACTTCATCTCCGGAATTGCCCACTCTTCATTTCCTAGTGCT
The DNA here is from genome assembly GCF_964261635.1 of Lissotriton helveticus. Taxonomy (NCBI): domain Eukaryota; kingdom Metazoa; phylum Chordata; class Amphibia; order Caudata; family Salamandridae; genus Lissotriton; species Lissotriton helveticus. Next base: position 427,254,758 of record NC_136058.1, read on the forward strand.
ATTTGGAAGGATTGACTTGGGTCCGGGTCCATTAGGTTACAGTTGAAATCTCCCATTAGCAACCACAAATCATTTGGGAATAGAGCTTCCAGATCCTCTATTATGGGAATCAAAGTGTTTAAAGTTGCCTCCCGGCGAGTTTTTACAGGGTGGAGATAGATGCAACCGAGGATGATTTTTTTCCTTATTTTCCCCTTATCGTGGCTCTTGAATTCGATACTGAGAAAAATATAATCGCCCTTCCCATTATAGAGTGTCACTAATTTTGCGTCCAGTGAGTTCTTTACGGCAATCAACACGCCCCCGGATGCATGGCCGCCTACTGCAGAGGGAATAGCAAAGGATTCGCATGTAGTGAAATCTTCACAGATGGTATTCTCCAAGGCCCAAGTCTCTTGGATCGCAAGGATGTCGTTTAGCTCCTGGAGGTCCTTAATTGTGTGACACATTTTCTCTTTGGTTAGGCCCCTAATGTTCCACGAGCAAATGTTTAAGCATCGAGCTTTGTCATATTTTGATTTACCTTCTGACTGACTTGCCGGTGTACTACCCTAAGGCCTTAGAAAGCCAGGACCAATCATGAGATTTATTTAATTTAAATATGCACTTGCGTGGACCGCCTGCAGCTGTGGTGATTACTTGAAGTGGAGTGTCCATCCAGGGTGCTGCTTTTAATTCCTGTCTTGGGCCCCGTAGCATCGGCTGTTGTTGCTGTCTTCTCCCTTCCACATTTAAGTCAGAGCCCGTATTGTTGGGCAGCGGGGTTTCAGGTTTTTTTTTTAAGAAGGACGGATAGTTGAGGGACGTATAGGAACTTACTCGAATACCCCATTCACTCAGTTGTTTTGAGTTTTTAGCTAATATTGCCGCTGGCTCCGGATTGGTAAAAATGACCAGAGTTGACTCATTTTTTTGGCCCCAGGCTGGGTCAATAAAAGCCACTGTTTCAATGTCTGCTGTGTTGATGTTTTCTAAGCCTGGCAAATTCTGGCAGAGTTTTAGAACGTTTCCCCTATTGAGGATGTCCCATTACCCTGGGATTCATATTCTGGATAGAGTAGTACTTTTTTGCTCTGCCGCTGTAGAAGGCTAGGTTCCTGTATATTAGTATTAGCTTTATGCATATGTGGCCGATTGGGGGCACCAATAGGCGGATCTGTTTGGGGCTTTTCCCTGACATGATGTTCTAGGTGTTCTAAGACAGTTTGCTTTAAAGTCAAGGGGTGGGTACTTATTAACTGAGCGCTTATAGCAAATTCTTGAGGGGAAAATATTTTATTGTTAGGTCCGACCTCCTCTTGTGCGGCCCCTTTGTTGGTTTGGCTTTCGTTTTCTCTTAATGTTGGTGTTTCTGTGTTAGAGATTCTTTTTATTTGCCCCATGCCTTCAGCAGTGGGCATGTTTATTCTGTTTGTAGTGGTTGAAGAGTTTTTAGTGGCAGGTTTAATGGACTTTTCACTTTGAGACGGATGGTTGCTACAAGGCATTTTCATATTGCTGTTATGTTTAGGTGCTTTTTCCTCCTTTGAGTCTATTGTTTTCTGTGTAGGGTATTGAGTTGGTTTTGATTTTTCAACAATGCCTTTGTGGGGGACCATTGATTCGTCTAGCTCCTCCACCTTGTTTGACGAAATATTCCTCCCATTTGTTCCGAGCCATTGTATTAGTGCAGTATTCTTTTTATTAGCTTTATTTAGTTTCTTCAGTTTTTTCTTATTTTTTCTCGACAGCGTTGTACCTTCCTTCAGGACTTGCTTGGGCTCGCTTAAAGGCATAGGAAAGTTTGTTGCGACAAAGGCTTGATCAGGAGGAAGGCTTGTTGCGATATTTAATTGTTGCTGGACCTGTTTTGAACTGTTATTAATATTACTGGGGCTAGCTAAGATGTTGAAAGTTGTTCTAGATTTCACTGGTGTTATATGGATTTGGGGATTGGAGACAAAACTAGTTTTCTGCTGAATTGAAGTACATACTTTCTGCGATTGTATTTGTGGCCTTGTCTTTAAATCTTCAATTAGCTCGGACATTATTTCAGGCAGAGTCTCGAGTTTTTTTTATCAGAGTCTCACAGATGCAATTGGTATGCGTATTGTTTGAATGTGGGGTGATGTTTGCTAGCAGTTCCTGGTTTAGGTGTGCTGTGGACGCATGATTTTCACCCACGTTGTTTTGGACCCTTCGAATCAGTGAATTTAATTGTTCAAGTTTTTTGTCAATGCTCATTGTGGTTTCTTTCTCGGGGTCATTTGCAATGGCGAGGCTATTAGCATGCGATGTAACAAAGACAACAGACGAAGGCGTAGGTGATAGCGCAGATGATAGCGCAAGTGGTAATTTAGTTGTACTTGACTGCATCCAATGTTCGTCTGGGATAAGGGAGGGAATGGGTAATAACCGGGGAGAGAGAGGAAAGCTGTCCTGTACATTCCCTAGTTTGGTGCCGGGAACCAAGGCAGTGGCTTGACGATGAACAGTTATTTCTGGGTACAGAGACGGTAGGTTAGAGGGGTCAGACGAATTTATAAGTTGCTGCTGTATTTTCAAGGTCTTATTGCATGCTAATTGAGGTGTTACGCTATTTCCTTGGCCAATCTTGTAAAAATGCTCTCGAATGTCAGTTATTCCGCTAATTTTCCCTTTTGATATGTGCGGAAGGCGGGCCGTTAACGCCGTTTGCACAAAGCCTCTGCTGAGACTGTTTTTGACCTTTTTATCCTGCGGGATTCCCATTGGGGTGCTAGGAAAAAATTCTGAAGCCTCTTCCATTTGTTCCGCTTGCTTTGGGCAAAATCGAGAGGGGGATTGGCGACTGCAACCTGTCGCCTGAGGATATAGCAGTTTTGATTTCTGGCGCCTGGCAGACTTGTGAGGGCAGTGTGTTGGTTGCAGTAGAAGGCAGCTCCTAGTGCGCATTTTAGTCGGTGCGTGGTTGGATCATGTATAGGCGTCAGTCAGTCCAACTGGGTGGTTTCAAATGCGAGAGCTGGTGACAGCCTAGAACTTGACAGCTGAAGCTGATGGGGAGTGAGCGGATCACACAGGGGGAGGCCACCGGCGACATCAGACCTAGTCGGAACCGCCTGGCCTTCATACCCCGGGGCTCTTACTTTACAGCTGTCTCTAACGGCAGCTGAGCTCACTATCTCTCACCAGCGCCCCCAGGAAGACTTTTTTACTGGCGTGAAGCTGTCAATGTGGCTGTCAATGTGGCTGGCTGCCGCTGTAGCAAGTCGCAAGTCACGAATGCAATTTGCCAGTACAAGTTTAAGTTTAAGTTTTTAGGTGAGCAAAGAGGTGCGGGACGCCAATCTATCGGGGTTCTTCGGCTCTTGGCTTGCGTGCTCTATCACCCCACCCTTGCATTGCTTTCGCTGGCAGCGCGACTAACCTCTGATATTGGGCTCGGCGCTTCCAGCGTTGTCTCCAGCGGTAGTGGTAGCGGTAGTGGTGGAATGAAGGGGGAGCGCAATGGCATCGGCGCTAGTGCAGCCTGCAGTGGCTGTCTCCTCGGTTATGACTCCCCTTAATTATGGCTCCTCATACACGCTGCGACTGTAGTAGTCCATGATTGCCCGTACTATATTGGTTCCTGCAACCTCGAACAGTGAAGGACAGCGAAGGGAGCAGGCAGTAGTAGGGGCAGCAGTTAGTGCCCACTTTTTGCCGCTTTTTTGCCCTCTCTTTAATCAGTTTGTTGCTCTTCTCCCGCCCTTCCCCCGCTCTGCTTTCTCTCTCGCTGGGGGGGGGGGGGGACACAGCAGCAGAAGAAGCAGAAGAGGCAGCAGCAGCGGCAGCGGCCGCACCCAATGGCGGGTCGGTTTTCTCCCCTCTGATCTATCGCCGGGGGGGGGGGAGGGCAGCAGGAGCAGCGGGAGCGGCAGCAAAGGCAACAGCGAAAAAGCAAAAAACGAACAGCAGCAGCAAGAGCAGCAACGGCCGCGTCCGATGGCGGCGGCGTTTACTGGCATCCTCGCGGAGACTCACAACTCACAGGTGCCCTCTACCGTCCACAGCGTCAACAGCATTCAGAATGCAAAGCAATAACTCTCTGAAACACCGTCACTAGTAGGCTCCCCACCCGCTCCTCCACCTGTGCCAGTGCCCCTGTACAACGAGTCAAAACTCAGGACACTTGTAAAAACACACACAAAATAATGTGCCCTTGTGTACTGAAATTGGTGCTGATGTAAAGCGCTCCAATACCTTCGGGTCGAGGTTGCGCTATATGATACGAGAAAGCAATCCCACATTTAATAAATCAGCCATTGTCCTATTTTCATAAACTTGGACTGGCAAAAATCAAAGGCTCCAGAGATCTAAAAATGAATACGAGGGGACGAATTAGTAATAACCCCCACCACTGCGAAATAGACTTCAACAGGTCTCTTAGACATAGATCCCTCGGGATGGGGGACAATAGACATACCTTTCTTACTGATGCAGTTCCGTTTCACAGGATTGTGATCGGAGCTCAGTCAGCCGGAAAGCCCATGCTTGGTTGAGTTGCAGCCGAGTGCTGTTCCCTCAGGAACCGAGTGGTGGAAGCCCTGCGTGTCATATGCGAGGACAGTCAGCTGGTCAAGCGAACACTTCAAGAGGATCACGTGACCTGGCAGCACAAAGGAGGGGGAGGAATTGTGGCTGCAATTTCCACGACCCACATCCTGCGCCGCGGCAACCCTGGCTACTAATCACGGCGCACACTTTGGGAACCACTGAGTTAAGCAAAAGCCTACTTATGGTGCCCGCAGCACGGACGGGCAGCGTCACGCTTCTGGCGCGCCTAAGGCAAGCCCGCCTGCGTCCGGACATGGTCACGGGCAAGGAACCATGCCGGATTCAACCCAGAAAACGGTAACTCATCACATATGATAGAGCATTATTACTCTCATTGAGATACTCCGGTAGAGTCCAATGTGAGATTACTCTAGCGCCTACAAGCTTGAAGAAGATGTCATGCCCTCTCTGCCGGACTAAGTTTAACTCAGGCAAGATTGAAGGGCAACTACAACTAGATAGGCCCACAAGGAATGAGCAATGGGAAATGGGACTTATTAACAGTAGATCCTTGCCAGCACACACCACAGAAATCATAATGCTAATAGAGAATGAAGAACTTGACATTCTCTTCGTTACTGAAACGTGGTTGAATGACTGGTCCGCCCCTGGCATAATCCAAGGACTAACCCCCGATTTCCTTATCCAAAGGCAAGGCAGGATGGGAAAAAGGGGAGGCAGGGTAGCAATCATTTACAAAAACGACTAAGAATGCATGATATCGTCCGTTGCCACCACCAACAGTGAAACTGTACAATTCAGCCTAAAACATCGACTAATAACTCGTTTTCAGGCACACTGCTCTATAGACCCCCAGGACCCCCCACTCCGTTCCTAGAGGAATTTCCCAGCTTAATAGCAGACATGGTGGCCAGCAAGAGCTCCATTACATTATTGGGGGACTTAAACTTCCATCTGGATGAACCTGATAATACCACAGCAGTTAGATTAATTCATGACATGGAGGCCATGCAACTCAAACAACTGATAAACACAAACACCCATGTAAAGGGTACCATACTGGATGCCATTTTTAGGTCTCGCATACGCAGTGCGCATGCGCTGCATAAGAGGACCTTTAGCCATTGCTCTGCTCTTTTTGGAAGCACATACTCGTGCTTCTGGCGGCATCCGCCTTGCGGGAGCAAGCAGGGGCGCGCCACAAGCACGAGTATGTGATTCAAAAAAGAGCTGATTGCGTGCACACGCACGCTGACATTCTAACGTGCCCCAAGTGCACGCATGCACTACTTGCATCTTCAAATGGCACTTGCTTTAACAAATCTCATCAAAGATCGCTCCTACCACTGATGCACGCACATCTACAGGGAGAATATTTGAATGTGCTTTACTTAATCAAAACCTGTTCATTCAACGATGGCTCCGTGGATGCGCAAGCATCAGCCAGAGCTCGCTTTGAGTACACTTTTGAATAGTTAACAAAATGCCACTTAAGGACAGCCACCACAGATACGCATGCATACATTAATATCTAGGACAACATCAAGCACCTGTAAAGGAACTAGTTTTTGCAAGCTTGTTTTATACTCAGACTTTTGAAGATGACTGTCGGGAGTTTAGGTATTATTGCAAGATTTGCTCCTGCTTCCAAGTAAACAACCAGAGAGGTCTAATCCGTGGCAGAGATGCATTTTCAGAGTCTCGGAGTCCTCCAGTTCAATCTCTTTATTAGTTTAAAATGAGCAATAAACAGTTAGTGTATTCGTTCTAGGGTTCGCCTGGAACACAAGTCAGAATAGAATAAGATCATATCTCCCCAGAATTACAAATATGCATAGATGGTGCCTTCAGCATGCCAGTGCACAGCATTGATGCCATTTTTACATCCACTATTAGAGGGCATGATTCACTGTATATTTCCACTGCCGCTCTGATCCTTGACACAAAAACATTTTTTAATAATTAGAATGGAAACACCAGAGCAACACTACAAAAACAGTAGGAAACGATCTTGCACGGGCAACGTATATTTGATTAAATGTATTAACCCTATTTTAAAATACAGTGTATAGCACTGTACCAAAGGAAACACCAGTGCAACACTAAACAAGCATTGGCATAGCCAATAGGTCTCGCTTTTGGAACATTATAAGTATTTAGTTATGCTGCACAATATCCTTGGTGCAACAGCATCAACTTATGCATGGCTAAACACTTATAAGGTCCCAAAGGCGAGACCTATTGGTTACGCCAATGCTTGTTTCAAATGACCCTAAGCTAGAAGTAGAGACCCCTATACCAATGCCATGGTCGGATCATTATTTCATCCCGTTTACACTGGAAAATCCACAGGCTCGACACACCAGTCACAAAGTAACCGGGATTAAGAATAAATAGCCAAAATCCCTACCTGACAACGTAAGGATTGAATTAGAGGACCAAGCCTGACAGATGACGTAGAAGAGGCCAACAAGATTTGGGCTGAGTGGCTCAACAAAGTTGCAGCCCAACACCCACAGAAAACCAGACAAAGTAAACTTGAAGTTAGGATTAAAGCCCCATGGTTCAATAAGCAATTAATTCTGACAAAAAAATCATGTAAAAGAATGGAAAGGGTGTGGAGAAAAAACTATGATCCCGCCATCAAAAGTCAATATAAGGCAGCTATTAGACAATATCATAGGGAGATGATCCAAGCACAGACCAAATTCTATGAAGAAAAAATTAATATGGCACACAGCGCACATATGGGTATTCGTCCCTAACATAGAACAATCAGCAGTGTGCAGCAGTGTGCGGCGTGCGTGCAGCAGTGTGTGGCATGCAGCAGTGTGTGGCGTGCAGCAGTGTGTGGCGTGCAGCTGTGTGTGTCGTGCAACAGTGTGAGCATGCAGCAGTGTGTGGTGTGCAGCAGTGTGTAGCAGTGTGAGGCGTGCAGCAGTGTTAGGCGTGCAGCAGTGTGTGGCGTGCAGCAGTGTGTAGCATGCAGCAGTGTGTGGCGTGCAGCAGTGTGTGGCGTGCAGCAGTGTGCAGCATGCAGCAGTGTGTGGCGTGCAGCAGTGTGCAGCATGCAGCAGTGTGTGGCGTGCAGCAGTGTGCAGCATGCAGCAGTGTGCGGCGTGCAGCAGTGTGTGGCGTGCAGCAGTGTGAGGCATGCAGCAGTGTGAGGCATGCAGCAGTGTGAGGCGTGCAGTAGTGTGAGGTGTGCAGCAGTGTGAGGCGTGCAGCAGTGTGAGGCGTGCAGCAGCGTGCAGCAGTGTGTGGCGTGCAGCAGTGTATGGCATGCAGCAGTGTGTGGTTTGCAGCAGTGTGCGGCGTGCAGCAGTGTGTGGCGTACAGCAGTGTGTGGCGTGCAGCAGTGTGTGGTGTGCAGCAGTGTGTGGCATGCAGCAGTGTGTGGTGTGCAGCAGTGTGTGACGTGCAGCAGTGTGTGGTGTGCAGCAGTGTATGGCATGCAGCAGTGTGTGGTTTGCAGCAGTGTATGGCATGCAGCAGTGTGTGGTGTGCAGCAGTGTGAGTAATGCAGCAGTGTGAGGCATGCAGCAGTGTTCAGCAGTGTGAGGCGTGCAGCAGTGTGAGGCAGGCAGCAGTATGAGTAATGCAGCAGTGTGCGGCATGCAGCAGTGTGCGGCGTGCAGCAGTGTTAGGCGTGCAGCAGTGTGTGGCGTGTAGCAGTGTGCGGCATGCAGCAGTGTGCGGCGTGCAGCAGTGTGCAGCATGCAGCAGTGTGAGGCGTGCAGCAGTGTGAGGAGTGCAGCAGTGTGAGGCATGCAGCAGTGTGAGGCGTGCAGCAGTGTGAGGCATGCAGCAGTGTGTGGCGTGCAGCAGTGTGCGGCATGCAGCAGTGTGCGGCGTGCAGCAGTGTGCGGCGTGCAGCAGTGTGCGGCGTGCAGCAGTGTCAGGCGTGCAGCAGTGTGAGGCATGCAGCAGTGCGTGCAGCAGTGTGAGGCATGCAGCAGTGTGAGGCAGGCAGCAGTATACAGCGGGCAGCAGTGTTAGGCGTGCAACAGTGTGAGGCATGCAGCAGTATGAGTAATGCAGTAGTGTGCGGCGTGCAGCAGTGTGAGGCGTGCAGCAGTGTGAGGCATGATGTGAAGGGGGTGAGAGGGTGTGTGAGGGTGAGATGGTGTGTGAGGGTGAGTGAGGGTATGTGAAGGTGTGTGAGGGTGTGAGGGAGTGGGGGGGTGAGGGTGAGGGGGTGTTTGAGGGTGAGGGGGTGTGGGTTCTGAGGGGGTGAGGGTGAGGGATACCAGCGCAATACGTAATGAGTTTCTCAGATATTGGTTCTCTGAACATGCATGCGAGGAGAATCACGTCACGTGCATAGTGCTATCTGAACGGCGCCGTTTTTAAAATATTAGTTTTCCCGACATAATATGTAAGGAGAATCTCTTTTTTCGTGCACGGTGAGATGCAAACGTCATAGTTAATACTAGAAGATGTTTTCTCAATGATGGCTCATTCATTTTGCTTCACAGAACGAACTGAAGAGATAGTGACTTCCACTAAACTTGTCTGGAGCCTGAAACGGCCAACTAGCAAGCAAGGATCCGAATTGTTGATACTGCGCAGAAACGTCTAACCTGGCAAGGTATACAAAGTTGCTATTTGGTGTTTTTGGTCATATATACTGGACATAGGATGGCGAATATCTAAGCCTTGCTACTAATGATTGAGTAAAAAGATGATGGTTGTGGTCGTAACAGAGGCTGCTTCTTTTCTGCTCCAGGATTTCTGTGTTTGAATTGTGTTTTGGTGGACTATCCATCGTCTTGCAAGGAACGCGGAATAAATGTTTCCACTTCAGGTAAATAAAAAATCATTGGAATTTATGGTTGATGTGTTTTAAAGTTCACCAAGTCACTGGTGTTGAGTTTCAACAAAAATACAGGTCTAATATATGACTTGTGGAGTTGGTTTTTGTGCCATACTGGCTTTTCTCCCTGGCTGTGACCCAGATAGTTAGTTGGGATCACCTAATGTGTTGTGCAACTAAATGGGTAAAGATACTCATTTAATGGTTGTTGTTCTATGGGGTTTTGTCCTAACCTCACAAAGACTGATTAGATGTGCTTTGTTGTTGGAATGGGTCATTTGGGTCCTAATACTCTCTGTTTTTGTTCATCTCCTCACAAGAGTCTTGGTTTTTCGTTTTGGTTTCTTGTGTGGGTGTTCTCATGGCCGATGGTGTCATGTGTTGTGCACCATCAGAGGCACTGTTTCTTTTCTGGCTCAAGAACATTTCCACTAGTGCACTTATGGTGAAGGGTTCATGATCTTATGTGAGATAGGTATTTATGATCAATGATCTGTTTTTTTTTTTTAACAGCCCTGATGAAGCCCTTTATGGTGAAACGCGTTGGCTGTGTGGGTCAAGAATAAAAGAAGAATTTTTCATGAAGACAAGTCTCCTTATCAATCTGGGTGACCTGTGTGCATATTATATGCTTTTTACTTTGTGCCTCTTTGAGCGAGTGTAGCATATAGTTTAATTTAGGCCCTAGGATAGTGGACCTACAAAGGAGGGCACAAGCTAGATTACTTAATGAGCCTACATTCAGTGATAGAAGAGTAAGTGCAGCTGTAATTGTTTTCCCCCACTGCCTGTTCTGTTCTGTATTTATTTACTATACAAATGACATCATAGATCGCTCATAGATTTCCGTGCACCCGTAGCTACTCTCAAAAAGGTGCCAATGCGCAAGATCAATGCAACATTGTCCAATTTAAATTTGCAGTCAATAGCGTCTGTTAAATTAATAGGTGACAATTTTTTAAAATACAGAATCAACAACCATTCTGCATATTTCATATAGTATTTACTAAAGACTTAAAAGTGTAAAAGTGTTTGACCGCTGTGAACATCACATGGACATGGCAGCGACTCAAGTTTTGCGTTATACCCATAGGGAAAACAAAGCAAATATCTTACTGTCCCGGCTCTTAGACGGAATAGGAGGCCTCTCTCCCATTGGGACATGGGTGGTGCAATATAACTTGGTAGACAATGCTCAGGGTACGCAATGGATATACATTTTGCAACAGTTTGTTTATTCAACTCCCTTTCTAGTCTTTCCGCGCTATGAAGTGCATACAATGCTGTCTTTAAAACTTTTTTGTCCATTGTTCCATCTGTGTTCGAATTGGCAAACAGTCTACCAAGGTTAACGCTTTCCAGACTCTTGACTACCCCAGGAAGCCATGGAATATCCATCCCTTTCTCACAGCGAAGACTATCATCTATTATGTCCCTTGTGAGAGAAGCCTCGGGATTCTCCATTATGGCTAGCCAAAATAGTGTGGGGCGGGCCCTTATGATGTCTTCAATGTATCCTAATTTCAGTTCGTCTTGACATATGTACAGAGGGGTGGAGATTGGAGCGCCAAGAGTTTTCTACAAAATCTATTTTCCTCTGATTGGACGCAAGACCATTTGGCAACACTTCATACCTCTGCCCCATAGGTAGCTATTGGTACACACAGGATCTTAAAAATCTTTAAAAAGGCTGAAATTGTTCTCGATCTTTTAGGGCGGAGGAGACTGAGGATTGATTTAAAATCCCTCAAGAACTTACTTTTACAATATGCCAAGTGTTCACACCAGGTGCTGTTCGCAGCGAAGACCATTCCCAGATAAGGGAAAGTAGCAGTGCAAGTACATTTTTGGTCACCCACAGAGATAAAATTTAAAGGACATTACCTTGGCCCACAAGGCATTATAAAAGATTTCTTAAAATTTGTGCAAAAATCTAAGCCGGACATAAAATCTGTGAAACCTCGAACTAAAGTGCGTAGTGCATTTGGTGTGCGACCAATTAAAACCGCATCATCTGTGTATAAAAGCACTGGGAGAGGTTTGCCTTGAATTCTGGGAATATCATTAGTTAGTGTGATCAGTGATTTATCTAAATTGTTTATATATATGATAAAAAGAAAAGGGGCCAGAACACACCCCTGTGTGACCACTCTGTCTACACTGATGTAAGTGGAAACTTCTCCCCCACCAACAATCCTGACCCACGCTTTCAGGTCCGCATGGAGATAGGCCAAAAAAGGAACAAGGGCCTCATCCAGTCCATATTCTAAAAGGATGGACCATAGACGGGACCTATTGACAAAATCAAAAGCTGAGGACAGGTCCATAAAAGCTAAGTAAAGTGGCGAGTGCTGTGCAATAGTGTACTTCCCTATGATCAAATTAAGATTAGGACTTTGCTCGTTTGTGCCAACTTTACCCCTGAAACCTAGTTGGAATTGTTCTAAAATCTGATTGTCCTCTGTCCAGGTTAAAATGTTTGTATATAAAACTCTGCTAAAATTTTAAGGGTGTTATCTATGAGGGAGCTCGGTCTACAGCAACAAGGTTGTGTGCAATCGCCCTTTTAAAAAAAAATAGGAACGATCGTGCTAGTAGACCATGTCTTAGGCAGTGGGACATTGGTTAGAATATTAAAAATATTTAACAACAGTGGGGCCAACAAATCTTGTTTATATTTAATAAGATCGATGGGCAACCCATCAGAGCCCGGAGTTTTATTGCCCGCACTCTGACATATAGCCGCCTCAACCTCGTTTATCGATAATGAGACACCAGGTGGCACCCTTTTCATAAAAGGGTCGGATTCAAAAGCAGGCTCTTGGTAAATAGTGGAAAAGTGACTTTCCCAGGTAGGGCTCATTATGTTGCAGCTGATGGGAGTTAACGGTTGTCCCATTGATCTCAACTCTTTAATGGTAGTCCAAAATATATTCCCATTATTTAAGCTGGCAACATTAATGAGCGCATACCAGTGCTCACCTAATAACTGTTGCTTCCTTTTAGCAATAGCCTGCTTATATGTCAACCTTAAGGACTTGAGCAAATCATTACACCTAGGGTTTTGAGATAGGGCCTTGCGGAGCTTCCTGTTGACAATTGAGCACTCCTGATTGAACCATTTAGGTTCGCGCAGTACTGTACAAATGGGGTTAGACAGCAAGGATTTAATGGCTCCACGGAGTTCGGTAAAGGCGCTGATAGCCACTGGGTGTGGAACAGGCCCTCTAAGCAGATGTTAATAAGATTTGTGTTTCCCCTAACCATAGAACTGAATCGGTCTGCGTTATTGATGCCTCGACATACCAGCCTGCGATTATCTGTGGATGGTGATAGATCTCCAGCACCACATTCTGTCTGAGGCGTTGGAACTGGAGACATCCGTAACCTTATTTGTATTGGGTTATGGTCCCCAAAGATTGTGGCCATAATTTCGGCTTTAAGTAAGCTTGCTTCTAAAGCGGGGGAGATAAGAAACATTATCAATTGCAGATGAGCAGCCCCTCCCTCTGAATGTCGTTTGAGGGGGGGCATTATCTTTTGTAGTTGCATCAATTTCCATAACATTAATTAAGTTAAGGGTGTTCAAATGGTCCATTAGCTCTCTACCCCTATTGCATGTTTGTCTGCTGCTGTGTGAATATTCGCTTGACCATGAGTAAGATAGCTTAGCATTAAAATCGCCCCCAGACAGACTCTTACTGACTTGAAAGAGTCTTTGGAATTTCCAATAGATGCAATAAAATGAAACAAATTTATAAAATGCATATTTGGAACAGAATGAAAATCATTGTTATAAACATTAATTATCCAAAAGGAAATTCCACTATTAAATAATATGCCTAGAAAATTATTGTTATCTGTATGTACAGTTTTTATGCACCCCCTGTCTTAATATTGACCCAGATTGATAAACCCCCAAATGGTCGACCCTGCTTGGGGGTTGTTGCTAGGATGTTATGGCATTCAAACCCCTCAATATGCAATTCTTCTGTGGCCCATGTTTCCTGAAATAAAAGGATATCTTGGTCTTTAATAAGTTGTACCCAATCTGGCTGGTGAAGTTTAGAGTACACCCTTGCAACATTCCAGCTTAAGATACGAATGTCTGAACTTGCTGAGGCCTTCGTTTGCATAGGGGGGATAAGTGGGTTGTGGGAATAGTACACTCAGTTACTGGCAGGGCATGCGGTAACCTAATAGCAGGATCAGTATTTTCCCCAAAAGTTGATAGTCAGTCTTGGGTCTCTAATCCAGACAAGGCCTGGAACCTATTAGAGGTAGTAATTCATGAGGAATTGTTGGTGAAAGGAGCATGACTTGGTTTGTAGAAATAACCAAGGGGTAGTGTGCATATGTTAGTGCTATTATGTGTTATGAATTTGCAACCCCTTAGTAGGTGTCTCACCAAAGAAGGTCTGCGAAAGTTAATTACAATACTGTCCCCTTCGATATTTTTTATAGATGCACTGACTCACCCAACTCTGCGTGCCATAATATTATCCTTTATTTCGGATACATGGAAGCTTCTATGCCATGATAGCCAGTCCGCACATTTATTGCGTAGCTGGTCCCATGTCTCATGCTGATGCCTCTTTAAAGTAGGTACTCCTGCCAGTACCAACACATAAGGGCAAGCGGCAAGCGGCAGACTCAGGACATCCTGATTAGCCATTGATACTTGGGGCGGCAGGAATAATAATGCACTAGGTACTAGACAACCTGTTCTGATTAGAGCCCCTGGGCCTGTTAAACGTATTAGCACCATCCTTGGTGGGGTTGGTATTTGACCGTATATCCGGTGAACGGTAATTGCGGGAGCAGTAACTCTGGTGGTTTGCGACACAATTTCGGCATCTAAAATACTCATACCAACACCTACGCTATCAATGGCCCTGCTCCCATCAACCTCTTTGATTTCCGCCACCTTTTTCCCCACTGTCCCCTTAAAACGTTTGGCTACTAAAATAGCCACCCACCTTCTTATCCAGGGTAGATGAAAAGAACTGCTGGGGAAAGAGTTGTGACCTCATTCTATGCCAATCTTTGGAGAGGAGCTGTGTCTCCTGGAGGAGGCACACATCTGCCTCCATGTTATCCCGGTAGGAAAGGATGGAGCTCCTTTTATTGGGATTGTTGAGACCGCTCGCATTGAGAGTGACAATTTTCAGTGTTGGCTGGGAAATAGCGTGTCATAGTGAGTGCACCAGCTTTGGCATGTATTTGGGTCCCTGTGATCCCTCTTCCCCCTGAGTTCCCAACGTCTGCCCGGCCTCCATTGCCCTTTGATCCTCTCTTCAACGCCTTTAACCTGCATACCCGTTCTCCACCCCCCCTCCCTAACCCCAACTTAGAAATCCATTAACCTCAAATTGTCCAGGGCCCGCCATTCGTACGTGCACGTCCTTGGAAGTCGAAATAGTTGGGAACGTGTGTGGCCAGTTACCCGTGTCTCTACGCTCCCCATGTCTCTACGCTCCCCGTGTCTCTACGCTCCCCACAGACTACTTCGCCGCCCACCCAGCCTTGCAAATGTCACTTATCTGTCCCTCAGTCATTCACTGTGTCATCATGGGCAATGTCTCCTTCGACAATGTCTCCAGCACTGCCAGTCTTTCTTGTGCCATGGTCTTGAGGTCCGGTCTCGTCGCTCGCTCTGTGCTATGCCTCCCGTAGAGCTTATGCCATCTTTCTCGAGGAGTTTTGGTCTGTGGGCCCTCTTTCTCCTCCTGGATTGGATTCTCGATGCCAAGCACCTGGCAAGTGTCTTGCATGGATCTGAGGAGTTTGCCCTGCCATATCAAAATGAGCCGGAAAGGGTGACCCAAAGAATACGGTATTCCTTGATTTCGAAGACGCGTGGTTGCCACTCAGAACACCCAACACTTTTGAAGGGGTATTAGAGCCAGGTCCTGGTACAAAGCTATGGAGTCGGCCTGATATCTTAGTGGTTGCTTGTCCCTGGCAGAGCGTAGTATACACTCTTTTAGTTGAAAGTCTGGAATGTAATCCAAAATATCCAGTGGGGGCGCCCAGTATGGCCCTTCTTCTTTAGGGGGAACTCCCTTAACGCGGATGTTGTTTCACCAAGACCGGTTCTCCAGGTCTTCTGTGTGTGCTATGTTGAGCCTTGAGCCGGAGTATCTCTTGCTGTAGATGCTCCACCTCCTCTTCCCGGGCTTGCTCCTGATCCTCGATGGAGGCCACATGGTCCCCAATGGCATCGACGTCCCGCCTTATCATAAGGCGGGACGTTGATGCCGTTTGGGAACATGTGGCCTCCATCAGTTATCTCCTTCATCTCCCCCGCTATTTCCCTTTTCAGCGTCTGCAAGCGTGTGCAAGTCGCCTTGTAATGCACTGAATAGCGACTCTAAAAAGGCGTGGGTAACTGGGGCTTCAGAGGTGTCTGCATCTTGGCTGATTTGTGTCATTGGGTAGAGCCTCCCTTCTCCGTTGCCGGTCATCAGGAGCTTGGTCAGCATCTTTTTTAGATTCTGATCATTCTTGCTTCTTGCTGAGGACATGGCAGCTATATCTCTTACCACACCACCAGACCAGCCTGCCTTGTCGTGGGGGTCCCAGCCCCAGTGGGTGGCTGTCAACGGGTTGTCCTCCCGCTGAGCTCCACTATGCTGTTGCATGATGGTGAGGGCCAGAGGTGTCACTCCCTTTCAGTCTCGTCCGCTCCTTGCTGCCTTCGACCGTCTGCTTTTGCCCTGCTTGGCATCTGCTGCTTGTTCTCAATACTCTAAGCACTTTGCGCTCGAACCTGCCACGAATCCCCCTGTAGGCCAGCAGCCCTATCTGATCCTGGAGCACTAGATGTCTTCTTGGACCACTGCGTCTAATTCCTGCACTATGTGCTTGCAGGCCATGGCCTCCGGTTTCCTCTGGCTTGGCAGTCAGCTCCAGAGAGACTACTCCATGCCCGGGCCCCTCATCCATTGGCACCTTGTGATTCTTACAGCGTTACAGTTCATATCTCATTCCCCTTATTGGATTTTGTCATTTTAGTGTCATTTTGTTCAATACATTTCTACTTACATTTTTCTGTTTCGGTTTGGGTTTTTTATTGTTTTGCACTTTGACTTTAACTTTTTGGTTTCTGCATAAATATTTTACATATTACCTTAAGTTAAGCCTGCCTGTTCAGTGCTTAGGTACCAGGGGGTTGATACTAGGTTAATTGAATGGCTTTGAAAGTTCACTCTGACAACGGTTGTGATTGTTCCTCATCTACCACAAATAATTAATCAGTTTCTTACAGAAACTATCTGAAATTATCTGCAAAACAGGCAGTTGATAACCTACCAGGGTTGAAACACCCTGTGGACAAACTTGAATATGGGAACAGTATTGTGTGGCAATAGAACCTCTAAAAAAATTCAGCTTGCAGATGAACCAAGAATCACACTTGAATGTCACAACTTTTAAAACAAGGTAGTCAGGAAAGTGTGAGGAATGTATTGCAGCTCTTTGCATTTTGACAGCCCCAAGCAAATTTGAGAACAGAGTGGATGTATGTAGCAGAGGCGAGTCTGTTTACCCAATGTGAGTGGTTGGCTGATCTGCCTGAAGGTATGATGCTGCTGACAGTAGTGTGTCTGCTAAAAGCGATGGCGTGACTGGTGGAACTATAAAGCCAAATAAGAGAAAGTTATCTTCCGACACCACAGTCTTCGTGACTGAGACCAGTAACACTGTAGACTCTGAGACGAACAGCAGTTTTTTCTCCTTTCAGAGCGTTATTGCTGCAGATGGAGTGAAGACCAGAAGTAAGCACATTACTAAGGTACCAACAAAGTTTAATATTGTTCATTTGTATTAACTGTTTCTTTTATTGTAGGCTGTTATCTTCGGTTTAAAGGGAAAGATGTTGTAGTGTGTGACCTTAATGCTGCAGTTTGCATTTCATTACCATCATTTGCTTATCCTGGAAATTCTCCAGGGTTTAGGAGGTTTCCTGTTCAAGAGTTCTTTCTTCAGCTTCTGGGCAGTTGTCGCTCTGTGACATCTGTGGCCCTATTTCTCTGCTCTTCTTGTAGCAGCTCCTATCAGAGCTTCATCCTCCCGCCAACAATAATATGAAGCCAGGTATCACCCAGCACACAACACAGCCTATGTTGGTCTACGTCTATCTGCTTGGCGCAGTTAGAGCGCGGATAAAGTTCTCCGGGTCTGTCAGGCTCTGACTGTAACCTAAGGGCTTAAGATGAAATGGACACCGTACCGCCTTCCTGAGTGGCTCCAGACTGCTGTGTGCAGACCCGATAGCCGTCAGCACCCTGGAGTATGTATGTATAAATCAGATTATGTTGGAAGTAACCTGCAATATAGTGGCAGGCAGCACCCTGCCATAGAGTAGGATTTCTCATAGTATTTTATTTCCTGGCACATTAATGGAGATTGTCTTTTAACTGGCAGAAGAAAAACACTGACCATACATTTTCCTGGGTTTGTCTTTAAAATGACGTACACATTAGGAATGGCATTTCGTTCTGCTGGAATAATAACACAAGTTATCTTGTACTCTGCTATGATGTTGCAGAGATCTTTGGCTGCAATGCCTTCTATGTTTCATTCAAACATGCTTTCTACAGGACACATACATGATTTGCTGCTGTAGAGAAATAATGCTCCTGTGTACTGTGGCAGACTCAGAGATATTGAAAAACTTCATGATTTCTCTTTCAGCACTTCATAGTAAAATCTTTCACTTTTTGACTCATACATTTGGCAGAAACATAACCTAGTACCATTAAAATAGTTGTGATGGGGAACATGCATGTGGGGTTAGGACTGGCTCGACCAGAGTGCTTGCTGACTTGGAGGAGTATGGAGTTGACCACCTTGCCTGGTCCGGTGTGGAACCAAGCCAGCGATGCTTTGCTGCAGGCTCATTTGCCCTGATAGCTGGTCAACAGTTGGAGGAGGAGGAGGTGAAGAGCTGGCTAAGTGTGCCATGAGGCTGGCAGTTCAGTACATCCCTGAAAAGTGAGCTTTGAGTCATGTAATGTTCCTCTTATACCACGTGCAATTCACCCTCTCCAAAGCCTCAAGAATTCCTGGGTGTGAAGGGCGGCTGATACTGATTGGGTGCTTGATAGTTTACCAGAAACTCATGTTCTTGATTTATCATGTTTGTCAGTGGTTAATTAAACACGCCCAGGGGTTTTATCTCTTCAGTGACACAAGCTGCAATAAAAGTTTCTTAGTCGTGGCAAAAAAATATGAATGGCCGACGAGCGTCTGTCTGTCAAAGAATGGAAGGGCTGGGGAACTGTCATTCATCTCACTGCTAAGCAGAGCAGTGTCATGCTTCATCCTCCGTCAGGCCTCAGATTTTGACCAACATCTCTTAGAACACTGGGACTTGGAATGGAATGGGATTCATAAAGCGCATGGCTACCCGGCTGCGTGCCAGCGCTACTGATTTAGCCAGAGATCAAAATAGTTTTACGGGAAGAGCCAGTTTTTCAGGATCTTGCGAATTTTAGTAGGTTAGTTTCCCTGCGGATGGTAAGAGGAAGGGAGTTCCGGAGCCTGGAGACTTTGTAGGAGAAGAGGTGCCCTCCCCGGTCGCGCCTTCTTAATTCTGGGAGTGTCGGCTAAGCGAAGATGGTCGGAACGAAGCTTTCAACGGTTTAATCAGAGCTCTAAGGATTGGGGGGCCCTTGCCCTGAAGGATTTTGTGTGTAATACAGAGGGACTGAAGTTAACCCTCTCCTGAATTGGGAGCCAGTGGAGGGTACTTAAGGCGGGTTTGGCCGAGCACCGATTTATTTTTTTGTGCCTACCAGAAGTCTGGCTGCCGAGTTCTGGACTAGTTGAAGTTTAGAAATAACTATTTTAGAAGCCCCAACATAGAAGGCGTTACCATAATCCAGTCTGTAGAGGATGATACCCTGATTAAGGAGTTTTCTGGAGTGGGCAGGTAAGAGGGGGAGGATTTTCCGTGTAGTTCAAAACAGGCCAAAACAGACTCCCACAGTTTTCCTTGCTTGGGTTTGAAAGGTAAGATCCTGGTCGAGCCAGATACCCAGGCTTTTTATCTCTTTTTTTGGAGTGGGAGCTGGCCCCATACAAGGCGGCCACATGGAATTAGGGATGAATTTTGATTGATTACCCAGCACCAGAAGCTCCGTTTTTTCGCTGTTAATTTTAGGGCGAGAGCTGTTCATCCAGCTAAAGATTTCTTTGAGGCAGGAGCACAGGTTTTTCCCGGGAATGGTCAGACTGATTCAGCGAGACAACAAGTTGGGTGTCGTCCGCGTAGGTGACCAGTTTAATTCCAAAGGGGGCAACTATTTCCTCCAGTGGGGACATATACACATTAAAAAGAGTAGGGCGCAGGGACGAGCCCTGAGGCACCCCACATTGGAGTGGAATAGCTCTGGAACGGATGTTGCCTTCAGAGCCCTGGAAGGTTCTATTTTCGAGGAATGATTTCAGCCAGGATAAAGCCGACCCTGTAACTCCTATCTACTGAGCCGGTGACCCAGGATACGGTGGTTCACCGTATCGAAGGCTGCGCTTAGATCCAGGAGGATCACAGCTGCTGATCCTCCTGAGTCAAGAATCCTTCTCGCCTCTTCTACAACTGCCATCAGTGTGGTATCAGTGCCCTGGCCAGGGCGGAAGCCTGTCTGAGAGCAGTGTAGGAGTCCACCGGACTCAAGGAAGGCTGAAAGCTGTTGATTGACACATTTTTCTGCCACCTTGCTGATTCCTGGAAGTAAGGAGATGGGCTGGTAATTACCCATCTCAGTGGGATTGAGGTGTTTTTTTTAACAGTGCCTTTACTATTGCTTTTTTCCAATTGAGTGGTACAGTGCCCTGTGTTAGGGAAGCATTCATTAAGTTTGAGATGGGGGGGTTGATGGTGGATGCCACTGACTTCAAGATGTTGAAAGGTGTCGGGTCCAGGGGAGAACCGCTCTTGATTGATTCTAAAATTGGGAGGAGCAGGTCCACTGTGATAGGGGAAAATTAGTCTAGGCAGAGGTCATTATTTTGGGGTTCTGGTGGGTAGGGCTCTGGTGGACAGTCATTATTTGTGAGGGGTCATAGGATATTTTGGATTTTGGTAGCGAAAAATTCTGCCAATTGCATCGGCGACCAGAAGGGTCAGTAGCTGTGGTTGAGTCGGAGACCAAAGAGTTCTTTGACAATGCGGAATGTTTCCCTGGAGGAGTTAGCAGAGGATTGAATTTTTTCTTTCAAGAAGGCCGACTGAGTTTTTTTAAGGGTGGCTTTATAGGATGTGAAGGCTAATCTGTATTCAGTTTTTTAATACTAGCAAAGTGTTTTTTCCATACTCGTTCAAGTTTTTTGCAATGTTTTTTTCATATCACGGAGTTCAGGAGTGAACCAGGGGGATTTAAAGGTTCCGCTTTTTTTTAGTAAGATTTTTCTTGGCAGTACTAGATCTAGAGAATTCTCGATCCATAGTGTGAATTTCTTGTCTGCTATTAATGGGTCTGATGATAAGTGGAAATGACTAGTTCGAGTTCGCGCTTCCAGGTATCGGGCTAGTGTGGACCAGGGACGTTCTAGGATGCGTGGGGCAGGCACATGGGGGTCCTCTATAGGAGTTTGCCAGCTGAATGAACTAAAAAGTGGTCTGACCACGGGATGGGTAAAGGTTCCATAACTTTTAATTCAGAAATATTTGAAAAGATAGGGTCTAAAAGGTGACCTTAGACTTTAGAGACCATCCTTTTAATGAGGAAAACAAAACTACAAGTCCCATAAGCAATCGTGGTGGAAGGTGTCAGGCATGACCTGGAACAACTTCCGATTCAGCACATCCAGTTCCATTTTTTAAGTAATTGACATAATATTGAATTTATAACCTTTGTTTTTTATGGTCATGAGTCACCAGAATACTAAAAACGTGTCTTTTATTTTCAGGGTCAATTAAGTAATGGTCACCAGCTTGGAAGCTCTGTTAATTCTTCAGTATTTGTCATTGATCTCCATGTGTGGATGGTTTGGGTCTGCCCCTGCATCGTTCCCGATAACCCGCAGAGGTAAGGAGCTTGTAGCAGCAACATGATAACCCCATACTCGTCTTAAGAAGTGAGCTCTGAGGCAGGTATCCGATAATTTTTGTGAAACAAGCAAGCGCCAATATCTGCTATGTACATTTGTTAAAATAAAACACAGTCAAATCACATGAAACTGTTCCGGAGGTTCAGTCCCAGAGACATTATCTGTAACTGAACGCAGACACCCTAGGAAGCATGTGCTTTTAAGACAAGTTGTGTTCACTCACCTGAAGGTGACATGCTTCATCATTGGGCTATACTCCTCACCAGGCCGGCGCTACAATGCCTGGCGGGCACCACAAGAGGGCACTTTGTCGGAGATCTTTTATTAAGGGCGCCGGATGAGCATAGCAGGACAGAGGATGTTGTGTCATAAGATGTGAGATTAGTGAAAGTCTTAATATAAGATCAACTATCGACCAGTTGCCACAATATAGTTAATGTGATCTTCCTGGTCCATGTTGAGATTAAAAACAGTGGCAGAGAAATTGAGGAACTAATGACCCCTTTCACTGTGTGAAAGTATCGATCACCTATGGACCTGCTGGTAAGCTGGGGTCTATACTTCAGGTCAACGTTTTTCATGCCTTGTGTAGTCATGGAGCAATCTGTTGGCATTTCATCAGGACCAAATATGGGAAAACGGGTAAATGTGACCTAATCTTCTCCACAGCGTGAGGAGCTCTGTAACTCAAAGCCCTGCACCGTGCATAGGTGATAAGGTGCCTATTACCATCTTACTACCACAGGTGATCACTGTCTAACAGAGTGCACTAGTTACGGTAACCCTCCTAAAATTCAGGACATATTGACTTATCAAATAGCGAGGACGCCGCATCAGAGGGCAACTGGTTTGAAAAGCACATGCTTCCTAGGGTGCCTGCGTTCAGGTAGAGATAATGTCTGTGGGACTGCACCTCCAGAACAGTATACTGTGAGTTGATTTATATGAAGAATGTGTATACTGGACTGCCATTTTCCTCGTCATCGCATATGATATGTAAAATAAAACACAACACACCTGGAGGCCAACAAATCTATCATACATTTAATGCAAAAATAGCAAAAGGCCAAGCAAACTAACAACTGACAATTGTCTTTGCAATGTACGAGAGCATCCACCCCAAAGCAAGTTGGAGTATATAATTCTAATGCTACACAATGTATTTTTATACGCTTTTCTCCTAATACATGTCAATGAAACATGAAGACGTGATTGAAACAGTTACTGAAACAACACTAATGAGTAGGAGGCAGGATCTTCTCTCGAGAGGAATGTGAGGAGTCCGTGAGGTGCAGATCAAAGATACAAAGACAAGCTACAGAATTCACGGTTTTCTG
Source organism: Lissotriton helveticus (assembly GCF_964261635.1). Taxonomy (NCBI): domain Eukaryota; kingdom Metazoa; phylum Chordata; class Amphibia; order Caudata; family Salamandridae; genus Lissotriton; species Lissotriton helveticus. The sequence continues at coordinate 427,277,486 of NC_136058.1, forward strand.
AAAATAACACTTGTTTGTCAATATTCCATTTACTACAAGATGCAGGAAAGTGCAGATTGACATCACTAAATAAAATGTTTCTGGGCCCTAGTAGAATCATGTAACTTTGCAGGCATATTAAGGCGAACAGTCACATCAAATTAATATAAGAATATTGTAATTTGGTATTGTAATATATTTTAGATAGTCTATACAGCACACCAAATTCTAATTATAACAATATCCTATACACTTCAGGACTGTATGCACAATAGAATTGTAATATCAATGTGATGAATTTAGCAAATCTCCAATTGTATCAAGACAAGATAAACCGATGAAAGTACTGGTGCATGTAGTTTTCTTTATTTTCTTATTCAAATTCAAGCGTAAAAGGCAGCCAACACGTATTTCGTCTGTACAAAGTTGGTATATTCAGACTTTTTCAAGGCTAAGGTAAACGGTCGAAGTAATAATTCATTCTGTCCAATAACTTCCAGGATGCATTTTGTGCGCTAGTTTTAAAATCATTTCTTGTACTCCACTGGGTGGAATGCATTTCCCAGCTTTAAATATAAACTCACCCTCACACCATAAATCCTCTGCTACATTGTAAAATGGAAGTAAATCTGGACTAACATTAGTTTTGCTTGGCCAACATTGCAAAAGGTTTGTGGTCCGTTCTAAGGACAAATTTCCTGCCCCAAATGTAAATTCTATAATGTTCTACAGCCCACACACATGCAAGCAACTCACGTTCAATTACAGCATATTTGCGCTCCGTTTTATTCAGCGTCCTAGGTGAAAAAGCCACATTCCACTCAGTGTCACCATCTGTTTGAGATAACACACAACCAAGGCCATACAAACTGGCATCAGTGGTAATGATACATCTTTTTCCCATTCTGAAAGGTTTCAAAGTTGGTGAGTTAACGATATCATTTTTGATATCTACAAAAGCTTTTTCTTGTTCATCCTTCCATTCAAATACGTTTTTTTGCCTTAACAATTTCCTTAACGGTTCCATTTTGGTTTCAAAGTTTTCAACAAATTTACTATAGTGTGGTAAATTAAATTTACTTATTACCTCATTTCTGAATTTCTATGCTTAATAAATCATAATTTCTTGTCAATGCAAAGCGAGGAGTCTGTGGTGCTCAAATGAAGGAGGAGGAGACCAATAACTCGAGTTAAAGGGAGCGCTTCCAGCACCAAGTGGGCACAGGAGCAATCTCTCAAGTCCCTCTCTTGAAGTGGGGTGTCTTTATTTTCACATTAACAAAAAGATTCTATCAAAAATAAGTTCAAGTTCAAGTTCGGGCATTTATATAGCGCACTACTCACCCAGAGGGTCTCAAGGCGCTAGAGGGAGGGGTTCACTGTTTGTCGAATAGCCAGGTTTTCAGTTCTTTTCTGAAGGAGATGTGGTTCTGAGTAAGGCGGAGGTGGGTGGGGAGTGAATTCCAGGTCTTGGCAGCCAGGAAGGAGAAGGATCTGCCACCCATGGTGGTTTTTCGGATGCGCGGGACTGCGGCGAGGGCTTGATTGGATGATCTTAGTTGGCGGGTGGGATTGTAGAAGGACAGTCGGGTGTTGAGGCATTCGGGTCCTAGATTATAGAGGGCCTTGTGTGCGTGGGTAAGGAGGCGGAAAGTAATTCTTTTGTTGACGGGAAGCCAGTGGAGGTTTTTTAGGTGTCCGGTGATGTGCTCTTGGCGCGGGATGTCCAATATGAGTCTCGCTGATGCGTTTTGGATGCGCTGGAGCTTTTTCTGCAATTTTGTTGTAGTTCCGGCGTAAAGTGTGTTGCCATAGTCCAGTCGACTCGTGACCAGTGCATGGGTGACAGTCTTTCTTGTGTCGAGGGGGATCCAGCGGAAGATCTTTTTGAGAATGCGAAGGACGTTGAAGCAGGAGGACGATACGGCGTTGACTTGTCTGGACATTGAGAGAGAGGAGTCTAGAATGAAGCCAAGGTTACGTGCATGGTCTGTGGGTGTGGGTGCTGATCCCAGAGCGGAAGGCCACCAAGAGTCGTCCCAGGCAGAGGGGGAGGATCCTAGGATGAGCACCTCCGTTTTGTCTGAGTTGAGTTTTAGGCGGCTCTGTTGCATCCATTCGGCTACCTCTTTCATACCTTCGTGAAGATTGGTTTTGGCGGTGTTGGGGTCTTTGGTGAGGGAAAGGATTAGCTGGGTGTCATCGGCGTAGGATATGATGTTGAGGTTGTGTTGACGTGCGATGGAGGCGAGAGGACTCATGTAGATGTTGAAGAGGGTGGGACTGAGTGAGGAACCTTGAGGTACGCCGCAGATGACTTCGGTGGGCTCTGAGTAGAATGGGGGGAGTCGGACTCTCTGGGTTCTCCCAGCTAGGAACGAGATGATCCAGTCCAAGGCTTTTCCTTGTATGCCGATGTTGTTGAGGCGTTGTATGAGGGTGCTGTGACAGACAGTGTCGAAGGCGGCAGAGAGGTCGAGTAGAATGAGGGCCACTGTTTCTCCGTTGTCCAGGAGTGCTCGGATGTCGTCGGTCGCCGCAATGAGGGCGGTTTCGGTGCTGTGTTTGGCTCGAAAGCCGTTCTGTGAGGGATCCAGGGAGTTGTTGGATTCAAGGAAGGCTGCGAGTTGGCTGTTGACGGCTTTCTCGATGACTTTGGCCGGGAAAGGTAGGAGGGATATGTGTCGGTAGTTTTTCAGTTCTGAGGGGTCTGCTGTGGGTTTTTTCAGAAGGGCGTTGAGTTTGGCGTGTTTCCAGATTTCTGGAAAGGTGGCAGAGTTGAAAGAGCAGTTGATGACATCGCGGAGTTGGGGAGCGATGATGGAGTCAGCTTTGTTGAAGATGTAGTGGGGACAGGGGTCAGAAGGTGAGCCAGAGTGGATTGAATTCATGAGGCGAATGGTGTCTTCAGTGGTGATTGGGTTCCAGGAGCAAAGGTAGTTAGTTGGAGGGGTGGGATCTGAAGGGGGTGGGGCGGGTTGGTCACTAGGAGTATTCTTGAAGCTATTGTGGATGTCGGCAATTTTGTTGTAGAAGAAGGAGGATAGCGCATCGCAGAGGTCTTGGGAGTTAGTGATGTCGTTGGATGCTGCGGAAGGGTTGGTGAATTCTTTGACGATATTGAAGAGTTCCTTGCTGTTATGAGAATTGTTGTCGAGACGGTCCTTGAATGCTGATTTCTTGGCGGATCGAATCAGTTGGTGGTGTTTGCGGGTGGCTGTCTTGAGGGAGGCCATGTTGTCTGAGGTTTGATCTTTTCTCCAATTCTTCTCCAGGGTGCGGCAAGTCTTCTTGGATTTTTTAAGGTCATCATTGAACCAGGGAGCCTTTTTGCTGGATGATTTCAACTGGTGTTTTTCCAGGGGTGGTAGTTCGTCCGCACTGTGGGTAATCCATTGCCTGGGGTTGGTGGCCGCTTGGTCTGGGTCCATTGCTAGGGTGGGAGGGTTTTGGTTGAGTGATGTAAGGAGTTGGTCGGTGGTGATTTTGTTCCATTTTCTCCGGGGAATGGGTTGTGGACAGTTGTGGGTCAGTGTGGTTTTGTAGCTGAAGTGAACACAGCTGTGGTCCGTCCAGTGGAGAGCTGTAGTGTGATCGAAGGAGATGTGCTTGCTGGAGGTGAAGATAGGGTTGAGCGTGTGTCCGGCTGTGTGAGTGGGGGTGTCAACAAGTTGTTTGAGTCCGAGATTGGACATGTTGTCCAGCAGGGTGGTGGAGTTGTTGTCGAGTATGTTTTCAAGGTGGTAGTTGAAGTCTCCTAGAAGAATGTAGTTCTCGGAGGCGAGGGCGTGCTGGCTGACGAAGTCTGTGATGTCGTCGCTGAATTGAGATCGGGTGCCTGGGGGCCTGTAAATGCGGGTGCCTCTAGGGGTTGTCCTGGGGTCGGTGTGGATCTGAAAGTGGAGATGTTCGGCGGTTGCAAGATTGTCGTCAGAGCTGGTTGTGATTTTGATGGTGCTTCTATGGACGATGGCGATGCCTCCTCCAGTTTGATTGGTGCGGTCTTTTCGAATGATCTTGTAAGTATCCGGTATGGCTATGGCGATGTCAGGGGCAGAGGATGCGTTCATCCATGTTTCAGTAAGGAAGGCGATGTCAGGTGACGCAGTGTCGATTAGGTCCCAGAGTTCTGTTGCATTGTGATGTATTCCTATAGGTTCTGTATCGATCCCCCTATTCCTGACCCTATTCTGGTTAACAAGTTAACTAGCAGCCATCCCATGAGGCAGAAAACCCCCATGATGCAGGAACCGTTATCTGATAAAGCCACACTACGGCACAGGAACGTGTTATCTGATTAGGTCATAACGCTTGCCATCTAATTAGACAAGCGATATTCCTCCAGCCCCTGATAAGGCATACGGAGTTCTCAAAACAAATCAAACCTATGACAGACCTGGGAAAAACCCTGCGGCCATTGTTTTGATTTCACCAAGAACTTCAGCAAAAGAATGTGCTAACGACCTGGTCGTACGACATCCTTATTGACGTATCTATGTCCATCCTTACGTCAATCTCGGCACCTTAAAGGTATAAATATTACCGATATTGCCCTATGCAAACACACGCGGTGGTGACGAGATCGGAGCAGCCAGACTTGCCGAAGCCCAGAGCAGAGCAGACCCCGCTGGCGCAGCCCCGCCTTCTTGACGCGCTGAGAACGAGAAGCTGCCTTTTTCTCCTGCCGAGAAATCCAGCTCCGGCGCTTCCGGGTAGCCCTCGCAGGCTGCCTGGAATATCGAGACCAGAGATGAGAGATACCATCCCTCAATTCATCCTAGATTCCAGGTACAGAACTGAATAACCCCTTGCAGAGAATTCTTTAGTCAGTCACTTGGCAAAACAAACTTAACTTAAACTGTAACTTTCTATTCCCGCCCACGTATTAGGCTTAGGTCAGGTACACGGGGTAGGCGTAGTTAGAAACACCAGTTGAGTACGATTAGTCAAATGTATACGTGTATGTAATTCATTTTATTCATTTTAAACCTTCATATGGCTTAGAAACCATATCAATGTTTTTACAGTATTATTTTATACTTCTGCTTTTAATGTATGCACTTTACTTAACCATAAGTATTGCAATAATATCGATCCATTTCTCTTGTATGAGAAAAGAGACTGATCAATAAATAACATCTTTTATTGAACACGCCCGTCTCTTCCTTTTCTCTACAATCTGGTGAGACTAAGAATGCACGTACTGACTGAGTAAAATAAATTGCCTTTTGTTCACACGACTCTAGAGATACACTCTTGATTAGGGGAGAGCAAAGTTGTCATGTTCTATGGTTGTCAGAAACTAAATCCCTTCTTATCTATCCAGGGAGGTTCAACTCCTCCTTGCCTATTCGAGAAAGTTTCTAGTGAACTCTGAGCTAGCTGGCAAACCCAAAACTTTAAGTCTAATATCGACAGTAGTAGACCTAGTTAACGTCTGGTCTAGGCCTATACTATTGAAGGTATTATTCCAATGCGCAGAGCCTATTGGGATAATAGGAACTACACTACATGGCGCCCAACGCGTTTGGAAGGGCGATAAAACTAACGTAAGACATTTAGAGTAACTCAGTCGTGCTTTCTCACTCAGACCCCTTTTTCCCATAATATTCCAAAGACGTCTGGAGTGGGTAAAAGGTAATATCCGCCAAACCTTGCAGGAGGAAACTCCTATGTATGGTACTTGGTTTAGTCAACGTTGAAGGATACACCGTTCCAAAATATTGTGCATCTAATCTTTGTTTCCATAAGAAACCTGATCTGCAAACAAACAAAATAAGCTTCCTGTCGGTAAAATGGTAGACAGTGATGATGAAAGAGAGGCAGTTAGATTAGCAGCTGAAATAGTAGCAGCTGATACTGCTATACAAGAAGCTGACCAGGATATAATACTCATCCCGGTCATCAAAAGGAAATCTATAACTTTAAAACTTATAGAAAATGGACTGACACCTAGAGGTGGCACAGTCATATTCGTAATTGAGGCACACGAATATCGGCAGACAGAGGTATACTATTCATGGATACATTTTCCAGCAGCAAATGCTGTAACAAAGTACTTCCACTATTACAAAACAGAGGAACCTCCTAATGAGTATACTCCTTTCGAGGAGGTGGAAGTACCACTTAAATTTCAAGAGCACCTGCTCTTATTTAATGGCGCCCTAAAACATAATAATCACATCACCAGGCTCGGTCCTTTAGGTAGACCAGGAGCAACGTGGCCGGTCCTAGCCGGATACACACCGCATCCAGACTTCGAAAGAATGCCTGCAGCAGATCTTTTAGTACAACTAAAACAATTAATAAAAATACATAGACAATTAGTCCAATATGTGATGCGGATTTCAACAATTCAACCAGCAATTAAAATTCCACAGCTGACCCCTCACCAGGGGAACACAAATAAAATTACACCACAGAACATACAATCCTGCCTAGGTAAAGTACCAGCTAAACGGGAACAAATACCATTCTGGTTAGCACAAAAAATCACCCAAATAGAGGCTGTGTTTCCAGACACCACCCCGTTAGAAAAACACAGGATTCTGACTATCTGTCTTCCAATGGGAATCGCACCACACGTGGAGGACTGTGACACTTGGGGTACAGTCTTTGCTTCCATCTACACAAAAACGCACGGTGTTCCATCCATTTCGGTAATACCAGATGTGCTAAAACAAATTCAAGACGAATACGGTCCAGAACCCGCTTTAACTCTTGGTATGAAATTACTAAAAGACTTCAAGCAGGTCTCGGCTATATTATTAGCCAACATAAAGGGAGAAGCAGCAAACGTGGCGATCCGCCAGAGGTTAAAGGAGACAGATATAGCAGACCAACCAGCTGAGATTGCCAGAATCATAGAAAAATCCTATGAGGCACTAGGTAGAGATAGTTTAGGTGGAATACCAGTAAAACCACAACTGATTGAAAGTCCTGAAAAAATATTTTTTTATAATAATTCAACATCACAAAAAAAGAGCTGGGATGGAAACAAACAACCCAATCCTAAAGAAAAGAAATTCCAGTCCAGAGGAAGGTCTCCTAGGCGAAGAGAAAAATCGCAGAACCAAAGACACAGGTCACCCCAGAGTGACCCCTCTGGGAAAAGATATAACCTTAGAAATAGGAATAATATAAAGAAGCCTGATAGATATCAAGACATTGATACACGTCCCTCTCAATCTTTTCAGACTTCCTCGCAGAAATCGGAAAGAAGAGGACGATCATAACAAAGAGAAGAGCACGCCAAGTCCAAAGACAAGGAACCTGCTCATCTAAAAAAGAAACTACAATTTCCAAAAAAGAAGGTAGCCAGTATCAAGGTAGTTAACAATGCTGAGAATACTGAGGACACAACTGAAAAACGGAGAATGGGCTCAGACAATGCTAGACAGCGCAGCAGAAGTGAGCATAGCTCGCAAAGTCCTTATGAATCATCTGGAGACAGTGGACACGAATGAATATCTTCAAGTGGAAACTGCAGACACCAGAGTTAGCAAACCTCACAAAATATATGAAATAACTTTACGTATAGAGGGGGATAAGACTAGAAAAATAAGGGGACTATTTTGGGATAATCTCTCCAAGGGCTATGACATCCTTCTAGCTGAAAAAGACTGGCCACCAGAGTTTGTCAGGGAGTGCCCTCATGGCGAAGAAATAATTATGCCTGCCTTCTCAAATCATATCCCAATTCATAAAAAATATACACTTGCTAGAAAGTGGGCGGTAGCTCTAGCTCCTGCTTTATATAAAAATCACGTAGGATGGGATGAGGACTCTCCTCCTCACAAAATCCAGTTAAAATCACAACCTACTGCACAGAGACAGTACCCAATTAAGCAAGAAGCTAAAAAACAGGTAAAAGAAATCCTAGATCAGCTAGAATACCAGGGGGTGATTGAAACTTGCACCTCACAAATGAACAACCCTTTGTTTCCGGTCTCCAAACCAGACAATTCATATCGTCTAGTTTTGGATTACCGACACCTTAACTCATGTTGCAAAACTCGCATAGTGCTGCACTAATGAATAACATAGTGCGCAAAAAATACAAAACAACATTAGACATCTCTAATGGATTCTTTTGTCAAAACATAGCACCAGAGAGCAGATATTTGTCTGCGTTCTCAATAAATGGCACTCCAAAACAATTCTGTCGGTTAGCCCAGGGGTACAAGAATAGCCCGGGGGTATTCTCAGCGAGAGTAACAGAATTACTACAAACATATGATGACGAAGCATTATCGTATGTCGACGACATATACTTAACAGATGATGACTTGGAGACTCACTTGAAGAGAGTGAACACCATAATACTTGGGTTCGCAGCAGAGGGTTACAAATTCAACTTTAAAAAATCCAGAATTGCCCATCTGACAGTCCTGTTCTTAGGGTATGAATTATCAAGTGTATGTTGGCTGACAATTTCCTAGAGAAATGTGCCGTACTCCAAGCACCTAGAACACTAAAAAACCTACAGTCAATTCTAGGCTTCCTAAATTTCGGAAGAACATACATTGCAAATTACGCAGAAATGGTCAAGCCCCTTTATGATCTAATAAAACCAGATTTTAAAAGAACCAATTGGACTCAAATACACACAGAAATTTCGAGATCCTTCAAAACAGACATGTTAATTAAAACAAAATTAGAAACACGTGATAACACACGCAATCTTGTGATTCGAGTCATCCCAGGAAGATGCGGATTCACATACCTGACCTCTAATGAGGGAGAAAAGATACCAATTGCATTCAAATCACACTTGTACACAGAAGCTGAAAATAAATTCAGCATTAAAGAAAACATTGTTCATGCAGTTCAAACCGCAATAGCTAGAGAAAAAGATCAAGCTGACGGTAGACGTATCACAGTCAGAACAGCAGAATCAGCCTTTGAGGCATTAACAACACCGTGTAATTTACCAACAACAACATTGAATCCGGAATGGATACAATGGGTGAATTCAATTACAATGGACAAAGTATACTACTACTTTGATCCAGAACTAAAGGAATTGAAAAATCTAGAATATGAAAGAACATTCCCTCTGCCAATCGACATTCTGCCCTTACGACAATACGCTTGTGTAATCTATACAGACGGACATGCTCAACCCTCCGTTTGGGGAGAACAAGCATACAACCCCACATGTGAGATTACAAAAGAAGTGTGGCGTGGAGGTAAACTAAGACCTCTATTAACAAAAACACACTCAGTAGAAACTAATTCAGAATAACAGACTGAAATAATAGCATTGAAAATGGCGCTAGATAATGCAGATCGCGAATTCCCGACACTTATAGTGTCCGATTCATATTACTGCGTCAAATCATATAACAACGATTTGCAGACATGGATTCAAAACGGTTACAAAGATGACACAGGTGCAACAATAAAGCAAAAACTGCTTTGGGAACAAATAGTTCTGTTACAAAAAGAACTACCAAAGACTCACGTGATACATACACTGAGTCATCAGCGTGATGGCGTTCACGTTGCAGGGAATTCATTGGCTGAGACAGCCACAGCGGTAGCAACTAAATCGGCTTCCGTTGCTAGAAAAAAGCGTACAGTGAAGTATATTGACGGTGAAACTGTGCTGGCGGTGAAAACGTCATCAAAAGGCGACTGCTCAGCGCTACCGATCAACTATCCACTCAATTGTACATACATAATCGATGCAAACTCCGTCCCTTTTGCTCGAATCCCTGGAGTGGGGGATAGAGTGATTCCAAACATGGACAGGAGAAACTTGTTAATTGCAGACGCGCATATGGGTGAGGGTCTTAGACACCTCAAACTAAAAGATTCTCTGGAAGAATTACAATCAAGGTACTGGTGGCCAGGCATGAGCCTGCATCACACCATGTTTGTAAAAAACTGCCCAAACTGCAACAGAAATCGCAGTGGTGAGAAAAACGGTGTAATACCGTGTCGTTTCACTCCAGAAAAAATCAATAGTAAAAAGCAAGGCGTGCGATTAACATATACAGGCTAGTTTCCACTTATAATGTAGATCACCAGCACTCGGCTGACGTCTGGACTGTTATACAAAGATTTGCGAGTCTAAATGGCATATACGCTAAGAGCATGCTACGTTTGATCATTGTTTTCACTCTAGCCCTCCAGCCTGATGGGAAACATGGCCAAATGAGCATAGCACAGCAGGAATCTTCTCACTTCCTTCCTGAGGGATACGGGATGGTGTAAAGAAAAAACCAAGGCATAAAGCTATCTATAACAGAAAGGATATTAGGTTCGGGAGCTGGGTGGGTCAAACATCTAATAAGTGTCCAACGTAGTCTAAATAACCTGCCAAGAAATTCTCTGAAGGGATTCAGTCCGTACGAATTATTATTTGGAACTAGGATGTTAGTCTTAGACCTCGATAGTCAAACTTCAGTGGTAAAGGAAAAAAGCTTTGATATCAAAGATCGTTTGGCTATTTTGCAGGACTTAAATGAAACAAGAAAAGACCTGAGCAACATAAAGTTGAAACAGCAGCCAACAACCACTGAAGAGCCACCACCTGTCCCAGCAAGACCTGTCTGGATTCCAAAAGTCGGGGATCTAGTCAGAGAAAAGATCGCGGTAAAGAAGGAATTTGGGCCTTCTTACAGAAAAGCAGTTCCTGTCTTGTCTGTCAACGGGACAAGATCAGTTGTACTACCGCCGCTTGTTGGTAAAAAGGAGAACCGAGTTGTATCCATCGACCTGGTAAAACCACAATCATGTGGCCGATAACAAATAGTAGGCCAAGTGGACTCCCGATAAGTAGCAGAACACCAAGGTTTGCTACAAACACAGAGGTTCAATCTAAGAGGCTGATCACATTCGAAACGCCTACAGATAGACAACAAGGACTATGCAACACTGCAATGGAACATAGACCTCTGAAAACCCAAATAAAAACATTTAGCAGAGACACACCAACCTATAATGAAGTAACAAACGACTATGCAAGAAACAGTAATCCTGAAGCAATTGGAACAATTGACAGAACTGCATCCGGCTACTTCATAAACTTCGATGATTCCTCTGAAGGCTTCACTGAATCAAAAACACAGCCATCAACAAAAACCTTTAAAGATAAAGTTAAAGTACTTTTGAAACAACTGAAAGAAACATATCTGATTTCTCCATGGATTGAATTTTGGGTGGGTTTTGGTGCATTTATCCTCATACTTTGGCTCATCATGATACTAACTTTGGGACGCTTCATTGAGGGAAAATATGCTAAAATGGACACAGCAAGTCAGAAAATCAACTTGATCCTCAAACCACACACATCTTCACACGTCGAGAAAAGAGAACTTTCTTCAGTCAACTTCACAGCCAATCCTATACCGGGTGGGGTAGCATGGGACAACACTGACTACGAAATCTATGGTCCAGTTGAAATCCTGAAATATCCACACCAAATTAAGATCTCGTTGAGTGACTTTGTAAAACCAAGCTCATTTGCTGATGATTGGGACTTTGAAAGTATAAATAATATGATGTCTGACTTAGTGATGTCTGCTAAATTTACCAAACATGATTATTTGCAGGGTTCTACAAATTATGATAGTATGTACTGTTATAACCACTATGGTAACCATTTTCTACATAGATCTGCACAACCTAGAAATGTTTTAAACTATAATCAATGGGAACATTGTGCAACACCTCCAAAAGGAAGCTCAAGAACAGTTTACGACAAATATTCATACTTTTCAGGTTTTAACATAAGTAATGCTGAAACATTTTATTTCAAATTGTCAAATAAGACAGGGACAAAGACCATGATAACAAACACGAAATTGATATATTCAGACTCATTCTTTGAACAAATGAATACTTTTGGTTTTGATTATTGGGACAAAAATGTTGAAGTAAAGAGTGTTTGGGGTACAAAAGAATGGCAAGTACAGGGTATAGAATCTTTGTTTAGAGCCTGCATGATCCCAGAACAAATTATATTTTTAAATGACACTGTTCAACAAACTACCTGTCTTGGCTTAGCCAAAATCAAAGACTTAAATAAACCGTCTATTCCAAAACCAACAATGAACAGCAATAGCTCTACAGATGAAGAGATAGACGTAAATTATGTATTAAACCAAAACAGAACACATCCAGATTGGAAAAAGTGGTTGATCTGGCCCACAGATACTAATAACTGTCAAGACAGATTCCTGAACAAAACATAGGGGTTCAAAATGACCAGGCCAGACCCTAGATATTCCCAAAGACAACACCCAGGAATAATAACCACCTACAGTGTGGGCAAATTATGCCTTCAATGGCTACAAACTTCCACACTGGCAGAAATTAAGCAACACCTAACTTTACTTACTGATGGTGCTGACTTGCGTGATTTCATTATGGGACAGCGCAAACAGCGTCAGAAACGTTTCATAGCAGCCTCTGTATATGCAGCATACAACGAGGCCTGGAAGGTTACTCAAATTGAGACAGCAGAAAGTATACGGGAAATTGACCGTATTAATTTGGAAAAATCACTTTCTGTAGTGGACAATGGGTTAATGACTCTGTCCATTGTGTCTTCAGCAATCGACATAATATCGCAAGACTTACTGTTGTTACAACACGGTCAGTCCCAATTGCGTTCTATTGTACAGATTCAATTTTATTTATTATGATTTTGGCTCTCACAAGAGGGCCACATAAAAGTGTACAAACTTCCAAACACAGCAAATACATTTACACAGGAAGCAATAACAAACACGAAACATATACCATTTGAGAACCCTAAAGTAAATACAATACTAACATGTGCCCAGAAACTACACAGAGTCAGACCCTCAAAACTACTCCCAGAACTCATTAATAAATAACAAGGAAGCCTTTAAAAAAATTAAAAATATGAAAGCAGAACATTTCATTGGGAGGACAGTAAAGTGCAGAAAGGAAGCCATTCAATGTAACTATGCCCAAACGAAGACAGATCGTTTTTAGCCATCTGCCGCGCAATTTACGGAGTGCAGGGCAGATCAGTAACACATGCATACAGTCCTGAATGTTCACTTTACATAGATTGCACAGAGGAGATGAACCATTCCATTTAGATAACAATTGGTTAAGAGGTATTAAATCGTAGCGTAGGAGAAACCAAAATCTACGTATACCATGGGGAAGGGACCATAAAACATAGGGTTGAGGTTGTTTCAACTGATAAGAGTCAAGGAGGTGAACTACATGCCTTTTTTCACAAATTGATTTTTTATCAGAGAGAAAACATAGGTCCCATGACGCTGCTTTCAACACCGACTTTAACTGTGATGGAGAATACAGGAAAAGCGTAGTTTCATCTAAATTTAGCAAAGATACAGCTTTTCTAAAATTACAAACAAGTTGAGAAAACTCTTTAAAATTACCCAACAATTCATTTCTGACGAGGGCTCTCATTGTCCCTACTTCAGCTCTAGCAAGGCAAGCCACCCATCTTACAAGGGCACATACTCCCTGGACCCAACTACTCCTAAGGCCGAAGTCGAGTCTGCAGGCTGCCAGCGAGCACGCAGTGTTTAAGGAAGAGAGAGATCTTAGGAGCTTCCCCTCGATCTTATGGCAAAAGTCCCATTTTCCCATATCAATTAGTTCGATACCATATAGTATTGTAGCAGGGATTTTGGATCTAAATACTTCCAATAAACTAGGAAAGTGCCGTTTCCCCGTTGCATGGTATAGGGCATTTAAACCTTTGCCATGGGCAATAGCTTTGCATGTACAATGCTCAATATGGAGCTTCTCACTCAAGTTAGCTGTAACAATTTTCCCTAGAAAAGTGTAAAACTTTACCACCTCCAGTTTTTGATCCCCTATGAACCAACCATAATCTACAGATCGGCACCTCTTCCTGCCAGCTATACACATGACTTTACTTTTGGTAATGTTAATCTTCATGGCATGGGCTACCGCAAAAGAGTGCAAAGCATGGAGCCGATTTGCTAATCCCTTAGGTGTTAGGTCAAGGATGAGAACATCATCGGCGTACATCATGCATGAAATCGGTGCCCCCCCAACCACCGGGGCAAAGCCCTCTCCGGCAGCCAGGGCGGCAGGTAAGTCTGCCGTATATAAGGAGAACAAAAGGGGAGCCAATAAACAGCCTTGTTTAAGGCCATTCGAAGTTAAAATTGTATCAGATAACCCCCTTTCACCCCCCAGCAAAACCCTGCACCAGGTCTCTGTGTGTAACGCCTTCACCAACTCCAACAAATAGTGTGGGAGCCCAAACGCTGCCAATTTTCTCCACAGCGTTCCGCGATCAACTTTATCGAACGCTGTGGAGAAATCAATAAAGGCAGCATACACAACGCCTCCTCTCACCTGCACATACTTATTTGTTACCACATGAAGGGCTGTAAGGTTGTCTAGCGTACCGTGGTACCTGCCGAAACCAGTCTGTTCTATTGGCAAAATATTGTTCTCCTCAACCCAATCGGAGAGGAATGTTAGAATACATTTCGCAAATACCTTTCCGATGGAGTCGAGGAGCGCAATCAGACGGTAGTTGCTAGGATTATCCCTGGTACCCTTCTTAAAAATAGGGACCAAGATACTTCCCCTCCAGGAGGGGGGTACCATTTTGGACAAAAAACAGGCTCTATACAGCGGATACAGGATTTTGCTCCACCTTACAGGATCGGATTTCAAGACCGTCATTGGGAGTTCATCTGGGCCCATTGCCCCGGAGACGCGCATAGTTTTTATCGCCGTCTCGATTTCTTTTTCGGCGGGGCAATTACAAAGACCCACAGAGGTAACACCGCTGTCAAAATCATTACAGATGGTAGCACCGTTGGTAATATCAATAATTAAACTCCCATTCCCTGAATAGAGATCTCGAATATAGGTGGTCCAAACATCTTCCGCTATAGCGATAGGAGATGGGCTTACTCGAGAGCCACACCCCCTACCGATTATTGCCCAAAATTCTCTGATCCTGCCATGCACAACTGCCTCCCTCAGGCTAATCCATACCTTATCCTCCCCTTCCTTTTTTATTTTTTGCCGGAGTCTACTTCTCTTTCTTTTTAACCTGGAAATTTCTTTTCCACGATCCCTGACTCTGTCAAGGTATTGTTCACGGACCAATTTGTTTATTTCCACATTCAAGCTATGCAAAATGCTAGGAACTACCACTCCGTTTTTGGGACGGGGCATTTTCTTTCTTTTTGCATACGAGGTAATTTTTCGCATAAATTCTGCCAAGTAAACCATTTCATTCCCACGCCACTCATCTAAAACTAATAGTGTATTGGATAAAAAATCCTGCACCCCATTAATGGCAGAAGGATTCCAAAAGCACCTTCCAGAAGAAACATGGAAGGCCACATCCCTACCATGCATAGACCAAGGTGCGATTGTCAAAGGTTTTAAAGAAAAAGTTACCAACAATATGCTATGATCACTCAAAGGGGTAGCTATGACCTTAAGGTCCAGAATAGAAGGGAACAAACCGTAGTCCGTGACTACATAATCTAGGATAGAAGACCCAAAGGGAGACTTATGAGTAAATTTAGCAGGCACATCCGACGGTAATCTCCCATTTAATATGAGACCGTCGACGGCCGCTAATTCATTTAGCAAAATCTTCCCACGTTTATTTGTCACTAATTTATCGGGGAAGAGTGACTGAGGAATAAAATAAGCCTCTTCCTTAGGTTTATTCCTAAAGAGTTCCAAACTAACATTGGAGATTTTGCAGTTCAGGTCTCCCACCAGCATGATTTCCGGAGGAGATGGAACATTCTTAATCAAGACAATATATTGAAATACCTGCTTTAAAATCTCATTAAAACACTCCTCAGGAGGAATATAAACATTCAAAATCACAATAGGGGATTTTATGCCGTTGTTCAACAAATTATCAATGGTTATAGCATGGAACAATTTGCTTGGATCAATATAGTGAGAGAATCTCCATTGCAATTTATTTGAAAGTAAACAAGCAATGCCCCCCCTAGCATGGCCTTTCTTAGAAGGGACCGCGGGCACTTCCAGGGCATAATAGTCCTTAGAAACCTTCAACGTATTAATACACCACGTTTCCTGTAAACAGATCACATCAGCTCCCAGGGAATATAAAAACTCAAATTTCTCTGGGCTACTGTGAATCCCTGCCGCATTCCAGGAAATAATATTTAATGAGGTGTTAAAGATGTTGAAACAATCTGGGATTATCTTTGGTTCTTGTAGATAGGGCACTTTGTAGTCAGTTCCACCGATTGTTGTCCTCAGACATGGAAGAATTCTGAGACAGCGGAAGTGGCTTTACTTGGGAGACCGAGCGTTTTCCCTTAGATACCGAAATCCTCAGGTCTCTAAAGGGAGAGGCTGCCCCGCTTGGCTCCTCTCCTCTGAGTACCTCCCCAGAAAACAGGTTTGTATTATCACGTTTGAAAATCGGGAGAATATCAATACCTGTACGTTGAAAGTGCTCAGCTTGCCCTAATATCAAATTTACAATGATAGGTGAATAAAATTTGACCCTTATACTCGTTACCTTAACTTCACCAAATAGGGAAACTAACTCTATGTCCCTAGTTTGGATATGACGGAGACTTTCTATCTCATAGAAACGTTTAAGGAGCCAAGCTCTATTTAAGAGCAAGTCCCCGTCAAAAAGAGGTAAGAAGTCTAACTCAAGAGTTTCCACTGGAGCTTTTACAGCTATTACGGGGCGATCCGGAACATGGCGATCTCCCCTCTCAGCAGCTACTAAGAAAGGAGAGGCCAGAGGATTCAGAGCCCCCGATGGATGTTGGATGGAACCTCCAATCCTAGTCGAGAATGACAGACTAGGGAGGGGGCCCCCCCTTTGTGGGAGACCATCCAAAGATGTTAATGGACACAATTCACTTTCCACATTAAAAAAGGTAGAAATGGGGGGGTTCACTTCCATCTCAACATCCACATTAGCGGGTATAAAAGAAAGATCTAAAACAATCACTTCTTTCTCCGGTGTGGTCAGAGAATTTCGAAAAATTATCCGACGTTGCCTTTTCTTCTTGTATTTCCTTAAAGGTTTCTTTTTATTCCCCTTATTCTTTCTAAGTTTACCATTTTTAACCTTTATCTCCTGTCCATCATTGATAGGTTCTTTATTATTTTCAGACATAAAAATAGGAAAAAGCTCTTGAGCTGCTTTAAGGCCAGATGTGGATTTGTCTTCCTCCACAATCTCAAGAACTGAGTTGTTAATACAGTTGGGCACTGCAGTTTGGGGCATAGTTACAGGATGTGGTGTCATGACCAATGTCCCCACTTTCTTTTCAAAATCCACTGGAGGCACATTTAATTCCCCCAATGACAAACCATGTTCCATCCTAGTAGGAGGGACACTTCCCGTTTCCGATGCCTTTTGTAACAGGGACTTCAGTATTTGGGTAACAGACTCCAAAATACAATCCGAGTTACCAACAAATTTCCCTAAAAGAGATAAAATAGAGGCTAGTAATTGTTCCAAAGCAATCATAGATTCAGAAATTGGTTTTTCACATGCTACGCCTGGCCGGCCAATACCTGATAGGTCAAGACCCGGGGGCCCAGAAGCGATTAACAAATCGGACAGGTCCTGACCATTCGACGAGGGGGTACTACTATACAGCAACAGTCCAGATGGGGTAGCGCCCCCCGAGGATTTGACAGGGGCTAGAGGCTCCACCTTCCCTGTACTAACATAACGGCCGCAAAGATCAAAGTCAATGGATAGAGATGACGAATCGCCACCCAATTGACCCTGCGGCGGGGTTTGGGACACAGATGGTAAAATAGATTGTACATGAATAAGTTCCCTATCAGTTACTGGGAAGATGGGCTCACTCTCATCGATCCCCTCTGAGAGGACACGGGGGGGAGATGCCCCAGACACAGACTGTTGCGGTAAGGGCTGCCCAAGGGAGGGCGGCAGGGATGTGATTGCTTGACTATGAACCCCTAAAGCGATGGCACAGGCACCTTTATTTGTAGATAAATTAACGGTCTTGGGGGAGGGTAAATCCCAAAACTCAAAGAGTTGGCATTGGCCCTTCAGAGGGGGGTTATTTACAGATTTATTTCTGGTGCGGTTAATATCTTTGTTCACCACAGAGATACCACCCACTTCCCTACCAGACCGTAATTTTTTAGACATGTTCTTAACAAATGTATCCACAGAATAATATTGCAAAAAGAAAATTACTCCTGAGGGCAAATGACACAGAATAATATAGGCTTCCTAAACAATAAAATTATAGTCCAGGAGATGCAAAGTGACTGCCCAGCGATGAAGGTAGAAATAGTTATAAAATAGTCTCGATAAAAGGCAACTTTCTTCAACAAGCAGGCGTATTTCCCATAGGCGAATAAACAAAAAATATAATCGCTGACGATGAAAATAACTGGGCCCAGCCCGGCCTACCTCGGCCACTGAGGGCCACAGAGGGCCCGCCCTTGTCCCGGGCTTCTCCCGCGCGCTCCCGCGCAGCGGGGTCCTACAACTTCTGATAAGCAAATTAGAGCTGAGGGGGGAGGAGTCGGCAGGGAGAGCGCCCCAGCTGATCTTGATTTGTGGAAGTTGCTGGCGCTCCTGGGACAGGTAGTCCTGCGCCAGCAACAGCTCGCAGCCCTGCTTCCCTCTCTCTCTCACCCTCGACCAAGTAGAGGTTAAAGTCCGCCTTCCACGCAGCGGGACCCGCGAAGCGGGTTCCGCAAGCAGTAAGAGTAAAAACAGGTTCAAGGAAAGGCTCTGCAAAAAGATTTCACAGCGTCAGGGCACAAATGATGAATCCGCCGGTATGAAGCAAAGCAGAAGCTTTTCAAAGCGGCAAATGCGAGGGAGGAGCCGGCAGGGAGAGCGCCCCAGCTGATCTTGATTTGTGGAAGTTGCTGGCGCTCCTGGGACAGGTAGTCCTGCGCCAGCAACAGCTCGCAGCCCTGCTTCCCTCTCTCTCTCACCCTCGACCAAGTAGAGGTTAAAGTCCGCCTTCCACGCAGCGGGACCCGCGAAGCGGGTTCCGCAAGCAGTAAGAGTAAAAACAGGTTCAAGGAAAGGCTCTGCAAAAAGATTTCACAGCGTCAGGGCACAAATGATGAATCCGCCGGTATGAAGCAACGCAGAAGCTTTTCAAAGCGGCAAATGCGAGGGAGGAGCCGGCAGGGAGAGCGCCCCAGCTGATCTTGATTTGTGGAAGTTGCTGGCGCTCCTGGGACAGGTAGTTCTGCGCCAGCAACAGCTCGCAGCCCTGCTTCCCTCTCTCTCTCACCCTCGACCAAGTAGAGGTTAAAGTCCGCCTTCCACGAAGCGGGACCCGCGAAGCGGGTTCCGCAAGCAGTAAGAGTAAAAACAGGTTCAAGGAAAGGCTCTGCAAAAAGATTTCACAGCGTTCTATTGTTCAGCTTGGCTGGACGTTACAAAATCTGCGGTCAGGCTATGTGCCTTGGCGTTTAATCAACACAACGTCACTATTCAATATCTTTAACCTTACTGATAAACAAATCAGTATGGCACAAAAGGGTGCTGATTATACAATCCTGAGCATTGAGAAACTCGAGAGATTACCAGTGACAATGTCAGAACGACCTGTCAGTGAATGGATAAAACATGGGATAATTAATATTCCAATATCAACCTTCAGGTTTCAATACTGCCCAAAATATATACAGGCTGGCATGTACGAAAAATTGGGAAAAGGGTACATCAAAACAACATGGAACTTGCCCTATTCACATGCATGTGTCAGTAATAAAGGACAGAAAGTGTTTCTTAGTGGCAATAATTGTGCGATGTCACTAAGCGGTACACTTCTGTGTAATGGAATTAGTTTGCATGGAGCCTGTGAAGGGAACTCAAATAACCTTTCATGTCACCAGCTAGGCACACCTGCTACAGAGATAGAACCATTCTTTCAAAGACTCTATAATGGTGTGGAAAAGTAAATTTTGCCATGTTCTGTGTCCCTACGAGTCCTCCATCTTATGTTATGTGTGCATGATTAAATATGCATATGTATCCTGTATGTTTGATTAAAGACGCAATTACAGTTGTGTCCATCATTAGTATGCCAGTTTCCAGTTCTCGTGAAAGCTACGAGTATCAGGCCTATGTAAAGTTACGTTGCCACGTTTCTCAGTGTGCACGTTATTTCATTGTAAAGTCCCCGTTTCTAGGCCTCAAAAGGGCCCGGACACCAGATTCAGCTCCTGTCTCCTGAGTCCTCGCTGAGGAGCGATACAGCCCCCACCTGTATCCTCGACCCTTCACTTACTTCCTGCCTCGCAGTGCCCGGCTCGGCCTGGCTCTGCCTCTGAGTCTGCCAAGAGTATGTTATGATTCTAGTTATCAGTCCAGCCCTCCTTCTTTGCATTCCTAAGCTACTGAATCGCATCAATAGTTTCCGTCATTGTCTAGCCTTTACGTCTCCATGTAAGAGAAATACTGCATTTAATGGTCATTTAATATTCTTCATCACGCACTACATGTAGAATAATGCATGCTCCAGTCTTAGAGTCCGTTAGCCTCTCCCCTCCTGACTCTTAGTTTATATCAACATGTTCTCTAAACATCAGATACTAGATACTGTTTAGGTACATGTCGCCCTGACTCTCCAGACTTCAGTCTCTGCTCCTAGCACAGAGTTCATAGCCCCCAGCTTCTCCTAGTAACACGTCATTGTCAGTTTACGCGCACCATTAGGTTAGAGGTCCCGGCTCCTTAGGTAGCCCCCTCCATGTTTCCGCCCCATTTATGACATATTCTGTTACGTTTACATCACATGTCTATGTATACGCCCCTGTTACACCCATTTTCACCCTTATCTTTCGCGACTGCTATTGACCACACCCACTGCTCCGCCTATCATATGTACTGTAATGCAACTGTTTTACTATATATGCTTGTGTATTGTTATTAAATGTTACGCCAGTCCTTTCCCCAGAGCGTGCCGATTCTGATCCTGCCCCCGGCAGCGCTGCCATCCTGTTCCCGTGCAGGTTGTCCTGTTCCTGTCCTTTATGCTGTATTAAACCTGCAAACTCCTACTACCTCGAATCTTGACTCTTATTTATTGAGCTATCTGTTATTCATTTATCCATTCAAAAATAGAGGTATTATTTATTTATTTACCACATAATGGCGCCCGAATAGGGACTTGCCCTTTCCCCACGTGCCGGTGAAGCCACGCCGGCCCCCTGACCCTCTGCAGCCGTGACGGAACCATACCGTGCACGTGCAGATATTTCTGCTTCAAGTATCCCTCAGGCCCACGGAGGAGACGGAGGTGGCGGTCCAGCATCCAGACGAGGCGGTGGAGGAACGCGGCGAGTCCCGACCAGAGCCCAAGCCGAGAGTCCAAGGTCCGAGGTATCCGGAGGCCCACCCGTAACAGAAGTCCGAAGTTCGTCCGTCCGGCGTCGAAGCAGTCGAGTCCAGTCCGAGGCCTTCCGTTCCTGCTGCCCGGTGAGTACCATTGCTGGGGTAGTATCTAGACAGGGTCAATCTAATTGACTCTGGTCTGTGGGTTGATGGTACACAGACCCAAAACGAAGTGTCCACTTCGGTGGATGCGGGTCCTGACGTGTCTCTTTATGAGACCGGTAAGTTTCGTACTGTTTCAGCAGTGCATCTAGTTTCTGTTCTAGTCAGTTCTGTTCTCGAGAAAATTCATGTATTCTGTTTTCAGTATTCCAGGTAGTATTCTGTTCGAACTGTTATTTTAAATATTCTTCATGTATTTTAATGTCGTGGTATGAATGTGGAGTAATTATCGTGTTCATTGTGTATTGTATTGTGTCTAGATTACAGTTCAGTCATGCCCTTATTCTCGAAATTACGTCAGTTAAAAACTAGAAAAGGTCTGCTAGAAGCAGCAGTTCCTGTCCCGCCTAGGGACAGTCCAGGTCATTTTATGTATCAGAAGCATGGCATAAGTGCCATATTATATCTAGATTTATGGGTAGAGTATACCAAAGAGTTAGAGGAAAAGTATAAATGGCCCGTATCAGGTACATGGGATGCCGAGTGCATCATGAGAGTAGAAGAAGCATTATGGAAAAAGAAAGCCAGACAGTCACAGAAAGATGCCATCGAGTTATGGCGCAAAGAATCTCATAAAAGAACCGAAAAAGAAATCAGAAAGTCAGAACTAAGTAGAGAATCCTTGGAACGAGCCCAGGAAAGGGAACTAATCGAGATAGGTGAACGAGTTAAAACAGAACAGTCAGACAGACAGAGGCATGCCCTCATCAAGGGTATGTATCCTCTTCTTGCCGAGGGCTTGCCAAAAGCAACCCCGGAGGCATCCAGTAATTTTCCGCCACCACTAGTTCCGACCAAGCTACGTCACAAACCGACCGCAGCTGATATTTTCATCTCGTCCTATTTGGACGACACAGTCCCGGAATATGCAAATCCTGTTCCGCCAGTCCCTGTAAATCAGGCAATTCCTGCTCCCCCAGACACCGGGGCACCTCTTGCAGTACCTGCTACGGTACCCCCGGTCCAGCCTACATTACAATTTCCCGCCGCGCTGGTACGAAGAGTATCAGTCGACGATTCCAGTTTAGGGGCCGCAGGAGGAGGTCCTCCTGGTACCCCGCCACCGCACCAACGTAGAACGTTGGCCGAGTTACATGAATGTGCGTTACAGCGTACGCCCAAATTTAAGTCCGTTGCAGATATCCGACGAGCTCTCACTGAATGCCGCTATGATCCAGTTGCAGGTGATGATAGTACAGTAATATATTCCATCCGTGTAAGACGGGTGACCGGGTATTTAGACACCCTACCAGATATGAAAGGAGATCTAGACAGAATATATCGTTTCATCCGTACAGGGGATGATCCAGAAAGTATTGGCGAAGCCATGTCTCAAAGGAAAGCTGAGATCCAGCTCATGTTATTAAAGTTTCTGATTAATTGTCTAATAAGAGAACAAGATTCCCCGACTAAAGATCCGGCCGAAATGAAAATCCTGACAAGGTGGAGTGATAATATAGCCGAGGGTAAACACAAGACTATCAGTAGTATAGAGAGTATGTACAAGAAAATTCGTAAGGAAATACTAAAGTTACACGAACAACGTAAAGCAGCACAAGTAAGCGAGAAAGAAAATGACTCTTCTACAGAAGAGGTAGAAGACGAGAATCCCACTAGAATAGCGTATGTAGGAAAATCTAGATTTCCAGATCGCCATTTGCGCCTAGAACACAAGTCAGTTTTACATCATCCAGCACCAGAACAAGGTTCTCTGGAACAAGTATTTCAAGCTACCGATCACATTCTGAAATCACGAATCGGTTACAGTGAATTAAGTACTATGCATGAACAAGAACTAGCCCGATCAGCAGTCCGATGGATTACTGATTCTACCACTTTTCCAGACGAAATAGTGGCACAAATGTTCCTGAAATTGCCCCCAGCCGAGCAGCGACTGGTGGGTATGTATATGATCCAGCACCTCATTACGTTGTATGAGGGTCAACATTCTGATCCAGGTCCGTTACACGATGTCCTGAACGAGTTACTCCAGTATAGATGGAAAGGTTTAGGTACCGATTTAATTAGTGTCACTCTAGAACAGCGCCACAAATATAGTATGTTTTTGAACCCGCATTTTGTTCATGTCTCACCTCCAGAAAGTAAACCGTTTTACATAGACAGACAGAATCCGTTACGAGAAGTACACCGAGTTAGGACAACAGATGGTGAAATGCAACGAGTGTTTGTTTACACTCCGATTACAAAGATGGAACTCTTAGAGATGAAAAAGTTAATTCCCTGTCATGATAAAGATCCAGCAGGGTTCCACCGAGAATTAAAAGACATGCTCCGTATGGGAGAATACACGTACCCAGATATAATTAAAATGTTAAAAGTCCTGTTGCCCGCAGGGGTATATGAAAAACTCAAGGAAAAATATTGGGAGGTGGGAGAGAAAAAGATCGATTGGGCAGTCCTATAAGCTGAAGATAAGATACGAGTACCAGGTACCGGTCTAGGAGAGAAATGTAAGGAATTACCAGAACTGTTAATACAAGTTTTGCCAAGATTATTAGCCACTAAAAAGGAAGACTGGGATGCAATCTCAGCCTGTAAACAGAAACAAGACGAAGACACTAGTGATTTTTATTCTAGATTCGAGAAATGTTTTAGTATAAACAGTGGCCTCAAGACAAGTAGCGAGTCATACCCTCATCTTTTTGTTACTAAACTAGTCGAGAATTCAAGTCCACAAGTTAAGAATCGAGTTTTGAAAGTCGAAAGTACCTGGCAAGCTAATACCCCGTCCCAGATGTTACAGATGCTTCAATACCACCAGAATAGAATCAGAGAAGAGCAAGATCATGAAAGAAAACGTATGAAAGACACGAAAATGAAAGTGCTAGTTGCACAATCTATTCCTCAAGACAGTCAGAAGAGGGGTCCGAATCAAGCCAGTCATCCTACAGCTCCCGTTAAAGGGACATGCAATTATTGTAAACAGCCAGGTCATTTTATAAACGAGTGTGCAGTTCTGAAACACAATATAGCTACCGGTAAAACTAAAGAAAGACCACGTCCGCCTAGACAAGAACAAGTTTCACAGACTTCTCAGCCACAGAATGCACAACAGACAGTTCCAACACCGCAGCCTATTGCTGCAACACAGCATGTTACACAGCAGATGTACCAGTATGCACAGTCCGAGTATCCAGAGTATCAGCCATATTCATGAAACAGCCTAGAGAGGGAGGTAGGCTTGCCTCTCATCGAGATACCTGTAGATCAAGAGGGTCCCTATGTTCATAGTCAAGTATTAGGGAAAGACAGAAAGTTTCTGATTGATACAGGGGCAAGTAGGACCACCATTAGTCACGCCGAAGTTCCAGGGGCTCCGCTCTCAGGCTCAAGAAATGTTTCCCTTGGATTTTCAGGAAAGCCTATTGTAAATGAGATATCTCAGCCAGTTACTCTAGAAGTAGGTCCATTGTCCCGCACTACTGATCTGTTACTTACGAAGTCATGTCCAGAAAATCTGTTAGGCATTAAGACACTGAAAGAGTTAGGTGCAGTTATTTGCTGTTCCCCAGAGGGAATACGACTGTTCCTGCGTGACTTCAAGGGTCACTATGTATTACGAGATTTTGATTCGAGATTGTCTAATGTTCCGCAGCATCTATGGGCACAAGGTCCAACTGATGTTGGCTATATGCAAATCACACCCCATCGTGTGACTCTCAAGCCAGGTGTAGTGTTACCACGAATCAGGCAGTACAGATTGCCACCTGAGGCTGTAGCAGCCTTATCCTAAATTATTGACGAGCTCATCGCTCAAGGAGTAGTTGTAGAAACTGACTCCAATGTATGTAATTCTCCGATCATTCCAGTCATGAAACGTACTGATCCAAATGCACCCCCAGTATATCGATTAGTGATTGATCTCCGAGAGCTTAATAAATGTGTTATTCCCCAGTACCCAGTTGTCCCAGATATCTCTTCCCTATTGACAGCCATTGATTCTGAAGCCTCATTTTTTACAGTCATAGACCTCAAGAACGCATTTTTTAGTGTCCCCATTCATCCAGACAGCCAGTTTCTTTTCGGATTTTGTTTAAATGGAAGGAGCTATATGTTCACACGCGCTCCTCAAGGTTTCACAGAAAGTCCAAGTATTTACAGTCAAGCACTTAAGAGACAACTAGACAATATTCACATGCCAACTGACACTGCCCTGCTCCAGTATGTCGATGATCTACTGATCACAGCCCGTTCTGAGCGTGCTTGCGAGCGAGCATCCCTTACAGTCTTGTATTTCCTTGCCGAGATGGGGCACAAGGTGTCCCCTTCTAAGCTTCAATTCTGTGTCCAGCAAGTGATCTATTTAGGCCACTTACTGTCCAAGAGGGGTAGGCAGTTGACACCCGACCGTATCCAGTTAATAGCGAGTCTTCCTCAGCCCAAGACCCAGAAGGAGGTACGTGCTTTTATTGGCCTCACTTCTTACTGCAGACAATGGATTCCTCAGTATGCATTTCTAGCTAAACCACTGATACAGTTAACGACACAGGAGGCAGCCGTATCGACTGTCCTCCCTTGGACATCTGAACATACACTTAGTTTTAATGAGTTAAAGAAAGCTCTATGCCAAGCTCCAGTTCTAGCTACACCGAACTACAGTAAGCCTTTTACACTTTTTGTCACTGAACGTGAAGGTACAGCATTATCTGTTCTCACACAAGATCAAGCAGGACAATACAAGCCCTGTGCTTATTTTTCGAGCACATTAGATCCTGTAGCCCAGGCTCTGCCTGCGTGCCTCAAGTCAGTTGCAGCCACAGCACTAGCTATCAGACAAAGTGATTCCATAGTATTAGGACATTCCTTGACAGTACAAGTCCCACACTCCGTGGAAGTTCTTTTAAACCGAACACAGACTCAGCACTTGACAATTGCACGTTTAACAGGTTATGAATTGACACTGTTCCAGCCACACATAGAAATCAGACGCTGCAACGTTCTAAATCCTGCCACACTGTTACCGTCAGTAAATTCAAATCCTGCCACACACGACTGTGTGGAAGTAGTTAATATTATGACTAAGCCAAGACAAGATCTGACAGATATTCCATTACCAGATCCCGACCTGACACTTTATGTGGATGGTTCATGTATGAGAACAAGTACAGGAGAACTAGTAGCCGCGTATGCAGTGACTACTGACACTGAAGTTATTGAAACACACCGTATTGACACCCTGTCTGCTCAAGCAGCAGAGCTAGTTGCTCTGACACAAGCCTGCATACACGCCAAGAACCTGAAAGTTAATGTTTACACAGATTCACGTTACGCATTTGGAGTCGTACACCACTTCGGAGTGCTCTGGCAGGAGAGAGGTTTCATGACTTCTCATGGAACCAAGATTCAGCATGGTCTCCTTATTCAAGCTCTGTTAGATGCCATACACTTACCGACATCTATTGCTATCATGAAATGCAAAGCACATACGAAAGTTACTGACACTATTTCTCAAGGTAATGATCTAGCAGATCGCACAGCCAAGCTTACAGCACAGACACCAGATATTCCAGTTAATAAGACACCGACATACACTCCAGATCCGACTACCTGTATGACAGTTAAGGACCCCACTCAAGATGTCATAGATATCCAGTTACATGCTACTCCCGATGAAATCAAGAAATGGTCCGAACAAGGAGGGGTCCAGACAGATCAGGGATGGGTAACGAAGGGTAAAGCCACATGGTTTCTCCCCGATTCTATGGTTCAAGTCATTATCAATACCGCACATAGTCCAGCACATTTAGGAGAAAAAGCTATGTTAGATAGTATCCAGAACATTTGGTTCAACAAGCATTTACGAGCTGCAGCCAAGCAGAAGGTCCGTACTTGTATGATATGTTGCCAGTTTAATCCAGGTAAAAGTGTCCCGGTGGAACAAGGTGGATTCCAGCCCCCTGACCACCCTTTTGAAGTCCTCCAGATGGATTATATTCAGATGGAGCGATGTCGAGGTTTCAAGTATGTCCTTGTAGTGGTATGCGCTTTGTCCAGGTGGACAGAGGCATATCCAGTCCCAGATTACACAGCCGCGACCACTGCCAAGCAGTTGGTTCGTGAATTCTTCCCCCGCTACGGACTCCCTAGAGTCGTATATTCTGACAACGGCCAGCCATTCTCATCCGAGTTGATGAAACATGTTTCCCTTTTGTTAGGGTACCAGTGGAAGTTCCATTGTGTACGCCATCCAGAAGCAGCCGGTCTCGTAGAGAGACATAATCAGACCCTGAAAATCCGCATCGCCAAAGTATGTAAAGAGAAAGGTGTGGACTGGCTAGTAGCTCTGCCAGTTGCCCTGTTCTACATGCGCATGGTCGCACATTCCAGATCAGGTCTGTCCCCGTACGAGGTCGTATTCGGCCGCCCCCCTAACATGTGGGGTACACCTAGACCCCGAAGTATTACCGATGTTTCAAGTAATATGCTGACAGATTACCTAGCTTCCTTGATGTCTGCCCTCAACTCTTGTCGTTCACAGGTTGCTGCCGCATTTCCAGACAATACCGAGGTGGCACCGCATGAAATCGTTCCCGGATCCATGGTCCTAGTGCGAAATTTTGATCGTTCAAGTCCGCTGGAGCCTCGCTGGAAGGAGCCCCGACAGGTCCTCCTGGCCACCCGTACAGCCGTGAAGTTGGAGGGACGCAAAGGCTGGGTGCATCTATCGCATATCAAGAAATTTTATGGATTGAAACCAGTTTCAAAGAACATTTCCGAGGATCTTAAAGACTGCCAAAGTACTATTCTTAAGGACTGTCCCGCAAAAGACAATGATACTGCACCTTCCCTGTTAGAGAAAACTCCGCAACAGGAGTATAAGCTTAAACTAAGGTCTAGTAAAATAAGTCAGCCAGTTTGATTGTCTAAGTCCTCCCCTAGGTGAAACGGTTAGACCGGTTTCTGACATGTATATAATAGACCCCCACAGAGAGAGAGTTAGTGAGAACTCTAGAAGTTGCACTATTATTTTATGTTTTCTGCTATATTTCAGCATTATGATTTCCTGCACCAGTTATGCATTTTATTTGTGTTTTTCAGTTTCTCATGTAAATAAGTCTGCTAATGTTACAGTAGAGCACACGTTTAGTGATCTGCCTCCTCATGAACTCTCTTATCGTCTTGCTATGCGTAATAACTCTTTTATCCGCATGTTACATTATTCACACCAGACCAGCAATGCCACAAATTGTTGGGTGTGTGGTCGACTTCCCCCTTTCCAGACACCGAAGGGAGTTCTGCCACTCTTTCCTTATCCATTTTCACATAATGGTTCGTGTGGAGCATGGTCCACGTTAACGTCATCCTCAACAGATATGTCTTTTCTGAACAGTACATGTTTCCCAGGCAAGCAAGGTCTTCCCCACAGAACAGGGTTAGATCTAGAGAATGAAGTTTATAATCTAGGTAATTATTCTTCGAATTTCATGGTCCTGAATGTTCAGTCTGATTCTACTCCAGACTTACCTGCTATTTCAGTACTACCAGTCAAAGGTGAATTATGTGTCCGAAATAATGGTTCCGTACATGTAGGCCATAGTGATTGTACTACTATTGTCAAGTATAGTGACAGTAGGAAATCTATTTTCAAAGCTTCACGTCATTCT
Source organism: Lissotriton helveticus (assembly GCF_964261635.1). Taxonomy (NCBI): domain Eukaryota; kingdom Metazoa; phylum Chordata; class Amphibia; order Caudata; family Salamandridae; genus Lissotriton; species Lissotriton helveticus. The sequence goes on from NC_136058.1 coordinate 427,306,625, forward strand.
TATTTTGTTTGTGGTCAGACCGCATATGTTCGTCTGCCCCTCGATTGGGAGGGAACATGTTACATCGCCTTCCTACTGCCACCAGTTTTCCTAGCCCCACCTGACTATCATAGGAATTCCCACCTAGTACATACTAGACACAAGAGAAATTTCCCGATTGTCGATTATACTGAAACTGCTCTAGAACAATACATAGATATCAATAAAGGTGTCTTCCCCTATTTAGGTACTGTTGTAAATAGTAAACTGATACGTAGATTAACCAGAACACTTGAAGCAGTAGTGATTGAGACTACTTCTGCTCTAGGTAACTTAACCGAGGAACAATCCTTTATGAGAATTGTCGTGCTCCAGAATCGTCTCGTCCTTGACGTCATACTGGCCGATAGGGGCGGGGCCTGTAGAGTCATCGGATCTAGTTGCTGCATTTTCATTCCTAATAACGCACCGTCTGTTTATTCAGCTATTACCAGACTCCATAAAATTGCCCATATGTTACACCAAGATCCAGGCACCTGGACATGGTCCGGTTGGTTCTGGAATATAATTTCCGCCTGGGGATGGAAAGTATTGTCATTTCTGGGTATTGCAGTAGCGATCATATTCAGTTGCTGCCTCTGTTTACAATGTGGCCCTGCGATTTGCGGCATTTGTGCTACATCATGTGTTCCTAGTCCCAAGTCCCGTCCTAAATCCAGTTCCAAGAAAATTCGAGACGAGCAAATGATACTGTATGAAATGATAGATGGTATCATGAATATTGATGTTTCCTGATGGAAACGTAGTGACAAGGAGGGAATGTCGAAAAGTAAATTTTGCCATGTTCTGTGTCCCTACGAGTCCTCCATCTTATGTTATGTGTGCATGATTAAATATGCATATGTATCCTGTATGTTTGATTAAAGACGCAATTACAGTTGTGTCCATCATTAGTATGCCAGTTTCCAGTTCTCGTGAAAGCTACGAGTATCAGGCCTATGTAAAGTTACGTTGCCACGTTTCTCAGTGTGCACGTTATTTCATTGTAAAGTCCCCGTTTCTAGGCCTCAAAAGGGCCCGGACACCAGATTCAGCTCCTGTCTCCTGAGTCCTCGCTGAGGAGCGATACAGCCCCCACCTGTATCCTCGACCCTTCACTTACTTCCTGCCTCGCAGTGCCCGGCTCGGCCTGGCTCTGCCTCTGAGTCTGCCAAGAGTATGTTATGATTCTAGTTATCAGTCCAGCCCTCCTTCTTTGCATTCCTAAGCTACTGAATCGCATCAATAGTTTCCGTCATTGTCTAGCCTTTACGTCTCCATGTAAGAGAAATACTGCATTTAATGGTCATTTAATATTCTTCATCACGCACTACATGTAGAATAATGCATGCTCCAGTCTTAGAGTCCGTTAGCCTCTCCCCTCCTGACTCTTAGTTTATATCAACATGTTCTCTAAACATCAGATACTAGATACTGTTTAGGTACATGTCGCCCTGACTCTCCAGACTTCAGTCTCTGCTCCTAGCACAGAGTTCATAGCCCCCAGCTTCTCCTAGTAACACGTCATTGTCAGTTTACGCGCACCATTAGGTTAGAGGTCCCGGCTCCTTAGGTAGCCCCCTCCATGTTTCCGCCCCATTTATGACATATTCTGTTACGTTTACATCACATGTCTATGTATACGCCCCTGTTACACCCATTTTCACCCTTATCTTTCGCGACTGCTATTGACCACACCCACTGCTCCGCCTATCATATGTACTGTAATGCAACTGTTTTACTATATATGCTTGTGTATTGTTATTAAATGTTACGCCAGTCCTTTCCCCAGAGCGTGCCGATTCTGATCCTGCCCCCGGCAGCGCTGCCATCCTGTTCCCGTGCAGGTTGTCCTGTTCCTGTCCTTTATGCTGTATTAAACCTGCAAACTCCTACTACCTCGAATCTTGACTCTTATTTATTGAGCTATCTGTTATTCATTTATCCATTCAAAAATAGAGGTATTATTTATTTATTTACCACAATGGGAGTTACATTCTAATTGTGGACCGCAGATGCTGTAGTCATATGCCCGGGACTCCTTATCTCATAACTACGACTGCGAAGGTCAAGTGCTGTGGACGCTTATTGTTCCCCAGCTCCCTTCCAGACAGGGAGGCAAGGGCATGGCCCAACTTGAAAATTACTTCTATTCGAATAGATACTTTAAGCAGAATGAAAACAGTGCTTCTTCAGACGCCGACAAGGCTCACGTCATCAAAAGAAACGTATGATCTCCTAGTCGCAAGGACGACTGCAGAGATACATTCATTGTTATCAACTAATTCCCCCATACATTTCGCAGAAATCCTGAATGAAATCTTAAATATTTCTGATACCAGTGGAGTCTCAAAAGTATTTAAGACAGTATTTTCGATGGCATTAACACCATTCAAAGCCATACTGGGTATTTTTCCAGATTTCGTCCATTCGATTTTTGGCGGACTTCCCCTCATTTTGGGACTAATTGCAGGAATCCTATTCTTAGTCCTTATATTTCGTTATGGCAAACCATGTCACAGACAAAACACCTGCGACAAGGGAAGAAACAATCCTAGCCATTGGATACCGGGACCGGATATCAAAAATCCTGGGACTATCCCGGCTTAGAGACCTGAACATGACTTGGTTTCTTTCATTTCGACCAATGTGGCAGCGATGTGTTTTACCTGTATTAAAGTGCCTGCTATGCGGAGAGGAATGCGTGTTAGACACCTGTCTGACGCTACAATCAGATGCGCCAATGGATGCAGAAACATTGTTGAGTCCAATAAAGGCTCATGCTTTGTGCTGCCCTCAAAGGCTACCAATCCTGATGACGGCATTCGTGGAAGCTTCACCACTACGATTAAGGGGTAGTGAAGTTCAAGATGAAAGCGGCATCGATCAGGTACGACCTTCTGTCAGCAATATTAATCATAATGTCGATGGAGACAATCATGCGCACGAATGCATGGTTACACCTATTTCCGAGTTAGTGGAACTCTCCCGGGAAGCTGTTGACAACTTTTTCGAGAGTCTAAATGATATGATGTTCTCACCAGAGCAGAAATTGAGACTTTTGAGCAAGCTCGTACACGGCGTTCCCTGAATTTGACCTTCAACTAGAAAAGCAAAATACCATGAACAATTTTCCCTCCAGTTCACGGACAGCAATTTTTTTCAGCAGCCCCAAAATATTTTTTCGGATTTTTCGGGACACTATCTTCTGCTTAAAGTAAGAACTATTCTTAGAGAACTAAAATTTCTAATTTTAGATAGTTTATAGACATTAGCTGCCCGCTGGTATGTTCATAATTATTTTATTCTGTGATGGAATGGTCTCGAACCTTTTTTCTGTATTAAGAGCCATTTCATGTGTAAATTCTCATATACAAATTAGTGATAATGTATAGATATGCGTGGTTACTTTAGCATTATTCTGCAGCTTGAGTGCATATATTACATATGACTGTTTGTTTTTTCCGTATATTTGATAATTTCAAAATGCATTTATGTATTTTGGGGTGGTAAGGTATACACGATACTCTACAGTATGTTTTACTATGCATAGATTAGTAAATATGTCCATAGTTAGCGTGGAGTGGGTGTGATGTATTCCTATAGGTTCTGTATCGATCCCCCTATTCCTGACCCTATTCTGGTTAACAAGTTAACTAGCAGCCATCCCATGAGGCAGAAAACCCCCATGATGCAGGAACCGTTATCTGATAAAGCCACACTCCGGCACAGGAACGTGTTATCTGATTAGGTCATAACGCTTGGCATCTAATTAGACAAGCGATATTCCTCTAGCCCCTGATAAGGCATATGGAGTTCTCAAAACAAATCAAACCTATGACAGACCTGGGAAAAACCCTGCGGCCATTGTTTTGATTTCACCGAGAACTTCAGCAAAAGAATGTGCTAACGACCTGGTCGTATGACATTCTTATTGACGTATCTATGTCCATCCTTACGTCAATCTCGGCACCTTAAAGGTATAAATATTACCGATATTGCCCTATGCAAACACACGCGGTGGTGACGAGATCGGAGCAGCCAGACTTGCCGAAGCCCAGAGCAGAGCAGACCCCGCTGGCGCAGCCCCGCCTTCTTGACGCGCTGAGAACGAGAAGCTGCCTTTTTCTCCTGCCGAGAAATCCAGCTCCGGCGCTTCCGGGTAGCCCTCGCAGGCAGCCTGGAATATCGAGACCAGAGATGAGAGATACCATCCCTTATTCATCCTAGATTCCAGGTACAGAACTGAATAACCCCTTGCAGAGAATTCTTTAGTCAGTCACTTGGCAAAACAAACTTAACTTAAACTGTAACTTTCTATTCCCGCCCACGTATTAGGCTTAGGTCAGGTACACGGGGTAGGCGTAGTTAGAAACACCAGTTGAGTACGATTAGTCAAATGTATACGTGTATGTAATTCATTTTATTCATTTTAAACCTTCATATGGCTTAGAAACCATATCAATGTTTTTACAGTATTATTTTATACTTCTGCTTTTAATGTATGCACTTTACTTAACCATAAGTATTGCAATAATATCGATCCATTTCTCTTGTATGAGAAAAGAGACTGATCAATAAATAACATCTTTTATTGAACACGCCCGTCTCTTCCTTTTCTCTACAATCTGGTGAGACTAAGAATGCACGTACTGACTGAGTAAAATAAATTGCCTTTTGTTCACACGACTCTAGAGATACACTCTTGATTAGGGGAGAGCAAAGTTGTCATGTTCTATGGTTGTCAGAAACTAAATCCCTTCTTGTCTATTCAGGGAGGTTCAACTCCTCCTTGCCTATTCGAGAAAGTTTCTAGTGAACTCTGAGCTAGCTGGCAAACCCAAAACTTTAAGTCTAATATCGACAGTAGTAGACCTAGTTAACGTCTGGTCTAGGCCTATACTATTGAAGGTATTATTCCAATGCGCAGAGCCTATTGGGATAATAGGAACTACACTACAGCATGTCTGTGGACCGAGCGGGTGTTCAGTAGGATGCACTTCAGGTGGTTGGGTTCAGAGCTGTGTGTGGAGGAAGTGTGTTTGGTGAGGGTTCTGAAGCAGTTGAACTTGCAGGAGAGGCAGGAGAATGGGCCGTGGAGACGTCCAGGGGTAGCTGCGCAGCATAGTGGGGTGCGTCCGGGGTTGAGGGCGAGGAGAGTGGCGGCATCGTATGTGACTCTGGGGGGTTGGGAGCGGCAAGGAGCAGGGGGTCTGGCGCTGGGCGCGGTCCAGGCGCGGACGGGCGTAGACGGCTTACCTTTGGCGCACCTTCGGCGTGGCCGTAGCGCGTGGACGCTGCGCGTTCATGCATCTGTCATAAGTGGAGAAGTGGAGGGGGGCGGAGCGTGGGAGGGTCAGCTGGGAGGCGGGAGCGAGGTGGAGGGAGGGTCTGGGAGGGGCCAGCAAGAAGCGAAACAAAATGGCAACAAACAAATGCTGCGAGGGTCGAGGGGCTATAATGCCAATCAAGTGCTACGATACAATGATTCTAAGGCAGCAGTGGAAAAGCGATACGCGCTAGGCGGCAGGTAGGCAGATTAAATCACACAAACAAAACGTATCAAAAATGCTATGTAATGCCCAGCAGTGGCGAGCGCTTCGAAGCGCTACACAAATACACATAAATGAATAGCAGTAACGTGGAGCAAAATCTCAATGAGCACTATACCAGCAGAGAGGAGGTGGGGGGAGCGACCATTCTTGATGAAGGCAGGACGGTCACAGCTTGCACGAGGGCGAGGGCAGCTCCTAGTCTCTGTGGGTGGGAGGGGCAGCTGGGAGGCGGGAGCGAGGTGGAGGGAGGGTCTGGGAGGGGACAGCAAGAAGCGAAACAAAATGGCAACAAACAAATGCTGCGAGGGTCGAGGGGCTATAATGCCAATCAAGTGCTACGATACAATGATTCTAAGGCAGCAGTGGAAAAGCGCTACGCGCTAGGCGGCAGGTAGGCAGATTAAATCACACAAACAAAACGTATCAAAAATGCTATGTAATGCCCAGCAGTGGCGAGCGCTTCGAAGCGCTACACAAATACACATAAATGAATAGCAGTAACGTGGAGCAAAATCTCAATGAGCACTATACCAGCAGAGAGGAGGTGGGGGGAGCGACCGTTCTTGGCAAATAGGGGTGCAAGTTCTCTAACTACTATGTACTATGAACAATGACAACACACAACCGGCATCCATAAAATGATGACAGCGATGCCGAGCCGGTTTTACTTCAGAGCGGCACGGGGGCAGGAATGAAGCTTTGGACACTAGCGGTCATTTAACCGCGTCTGAAAACCCTCGTTTGCCAGCTCATGAGGCACATAATCAGAACTTGAAAAAGACCAATGCGTCTTTTTTTGGAAATATTTTGAGAATATTTTGCAAATATTTTCCAGCTTCAACCTGGGCCAACTCATGCCCCGAAGCACAAACTGATAGCTTATTTTTGCTACTAGTTTGTAGGACTCTAGGCAAACTTTAGAACTGAGTACCTTTTAGTAGGGACCATCAGAGGTCCTGATGAGCAGACAGTAGGGGACTGTCTGTGAAACATGTCGACCTCGTAGGTGCTAACAGCCCTACCTTACAAACCCCCTTTTTAACATTCCCAGCCAGGGAAGCGAATAAAATTATTTTTTCCACTAGCCAGGGAATTTTTATTTTTATTCACATCACAAGGTCCCTACACTTCACCAATTCCATTCACAATGCACTAACACATAGTCTTTCATCACTTAAACAGTGCTCCCGCGTAGCTCGTAGGTCGTAGCACGCCCCGCCCCGTAGAGGGACGGGAAGACCCCCATGATAAAGCATGACACTAAGGGATTCTTAGTGTGTGAGGGGTATTTTAAAAGCACATAGCGCCTTCATCTCACCAATCTGAGGAAGAGCCTTATTCTACCCCTTCTCATTAAAAAACCTTTCTAAATTTTTTTTAAAAAACATACATTTAACACTTGCACCCCTATTTTTGATAGAATCTTTTTGTTAATGTGGATCTATAAGGAGGGTGATTCTATCGATTCCTCTATACTTCCTCTATTGTTTTGGAGTGTCTTTATTTTCAACAGCAGGACATTTATACAGTCTTGGTCATGAGGCAAAATAGAGGAACAAACAGGTCATGGCAGATAGAGGAACAAAAATCAGCAAGAGGAGCAGATTGTGAAGAAATGGGGGCATGTCTTAGGCTTCGTGAGGGGACTTGCGATGTGAAATAGTCTGACAGTTGGAAGGGGGAGGCTTCCTCATTTGGGATTTGTGCTCGTGCTTCATGTCAGAAACAGGAACCATCTTGTGTAAAACAGGAGCTATCTTGCTGGTTCTGGGAATTGGCTGAACCACAAGAGTCAAAAAGAGGAACTATCTTGTGTAAAACAGAGACCATCTGCTCTCTGGCTTGCAGTAACCATTTCTTAAAACAGGAACTATCTGCTGGTTCTGGGAATTGGCTGAAGCACAGGAAGGGATGGTCAATGAACTAAGATGCCAGGTGCAGGGTGTCTTACAGTTAAGAACAGGAACTATCTGCTGGTTCCCAGAATTGGCAGAACCACAGAAATGTGTGTGTTCACAGTGTACAACCTTGTGCTTCCTCTATTAGTTGGTGTGGTTTCAGGGCCTAACCTCGTGCTTCCTCTTTCAGTTGGGGGTGGTCACAGGGCAGTTGGTGTGACAGGCTGAGCTACCAACAATGGACAGGATGTGGCTGAGTCTCTGGCACAACTGGGGGAAGGCACACAGGCAGGCTTCCTGGAATTGGCTCGACCACAAGTAGCAGGGGGTTGTGCAAGATTCAATGGGGATGTGAAGGACAGTTTTCAGACAAGTTGCTGAGAGCATGTCACACACAAAATGGGTGTTTGTCTGAGAAAAATGGCTGTCAGGCAGAAACAGGGAAATGATGGGGCACAATTGTCAATTTTATTTCCACATTCCCTCCTTGCCCCAGAGTGTACCTACATTATATCTCAATTTGCATGAGATCATCTATACATTCTTGTAGCATAATTCTTTCCCTTTCTCTCTGCTGGACAAGTGGTTTAGGAATGCAGTTTGCAGCGCATAGAACGCACAGGGCAGGACCACATTGGATGCAAAGGCAGTATCCAGTTATTATCAGGAATATTATACCTGCTGCTGACAGCAGTTGCCATCCCCAGGACGATATTATCTTCCAGAACCAATCAGACCACGTCCAAGTGCCAGGTTCTTGATGTAAACTTACGGCTATCTTGTGTAATTTTGTTATGGCCGTGTATACAGATGGGGAATTATCAGGAATAAATATACAGCAGCTAGAGCCTATAATTTTACAGGCTCCGCCTCTGTCAGCCAGGATGATGTCAAGGACAAGGCGATTTTGGAGAGTAACCAATCGTATGGCGGACTGCTCCTGGGTTAAGCTCCCCAGGGCAGACGCCGTCTGGTTTACAACAGCCTCTAAGGTCCTTGTCAACCTGCGTATAAGCTTGCTGTTCTGTACAGGGCCAACAAAGAAGAAGAATCCTTTGTTAAAATCTGTATACTGTTCCCATGAGGTTTCTGTTTGGTCAACCAAGGAGGTATCGATCGTTCTTTTATGTCTGACATGGGGCACTAGGAGGTCTCGGTGGTAAGTGGATGGGGCCACAAAGACAGGGGGTAACAGGAATGCTATATAGCAAGTTCCCCCCCAGTTCAAGGGCAGCTGCACATAGGCCGTTTGGCCATAGATGAAATAAGTATGGCGAGATGCTAGGAAGGAGGACTTTCCTCTGTCTTCAAAACTTATAGTGGTATGACAGTCACTGTGTCCTAATGGAACAGAGCTATTTTTCTGGATGCACAGGGGTCCTTTTACTGGTGAGACCGAGATGGAAGGGGGAGCAGCATTCTTTTTAGGTTTGGTATTTAACATCTTGTAGGACATGGTCATGTTCCCTTGCTTGTATTCTTCACTTTCTAGGACTGTACCTGTCGCCTGAGGATCTCCCTCCTTATTAGGGTAACAGGCAGTATTGAGTACCTTGTTTAAATCCTCCCAAGGCCACCCATTCTTGCATGAATTATTTCCGTCAGGGCAGGAGGTGGGGGTAGTATCGTCAGCTGTTATTAGGGCGAACCAGACTTCACAAGTTCCATTATAAGAGAATGGGAAAGGAAAAAAAGGCATCCCTCCCTTTTTCTGATGAGGTGGGATGCGGCCACATATCCAACAATTGGTGCTATTACTGGCCTGCTGAGTGTGGTGTAGCATCTGTATGAAGGTATTGTTTCGCAAGGCTAGTCTATGGGCTTGTTCATGAGGGGGTAGGTCGTGATAGGTGTGTTCCTGAGTGCTGTTGGGTGTATGAGAGGTGTGTTGTGTTGGAGGAAAAACAGTGTGGAGAATCCAACCAAGACACGTCATAACTGCCATGAGGAAAAATAATACTGTCAAACATATAGTAGGACCATTATGTCTTTTTCTAGAGTTCATTTTTTCTTTCTCCCACATAGTCAAGGTGTTAAAATCCATTCCCATGCTCCAACCGCTTCACCACTGGACCGACGCCCAATGGACTTAATTAGCCAGAGTCCGAATGGCAGACCTTAACTTTGATGTGTAATCCTGTTGTGGGGTTAGTTCCAAAGGCAATAAAGATTGTTCAGTCACAATGTCAGTGGGATTGGCAGGGCCATCAGCAACAGTGTCTATTTGTCCAAAATGTTTCCGGCAGTGGCTTGCGTGGAGCCAGCCCTTCCTGCCCTCGACCTTCACTGCTATCCGTGTTGTTAGTAGTACGAGTCTTGGCTTCTTCCACCTGGGCTGCAGGGGACTGGTCCGGTCGAAGTTCCTCACGAGGACCCAGTCCCCGGGTCGGATGGCGTGTTCTTCCGGGTTGGTTTTGTCAGGGAAGGTGGCAGCAACCTGAGAACGACAAGATTGGAGTGCAGACATCAAGGAAGCCAGGTAGTCAGTCAGCATAGTACTGTCAACATCAGTTAATCTTTTAGGCCTTGGCGTACCCCACATATTTGGTGGTCTGCCAAAGACCACTTCATATGGAGATAAGCCAGTTCTGGAATGGGCTACCATACGCATGTAGAAGAGGGCAACCGGTAAGGCTACCATCCAGTCCACGCCTTTGTCAGTGCATATCTTGGCCAATTTTGTCTTCAAAGTTTGGTTGTGTCTTTCTACTAGACCTGCTGTCTGAGGATGTCTTACACAGTGAAATTTCCAAGTGTACCCTAACAGAAGAGACACTTGCTTCATGAGTTCAGAGGAAAAAGGTTGGCCGTTATCTGAGTAGATGACACGGGGCAACCCATACCTCGGGGAAAACTCTCTAACTAATTGTTTAGCAGTTGTCGTTGCAGTGTAATCTGGGACGGGATAGGCTTCTGTCCATCTGGTCAGAGCACACACTACAACTAGCACATACTTGTGACCTCTACATCTCTCCATCTGGATATAGTCCATCTGGAGAACTTCAAATGGATGGTCAGGGGGTTGGAATCCTCCCTGTTCCACCTTTGTGCCTTTTCCTGGGTTGAACTGATTACAAATCATGCACGTTTTAACTTTTTGTTTGGCTGCAGTTCTCAAATGTTTGTTGTGCCATATATTCTGTATGCTGTCTAACATTGCTTTTTCTCCCAGATGCGCTGGTCCATGTATGGTGTTTACCATAACCTGTACCATGGCATCCGGTAGAAACCATACTGCTCTTTCAGGTGTCATCCAGCCTTGATCTGTAAGGACCCCTCCTTTTTCCTTCCATTCTAGCAGTTCCTGTGGTGTGGCGTGACTTTGGACATCCTGGATGTCAGAAAAGGGGTCTCGTATTGTATATTGGCGGTGTGGTATACTTAATTCTATGTTTGCTGCTAACTTGGCTGCACTGTCTGCAGAATCATTTCCTTTTGATATTTCATCTGTTCCTTTTGTGGGCGCTTTACATTTTAGCACTGCGATTTTCTCTGGTAACTGACTGGCCTCTAAGAGGGCAGTGATGAGTGTAGCATGCTGTATTCTGGACCCATGTGATGTGAGAAATACTCTCTCTCTCCACAATGTACCGAAGTTGTGTACAACTCCAAAGGCATATTGTGAATCTGTGTAGATGTTAACTGACTTTCCTTTTGCTAAGTGACATGCTCGTGTTAGGGCTATGAGTTCTGCTGCCTGTGCCGACAGTATCTCTATCTTGTGTGCTTCTAAAGTGTCTGTACCATTTGTGACGGCATAGGCTGCTGCTAATTCTCCTGTGGGGAGTCTCATACATGAACCATCAACAAAGAGTGTCATTTCTGCCTTAGCAAGGGGAGTATCTTGTAAATCTGGTCTTGGTTTGGTCACTAAATCAATTATGTCAATACAATCGTGAATTTCTTCAGTAGGAGAGGTCAGTGGCAACAGTGTTGCTGGGTTTAAAATGTTGCAGCGTCTAATCTCAATGTGTGGCTGAAAAAGTGTCATCTCATATCCGGTGAGTCTGGCTATTGTCAGATGCTGTGTTTGTGTTCTGTTTAACAGAAGTTCTACAGCGTGTGGGACCTGAACTATCAGATGATGTCCCAATACAATAGAATCGCTTTGTCTAATAGCTTGTGCAGTAGCTGCTACTGATTTTAGACATGCAGGCAATGCTTGTGCTATTGGATCTAATGTGCTTGAAAAATAACCACATGGTTTATGTTTGTCTGCTTGAAGTTGGGTCAGAACTGATAGTGCTGTACCTGAGTTTTCTGTTACAAATAATGTAAAATCTTTGGTGTAATTAGGTGTTGCCAGCACTGGGGCTTGACACATAGCTTTTTTAAGAGACTGAAAGGCTTGCGTGTGTTCATCTGTCCAGGGTAATTGTGGAGTAGCACCAGCTTCGAGTGTTGTCAGCTGCACTAATGGTTTAGAAATGAGTGCAAATTTTGGGATCCACTGTCTACAATATGAGGTGAGACCAACAAAGGCTCGAACTTGTTTCTGTGTTGTTGGTTGTGGTATTTGTAGTATGAGCTGGATGCGTTCCTGTGTAAGCTGCCTACCCTCCTTTGACAGCAAGTGCCCTAAGTATGCCACTTGCTGTAAACAAAATTGGAGCTTACCAGGGGAAACTTTATGGCCATTTGCAGCTAGGAATTCTAGTACTAGTAGTGATGCTTCAGCACATGCTGCGTCAGATCTGGCCGTAATGAGGATATCATCAACATATTGTAGTATGGCTGTATCTGTGGGCATTTGAACAGTATCTAGTTGTCTTTTTAATGCTTGGCTATATACGCTTGGACTCTCTGTGAAACCTTGAGGAGCTCTTGTGAATTGGAAACTTTGTCCTTGTAAGGAGAAGCCAAAAAGGTATTGACTGTCTGGGTGAATAGGTATGCTAAAGAATGCGTTTTTCAAGTCAATGACTGAAAAATGCGTTGCTTCCGCATCTATGGCTGTGAGTAGGGTGGAGATGTCTGGAACCACAGGGTGTTGTGGAACGACACATTTATTGAGCTCTCTCAAATCCACCACTAGTCTGTAGACAGGTGGTGTTCCTGGTTCCACTTTTTTATGGACTGGTAAAACAGGGGAATTGCAAATGTTAGAAGTTGTTTCCGTAATCACACCTGACTGTATTAGATCCTGAATAATCAACATTAATGCTTATTCAGCCTGAGGTGGAATTTTGTATTGCCTTATGCGTGGTAGTTGGGCTCCCTCTTTCAGTGTAACCTTGTGAGGTGTTATTTCCATACATCCTACTGTGGTGAAATCAGTGGCCCACAGGGTGTGTGGCAAATCTTTCAAACGCTCATCTAATTCTCTACTTGTGTAGTGGCCCTTGAAATCTCGCAGAAATAGTCTGACATCTGTAGGTGAGCAAACAATGACAGCTCCTAATTCTTTCAATGTTTTTATACCAAGCAAGTTTTCTGGACATGATTTTGTCAATATAAGATCTGTAGTTGTCGTGAGGGGACCAACCTGCAAGGGCAGTGGTTTTGACGTGGCGTTTGTCACAGGTTGTCCCGAGAAACCCAGAGAAATACTTTTTGAACCCGAGAGAGGAGCCGCTGGGACCTCATGATGGCTTATTGTTGTTTTACTGGCCCCAGTGTCTAGTAGAAATTTCCTATCCTCCCCAAGAAGTCGGACCTCTATAAATGGACCTGTCTGATCTACTTGAATGGGGATTAGGGGCAGTTTGTCATCTTCTCTCTCTGGGCAACATCATGAGAAATCTGGGTAATATTCAGTGTAGGCGCTGTCTATAATATTCATTTGGGCCATTTGTGTTGTCAGTGGAACTGAAGGTGTTGAACTGTCTAGGGAACCATTCTGTTTTGGCTGATATGGGCGTGGCTGGGTCTTACCAGTAGCCAAATTGTGCTTTAAGACTGGGCAATCTTTAACGAAGTGTCCCATCTTTTTGCAATAATTACAAGTGCTTTTTATATTTGTCTGGCTACTTGGTGTCTGTTGAGGCTGGGGTGCAGTTTGGGCTACTAATGCTTTCATCTTTGTGTCTTTCATGCATTTCTTATCATTTTCTTCTTTATCCCTAATGCGATTCTGGTGATATTGTAGCATTTGTAACACCTGTGGAGGTGTATGTGCTTGCCAGGTACTTTCTACTTTTAGTACTCTGTCCTTAATGGCTGGCAAGGCGTTGTCTACTAATTTGGAAACAAACAGATGCGGGTAAGCTTCACTTGTCGGCGTAAGGCCGCTATTTACCGCAAAACATTTTTCAAGTCTGGTGTAATAATCTCCTATGTCTTCACCATGTTTCTGTTTGCAGGAGGAAATGGCATCCCAGTCCTCCTTTTTCACTGTTAGTAACTGTGATAGCACCTTTAAAATAGTGCCAGGAAGTGCTCTTAGTCTGCCTCCTATACCTTGACCTGCTACTCTAGTATTTTCGTCATTCTGAAGTTCAGTCCATCTAATGTGTTCACCTGCTACTTCCCAATCCTTTTCTCTTAGTTTGTCATATATACCTGATGGCAACAATAATTTCAGAATTGCTGTGATATCAGAAAGAGTATATGTTCCCATCATTAATACATCTCCTAATTCCTTAAAGAATCCAGCAGGATCCTTTGAGTGGGAGGGAACCATCTCTTTCATCCTTAGTAACTCAAGTTTTGTCAAGGGTACATAAATGAAGACGCGTTGTAGCGCTCCATTCGTGTCAGCTCTGGGGTGGACCTCTCTCATGGGGAACTGGCGTGTTTGAGGAAGTCTATTAATTGGTCCACAAGTATTATTGAAAGATTTATATTCAGTATTTTTCTGGTATTTCTGTCTAAAATCTATAAATGTGTTGAGAAAAACTGAACTATTGTGGAGGAACATGTTATCAGCGCAGTCAGACAGAAAATCTTCGAGTCTTGGATCATGTTTAAAATGAGTGTCATTGAGTGTGATGAGATGTTGTACCATGTAGAGACTTGCTAATCTTTGATGTGAGCGTGGTAATGCTAGAAAAAGCTGGGCTATGAGATCATTGTCATATATCTTATATTGAGAGACCCATAGGGTCGCACTTCTGGCTATTTCCTCCTCCTCCGGTGTAAGTGGAGGTTCCTGGTCTAACCAGTAGTATAATGCATTAGATGTATTTTCAAATAACTCATCTGGAGATGACCGTTCAGAGTGACCTTGGAGGAATGTAGGCGGGGGTGTTCGTGAATTAAGGGCGGAAGAACGAACGGGTAGGACTTTTTCAGTAGGTTCAGTAATTTCCTCCTCAAGTTTCTTATTCTCTTCATTTGTTTGCAAGTTTTGCAGAATACGGGTCACGTTACGGGTGAACCTGTCTAGTGCATCATTTATAAGTTCTAGACTAGTGTGGTCGGATGCGGAATCTAATAAGTCAAAAAGTGAAACTGGTACATTTCTTTCCTCTGCTTGTATATGTTTTATGAAACAGCAAAGGAGGAACCTATACATGTGCATTTTTACAGGGTGTGATCTTCTTGTAGTCATAGCGTTAATGGCTCGTGAGTTCTCTCCAGTACGAAGAAACTCAGAGGCCGCTTGAAGAAATGTGTCAATTGCTGATAGATGTCTTATTTCTTCCCAGGAGTCATGAAGTATTTTACTTATTCGGCCCGCCTCCCCTGTGTTGCTCGGAGTCGGGTCATAGGGGCAGTCGGGAATTGTTTGACCTGGGTCTGGACCTACGGCACCCCCTTCTGGAGTGAGAGGTGGTGTGTTATGTTGTTAAAGGGGTGGCGGAGGCAGAGGGTGCTGAATTACTGGAACTTCATATGGAGGTGGAGTATCTAAGAGGAAATTGGTGAAAGTATCCTCTGGTGATGGGTCGGTAGGTTGTGTCTTAGGTGGTGCAATGTTAATGTTTTCAGGTGCAGATGGCAATACAGGATAAAAAACAGTATAAATGGCTGATTGTTCCCTTTTATTCCTTTCACTAACTACTTCTTTCCCTATTTCTTGTAACTGTTCTTTTTTGGCCTGCTCTGACATTCTCTTACCCTTTTCAACTTTATGCAATTCCTTCTGTTGCCTCCTATGGGCTTCTTTTCTCCATAACTCTACTGAGTCACTCTGTGACTGGCGGACTCTCTTTTTCTTCCATAACTGTTCCTCTAATTTTATAATAAATTCAATGACAAAAGTACCATTTTCAGGCCATCTATATCTGTGTTCTAGGTCTTTAGTATAATCCACCCATAAATCACAATAAATAATTGCACCGACACCATGTTTTGCATACATGAAGTGTCCTGGAGTATCCCGAGGAGGAAGGGCAATTTCCTTCTCAAGAATACTCCTTTTGGTTGCCATCTTACGTATTTTCGAGAAAATAGGCATGATGGCAAGACTTTCAAAGATTTTAGAAGTGAGAAAAACACAAACAGAACAAATATCTTTACCGTACCCACGAAAGAGGTGAGTCCGTCTTTTATACTAGTTTAGTAGTCCTCACAAAATAAGTGAGAAACCCACAAAAACATGTATCTTTACCGTGCCCACAAGGTAGTGAGTCCGTCTTTTATACTAGTTTTAGTAGTCCTCACCAAAGATAGGTGAGAAACCAACAAAACGCGTATCTTTACCGCCCCCACAAAAGCTGTGGGTTCGTCTTTATACTTTTCAGCAGTATTCACCGAAAAATAACTGGAAGGCCTCTTGAAGATTTTGGAAAAACGCGGCGCGCAGTTTCAAGGTGGGATTTGTAGAACCTCGGACTCGTCTGCTTCGCAGGTTGGGCTTTGGTTCAGGACGTTCCGCTATTTCCTCACCGCCTCGTGTGGTTGCTGGGCCGCAGTCGGTCCCCCTCTTCGCCTTGAGGGAGTTAGCGGGAATTCCCTGCGTTGTGCACTTTTGAAGTCCGTCAACGGTCAGGAGGGGACAGTACCGGGTCCAATATCGCCTGCGCGTGGGGGAAAGGGAATGTCCCTCCCTGTTCCGGGCGCCAATTAATGTGGTAAATTAAATTTACTTATTACCTCATTTCTGAATTTCTATGCTTAATAAATCATAATTTCTTGTCAATGCAAAGCGAGGAGTCCGTGGTGCTCAAATGAAGGAGGAGGAGACCAATAACTCGAGTTAAGGGGAGCGCTTCCAGCACCAAGCGGGCACAGGAGTAATCTCTCAAGTCCCTCTCTTGAAGTGGGGTGTCTTTATTTTCAACAGCAGGACATTTATACAGTCTTGGTCATGAGGCAAAATAGAGGAACAAACAGGTCATGGCAGATAGAGGAACAAAAATCAGCAAGAGGAGCAGATTGTGAAGAAATGGGGGCGTGTCTTAGGCTTCGTGAGGGGACTTGCGATGTGAAATAGTCTGACAGTTGGAAGGGGGAGGCTTCCTCATTTGGGGTTTGTGCTCGTGCTTCATGTCAGAAACAGGAACCATCTTGTGTAAA
Source organism: Lissotriton helveticus (assembly GCF_964261635.1). NCBI lineage: Eukaryota > Metazoa > Chordata > Amphibia > Caudata > Salamandridae > Lissotriton > Lissotriton helveticus. The sequence goes on from NC_136058.1 coordinate 427,323,498, forward strand.
ACAGGAGCTATCTTGCTGGTTCTGGGAATTGGCTGAACCACAAGAGTCAAAAAGAGGAACTATCTTGTGTAAAACAGAGACCATCTGCTCTCTGGCTTGCAGTAACTATTTCTTAAAACAGGAACTATCTGCTGGTTCTGGGAATTGGCTGAAGCACAGGAAGGGGTGGTCAATGAACTAAGATGCCAGGTGCAGGGTGTCTTACAGTTAAGAACAGGAACTATCTGCTGGTTCCCAGAATTGGCAGAACCACAGAAACGTGTGTGTTCACAGTGTACAACCTTGTGCTTCCTCAATTAGTTGGTGTGGTTTCAGGGCCTAACCTAGTGCTTCCTCTTTCAGTTGGGGGTGGTCACAGGGCAGTTGGTGTGACAGGCTGAGTTACCAACAATGGACAGGATGTGGCTGAGTCTCTGGCACAACTGGGGGAAGGCACACAGGCAGGCTTCTTGGAATAGGCTCGACCACAAGGAGCAGGGGGTTGTGCAAGATTCAATGGGGATTGTTGCAGGGTTTCTGTACTCACACAGAACTGTGCACAGAGGAGTGGAACCTCGGCAAATTAGGGTGTCCCAAAACTTACCTTAGCAACCAACTCACCCCTTACCGAGCTAGCTACAGTGTCTCATTGGACATATCAAACACCCAATGTTTAGACAAACCAGAACATGAACTTACAGTACCTCAGGGTACGTGGGACTCATGAACACTCTTTCGTTATATTATCATTACAAACCAGAACATGGAGTAAAGAAGACACATGTGCATTTGAAATGTTTATTTACTAATGCCGTCTTCTCAGGCGCAGTATCTTTGATAATACAAGTATACTTATTATCAGTAGCAAAATTATCAGCATAGTTACTAAGACATAAAAAGCGAATGGTGACAGCATGTTAACATGCTGTAATGAATAAGAGTTAACAACACTTATATCTCACCCTCCCTAACACATATATTATATTATTATCTAAGAAGGTCTCTTTGGGTTGTTTTAGGGCGGGCCCATACCTTAGTGTCCTAGCATGAAGGAATCACATCAGCATACACCAGCTCTCTCTGCATGTGCACCGCATCAAGTGTGTTAACAATTCTCGTGCAAAGCAATATCAATCCCGCCTCAAGCCCAAGTTGGCAAAGGCTGCACTTGTGTTATGACTATGAAGGCGTGGAGATCAGACCTCATAACAATTCCATATCGTGTTGCTCCTGAAACTTCAGCACTCTCCGTGCAGACATGTTTTATTAAACAAAGCAGATATCAGAGCAATAACATATTATTCTCACGTTCACCACGCCAAACTACTAGGTTGAAAGCTAAGTCAACAAAGAGGGTCGTGTGCAGAAGTTGCAAGAAAGGAAAAATGGCGTTTAAATCTCAAACGTACCTATGCTAACTTAACACGATATAGGGATATATAGGAGTTATACAACACCCCCCCATGATCCGAGAACGGACTAAATAAGGTAACAGAAGTGCCATCACATGAGAGCAGAATCCATTTATAAACGAGCATGAATAAAGATTCAAATATAAAAATTAATGCTAAAAAAATAGCCCACAAATATACTGTGGCTCAAGCCAATAGGCAAGCAAAAAATAAAATGTCTTGACCAAAAGTCAATAAAATCAAGGAAATGCTATCAATCAGCATGTCAATTTGAGGCAGTGTCTATGATAAGACCGTATATGAAAAGTAAGCTGCAACAGCCTCCAGGAGGAAGTCACTGTCCTCATCAGAAAACAGTTCAGCCATCCAATTTAAAAGATGAAAGGAACATACGTGATCTTCCAGCACCGGATCCTCTATAACCATCAGAGGACAGCTCGGTGGGTTCTCAAGAAAACTAAGTTCCAAGAAATTCTGCGCTGCCGACAACACATCCCAGGGACCCATTAGTCCATGTGCCACCGCCAAGGCCATAACCCTTTCGTCAGAACAAACCAACTCGTGAGCAATGATAGGACTCATCAGTTGATCAAAATCGACGTCAGAAGATGCTGGTCCGCAGAGACACAAATCAATGGCCCAAAGGAAATCACAGGTCAGACAGCGAAATACAGGCTGGACACAGGTGAAATAGGAGAACCGAAAAGATAATCCAAACGCCGTGCTTAGAGTCGCTAACGGCAGTGTGCCATAGTAATCAAGCATGCGGTTGCGAAACCGCGTCAGTAGTAGCCGTGCGTGGTCTTGCACAGGAAGGGCATCCATATTTAAAAAGGCAGAAAACCACCAATGCGCCAGCCGCTAATGCAAGCAAAAACGGGAACCCTCCAAATAAGGATGAACAAATAGAATGGAAGAATGCAGGGATGACTCCAAATATCTTCTCAAAGGAAGTCACGAGACCACCGCTAACAACTTTAAAAAAATGTGCTAGGCCCGTTGTGGAGGATGCGTTAAAGATAGAACGGACCATGGCTCCGAAATGCAAGGGCAAATCAGTGTTTAAAAGAGCCTGAACCTCCGTGCGGGTGTTAGCAATGTGAAGCACGAAAGTTTCACGGGCCGAGCTCAAGGCCACCTCTTTCTGGGACAATAGAGCTCTTATTCTAGCCATGCCGCTGAATTCTGCTCCCAAGGTCGGTATCTGTGGCCAAATGGAAGACTCCCTATGTTCACGTGTGGGAGGATAAAGAACATTTCTGCAGCAAATAACTCGCTCACTAACCGTTACTATGAAAGCTATACCTTTAATCAAACCACAGCAGTTTTCATTATTGAGCATTAAATAACTACTATTCTCTAACAATTTAAACGTGGGGATGATAGCAGGAACTGGCGTGCCCTGTAAAACGCAAGCCATATTCGGTCTGTCCCTGTTACATGAACCGTGTAACTGTATGTGTCTACACATTAAAGAATGATCTGGCGTCTCAGTACACTCATCCCCTGTTAGATAAACCTCTTGTTCATCCTTGAAACATCTGTATGTGTATGGGAGTGACCAGACCTCATGAAGAAAACCGCTACCTAAGGGTTCAAAACGACCTATTGGCACATATTTCATACAATTTGAAAACTTATATAAAGCAAACGGCAGCGTTATTAAACCGTGGATAAGCCACGTAGCAGCAGTGGTCTCTGCCACAGAAAAAGGTAAAGATTCCAATCTTTCAATATGGAGCATAGAAAAGGAAGCATCACGCATTGAAAGCAAGCGTTGTTTGTCTGTCAAATTAAACGGTGCAAATAAAGAGGAAACGTTCATGTATCCCCAGGGAACTTTACCCATTTTTAGAGTCTGTAGTGTCCATGCAAACTGCATGATTGAACGTAATTGATTTTGACCATGGTATAATACAGACACTTCATCATGCACAATATCAACAACAGACGACACAATATTATCTAATGTGTAAATTCTAGAGGAAAGCACGTTAATGCTATTGTCAACCACTGCAAGCACTTTCTCAAGATTTGCCTGATCAATAGCCCTAAGGCGTGAAGCAGCCTCAATCTGTGAGAGTTTCCAAATTTCATTGTAAACACCATATAACCACCTTTTAGACCTGCCACTAGCTGGGCCCTTAATGAAATCATTCAAATCCACGTCTGCATTCAGTTTGGAAAGGTGATACTTAACCGCAGGTAAAGTTGAATGTTTCAGCCAAGCTTGACACAACTTGCCAACTGAGTAAGAGGTGACAGTATGACTCAAATCAAAACGGGGATCAGATCTAACAGTCTTAAAACCGTCAGTTATATTTAAAAATCTCTTTTGGCAAGAATCAGCACCACGGTGCCAAAGCAGCCAACCCTTGGGATTCATACTGGAAATGTTAAAGGAGGAATTCAGAAGCAGAGCCTGTATATCTCTAATGGACAATTTAGTAAAATTACTCCAATTCTCATATTCCTCCAACTCCGGGAAAGACGGAGTGTTTAACCTTTTAGATGTAGCCAATCCAAAGCACGTGGTCTGGGAAATGGTTTCATTTAAAAACCACATATGATTTGGGATGAGACATGCACGGTGCAAAGCCTCAGTGCCTTGTACCTGCCAGGCCCTTGAGCCCCAAACTGATTTAAGGTCTATGGTATAATACAGACACTTCATCATGCACAATATCAACAACAGACGACACAATATTATCTAATGTGTAAATTCTAGAGGAAAGCACGTTAATGCTATTGTCAACCACTGCAAGCACTTTCTCAAGATTTGCCTGATCAATAGCCCTAAGGCGTGAAGCAGCCTCAATCTGTGAGAGTTTCCAAATTTCATTGTAAACACCATATAACCACCTTTTAGACCTGCCACTAGCTGGGCCCTTAATGAAATCATTCAAATCCACGTCTGCATTCAGTTTGGAAAGGTGATACTTAACCGCAGGTAAAGTTGAATGTTTCAGCCAAGCTTGACACAACTTGCCAACTGAGTAAGAGGTGACAGTATGACTCAAATCAAAACGGGGATCAGATCTAACAGTCTTAAAACCGTCAGTTATATTTAAAAATCTCTTTTGGCAAGAATCAGCACCACGGTGCCAAAGCAGCCAACCCTTGGGATTCATACTGGAAATGTTAAAGGAGGAATTCAGAAGCAGAGCCTGTATATCTCTAATGGACAATTTAGTAAAATTACTCCAATTCTCATATTCCTCCAACTCCGGGAAAGACGGAGTGTTTAACCTTTTAGATGTAGCCAATCCAAAGCACGTGGTCTGGGAAATGGTTTCATTTAAAAACCACATATGATTTGGGATGAGACATGCACGGTGCAAAGCCTCAGTGCCTTGTACCTGCCAGGCCCTTGAGCCCCAAACTGATTTAAGGTCTATGGTATCCTTCCATAACTCATACCCTCCAGTAACTAATTGATCCAGGAAGGCCTTTGAATATAACAATTTTGTATTTGTAAGTCGAACCTTGGACAGTGGCTGTTTTTGAAATTTAAAATAAAAGGACTCGGGATTGGACTGATTAAAGTCAGTGAAATAAGTATACTTTTTAAGAAACGTTTCTGAACTCCCTTGTGTTGGTGCTGGGCAATGTTCCCACTGAGTAAAATTAACCGCATCCCTTCGGGAAGATGTCTTGTGTAAGAAGTGATTGCCATAATGTTGGTAACAGAACAATTCACCATAATTAGCAGATTCTAAATACAAATCCTCAGCATCAAAAGCAGCATAATATTTCAAATCAGAAAACAAACTTTCCACAGCATTAACATCCCAATCATCAGAACGAATGTTTTGTTTCACCACATCCCCCATATTAACTCTTAGCACATTAGGGACATTAACGACTTCCGTTGGACCATGTATCTGAAAACGAACTGCATCCCACGCGATTCCATCCAGAACAGGCCACGCTGTGATGTTAACCAAAGTCAAGTCTCTTTTTAATCTGTGTGTAGAATGTGAAGAGGAAAGTGGGGCCAAAGTTCCATTCAAATGAGTAATGCAAGTTCTCTCTTCGACATAGTGTCCATTCATAATGCGAAAAAAATAAAACACAAAACCAATTGACATAAAAAGGTAAACTGAAAAAAGGACCAGCCAAATGTATATCCAAGGAGGTATCAAAAAATGTTTTTTAAACAGGCTAGCATATACTGCAATTTTAGAGGGTTTTTTCGAGGCAAGGGAAGCAGAGTCAAATGAAAATCTGGATTCCGTGGCTAAACGAGCTTGCACGTCAGGCATGGACAAATCAGTGGGGTATGTATAGTCTGTCTCATCAAGGTTAGTTCCTGGTAAATTATTCAATAATGGACTGGAAACAGCAGGTAATTCGATGGCCACCTCAGGTTCATTATTAGAAGCAGTGGGCATAATTGAATTTCTCACAATGGAAGGACAGGAAACAGCCGGTGTCATGCTAAGAAGAATCGGCCACTCTGTGTATCTTGACATTGTCAATAGAAATAAACCTGTTTTCCTTACGACCTGGAAGTGGTGGTAAAATGACTGTTCTTGTGCCCTTCACTCCAAGCACTGGGACCGGAGCTCGATAGGAGGGACCAAACTCTTTCTTGTTGTCGATCTTCTCTCGAACCAGTTCTCCAACTTGGGGTAGCCAGCCAACTACCGGGATCTGCAACGCATCATCCGATGTGGAGGGCAAATGTTCCTTTGCAAGAGTGTCTCTCGTCTTTTGTAGATTCTGTAAAACATTGCAATGTTCATCTGCGTCAAAGGAAGTGGCGCGAACCACCGAGTCTAGACCGTCAAGGTCAGGGACGAACATCTTGATGCCAAAGAGCATTTCGTATGGGGTCCGCCCACCCAGAGACCTTCTAGGGAGATTATTAAGAGCACGCTGCACGCCATAGAGGTGAGCCAGCCAGTTTCTGCCAGTGCCTATAACTCGGGCTGTCAAAGATTGCTTTAAATCACGGTTCATTCGTTCAACTACACTATTACCCTCGGGTCTGTAGGGTGACGAAAACTTGACTTGGACCCCCATCGAAGTCATGGCATCCTTATACGCCTTAGAGGCGAAAGCCGGACCCTGATCCGAATGGAAGGTACCACAGGCAAAAATCCCTATAAAGATACGCAAATCTCTGATGACAGTCCGGGAATCAGCGCTGCGATGTGGCCATACCCACACAAAGCGTGTGCATGAGTCAACTGCTACTAAGATGTATTTATACGCAGTATCAGATGAAAATGGACCGCAGTGATCTAAATAAACACAGCCTAGTGGTTTATTAGAAATGTACAACTGAGTCTGAGGCGGACGCGTAGCAGTTGAAGGTTTAATCTGCTGGCATATGTCACACAGAAGGACATAATCACGCGTCTGTTTGTACAGTCCCCGCCACCAGAAACGTAATTGTAATTGAGTTACAGTGGCCGAGACGCCCGCATGCGCAGACGCCACACCTTCATGAGCCGCTGTAATCAAGTCTGCTCTGCGATCCGAGTTGGGAATCAGCCGTTCCCCAACATCAGGAATTGTCACAAAAGGAACCTTATCGGGACTTAAGTGGTATTTATACTTCGAAGGGAATCCCGGAGGATGTTTACTTCCCTTCTCAGAGGCAGCAATCGCTGCCAAGATGTCGCTATCAATCTTGGTTTTAGACCTAGTAACTGCTGCAACTAAGTATGTAGATACTGCTGATTTCGCCGCTTCATCAGCAAGCGAGTTGCCAACAGCGTGAACTCCCACGCGCTGATGACCGAGAGTATGAATCACATAAACGAGTGGCAACATAGCCTTAAGCTCTGCCACTCGAACCCAGATCATTTTATGTTTTATTGTGCTACCCTTGGAATCATGAAAATCACTTTGAATCCAAAAGAACAAGTTTTCATTGTAAGACTGGACACAGTAGTAAGAATCACTTACAATTAGAGTAGTAACACTTGGATCTGCGTACTCCAAAGCTAGTAAGAGAGCACGAAGCTCTGCCAATTGTGCGGTGCAATCGCCCAAGGGCAACGTGTGTACCTCCCTGGAAATGAACTCATCATTCAACATAGCACCGACCACAATGGCGCATGCGGAAACGTAGGCATGTTTAGAGCCATGCGCAACCTGCGCCGACCCATCAGTGTAAATGATGCAATGGAAGTCTTCCAAAGGTCGCATCGCCAGAGGAGCAGGATGAACGAATTCATACTGCAAGTACTCCTGCGACCGTAAGGAAGCGTCAAAAATAAACATGACATCTGCGGATGACAATGACGCAGCCCACTGTATCCACCGAGGGTGCAAAGCCTTTGAATTTGGTACACTGGCTTTCGTGACTGCCTCTAAATGAGGACAGGGTGTTACCACTAGCATGCGCTTCCCCTGCGACAGAGCTCGTTCCTTTAGAATAGCCATCTGTACAGCAGTTAAAACCTTTTCTATGGTGGGAAACCGCATCTCAGCCGAGGTGTACAAGTGCGACTTGTAAGCAATAGGTACAGTGTCACCTTCATTAAAAGTGAGGTACGTGAAACCCACCGTCCCAGGAATTATTCTTATGACCAGGTTGGTGTGGTTATCACGAGTCAGTAAATATTTAGAAGCGAGCAGATCAGCCTGCAAGGATTGCAAAATGGCTGAATGCTCAGGCAGCCAGCATGATTTTGAGAAAGTTGGTTGTATCAAAGCATACAAAGGCTTGATACGCTGGGCATATTCCGGAATGTAAGTTCTGCCGAAATTCAAAAAGCCCAGTAAGGATTGTAATTTTTTCAGAGTTGTTGGTGCGCGCAATTGTGCGCACTTCTCCAAGAAGTGAGGAGCCAAACCTCTACCATCATTGTTGAGCTCATAGCCCAAAAACAACACTGTGTGTTCAGCAATGTGCGATTTTGCAAAGTTGAATTTGTAACCCATGTCTGCGAAGTTGCAAACAAGAGAATTCACACGACACAGATGCTCCCAAATATCGTCGTCTGTGAGATATATGTCATCCACATACGAAAAAGCATCAGGGTCGAGTGCCTCCAGAATAGAGACAATTCGAGCGGTAAATACACCAGGACTATTCTTGTAGCCCATTGGAAGACGCCGGAATTGCTTTTGGACTCCAGCGCTTGTAAAACTGGTCCATTGGGAGCTAAAGCTGTCCAATCTGTGGGCATAAAAACCATTGGATATGTCAAGCGTTGTCTTGAAACGCTTACGCACGAGACTATCCACTAGGGCAGAGCCGTGGGTATTCTGTACTGCACAGTTACGGCAATGCGAGTTCAAATGCCGGTAATCCAAAACCAAACGATATGATCCGTCAGGTTTATTCACAGTAAAAAGGGGATTATTCATCGGTGACACACACGTTTCAATAACTCCCTGATATTCCAATTGTTCAAGGATTTCCGCGACGGAAGATTTTGCTTCACGCCGAATGGGATATTGAGGTTGAGGCTGCGGCTGAGACCGCAACGGAATTTCGTGGCAAGGCGACAATTTATCCCAACCACATTGGTTACGGTACAGAGCCGGCGCGAGAGCCCGAGCCCACTCTTCTGCAAAATGCTGCGCATGCTCTTTCGAGACAGTGTTCGCGAAACTGGGTAGGATTACCTCCTCCCCTCGCGGCGCCGCGAGCACAAAAGGTGGGGGCCAGTCAGCCTCCGAAAGTAAAATATCATATGTAGAAGACAGATTCTCCCAAAATACACCTTTAACGGTACGCTGTATGTCACCTTCAATTAACAGGACAATTTCATATAGTCTTTCAGGGGGAGCAAGTCTCGTATCCGCTGTTTCTATCACAACGTAGACTTCAGTCGCTGTCACCCTCAGTAGTGGACGCAGCGCCTCTCTGACTATGGTTATCTCCGCCGCGCTGTCCAGCAAGGTCAGAGCCCACGTCAGATTCCGAAGCCGCGTTCTCACTATCTGTGGCATATCGATGCGCTGTTAAGGCTGCGACTTTCTTTTTCGCAAACTGCGGACGCCTAGGCGTAGAATCCTCCTGCTTCACTGCGCCGTCCGTCTGGCGGGACTGACCACGTCCTTGTTGGCCACCACGTCCACGTCCACCCCCTCCTCCTCCACCGGTTTTCGGGGCCGATGTGTCCTGAAAGGAACGAGGAGAGCGTTGATCAGAACCCTGAAAACGACCAGGTGATTTAATCATCGCGCGGTCGCGCAAATCATAAACTTTTTCGGGTGGCGCAGGAGCTTGTATTGCAGGAAAAGTACCCTGAGTCTGCGTTGTCTGCTTCCCCTGTGTCTGTTTTTTAGGCCAATTTTGTTTCTTGGACTTGGGCTGGGCATCTGTCACTGCAGATTGTCCCTGTGGTTGTTTTTTCTCCTTCACTGGAAAATATTTCAGACCTCTACTTGTGCGGCCAATCGTTTTATAAGCGGCCACCACAATCTTTGCTAACTGGCGAGGTTTGTCGGCATCGGGCAGAGCAGCCAAAGCATTCGACACCTGAAAGTTAACTGCATCTCCTTTAACATTGGAGAGAATGAGATCACTTACAATCTCAAAAGAACCACACAGGCGCATACCCAATTCAACCGCTGCCTCTGGACCGTGATCATTCTGAACACGTCTAACGATTTCAGGCAGGGCAGTCATAGACGGGGTGCCGAAGCACCTTGTATAAACTGCCGCAAATGTTTTTCCCCAGCTGTCACAGTCAGCAAGTTCAGGAGTAATATCCTTCGGTAGAGTAATCGTCAACATTCTATGTTTATCAGCAGGAGTAGAATTCGGAAAAACCGCCTCCAGTTGATCAAACTTCTCTGCTAGCCAGAATGGGAAGTCATCGTTGTCAACAGGACGCGCACCAAAAACCGAATTTACCATCACTGGATTGAGACGCATTCCGCCTCGTTCCATGGGAGCGGCCGCACCCCCCTGGGGACCACCAGGAAGATGTCGACCGATGTATTGCACTAAAGCACGAATCACGGAAATGGAAACTACATGTAGCCTGCGAATTTCTGCCAGGGTACAAGCCCCGTGATTCGGGTGCGGGGTAAAGCCACCCAACGCAGGCCAATTTGTACCTGGAATTGAGAGTGGACCTAACCTCGCAGGGGACAAAGAGTGGGGGAGGGCGCCATCAAACCAAACCCGATGCTGCCAATGATCAATAGGTATTTCCAAAGCCCTGTATGGCGTATATTCAGCCGGGACATCCGAGGCGGTGTAGGAGTGGAACAAACCAGAATTAGCGTCCACAGCCGGAAACGTAACCCAAGAGTAAAACAACTCGTAAGGAAACGCCGGATCTGCACTTACCACGAAAATCACAGCCATCCCATCTACTGGGACCTGGTATGTCTGAAGATGGTTGCGTACCGCTACGCGACTATGCTGCGCAATAGCCACCGCTGCCGCCATTACAGAATTGGAAACAAGAAAACACAAAGAATACTTTGTAGCACAACTGGGTAGTAATTCAAAGAAACCGTTTGAGTAAGAATCAAGCTTGAATAAAGACCTATTTCAAAAAATAGGTAGGTTTCACCAACACCCCGTTTTCCGGAAACGGATGTGAAGGGGTTAAGGCATGAATGATAAACTACTCGAGTGTCATGATATAAGACCACCGAAACCGTTGGGCGCCATGTTGCAGGGTTTCTGTACTCACACAGAACTGTGCACAGAGGAGTGGAACCTCGGCAAATTAGGGTGTCCCAAAACTTACCTTAGCAACCAACTCACCCCTTACCGAGCTAGCTACAGTGTCTCATTGGACATATCAAACACCCAATGTTTAGACAAACCAGAACATGAACTTACAGTACCTCAGGGTACGTGGGACTCATGAACACTCTTTCGTTATATTATCATTACAAACCAGAACATGGAGTAAAGAAGACACATGTGCATTTGAAATGTTTATTTACTAATGCCGTCTTCTCAGGCGCAGTATCTTTGATAATACAAGTATACTTATTATCAGTAGCAAAATTATCAGCATAGTTACTCAGACATAAAAAGCGAATGGTGACAGCATGTTAACATGCTGTAATGAATAAGAGTTAACAACACTTATATCTCACCCTCCCTAACACATATATTATATTATTATCTAAGAAGGTCTCTTTGGGTTGTTTTAGGGCGGGCCCATACCTTAGTGTCCTAGCATGAAGGAATCACATCAGCATACACCAGCTCTCTCTGCATGTGCACCGCATCAAGTGTGTTAACAATTCTCGTGCAAAGCAATATCAATCCCGCCTCAAGCCCAAGTTGGCAAAGGCTGCACTTGTGTTATGACTATGAAGGCGTGGAGATCAGACCTCATAACAATTCCATATCGTGTTGCTCCTGAAACTTCAGCACTCTCCGTGCAGACATGTTTTATTAAACAAAGCAGATATCAGAGCAATAACATATTATTCTCACGTTCACCACGCCAAACTACTAGGTTGAAAGCTAAGTCAACAAAGAGGGTCGTGTGCAGAAGTTGCAAGAAAGGAAAAATGGCGTTTAAATCTCAAACGTACCTATGCTAACTTAACACGATATAGGGATATATAGGAGTTATACAACAGGATGTGAAGGACAGTTTTCAGACAAGTTGCTGAGAGCATGTCACACACAAAATGGGTGTTTGTCTGAGAAAAATGGCTGTCAGGCAGAAACAGGGAAATGATGGGGCACAATTGTCAATTTTATTTCCACAATAGTACTCACACATACCTGAAAAAGGGAGTAACTGTTCTTTATTATTTGGAGCTGGAGCTTTAAGAATAGCTTCCACGTTGGATTTTTTTGAAACTAAACCCTCACCTGATAGTGTGTCCTAAATACCCTACAGATCTACTGAATAACTAGCATTTATGTGCTTTGAGAGTGAGTCCACCGTTTCCAAGACTTTTGCATACTTCATCCAAATGTGACACATGTTCTAACTCATTCTTGGAAAAAACCAAAATATCATCTTGGAAACATTTGTTTGGAATTTAACAATTTTGCCTTTTTTGCTGATATTCCTTCTACCCTTACCTGCATTATGCACATTGGCACTTTTTGTATGATGCTGCTATCTGTAATTCTAAATGTGTTCTAATGATTCTTTGCTGCTACTTTTTGAAATATTTGCACTTTGCCCTTTGGCACTTTAGTATTGAAGCTGCTATTGAATATGCATGATATTTCTGCCATGTCCTCATTGAATAGTTCTATAGTTGAACTTTATTTTAAGATGACGGATTATGTAAATGTTTTTTATGACTAATTATGAGAAATGTTTGTACTTTTATGCTAATAAAGCTCAATGAAACTGAAACTATATACTTCCCCGGCACGGTACTGCTCGTCTGCTCCACTGAAGCTGTTAATTGCACTCCGCTCTAGCTACATTGCCCCTGGCATCCACACCAGAAACTGATTTCTCGGTCCCTTGTCGCTGGACCTCCTTGCCACACCCAACCTACGGCTGTCATTTACCACCACCTCTGCCGATTTGCACTGTTTTGCTGACCCTCAGCCCGGTATTAGCCTGGCCTTCTTCACCACTGCCCCTCTTGCAGAGGAACATATCCGCATTGGTCTTTGCCTTCCTTCTGTAACAGGCCACTTTGCCTGTTAGGCAGACTGCATGGTGAAGCCAGAAGTCCGACAAACTAAATTCCCCTTTAATGCCAAGAGATCTGTCACACCATCTTACACTGAAGATCCGGAGCCATCAACCGCAGCGTCCTCCTCAGCCCCCCTTCCAGCTCCGGAAGATGAGGTCAAATCACTACAATTGGACACGCGCCGCAGCCTGTCTGACCTCTCTACCAAAATGGACTCAATGAGCACGCGCATGGACTACATAGTCCAAAAGGTTGAGAAACATGATGAGCGGATCAGGGAGGCGGAGAAGCGTATTTCAGATACGGAAGACACTACCTCGCAGATGTTCCGCCAAATGTCCCAGATGGATAAGCTCTTAAAGGTGATTGCTGCCAAGAATGAGGACTTGGAGACTAGAAGTCGGCGCAATAACATCGCGTTACAGCACAAACACCGATAGGATGGAAGATTTCCTTGAACATCTACAAAGCACAACATTTGGAGCGGAAGCCTTCTCATCTCAGTTTATAGTGGAGCGGGCCCACCGAACCCTCGGTCCACGCCCAGCCCCGGGGTCTAATCCGAGACAGATAATTGCTTGCCTACCAAATTACAGGGACAGAGACGTTGTGCTGCGGCTGGCCAGAGATCATCAGAACTTACAATTTCTTACAAACTTCTCAAACTTCCCCCTATTCACAATGGCTGTGCAGGAGGCCTGCCGTAAACTTCTTCCGGCCAAGCACGTCTGAGAGTCACCTACAGGGATAAGCATCACTTCTTCACGAACGAACAGCAGGTGGATGACTTTCTTCGCACCGTCAAAAAGAACATTCAGACGAGGGACTCTCCAGAGCGACTCTCCCAATCGCCATCATTGAGTGCTGACTGAGTTTAGTTTCTTGCCCCACTGGTCGTGAAATACCTCTCTGTTTTTTGTCCCGTGAAGAACCTTGCCACCCAGCTGCAGTGTGCCATCCTAGTTCTGCGACACGCCAGCTCTACCGTCGGTGCGGCCATACTGCTGGGGACTCTGGGGAGTGATGTCGAGTTGTGTACACCCTTGCTGCACCCAGCTGGTTCCGGACTACACCGTCCTATGCTCGGCTCTCAAGCCACAGATAAGTTCTGTATCATTTCCCTGTTATAAACTCTCACCCTTATAATGCTTATGTGGGCAAGATCTGTCCCCCTATTACTGATGTCTCTTGGGGTTGTACTCCCACCCCCCTTTTTCTTCTCCCCCCCTTTTTCTTCTCCTCCCCCCTTTTTTGGGGGGAGGGAAGGTGGGACAAGGGGGGGACAAACAAAAAAATTTAGTTTCCCCCTTTTTAAAAGGGCAGATTTTTTTTGACTGTGACTTATCTGGCGTTGTTTGATCATCGCACTATGTTTGCCAAGTACCCTCCCCCCTTGACCATCAGTACTGGGGGAGGCTTTCATTGCACACTGGCGTCCCCCCACATGGGAGATCCCCTTAGATCACTCTGCTTTCGCAATGATTCTTTCCTTATTAACAACAGTTGCAATGTGATAGTTGTGTTGGGTGATGGTGGTACTGTCCGCATATTTGAGGTGCCGCTGTGGGTCGGGGGAGGGAGAGGGATTTATGTTCATTGTTTGTATTGATTTTTTAGACTTTTTGACAGGCACTGACTCTGTTCAATGGCATGCATGGTATGATACTCTCTGCCGGCCACTTATTCACTTTAAGAGCGTACCCCTTCCTGTAACAGCACGCTGAGCCCCTACGCCTTAACCTAATCTCCTGGAATATTCAGGGCATTCGGGACCCTCAGAAATGTAGGCAAATCATCTCTTACGTGGACAGACGTCATGTACACATTGCGGTATTGCAGGAAACCCACCTGGACCCCTCCCGCTCTCCCACATTTGCCAGTAAGTGGGCCATGACTCATGTTTTCTCCTCTTACTCCACATACTCTAGGGGGGTGGCCATCATAGTCAAGCGTAACTCACCCTTCATCCTGGAAGGCACACAGCAGGATCGCATGGGGCGTAACTGTCTACTATGGGGCACGCTTGGGACTCAATCGGTCACAATAGTGTGTAGCAGCAGTCCAAATACAGATGACCCAGATTTTTATACCACACTATGGGGTCGCATTCTGCAAGTAGGTTCCACTCATGTTATTTGGGGGAGGGGGGGACTTTAACTCTGCTTTCAATCTGGCGATGGTCAGGTCAAACCCCCTCCCCATTCACTACACCAAAACACAGGCAACCATACAGGGAATTCTCACGGCCCATGGGCTCACTGACGTCTGGCGTCATCTCCACCCTGAAGATAGAGAGGATACACATTATACTGCCCTTAATTCATGGGCCAGATTGGACTACTGAATAGTTTCCCGGGGCACAGTTTCCTGGACTGAGCGTGCCACTCATCTCGCCAGGACTTATTCAGATCATGTGCCAGTTCTCATAACTATTGCTCCGCCGGATATGCGATCCGTGCCCCGAATCTGGCGGCTTGCTCCGGAGGCTCTACTTGATACGGTGTTCAGGGCGGAAATAGGTGAGGAGATCACCTCCTTCTTCCAGACTAATATTGGTTCTGTTTCTTCGGTGGGTGTAGTGTGGGAAGCTTTTAAGGTCACGATACGGAGGGCCTGTATTTCCAAAAGATTTGGGGTCCTGCGTGATCTGCGCCGTACCCTTCATAAACTTGAGAATGACCTCAAACAGTTAGAGGCTGAACTCTGGGGACCGAAATTGGGTCAAAAGCTCTCAACATTCAGAGAAAGGCTCACAGAATATAAGGAAACAGCTGCATCAGAAGCACGCTTTTGCGGAAAGTACTATACTGCGCGCAAATATGGAGAGGGCGATTGCCCAGGCAGGCAATTGGCGCAAATGAAACGACGCCCTAGATTCGCCAATTATGTCCTCAAGATTACAGATCCCGAGGGAATACAGCGCAGACAGTCAGGATATTCTGCGCACCTTAACTGACTTCTATGCTTGTAGAACCAAACCTCCTGACTTTGCCCCCGTCCTGCAAGATATAACATTGGGCGATACGCCGAGGAAGTTCCTTGCGGCTCCCTCTGAAAATGATAAAATACACGAGGCAATCATGCAAATGCAATCCGGTAAGGCCCCAGGCTCTGACGGTCTCCCTGTCGATTTTTATAAAGCTTATATAGCCCAGCTGCTTCCCATCCTTAACACCTTGCCTGCTAAGGCAATTCCCGCTGGGTGCTGAAATTTACAAGATCCCATTCTTCATGACAAGGTCAGTTCGTCATAAGCACAGCTCCAGTGTACTGCATGACAAGCTGACCTTGTCATTAGCATGGAAGTGGTTAAAATCTTTTTAATGAAGCACTGGAAGTTGGCTGCCTGCCCCCCTCCATGAGGCTAGCACTAATTTCGTCACTTCTTAAGCCTGGCAAAGCGGTAGATTGCTGTGATTAATATAGACCCTTATCCTTACTTATTATGGACACTAAAATCCTTGCAAAATTTTTAGCTAACCGCCTTAGCCTTCTGATGGATAAGCTGGTGCTTCCCGATCAGGCTGGCTTCGTTCCTGGGCGAGCGACCTCGCATAATCTGCGCAATCTTTTCTCCACTCTGCACACATACACCCAAAGATACCCATTGCTGCGGTATTCCTCGACGCTACAAAAGCGTTTGACTCGGTGGAAGGGGACTATCTTTTTGTGATCTTACAAAACATGGGTTTCCCACGGTGATTCATATCCTGAGGTTCGCCTCCTCTATACTGATCCCGTTGCCAAAGTCCTTATTAATGGTCATTCCTCGTCTCCCATCCCAATATCTCGAGGTAACTGTCAGGGGTGCCCACTATTGCCACCCCTATTTGCTTTAGCAATTGAGGCCCTTCCAGCTAAAGTCAGGCAATACAATCAAAACAAGGCCCTCCGCTGCCCATCCCGCCATATCCTGATTTCTCAACCCGCTGCTCCGTGAGTTTGTGCGATTTGAGGGTTCTGTCTGCGATCCATATAAATTGGTCCAAATCTCAACTCTTCCTCCTTACCTCCTCAGTTACGGATTTGCCCCGGACTTTCCAATTGAGTGGTGCCCTGACGAGGTTAAGTATCTCGGTATCTGGATTTCCGCAAATTATGACAAATTGATGCACCTTAACTATGACCGTACTCTAGATGGGATAAAGGACAATGTTACTCGCTGGATTGACCCTTCACTGTCCATCGCAGGCCGTATATCCTTAATTAAAATGGTTATTCTTCCCAAACTCCTTTATCTTTTCACAAATGTGCCCTACAACCCTGGCAGGGATTTCTTTTTGATGCTCCGCATAGAGCTTATTCGCCTCACTTGGTGAGGTAAGCAGCCCAGGGTGCAGTGGGACACCCTCACTCGCCCCTATGCACAAGGGGGGGTTCAATATCCCCAATTTTGAGCTCTATTATATTTGCGCACAGGCTCATTATGCGCACTTCTGGTTTCACCTCCCTAGGTACATGCCTCAAGTAGCAGCCGAGCACTGGCTCTCAGATACCATCCCATTAGACAGCGCTATCTTCACTGCTGACGCTAACTGCGCGGACACTACAACCCCAATCAATACCACTGCCAGGGCGTGGCAACTTATTGTTTCTAGAACCCAGGCCCTTATGCTCTACTCGCCTCTGCTTCCCTTGTCATACCATCCAAAAATGCCAGTCCTACTGGAGGGAATATTTAAGAAAACTCTAGCTAAATATGGGATTCGAACATGGGGGGACCTCTACTCCCAGGGCAAATTCCGAACCTCGCAGCAGCTCTCCGCCGCGCTACCACCCTCCACCATGGACCTTTTTTTATATATCCGATTATGGCAGGGGTTCAAGGAAAACACTCCTTCCTTCCCCAATGAGCCACCTGAGGTCGCTGCACTCCGTCTTATATTGGCCGAGGATGCGGCACCTCATCTTGTTTCTTCCATCTATCACTCTTTGTACACCACTCAGTCCGCTTCCCCAACCACCTCCAAAGATAACTGGTCTGCAGAATTGCAGCTCACAATAACGGAGGAGCAATGGACTTACTGCTGCGGGCAAACGGAGCATAGCACCTCTATTAGCCGCCTCCGGATACTCCACTATAAATTCCTACACTGTGAATATTATACACCTGCTAGACTCTATCGCTTTCGGTTGCGGGATGATGATAGGTGCAGTCGATGTGGGGCTGCAGGGGCTGACTTCCTCCATCTGGCATGGGACTGCGCTGCGTACAGGGGTATTGGACTCAGGTATTAGAAGCCCTGGAACAAATGACATTGCTACACCTCCAACACACTCCCCTTTTCGCCCTTCTTGGCTATACCGCAACCATAGCAGTGACACACAGAAATTTAGTCTCCTTCAGCCTCCTTCTCGCCAAACGCCAAATTGCATGCCGTTGGGGCCGGGGCCGAGGCCGAGCGCCTAAGTTTAAGGAATGGATTAGAGATATGGTATTATGGCAGTACCAAATGTACGCCTTTGCTGAGCTGCTCCCACTTCCCTCCCGGCCCCGTGACAACTGGGGACCCCTCACAACATATCTACTAACAAACCCAGTCTCTGAAGTTGACGGCACACAGCCTACCACTGTGGCAGCTGCTTGTGCCCCCCAGGCCCTCGACAGGTTGATACACGTTCCCCCGTTCCCCCCTCAATCCACCCCTCCTCTAAATTCTCCTACCGATTGAATACTGCTGTTATGTGTATTATGTGGTCTCTCTCATGATGTTGTCTCTGATGCCCCATTGTATGGATCATTCACTCACCGTACTTTAATGGCCCTCAGGTCAATTATGTTGGTCTACTGCACCCTCCTCATTTGTACACCTGCATTAATATTCTGTCTGTACTCTTGTCTGCCTTCTTTGTATCTTTTTTGAAAAAGTATAAATAAACGTAAAAAAAAAAAAAAAAGACACTGGGCAGTTGCCATGGAGCGCTTTAAAGAGGAGGCATCCCAACTTGAATGCACTGCGTTCGACTTCCAGAAGCCAATGTAACTTTTTCATAAGAGGGGTGACATACTGCATTCTTGCCTGGCGATAGATTAATCTAGCAGCCTGGTTTGGCACTAGTTGCAGTCTTTTAGATTGGTATGCCGGAATGCCAAATTAAAGAGTTAGTGTAGTCAATGTGAGAGATGACTATGACTGATTCTTGCGTCTTTGTATTTTTCTTCCCCAGGCATATGAGGCTCTAAATTATTAGGCATACATTCTATGTCCTGTTGATGATCCTCTTATTCCCTTGCTGGATCGAAACCCAGTCGAAACTTTGAGACACCTTAAACACCCAAAAACATTTGTTTACTAAACTGTAAAGGTGTATTATGCGATTTGTTCTTCTTATCACTGCTCATTCCCTTTGTACAACAAACTGAAAAGCTTTGCCTGAACCACCTGTGTGTCTGTTCCTTCCCCCCTTGTTTTGTATTCTATTGGCTAAGTAGGGCACATGCTTGTGTCCCACTTGTTGTATTGTTTTGTGATATTTTCTCCTTTTGCCGATCTGGTTTCCGCCAACCTAGTTTAAATGACTCAGAGCGATGATCGTTTCTTTTCTATGGGGTACGGGCTGGCGCAGAGTAGCCCTGAGTACACTCATGAGGCCCCGGGCGGAGGGAGGGTTGGCGGTCCCGGATTATGAAATGTAATATCTAGCAGCCCAGCTCCATCATTTGCTGCATTCTGCGCAGGTCGCGCTGCTAGTGCGCTGCACTTTTAACTTGCCTTTATCATATTTAGTTTATTCAGTTTGCTGTATTTGCTGATTTTAACGTAGCGCCCCTGTGTGGCTCCAAGTCCCCTTACCTGCATTTAAATTGAGGAACTGTCACCGCTGTTTGGCGGGTCCGGGTCCCGGGGTGGATAATTGTGGGCGCCATTTTGGATTGGGTGAGTTCTACTTCCTGTGGGCGCCATCTTGGAGCGTCCCCACGCTTGTGATGCACTTTGAGACGCCTATTTAAGGCGGACTCTCACACCTCATCCCTTGATCATCTGCTGCATTCTGCGCAGGTCGCGCTGCTAGTGCGCTGCACTTTTAACTTGCCTTTATCATATTTAGTTTATTCAGTTTGCTGTATTTGCTGATTTTAACGTAGCGCCCCTGTGTGGCTCCAAGTCCCCTTACCTGCATTTAAATTGAGGAACTGTCACCGCTGTTTGGCGGGTCCGGGTCCCGGGGTGGATAATTGTGGGCGCCATTTTGGATTGGGTGAGTTCTACTTCCTGTGGGCGCCATCTTGGAGCGTCCCCACGCTTGTGATGCACTTTGAGACGCCTATTTAAGGCGGACTCTCACACCTCATCCCTTGATCATCTGCTGCATTCTGCGCAGGTCGCGCTGCTAGTGCGCTGCACTTTTAACTTGCCTTTATCATATTTAGTTTATTCAGTTTGCTGTATTTGCTGATTTTAACGTAGCGCCCCTGTGTGGCTCCAAGTCCCCTTACCTGCATTTAAATTGAGGAACTGTCACCGCTGTTTGGCGGGTCCGGGTCCCGGGGTGGATAATTGTGGGCGCCATTTTGGATTGGGTGAGTTCTACTTCCTGTGGGCGCCATCTTGGAGCGTCCCCACGCTTGTGATGCACTTTGAGACGCCTATTTAAGGCGGACTCTCACACCTCATCCCTTGATCATCTGCTGCATTCTGCGCAGGTCGCGCTGCTAGTGCGCTGCACTTTTAACTTGCCTTTATCATATTTAGTTTATTCAGTTTGCTGTATTTGCTGATTTTAACGTAGCGCCCCTGTGTGGCTCCAAGTCCCCTTACCTGCATTTAAATTGAGGAACTGTCACCGCTGTTTGGCGGGTCCGGGTCCCGGGGTGGATAATTGTGGGCGCCATTTTGGATTGGGTGAGTTCTACTTCCTGTGGGCGCCATCTTGGAGCGTCCCCACGCTTGTGATGCACTTTGAGACGCCTATTTAAGGCGGACTCTCACACCTCATCCCTTGATCATCTGCTGCATTCTGCGCAGGTCGCGCTGCTAGTGCGCTGCACTTTTAACTTGCCTTTATCATATTTAGTTTATTCAGTTTGCTGTATTTGCTGATTTTAACGTAGCGCCCCTGTGTGGCTCCAAGTCCCCTTACCTGCATTTAAATTGAGGAACTGTCACCGCTGTTTGGCGGGTCCGGGTCCCGGGGTGGATAATTGTGGGCGCCATTTTGGATTGGGTGAGTTCTACTTCCTGTGGGCGCCATCTTGGAGCGTCCCCACGCTTGTGATGCACTTTGAGACGCCTATTTAAAGTCGTCCTCTCCCGCGCAGCGGGACGCGCAGTGGTGACGCCTGCGCTGTGCGCGTCGAGGTAGCGGGTACGGGCACAGGACTCTGGCATCAGTCCTCATTACACCATGGACTTTATCATGCCACTCAGGTACAATCGTACTGAACTCCTTACCTTAAGAGACGGTCACTCGGATTGTACTCATGCTTCGGTGTGCCCACTTGTGGGACCCTATGACTGTCCGTGTGGCAGGTTTTCGTTGGATCCCCCTAGTGGGGTGCGCTCCTCTGAAAGGTCTACCTTAGCTGCGCATACTGACTTTTCTGGGCGAGCACTCAGTATATGGAGCCTTAATGTCAGATCATTGGTTAAGCACCATCAGTCCCTTCGCGATATGATCGACAAGGACTCACCGGATCTTATTTTTCTCACTGAGACATGGTTACAGGACACCGACTCGGCCATAATAAATTTGGCCTTTCCTTCCACCTACACGGTCTTCACCCTGAACCGTACTACCAGGGGTGGAGGCATAGCTTTGGCAACAAAATCTTGCTTTCCGGCGGTCTGGCAAGTCCTTGATCTGCCGATGTGCGAAAGCGCCGCTTTCAAGGTCACTGTCAGCCATCAGTTCACTTTTAGTGGTCTGTTAATCTATCGCCCTCCAGGGAATGACACGGTCTTTAAGGCCGCTCTCGTTGACATGGTGAACTCCCTGGCTCCTAGATGTGCTAATTTTAACATCATTGGTGATCTGAATATACATCTTGATCAGACATCTTCTTTATCTATCAGCTCTTTGATAGCGGATCTGGAAGCCATGCAGTTGAACCAACTTGTCACTGCCCCTACCCACAGAGGAGGTCACATTCTCGACCCCTTTTTTACCACCTTGGACCGGGCTCTGGCATCTGACCCGATGGTGGTGGGCTGGACTGATCATCTATTGGTTAAAGTATCATGCCCTCTGGATGACCACCAATTTAAACCTGTGGACAGATTGACCTTTAAAAGAAATTGGCGTAAGCTTAAAATGGAGGAGTTTGTTAATATTCTCGAGGCACAGCCCTTGGGCAACCTGTCGAATGTTGAACAGGGATATGAACAGTTCTGTGCTTGGGTCCGTACTGCCCTCGATTCTCTTATACCAATGCGTTGGTCGAAATGTCATGCTAAAACCCGCAGTCCTTGGTATAATGAGTCCCTTGCTGAGCTCAAGAGAACTTGCCGACAAGCGGAGAGGGCGTGGAGGAAGTCTTTTGACCCCACACTGAAATCATTGTACTTTACCCAGCTGAAGAGCTATCACAGAGCTATCTGTCAAGCCCGGGCAGCATATTATGCGTCTGAGTTCTCCATCAGCCCTAACCCATCTAAATTAATTTTTAAGGTGCTTAAAGATCTGATGGGTAAACGGGCCACCTCGCTAGAAATCTGCACGGACTCTCATTGTGAAAGCTTGGCATCCTTTTTCGTGGAGAAGGTGCAGATAATCTACCGAGGGTTTATGCCAGCTGTGCCCGATGCTGAGTCCAGGCCTGTTGGGGTTCCAGATTGTGAACCTCTGTCCTCCTTGCCTGCTATGTCGGCTGAGGCATTTGACACCCTGAGCCTCAAAATTAAATCGGGTTCTCCTTTAGATCCTTTGAAGCCAGAGCTTATCACTCTCCTCCCGCCCCTGTGTCGTGAACCCATACTGGACCTGATTAATCTTTCACTTACGGAAGGCGTGGTTCCTGCTTCTTGGAAGCAAGCAGTGGTCAGCCCCATATTGAAGAAGCCTAGTCTAGACCCTCTGCTCCCTGAGAACTACCGCCCCATCTCCCTCCTGCCCTGGACCGCCAAGGTCACTGAGGCACATGTAAATTCCATCTTGTCTGCCCATCTCTCTCGTAATAATATTCTTGACGAGAGTCAGAATGGCTTTCGGGCACAACACAGCACCGAAACGGCTCTGCTCTTTATGAGCGAACATCTCCGTTCGGTGCTGGATGTGGGGCAGACAGCGGCGCTCCTTTTGTTAGATCTGAGCGCCGCATTTGATACTGTGTCTCATGGCATTTTGTTGCGGAGGCTGGAGGAAGTGGGACTTGAGGGCAAGGCTCTTCAATGGTTCCGCTCTTTCCTTTCGGACCGGTTTTTTAAAGTGGCCATTCCTCCTGGTCAGTCCTCGTTCCATCCTCTGGGGTTAGGAGTCCCTCAGGGTTCGGCGTTGAGCCCCACGCTGTTCAACTTGTATGTGAAACCGCTAGCTGCCGTGGTTAGACAATCTGGCTTAACTATGACATCTTATGCCGATGACACGCAGCTAGCGGTGACACTCAGTGGGGACCCTGAGGTGACTGCCCCCAGGTTTCGCGCAGGGCTTCTTGCCGTGGCGGACTGGATGCGTATTAACTGTTTACAGTTAAACGCCAAGAAAACCGAAGTCCTGATTTTAGGAAAGCAAGCGGATTTGTGGGGAGATCAATGGTGGCCTCCTGAGCTGGGGGTGACTCCCATTCCAGCGGCCGAAGTGAAGAACTTGGGGGTCTGGCTGGATTCCAACCTTTCTTTTACCAGCCATACTAAGAAGATCGCAGCTACCTGTTATGGGATTCTGCGAGGACTGAGACCGGTCCTTAAATTCTTCGACCCCCCTACTCGGCAACTGGTGGTCCAAGCCTCCATTCTTTCCCGGCTGGACTATGGGAGTGCTCTGTTACTCGGCGTTAATCAGGCCGAGGCGACTAGACTGCAGAGAGTACAGAATGCCGCTGCGCGGGCCATTGTAGGCCTCCCGAGACGGTGCTCTGTATCGGCAGTCCTGACCTCCCTGCATTGGCTGCCGGTCAGACAGAGAATCAAATTTAAGGCACTCTGTTTGACATTTAAGATCTTGAAACTCTCGTCTCCCCCCGCCTTGATGGGCCTTGTTTCCCCGTATGTCCCCAGGCGGTCTCTCAGGTCGGAATCTCTTTACCTAGCGAACGTGCCTAGATTTAGATTGAGTAGGATAGGAGGTCGTTCTTTTTGTGTTATGGCGGCTGGACTATGGAATTCTCTTCCTGTCCATATCCGTGCCCTGAATAGCCTGACTCTTTTCAGACGGGCGATTAAGACCCATCTGTTCACCTCCGTTAACTAATTTCTTCTTCTCAGTGGCGATCTGTTATGTTGTGGTACTTGATCAGGCGCCAGGACGCCCCTTCGCTGGGGCAGCTGTGCGCTGAATAAAAGTTATTAACATAACATAACATAACAATGCAATGGTTGGCGAGGGCCACTAGGGAAGAAGGTGAACCTGGTGAGCTGCCGGGTCCCCTGATGGTGCTCTCTCGCAGTGTTACGGCTACCGCTCGGGCCATACACCTTACCCTGGAATTTGCCACAGCCCGGAAATGCTGGAACAGATATCTCCGGAAACTGGGCATAGGGACCCCTTACTCCCCAGCCATACCGCTGAAGATGTGCAGAGCTCTACCACATGGGGGCACCTGGCAGAAACTGGAGTCATGGGAACAGCTGGGTTTACAGACAATGGAGACCTTTACGAGAAAGGGGCCCTTCTACCTTTTGATGATCTTCGAGCCCGGGATGACCTACCTGGTGGCGACTTTCTGCAATACACAGCACTCACAGCAGCTATTCAAAAGCACTGGAAAACAGGCCTTACGGAGCCGCCCACTTCCATGGGGTGCCAGTATGTTGTGGCTGCGGCGGGCACTATAAAGGAGGTGACATGCCTATATAGGCGCATGACACTAGAGTCCCTGTCCCCAATGGCTGCCCTTAAGCTTAAATGGGAACTGGATATAGGGAAAGACATCCCAGATGCAGCATGGAGTGGGAAAGTAGAGAGGGCCTGGAAAAGCACACGCAATGTGCGATTTCAAGTAGTACACTTTCACATCCTACATAGAGCATACTCCAGCCCGCTTGCATAAATATTTTCCGGCCCAGTCAGCGGCCTGTCCGAGGTGCACCATGGCTGGAGCGGTCTTCAAACATGTGTTGTGGGACTGTCCCTCTCTTGACCCCTTTTGGAGGGAGGTGACGGCACTACTGATGGATATAACTGAGAGAGACCTACAACCCTCCATGGCACACTGTATCCTGCATTGGTTTCCCCACACCTCAAAGAACAAAACTACTAGCAAATTCATAGATTTGGGATTCCTATTGCCCAAAAGGGCTATAACCTGCTATTGGAAAGCGAAAAAGGACCGTAGTATAGGTACGTGGAAGGCGGAATTCCGCAAATGAGCTGAGTGTGAGGGCACTGTCCGGTTATAAATGGCAAGTAGAACGGGCAATGAGAAGGCGTTAGAGAGGGCAAGAGCCTGGGAAAGGTTAGTTCTGGATCTTACAGCCCCTGCAGATGCAGATGATGAGACCCGAGCACATGGCCCGAGTCGAGCACGGCATAACACGCTGCAATAGTCGGTGGGATTCCACCATGAGATAGTGACAAAGTGTGGCACTCGTCCAACATGTGAGACGCTTAATATCACAGTGCTTTCATGATCACGTTGTCTTAGCCCCTCAGGACAGCAGTGAATGGTCCACACTGACACGCCTGGGGGAAGGGGGGTGGCGGTTGGGGTTGACTGAGTTGGGGTGGGGATGAGGGTTGGGGGGCAGTTGAGAATGGCTACTAGCACGGCACCCACTGATGGACCGTGCCAGGACCGGCGTTTGAGACGGCCGCAGATAAAGAAATGGTCATTATTCTTTGAATGATTTAGTTTCTTATTGGGGAATGCCGATATACAAATTTGTTATGATGCTTATCAGTGCTAAATTGTAAGTTAATAATAAACCAATAAACATTGTGTTAAAAAATGATTAACAAACATCTTACAATTACTACATTCTTAAAGAAAACACACCAATTTAAAATACAGACTAATAATTTTTACATTTCAAAAAATCCAAATTAGTTTTCTTAAATAACATAAACACAATTTATAGGCATTACATCAGACCGTCATCTTTCCAGGACTTAATATAAATAGTGTCAATTAATATTTCTGCAATTTATGTGTGATATCATAAAAATAGTCCTCAATGTTGTCCTTAATTTTCTTAGACTTCCAGATTTCCTGTGGGCACCTCACAAGTATCCAACTTCTTTTTAACAAGTATTAAAAATTTAGTAAAATTGGGGTTCATTTTAATATCCGACGGTCTAAAACAAACTACCATGGCATGTCTGCGGGTACGAACACCTCTGTCAATGAAGCAGTTTTCAAATATCGTTTTCTTTCCGCCATCATTACTGCATATATACAAACAAAATGCAAAGTACTTTCATCCCATATGTTGCATAGTCTGCACATAGTCGGGTTAGATGGTCTCAACCAGGATACTACATGTTTTAAGCCAGGTAAGTTGCCAAATCGTGCTTTCATAAAGGTGTTTTTCGTTTGTAGAGACCATGGTATTTCTAAATATGGTTGGACCTTAAGACTTGTATATTCCTGGACCAACATCCATGCGTGGGATCTCTTAATAAACAGTTCTTTGTCTTTTAAAAGTGTTGGCCCCCTTAAATGAACTTCTGATTGTAGATGTCAATCCTGCCTGACATTATGGAGGGCTGCTGTTAGCCAACCTAATTTGACAGTGTCAAATAATTGGTCTCCTTTTTTTACCTCTAATGATTTTAAAAGATGCCCGTTGGTCATACCCGTGTTTTTTTTTTTTATATTGAGTATTTCTTATTATTCTCGGTTCTCATTTGGTTATGATTTTATAATTTTGATGAAACAAAAGGGCTAGGATAGGAAGGTTGCAGGGGAGTTGTTATTTTTATTCCCCAGCCTGAAAGAGATTATGTTCTTGCATAATAAGTCTGGCGGCAGTAGATGATGTCCAAGTTACTAATGTCGATTCTCGATTATTATTCTTGAATGTAAGGAATTCAATTGATTCTATGTCGGTACATTTAATTTTCTTTAATGAGGGTACTGCATTACACAATTTTAATATGTTCCCACGAGTCAAGATATCATTATTACCCCTAGATTTATATTCCAGCGTAAAAATTACCTGCTCCACTCCTTCTTTTTGATCTGGGTTATTTAATTTAATTTGTTGCAGGCTATTTTCACTTGAGCATGCTCAATTAACCTTCCATTATGATTACTAACAGTTTGAGACCATGATTGTCGATGTTTATGTAACTGCTTCGTTTCAGTTCCCAGATCTTGTGGTAATTTAATATGCTTCCAGGTTTTTAACAAATCTCTATTCGTTTCTTCTACTCTGGTACTGTCATTGTTGATTGTGTCGAGCATAGGTTTATCACTTCCTGATCTTTTGTTTTATCATCTATTTTTTCTTTAACAACAACAACAATATTGTCTTTCCATTTTATTGTATCTTTAGAGGGACAGTCGGTCTTGATGGGTTGAATTCCCATATTAGGAAAATTCCCTTTTACATCGTCAATTATAGTTTTTAAAATATCCGGAATGGTAGCCAGTTTGTTAATTAGTGGGGCACAACTACACTCTGCATACGTAGATATTGGCTGAGATTGTGCCCTTACGATTAGATTATTTAACCTTGTTATCTTCTGCTCAATTCCAGCAACAGAGGATGCCATAGCGCTAAAGAGATCTATTTGGACCTCCATTTTGTTGGACTGCTATGTTAAAGCTTCCAGAGTTAATTGTGAGGTTTTGAAGAATAAATCCCAAATTGCTCCCTTGTTCCCACTTCCTGGTACCTGGGCTATGGTGTTGCCCATTTATGATTAATAGGTCCTTATACTCCTCTGTTTGTGGTCCTTGAAAATCATGTCCCTCGTCACAAGAATTAATGAATTGTGGACTACTATTCAAAATGTCTTTTTGATACGGAGTACTCCAACGCTGCAGAGTTTCTGGGTTGCTGTTGTATTTGTCCTTATTAATTTAAGATCCGTTATTTTGATTACATTTCGGCTGGTCCAGTTTTTGAACGGAATTTATTTTAGACAGATTAAGATCAGATTTCAGTGGGGTATTGGCTTCCCTTAACATTTTCACCCCACCATTTAGTTCATTTGGAGTTTCTTGCTCTGGTTGATTTATTTGGCCCAAATTAGATGGTTCCCCTATCCCGTTAGCTTTTCTGATTTTTACTTGCACTTCTATTGGCATTGGCTGCCTAGTTGGTAGTAATTGCTGAGTATCTCCCATTGTTAGATTCATGCATTTTGGGTCCTCTTGTTGTGAACAACCAGTAAGTGGAATAGTTAACATCTCTAGGTCCGTTATTTGACCCCAATGGTTGACTTGGTCCTTAGTTGAATTTGACATTCATTCGACTTCAGCTTCAGACTCAGGGTGGCCTGGTTCACTTACTCCTTGCTTAGGGGATATAATATTTGTTCTACTCAGTGCTTTAGTTGGAAATTGAAGATCACATGGATTGGTTACCATAGCACCGGTTGAATCTTTCATAAAATCAAATTTTGACGGCGACTTTCCCAATTTCCCAAAATGTATGGACCTTAGATTATTTAAAGGAGTGTATGTCCCCTGCCTGTTTTATTTTAAACGTATCTAATATTAGTGTTTGTTGTATTTTTCTTTTCCTTTTGATAGGAGGGAAAGGTGGCCGCTCCTTTCCTTACCTCATAATACACCCTCTAAGGTGAAGAAGTCTTGCTTCTTTCAGAAAATCAAACGGGACAAAAACACCTCCAAACACCTCCAAGGAAAAATACCCCCAAAGCTCACATCAGTACAGAATCCGCCGGTGCTGCTGGTAACTTATTAAATAAATTAATTAATTAATTCATTGATTAATATCCGGGCTCCGGGTAGGGCTGTAGTCTAGGCATGCAGAGTAATTCAGGGGTCGAGGGGTGCTTCAACACGGTCACAGTCTATTGTCACTTTCCCCTTTGCATAATTTCTCAGATTTTGTATTACAGACTTATTACAGACTCCAATGGCTCAGCGACTTACTGACCGATCAACCTTAACTACTCGCCACATGCCACACACCTCTTGCCACTTGTCACTCACCACTCACTGTTCATTGCTTGTTCTTTGCTATTCATCGCTGTCAAGAGTACAAGGGAGAATGCTGGTAATCCTTCGGGAGCAAGAGCGGGATCCAGAGCCAGTCCCACTACCAACGGCAGATGTAGACACTTCCCTCCACTCCTCAGCTCAGCTCTGCTCAATGCTTGGTATATACGTAAAACCAGGCGACAGGCCAAGGCTCTTCTGTACCCTCTGTGCTCCTCTGTGCCCGGCAGCAGGCGGCTCACCAGCAGCACCGCAGGCCAATGCTCCTTTGACCCCTGCAGCGGCCACCACACCAGCAGCGCCTTAGCACCGCGGTGCCGGCAGTGGCTGTTCCTGCCCTCGCAGCAGATCCGTAGTACTTAAAGCGCCCATATAACAGGACGCGGGTGAAGCGGGAGAAACCTGCGGGAGCGGGAACCGGTCACAAAACAAACCCAGTCAGTCATCCCAGGCTCCGCTCTGCTTGCTCATGAACTCCGGTTCGGCTCTACTCGATACGCTCTGCACTCAAAGCCGAATCAGAGGACGACGACGACTGTGAACACCAACAGAGGGAAGAATTGTGTGTTCCCCTAGTTAGTAAAAAACCCAGCATAAGTCTTGGCTGCTTCTGCTGCACCCAGTGTCTTTTACGTCTTTTCAGTCTAATTTTTCTGTCTGGAAAGAAATTGTGTCCTGATTTTCTGCACCCAGTAAGTCCAGGTGCAGAAAAACCTAACAACTGATAATCAGGTGGAATAAAATGAACACATGAAAGTACAGCTTAATTTCATCGCCCTTGATTCATACTCTGGACCATAGTTGAGGGATAGGTCTAGGCATAGTCCTCGCAGCACACAATAGATTTACGTGCGGCAGAGGCCAAAACTCTAAAGTCAGGAAACCAGATACAAGTAGGTGGTAACCCAGGGCAGGGGAATACATCTGTTGTCCGTGGAGGAGTCATTCACTTCCCAGATCTGCATTACAAATTAATTAATAGTATATATTTTTTTAATATTTGTTTGGTGCCAGTCCATATGACTTTCATATCTGCCTTTGTGATTCTATGTTACAAGTCCATAGGGTACATGTATCCTTTGTGAGCTTAATAAAATGTTGACAATTCTACAAATCCTCACTCCTAGATCCAAGTACTCTCATGCTACCATTCTACACTCGGCTCTGTCTGAAAAACAGCTCAACATTTTCAAAATTCTGCATTGATTTGGCTCGTAAATTATATTTTTAGAAATGTTCATGTATTAACTATTTAATTTTAATACTATAGGTGAATGAAATTATGGACGAAGAAAGCAAGATTTAGCACTAAGCAACTGAATGTCAGTGCCACAAGAAGGATTATTTTGAAAAACTGAAGGATATCCAGCATTCTACGTTTAAACAATTTCCAATAATCTAAGTGTGGCGAGGAAAGTACTATACCTGTAAGTGAAATCTCTAATTTTGCATTTCATTAACCCAGAGCAAAGCCATATCTGTGCACACAGCCTCAGAAAAAGTGTAGAAAGACCACTTCAGCATCCTCATCTGAAATATTATCAGAAAGACAAATTGCCTCAGCCTGACAGAATAACGTTCATCTAAAGCATCATGTAATTCTAGAGAGGAAGCACACACTGCATAAAAGAAAGTTACAACTAAAGGTTTCTTCTGGTTACCATCAAAGAAAAGACGCTGAAAGAAGACTCCGAAGCTGACACGTTAACAATCAAAACATTGGAAAATCACCTTTGTTCAACAACTGTTTTTAACCAGCTACACAAGTTTGAGACTATCTGCCTCGGGATATAGCACCGCGACGCACACTGCTCACTCTTGCGAAAACCTTAAAAATTCACCACTTTATTGTGTTCATGACCATCTCAGATTGTTTCCTTTTTATTGAGTACTGTTCTGTAATTCTATGTAAATCGCCTCAACATTATCTGCTGTGCATGAGTGATATGTAAAACTGTTAAATATAAAAATGAATTAAAGGTGCACCATTGCGTTATAGCTAATGTAAATAAAACCTCATCTTCAGAACTACAAACCTTAACCTTACACCAAACTTAGAAAGGGTAAAAGGAACTGATGTTCTGCGACTAATGATCCACAATAGTACTCTGTACATTCTAACGCCCTCAGTTACTGCCATTATGTCAGTGCAAAAAGGTACTTATTAGTTTAATCGTTAAATATCAGACTAACACCTTATCACTGCATTGTTAAGAACCTATACAAATAGATTTGAGAAAAACTTCAGTCACAAAAAAAGTTGCTTCCGGAGAGGCTATTACCTACATTTCTGCTAGAAAAATTTCAACAGGTGTTACAGGGCTGCTTCCAGACATATTTTGCTCAATTCAAATGTTAAGAAGATTACACTCAATTTCTTTTAGAGACAAATGATGAACATTATCTAAACAAGCCCGACTCTAAAATCGAGGCAAAATAACCAAAGTTGGGGAAAAAAGTTACCTATGCCAAAAAAGATACAGCCATAAATCTTATCTCACAGAATTTGACAGAATGCACACTGGGGGAAACGACTCTCAGTGCAAAGTATGCCAAAAAAGTTTCAAGCGTAAATCTTATCTCACTGAGCATATGAGAATCCACACTGGGGGAAAACACTCTCTGTGCAAAGTATGCCAAAAAAGTTTCAGGAGTAAATCTTATCTCACTGAGCATATGAGAATCCACACTGGGGAAAAAACTTATCAGTGCTCTGAATGTCAGAAAAGGTTTAGTATCAAACCGAGTCTATATCGACATGCATTAACCCACTGTGTGGAAAAACATTACCAGTGCGCTGAATGCCCAAAAAGTTTCAACCAAAAATCTTATTTCACTGAACATATGAGAATCCACTCTGGGGAAAACCCTTATCAGTGCTCTGAATGCCAGAAAAGGTTTTGTAACAAACCAAGTCTATCTCGACATACAAAAACCCACTCTGTGGACAAACCTTATTAGTGCCCGAATTGCCAGAAATGTTTCAATGACAAACGCAGTCTCACTCAGCATACAAGATACCACTCTAAGGCTAAGGAAAAACGTTATCAGTACTCTGAATGCCAGAAATGTTTCAGTGATCAAAACACTCTGATTCGGCATACAAGAACCCACACTGGGGAAAAACCTCATCAGTGCACAGAATGCCAGAAATGTTTCATTGACAAAAACAGTCTCACTCGGCATACAATAACCCACACTGGAGAGAAACCATATCAGTGCACGGAATGCCAGAAATGTTTCAGTTGCAAAAGCAGACTCACTGAACATACAAGAATCCACACTGGGGAAAACCCTTATCAGTGCTCTGAATGCCCAAAAAATTTCAAACTTAAATCACTTCTATCTGCACATGTAAGATTCCACACTGGGGAAAAACCTTATCAGTGCTCTGAATGCCAGGAAAGGTTTTATAACCAACAAAGTCTTTCTCGACATGCAATAACCCATTCTGTGGAACATCCTTATCAGTGCTCTGAATGCCAGAAATGTTTCAGTATAAAAAGTAGTCTCACACGGCATATAAGAACCCACACTGGGGAAAAACCTTATCAGTGCTCTGAATGCCACAAATGTTTCAGTCAAAAAAGCAGTCTCACTGAGCATATAAGAACCCACACTGGGGAAAAACCTTATCAGTGTTCTGAATGCCAGAAATGTTTCAGTGAAAAAAGACATCTCACGCTGCATATAAAAACCCACACTGGGGAAAAACCTTATCAGTGCTCTGAATGCCAGAAATGTTTCAGTGAAAAAAGACATCTCACGCTGCATATAATAAACCACACTGGGTAAAAACCTTATCAGTGCTCCGAATGCCCAAAAGATTTCAAACTTAAATCACTTCTAACTCCACATGTGAGATTCCACACTGGGGAAAAACCTTATCAGTGCTCCGAATGCCAGAGATGTTTCAGTGACAAAATGAGACTCACTAAACATACAAGGACCCACTCTTGGGTAAAACGTTATCGGTGCACTGAATGCGACAAATGTTTCAGTGAAAAAAGCAGTCTCACTCAGCATATAAGAACCCACACTGGGGAAAAACCTTATCAGTGCTCTGAATGCCACAAATGTTTCAGTCAAAAAAGCAGTCTCACTGAGCATATAAGAATCCACACTGGGGGAAAACCGTATCAGTGCTCTGAATGCCACAAATGTTTCAGACAAAAAAACAATCTCACTGAGCATATAAGAATCCACACTGGGGAAAAACCTTATCAGTGCTCCGAATGCCAAAAATGTTTCAGCCGTAAATCTCATCTCACTGAACATGTGAGAATCCATACTGGTGAAAAAAATTATCAGTGCTCTAAATGTCAGAAAAGATTCAGAGGACGAGATGGTTACAAGCGCCATAAGAAAACACACCATCAAAATAATTCAGTGCTCCAAGTGCCAGAAAAGCATCAATTTTAAACGCAATCTCACTCTACATGAGCAGACGCTCACAGGGGTAAAACATTACCAATTTCTGTGAATGCCAGAAATTCATATTTGATAGGCACAGCCTCGCTAACCATAAGCGACTCCATACTGATGAAAACCTTATGAGTGCTCTGAATGCCAGAAAAGCTGCAGAGAAAAACGCTATCTCACCATGAGAAACTCCACACTAGAGAAAATCCTTATGCCATAAAAGGTTGAATCTGAAAGACAGTGTTATGCTTCATGAGCGATCCCACTCTGGGGTAAAACCTTATGAGTGCTCGAAATGCAAGCAATGTTTTGGTTACAAATTAGTTCTCACTTGACATGAGCGAACTCACACAGGGGAAAAAAGCCTTATGTGTGTTCTGAATGTCAGATAAGGTTTAGTCTTGAATACAATGTCATTTCACATGAGAGAATTCACACTGGACTAAAGCCATATACAGGAGGAGAAAGCCAGAAACGTTATACTCAGAAAGGAGATCTCACTAAACATGAGAAATACATCCACACCAGGTGAAAAGTAAGGCGTATCTTGAGTTGCAGAAAAGCTTCTAACAACCTGAATTTACATGAGAGAGCACATATTGTAGTTGCAATAGGATTCATCAAGAAACTCTTGCAGGATACAGGCCTAAAAATATTTTTCATTGCAACAGAATCCACAATTTGAGTATCTGAAAGTTACAAAACTCTCAAGGTCTTTACTATACACAGAGAAGTGTTAGTGCTTGCAAAAATCAACTAATTGCCCAAAAATCACAATAATAATGTCTTAAATTTTACTCCACCCGAAAGGTTTCTACTCACCCTTGTTTCTTAACATATGACTGATATCTATTTATTAATGATAAGATTAAGCCTATGCGGAGTTCCTCAGTGAGGAACTCCGCAAAGTAACAAAAAAAGTCTGGCGTCTACGCGGAGTTCCGCAAGCAGCGGAGTGCGTAAGGGTGATGCCGTTTGTGGTGATTTCATCCCATGTCGGAGGATCATTTGGCCCTTCTCTTCCAGGAAGTTATGGATCTCTTTGCCAAGGGAGCTATCAAACGCGTCCCTGTGCCAGAATTAGGTTGGGTTGCTACTCCCACTACTTATTGGTACCGAAGAAGGACAAAAGCCTGCATCCTAGCATAGTCCTCAGGGACATCAACCGCTTCCACCGAAAGGAGAAGTTCAAGATGTTAACCTTGGCTCAGGTCTTGCCTGCCTTCGACCCTGGAGATTTGATGGTAGCGTTGGACTTGCAGGACACTTACTTTCACATCCCCGTCTTGCCTGCCCACCGGCATTACCTACGGTTCACGGTAGGCCACAAGCATTTTCAGTTTACCACGCTCCCCTTTGGCCTTACCAGCCCCCCCCTGGGTGTACACGAAAGTGATGGCGGTGGTCGCAGCTCATCTGCGCAGATCAGGGGTTCCAGTCTTCCCCTCTCTCGACGACTGGCTGTTGAAGGTGAGCTCGCCCAGGCTGTCGTCTCCCACCTCCAGACTACGACAGGCTTCCTACATTTGCTGGGGTTCACAGTTAACGTGCTGAAGTCGCACCTGATTCTTTCCTATAAGCTCATTTTCATCAGAGCGGTTCTGGACACAGCACAGTTTTGGGTCTATCCTCCCTAGCAGCAAGTCCAGGATATTCGGGCTATGATACCGATGTTTCAGCCTCCATCCCGGTGTTCTGTGAGAATGACCCAGAGGCTGCTGGGCCTCATGGCCTCCTGCATCCTGCTGGTGCATCATGCCAGATGGCATATACGTGCTCTGCAGTAGGACCTGAAGTTCCAGTGGGCGCAGCACCAGGGGAATCTTTACGATGACTATCAGATTTCGGAGGGGACTGCAAGTCAGTTGCAGTGATGGCTCACGAACCAGGATTGGGTCAACAGCAGATCCCTCTCCCTTCCCCAACCTGAGTTCACAGTAGTGACGGATGCGTCACTACTGGGTTGGGGCAGCCATATGGGAATGGTGGAGATCAAAGACCTCTGGTCTCTGGCGGAGTCCAGGCACCACATCAACCCTCTGGAGCCCAGGGCGATTCGTCTTGCACTGAAGGCATTCCTTCTTTCTGTCAAAGGAAGAGTGGTGCAGGTGTTCACTATCAACACCACCGCCATGTGGTACTGCAACTAACAGGGCAGGTTGGGGTCGTGGACAGTATGTCAAGAGGCTCTTCGCCTTTAGACATGGCTGGAACATCAGGGCATATCTCTGGTAGTTCAACACTTACAGGTTCACTGAACGCAAGGACAGACAAACTCAGCCGCCAGTGCATGATGGATCACAAATGGCATCTTCACTCGAAGGTCGTGCTAGGTCTCTTTCAGTAGTGGGGAGAGCCTTGGTTAGATCTATTCGCCACCGAAGAGAACGCTCAATGTCAGCAGTTCTGCTTGTTAGAATTTCCAAAGCGGCTCTCGCTCGGCGACCCTTTTCGTTGCGAGTGGAGTTGCGGCCTCCTGTACCACTTCTGCCAAGATTGCTGAAGAAGATCAAACGCGATCAGTCCCAAGTCTGGTACCCCGAGTTCTTGAGCATGGCCTTCGATCCTTTTGTTAACAGATTTCTGAAGTGCATTACTCATCTCTTTCCTCCTTCTCCTTTCGTAATACCCTAGTGGGAGTTGACCTCACTTATCTTATGTGTGCTCCCTTTGAGCGCCTACATAATTGTCCTCTTCGCCTCCTTAGAAGACTAGTTTTTTGCTTGCCATCACCTCTGCTTGCAGGATGAGTGAGCTTCAGGCTTATCCTCCAGACCTCCCTTTCTTGCTCTCCATCCAAACAAAGTAGTCCTCCGTGTAAGCCCTCTTTTCTGCCCAAAGTGATTGCCTCTTTCCACATAGGTCTGACCATCAGATTACGTACCTTCTTCCCACCTCTGCTGTGTTTTTCTCTGCCAGGTGCACAACATATAGACTGTTCACACACTTTCTGTAGTATGCTTTGTTCTGGGCAGATAAACTCTAATCCCCACTCTACTTCTATCCTCGTGATAGTGCAGCCCGATGTAAACAGTAATTGTAATGTATTTAGATTTACATAACACTTACTACCCCATACGAACTTTGAAGCGCTTTTTCGACGAGTAGCACACTACTCTAGGATCCAAAAATGATTAGTAGTGAATTAGTATAGGGAAATATAAAATGTATATGAGAGCTGGACATGTTGGTCTGTTAGTTGGGTTAAAAAAGATTGTGGGGGGATAGAAGAGGGAAGGTTTTGCATTTATATAGCGCTTGCTACCCCTGATGAAGTGTTGAAGTGCTTTTCGGTGAGTAGCATGCTACTCCAGATCCCAACAAGATGAATAGACAGATCAATTATGGTGGGGAGGTTGTTTTATTGTATACACACAACTTTACACAAATTAATAAAATTCCGTTGTAAAGTTGTATCCAAGAGGCAAGTATAGCCTCTGATAATAATGTATACAATAATAAGTTTTAAGTTGGCTTGCCATCAAGACTGATGCCCCATAATGTTGATGCAAAGTCATCTGTGCTGGAGTATCTTAGACTCTTTTTGAATTGTACCATCCACCTTGTAGGTACTGCTATTTGTATCATGTCCACGTTGTAGGCAGACACAAATGCCTAAATTGTGCACTATTTATATTAAGCATTATAAGCAAGTAAGTGAGCAGATGACAGTAAGCACTGTACAAGCTGTATTAGGTGCTTAGAAGTAGAGTGACATAGAGGGCAATAAACACTCACTAAATCTTTTTTATTATTATTAACAGTCCTCATAAGAACATACAAATAGCCCACTGGGGAACAGTTCAGGCATCATCTGGGGATTAAACATCCGAGAAACACAAGTGTCTTTCATGAATACAAATTGACTACTCCTCCAAGGACTCCACTGTATTATTGACACAGGCAAAAAGGCAAACAAGCAGTCAGGAGGCGCACTGATTGTATACCCCCACCTGACAGGATGGTGACAGACCCCAACCACCTGCAGGGGAAACGTGCCACCTCACTTAATAGGTGCCAGACGCTTTACTATGTAAGCAGACTGGTGGTTTACAACTGCGCCTACGTTGGGGCGCCACATGTTTTTTCCAGCATAATCTGGTGTGCTCCGCCTGTGTGGGATGATAGCACCCACTGAAAACTGCACCGTTGTGTAGTCTGGGACAGTGCCCCTTCCATGTAATTCTGAACTGGGCCTTTAAATACGGTACTATTTTGTGTGCCTATTTAATTCAGGTATACAAAGAAGGTGGTACTACTTGTATACTAGGGTAGGACAAGGAAGATTAAATTTCTATGGTGGCACAAATGTTTTTGTCAAAGTGCTTTATGCCCTAAATACTCTCCCGTACCCTGAACATAATGAGATTACGTAGAATACACCTCTGCGTGCCTAATGCTGCCATTTGTATTTCAAGACCAGTGATTAATGTGGCTTTATCAAGTTCAAAGCCATTAGGCGTTTCCGACCTGTCAGATACTTGCATATGGAAAAGATGGGTCATTTGAACCTAAAGATAAATAAACATATTCATAGGTCACGATTTATGTCTGCATCTAATATAAAACTGTAAATTAGAAGAGGTGATAAGTGAGAAGTTAAAGGCAGCCGCTAATCGAGCTGCATTTGTACATAGGCCTTCCTATATTATGATATCTATTTCTGCTTAAGTCTTTAATTGTAATGAATACTTTAATACCCAGGCATGAAGTCATCGTCGAGCTGTTTAGATAATCCACCTGTCTCCGCCACTTCTTCCCCACTGCATCCTTAACCAGTGTCCTAGCCAGTGTGCCTTGGGCCCCAAGGCAAGAAAGGAAATGTGACCTCTGCCGTTTATTTGGACTGTGGAGAACAGCAATGTTGTTCTGTGGGCCCCTCAGCCCTCTGTTTAAACTGTGACAAACAGCAGTTATCAGGGTTCAGTGGGCCTTTAAGGCATCTGGGACCTGGTGCCACTGCACTTGCTGCACCAATGGGAAGCTAAGCCCCTGCCCTTAACAGCTTCTATTCTAGCCCCACTGGAGAACCGAAACAGCCAAGTACTGATCTGGCCATATATGCAGGCATGCAGCTGCCTCTTCCTCTGAAGGGATTTAAGTTGCATGAAAGCAGCATGCGGGAAACAACCATTTTCTGAGGTAAAGTCAACCAACACCTCTTCTGTTCCAACCTGAATCCATTTAAAACCAGGGACGAAAAAACGGTTAATCGTCATCCCTTGCTTATCAGAAGGGTAAAACAGATTCATCTAACATTACTGTGTACCACATAACAAATTGTGATTCTGTTTATAAATTAAAACTAGCATGCATATAGAAAGGGCAGCCTTTGGCCAAAATAGCCATTTTCCCTACCGATACTTTTAACACATCTTATTAAAAAAATGCTAATTACATTGTCATCCGGAAATAGTCATTAGCGCCTACTCATAACCAAATGCCACTTATAATTGTCTTTCACTTCAAGCTTTCAAAGGTATATTAATATAAAAGCAGTATTGAATTTTTTGACGTTGTGTATTCTTACCAAAATTTAAAGCATCAACTTTATATGACACACCATAGACAAAAAGAGTTGTTTATATATACTAAACCTCCAGAAACGTTTGATTAACCAGTTATAAAGTCACGTCTAGCTTAGTTAGTTTATAGTCTTCTTTTTTTTAATAGTAATTATTTCATATTGTTACTGAATATGCATGGCTAAACACTTATAAGGTCCCAAAGGTGAGACCTATTGGCTATTACAATTGTTGTTATTGATTGAGTACATTGAGCGGCAGAACTTTTGATTAAGTCCTGAAGAATGCGCAAACACCTCTTTGGAGGGTTAAATGGCTGAAACATGTTGACCTCTTATTGACTCTAACAGTGCATATATATTTCTCCCACAGTGTCCTTGTTTTTAATCCTGGCCCAGGGGCGTACAAATAATGGAAACCACATACCCTTTAGCAAGTTTTAACTTTTAACTTTCACTCTGCTGCCCCCACTACCCTGAGCTCATTATTGTGATATTTAGTATACCTTTCTCTATAACAAAGTATGCCTTTCATGGTGCAAAGAGATTCCCATTAAGGAAGCGTGCCAACTATGGTGGGTGAGGGAAATCATCCTTTTAAAGGGATATTTCATCTTAGCTAGGTCTTCATTTGCAACAGTAATCCTCAGAGACCCAAGGGTTTCTTGATTGTGGTAGAAATGCATTTTAACACCTTCATTGATGGTTCAAGCACAGACCATTGCATGAAATGTTGTGATCTATGTAGGGAAAATACTCGGTGCACTGACAAAATGTGTTAAAAAGACAGAAAGTTGATATTCGCATTAAATAACTTCTCAAACCTGGATTTATCTAGAAGAGAAGTCTGTTAATTCTATCAAATTTTTGATACCACAAGGTAGAAGAAATTAGGGGATTTTTATCTGATATCTTTATCAGTAAATTATTCAACATAAACTTTTCCAAGTATTATTTCTAAAGATTATGGAATTGGTCTTTTCTAAACTAACCCCAGTGCGTATGACTACAATAACCACCTCTCTCAAATCAATATTATGCTTCTTTAAGTGAGAAAGCTAAATGATCTAGGAGAAACCAGGAACTGGCGGCAGTATTTTTCTTGGGAAGCTTCAAGTTAGAGAGTGAAAACACTTTTTAGAATGCCCCAAAAATTGTGATAAAGATATTTTAATATGTTTGACAAAAAGAATAGGTACATTTCATGACAATATTGAAAGGGGAACTAACAGGAACAAATATTTACACAACATTACAAAAATATTAGAGACTAAATTTCAGCGATATAGGAAATACCGAGGTTCATGCACTAATAATCTATTTGGTAAAAAGTGGTTGCTTGTAAAGTCAGCACACTACTGTGTCTGTGATTGCTTTTAAATAAAGGCATTGTTTAATGCACCCCATTTTACTTTCAGATTCACAAATGTCCCCTTGGGTTACTACCTCCTGTTACTGTTTTTCAGTCCACATGGTTTCAAAACTCAATACATACCTTAACAATGTATTAAATATTCAGAAGGGAAACTATTAACATTCCCCTTCCAAATTCTGAATTGTTAAATGGGCTTAGTACATTTCAAAAAGAGGTTTAGCATTTGCAAACTCTGTGAATTACTGAACCAGTGGATTTTTTTAACAATAAAACATGAGGCCATTTTTCTCAATTCCCTCCAAATTAAGTTTGCTAATAATGTTAGTTGGATGATAACCGGTGCATGTACCTATTTAGTGTTAGTGTTGCTTCAGATCAAATAAAAACCATCACACATAACTCTTACACAATACTTAAAGACAGAATTTCTGACATCCATCGTTAATGTTTTGTTAAATATAATTGCAAATGTCACTTAAACAGGAAAGCAGCTAAAGCAGTCTCTGGACATAAAATAGGATGTAATCATAATCTTTAGATACATTTTCTGAGTTTCAGGAACAATGTGTGTCTTCTGGGTTTACTCTAAACCACTATAATAAACATATTCAATGATTTTAGATTTGATCTGTTTGTACTGGTTTCTATTGCAGACAATAATCTAGATTTAGACCAAGGATCAATTCCACCCATGGCTTTTAAAATCTATTTATCAATGATCTCTATTAGTGTTATCGCAGCTAAAACTGTACTAGAACTGATCTGAGAGATGGACCTTCAAGTATTATGCTCAGTCAATTTATTGAACAAACTATGGAGTGAAAATCTGAATAGATTAGATCTACAAGCATTGCCTGACCACTGTATTTTACATCAATAGATTACTTATCAGCACATTTTCTCTAAGTACAATTCAGTCATCTTCTATTCTTCGGTGAGCTCGTGCTGGGTCTGTTAGAACTCTTTAAAAAATATGACATTTAAATGTCCAAAAAATCAAGAATTCTAGTTTCAAGCCTGGTCAAACCTTAATGAATGCGACACCAAAATATGCCCTTGTGTTCCTACATGTTAATGTGCACCATGATTCAGAAATGGCATGTTTTTGCTTTCGGATGTAAAATTCTAAATATATTTATTGTTGTTGCCAGCCGAAACATTATCACTAATTGGGAAGATAACAACAAGTGGTCTTGTGATGCTTGCTGGAATGGGAAGTGTTTAATCAAAAAGTGGATGGAATTCAAGTTTAGGAGACAATTTTACAAAAGTGTATGGATTTTGCATATATTTAAAATTGGTGATCTCCAAAATGGCCTAAATCAATAAATTGAATTGAAATTCAAGTTTATCATTTGAATCCTATTGTTGGAAAAGATGAGATTTTGAACCCCATGAGGTGGTTCCTTTCCAGAAAGCATTCAGGTTGTAATCATGAGTCAAATAATGCTTAGGAGGATACAATATTCAAATTGAATTCTAATTACATATGAAATGTTCATTGTTCAATATATTTCTCTTAGTATTTTAATGTGAGGACTTTATTGCCTAAGCAAAATAATTAGTATTTGGTTTTCTATATGTAGGAAGCATTACATTAATGAAATCACTGTATCCTACCTTCTTTCTTTCCTTTCTTGTTCTTTATGAACGTTTCTATTGTTAAACTTTAAAGATTGCCCGAAATTAAGAAATGTGCTCTAGATAACTTTGCTGTGTTACAGTATGTTGATTTTTATGTACAACTATCGTCCCTTATGTGTATGGCAACTGATGTTTTGTTTTGCTTTAATAATCAGCTCATGTTTATTAGGTTTTATTATTCAATAAAATGTTTCAAACACAACAAATGGTAGTTGATATGTATTTACAACTGCAGCATTTTTATTGTATGGGCACTTTCAAAGGGGCCAAAAATATGGTCTGCGGTATGACGGAATCCACATTGGCATCAGGAGGGAGAGGTTTGGGCAGGTGATTGGGGATAGATGTAAACTTGGAAGTAGGGGGAACAACGCATATACATTGTGTGGACTGCGACTCCTGGAGTTATTGTGAGGGATACCATGCTACCCTGTAAATGAATCCCCTAGTGATTAT
The DNA here is from genome assembly GCF_964261635.1 of Lissotriton helveticus. NCBI lineage: Eukaryota > Metazoa > Chordata > Amphibia > Caudata > Salamandridae > Lissotriton > Lissotriton helveticus. The sequence continues at coordinate 427,366,097 of NC_136058.1, forward strand.
TAGCAACAAACTTTATTCGGTTTTATAAAAAAAAACTATAAAAGTCATACATAAAATGATAAAACATTTTCCAAGTTACAGATTGACAAATATAATATGTACAAGTTAATCAAAACACAAGATAAAAATTCATGAATTACAGTACAGAAGTTAATCGCAGCTTGACCTGAGTCTAATAGCGACCCGTAAAAAGTTAAGCGTATGCAAAACAGTGTCATTAGAGCAGTTATTAAAAGATAAGAGCTGGTCTCACCCTCCTAAAACCCGCTTTTATGAGAATGGGAATAATAAATAACTTTCTAGGGACAGCATAAAAACTACAAAACCTTAAAAAGTGCATCATGTCCTGAGGAGACTCACCGTTGCAGCCACAGGGCATGAGGCACAGGCCTCTGTGGGAGCCACGAGGTTGTGCCAAGAGGTAATGGAAGAGGTTGAGCCGAAACAGGGTCAATAGATCATGGATGCTTTTAAGCCCTAGAAGATAAGGCTCGCTGGTTGGTCCGGTTTTTAACACGATGTATATACGCACACTAGGCTTACACAGCTCATTTCCCTCTCTTTCACAGCAGCTCATTCTTAAAAAACACTCTTTGACCAGAGAAAGGTCCCTCTTACATATGCACTCAGGTTTAGCAAATAGTTTCTACCTACCCTGGAGAGGCCAACTCTTATATACTGGAGCCAACGGATGCTTGAGACATGGTCAAGGGAAAGTCATTCCCGTAGGACATCTTTGCAAGTGTATTTTCTTAACCCCTTGGCTGCGGGGCATATTCCCCTGCTGTGCTGGTGGAGTGGAGGGGCGCGCACAGTGCCCCGGTGCTCATGACGAGCTCAGCTCGTCATAAGCCACGGTTCTTGTGTACGAGCTGAGCTTGTCACGGCCATGCCCGTTTCAATAGAACGCTCAGCACAGCAGGGGAATAATCCCCGCGTGTGAGCATTCTAACGGCCGTGACGAGCTCAGCTCTTCATAAGCACACGGGAACCGTGGCTCATGACGAGCTGAGCTTGCCATGAGCATGGGAGGGGTTAATAAGCTCAAATATTAAGCCACAAAGACAGGGGACAGAAAGCCAGTACATCTGAGAGGAAAGAAATCCCTAACTCTTCGTGCACGACATAAAATGGGTTGCTTTGTGGGACAGAAAGGGCACGTCGCAGGAAAGAGTTTTCCGCACTTTGCACTGCCCCTACCCCAATGTAACCGCTTATCTCACTCCCATAACTAACCTTTGAGATATATTTGACTTCATATATCTTCAAAAAAGCCCCTATTGGCTTCCCTTCCACTCTGCTGGCAAAGTTAAGAACAGCTGCAAAAGCTTTCACTATATCCCCTTTCTTGCAAGTCAGCAAAGGGCACCAACTCAAGGAATCGTTACACAACTCCTAAATAGGAGAAAACATTGGTCTTGGGTATTGACGAAAGGTGAACTGCTTAGCTTTACGAGGTCCCACCTGCAAAAATGAACAAATTGCAATGATTTAATGAAAGGTTCAAGTCCTTCATAAAAAGGGCAAAAGAATTAAGAAGTTGTAGGCCCCTAGTTGTCCTTGCCCAAGGACTGCGTCGTCCGCGTAAAGGAGGACTGGCAGGCTACGCTTGCCTACCTGGGGACAATCAGCATTTGTGCTTTGCAACATCTACATGAAGTCATTACCGGTACTGATCATTCAATTTCACCTCACGTGCTATAACTATGCCGACGACACACAAATACTCCAACTGGAACACCCCAAAGACATTGGAAAATCCCCAATTTTCAGTTGTCTCAGAGCTGTGGATCAGTGGATGACTTGGAGCCATCTCAAATTGAATGCTTCCAAAATGGAAATACGCAAATGTGGCGATTGGAAACATTATGACCCGCTTGCCACCTGGCCTGATGAACTGGGATCACCGCCTAAAGTATCGAAGGAAGTTAGAAACCTCGGAATGACCATGGACTCCAAGCTATCAAAGAATGCCCAAGTGGATAAACTAGCAAGATCAAGCTTTGTCACTATAACAACACTGCAACACATTTTCCCTCATTTGGGATTTCCACACAAGGTCCAAGCTACGATCTCCCTTGTTCTGTCCAAACTCGATTACTCCAATAGCCTCTACCACGGATCACATTTAACGACCATGAAAGACTACAACGGATTCAGAACTCGGCTGCCAGACTACTCTTGCATATCAAACCGGGAGACCACATCTCACCTGCCTTGAAAGCCCAGCATTGGTAACCGGTTGCCAGAAGATCCACATTCAAGCTACTTTGTATCACCCACAAAGCACTACATTGAATGGGACAGCTCTTCATCAGAAATAAAATCACCAAACACATTCAACAAAGGAACCTCTGCTCTAAAGGGGCATCTTGCCTCAAAATCTTAAGATACCAGAAAAAAACATGGGTGGCACAACCTTCTCTGTTCAAGCAGCCAAACTATGGAACTCTTTACCCCCCAACATAAGATCCACTGACAACCACCGTATCTTCAGAAAACTACTCAAGAATTGGCTCTTCCCCACAAAAGCACCATACACAAACAGGCATTTACAGCATATCTCACTGTAAATAAGCATTTATTTCACCATAGATATGTACCTATCTTTGTGTATTGCTTTGTATGAACATGTACAATAATTATGTTGTTAATAAAGAAATGTAAAAATGATCTTTGGTCTACATGTACTTGCTTCCATTGTGCATCTATGTACCTTCCATGTTCTTGGATCTGTGTGTTATTTACTTTTCTCCTGAAAAAGCATATCCAGTGTATTACGCTATTTCTCATCATGTACCTCTATCAATATCTTTAATCTGTATATACTTACCTCCATTATGCATCTATATACTGTCAATGTACTTATGGAGCTATACTTTTATCACTTTCTTCTAATTTAGTATTTCCAATGCACTACCCTATTTCTCAGCCTATACCTCTCTCAATATATCTTCTAGCCCAACTATCTGTCTCATCACGACTACTATTTCCAATGTGCTACCCTATCACTCACCCTATACGGCTATCAATATATCCTCTACATTCACTCTCTCGTTTATACCAAACCCCATACCACTACTATGATCCCCAATATAACCCTTTCTAGACTCTCTCCTACTCTACCCCTCCCTGCATCATCTGACATCTTTTACTATACCGATCCCCAAAGCAAACCTTTCTAAACTCTTCCCTCTGACTCTTCCCCTCCAAAACCCTTTTACTCATCCAAAATCCCCCTCCTACTGCTATGATCTAAAAAAGAAATCCTTGACTATCCCACCACTATCCTTTTCAACCAAAATAACAGATCAACATGTTCACTTCTCAAATTCCATATTCCACTATACTAATTCACCACTAATCCTTTATGGGTTCCTGAGTAGCGTGCTACTTACCAATGAAGCGTTTCAACACCCCATCAGGGTTAGACACGCTATATAAATGCAAACCTTTTTTTCCTTTTCTACTCCTCCCCAACCCTTCTCAATCCAAATAACTGACTAACATAGCCACCACTCAAATTAATTTCCTGTTTCACCATACTAATTCAACACTAATCCTTATGGGTTCCGGAGTAGCATCCTACTCACCAAAAAAGCACTTCAAAACCCCATCAGGGGTAGCAAGCGCTATATAAATACAAACCTCTTTCCCTCTTCTATCCCGCTGCCTACCCTTCTCTATCCAAATAAATGACTGACATATCCACCACTCAAATTAGTTTCATGTTTCACCATACTAATTCAATGCTAATCCTTATGGGTTCTAGAGTAGTGTGCTACTCGCCAAAAAAGCGCTTTAAAACCCCATTAGGGGTAGCAAGCGCTATATAAATACAAACCTCTTTCCCTCTTCTATCCCGCTACCTACCCTTCTCTATCCAAATAAATGACTGACATATCCACCACTCAAATTAATTTCATGTTTCACCATACTAATTCAATGCTAATCTTTATGGGTTCTAGAGTAGTGTGTTACTCGCCAAAAAAGCGCTTTAAAACCCCATTAGGGGTAGGAAGCGCTATATAAATACAAACCTCTTTCCCTCTTCTATCCCGCTGCCTACCCTTCTCTATCCAAATAAATGACTGACATATCCACCACTCAAATTAATTTCATGTTTCACCATACTAATTCAATGCTAATCGTTATGGAATCCAGAGTAGTGTGCTACTCGCCAAAAAAGCGCTTTAAAACCCCATTAGGGGTAGCAAACGCTATATAAATTCAAACCTCTTTCCCTCTTCTATCCCCCCACCTACCCTCCTCTATCCAAATAACTGAATAATGTATGCACCACTCAAATTACTTCATATTTCACTATACTAATTTTCAACACTAATCCTTTATGGGTTCCAGAATAGCGTGCTAGTCGCCAGAAAAGCGCTTCAACACCCATCAGGGGTAACAGGCGCTAAATGAATGCAAACCTTTCTTCCCCTTCTATCCCTCCACTATCCTTCTCACTCCTGTTGCAGGGATTCTGCTCAAACACAGAACTGTGCACAGAGACCCAGGACCTCAGTGAATTGTGGTGTACCAAAAAACTCACCTCAGTACCTAGAACCCCTAACCGACTAGCATCAGTGTTTAGCTCTTCGTCCTACAGCAAAGTAACGAAAGATTAGACAACCCAGAACATGCGACTTAGGTTACTCTCAGGAATGGTGGGAATCAAGAACACTCTTTTGTTGTTATTCTCATACCAGTCCACAACATGGGTAAAAAAAAGACACAGTAAAGTTTAAAATGTTTATTTTAACAACGTGCTCTAAGATGCAGTATTTTTGCGAGCATAAGCAGGGATATGATTAAAAATAATACAAGCAGCATTGTTACAATTCCATAAAACACAAAAGGGGAAATCATATTATAATGATGGTGGGAACAGGTCCCATAGTCCCTTGTATGCCACACCCCCTAGTGAGGAACTATGTTTTATAAAATATAGAAGGTCTCTTAGGCTTGTGAGGGGACCCCATACCTCCAAGTGTTTCAAATCATGTATGCAGTGGTCACGTTTTTATTTTCACTCACCGTCCTTGCCGTGATTGCATGCCCCACTTCCCAGCAGCCTACCTCTTCCTTTCGGACTTTTTCAAGCAGACAAGGGACCTGCTGCCCCTGAACCCAGTACCCCTGCACTCAGACATACACACTGCTCAAAGAACCGCACACTCACACACGAAAGCATAGCATGTACCCCAAACAAACCACTTCTGCACAGACATAGCGCAATCCCCCCTGCTCCTGCTCCTTGCAAGGCACAGATGTAGGAAACAGTGCTTCTGCTCTTCTTTGGCACACGCAGCAGAGGGAAAAATAAGCCCAGGATCACACGTTTTTATTTTCACTCACCGACCTTGCCATGATTGCATGCCCTATTTCCCTGCAGCCTACCACTTCCTTTCGGACTTTTTCAGGCAGACAAGGGACCTGATTTTGATGGTTATCTCGAGTTTCTTTTTCTATAATAGCCAGAATGGTAAAATACTTGTCGGGAAGCAACCCTACCTGATGGATAGATGGTATTTATCACACCCGTTCAAATCTGATACCCAGGAGCCAAGCAGCTTTGACCTGCTGAAAGCTACACTGGAGGGGGTTGGGGCTTGGGGAGGGGTAGTTTGGTCTTTAAACCAACCGGTAATTACAGGGTTGTTGAAATGCGACCCACTTGTAAATGCACTCCTCGTGCGGCCTACACAGAGTTTTCAAATTTCGAAGAATTGGCTTACCGAGCGCCTGGAGAGCAGAGGCGGCTCCGTGGTCTCTGCGTCGGAAAGGGAACAAGGCCGCACGCTCAGCTTCTCCTTCCTCTGCGTACGTCGCTGTACTGTACTGTGTCACTGAATGCAAGCATTTGCCCTAATATGTGAGTGACGACACGTCATCGTCGCGCGACACACCCACACATGGGGGCGACACACACTTTGGAAAGCTCTGCCCTAACAGATCGTCTAAAAAAGAATAAAGAAGCAGAATTAAGGTTACGTCATCCCTCCTAAGCGGTGCTATTGAATTTCTATACCTTACAAAACATTCTCATCTCAGAACCCATCCTTCGCAGTCACGATTTTACAAAACCTTTTATTCCCAAAACAGAAGCTTTGGGAGTCAGCTTAGGTACAACACTGTCCCAAAAAGATGAAAGAGGAGAGGAAAACCCCATCCTATATATGGCTGCATGCTATTTCCCCAAGAAAAGAACAATGCTACAGTGGAAAAAGAAGCCTTAGCTATTAAATGGACTTTGATACTACTTGGAAGGACAGGAAATTGCCCTATATATATATATATATGTATATATATATATATATATATATATATATATACATATATATATATATATATATATATACCATGCTCCTCTTGAATGGATGGCTCATAACAAGGGTAGAAACCCTCGCATACTAAGATGGTTCCTGGCCCTTCAGTCATTCATTTTAAAACGCAACACCGTAAGAGAAGGGGGAGAACAAGAGAAAGATGCCAGCATGGAGGAGAGAGAGAAGCGAGACCAGCAAAACAAGAAGAAATCAGAAAAGAAGCCTCGAGTCAGCGCCACACTGGAGGAGAAGAATCGGCAGGACCGCAGCTAGACAGAAGAGATCCACTATGTGTGGTTCGCCACCGAATGGTAGACAATGCCAGAGATACTGCTGCAGCCGCAGCAGCTCAGGAGAGCTCTGAGCAAGGTGGGGCGCATCATTGTGAGAGGAGGAGTACCTGCATGGAGGGGAAAGGAGAAAAACTGGAGGCCCATGCATGTGTCTTAGAAAGTGCCAATATACAAGTAGGGGGAGGATAATATGAAATTCTCCCTTAAGTTGGGCACAGGAACTGAGAGATCCGAAGCTTCCATTTCTTTTCTCTTTATTTCCTTCCCCACCTTCTCCTTTTGCACTTATCTGTGAACTTCTTAATAACCTTGGGCACTCCCACCGGTCCACCATGACGCTCCTACCAGAGAGAAAAGGGACACAGAGTCTTTAGAATCCTTCATCGAGGGTGACCTGGTGACGGGAGAAAATAGTAAAAGAATAGAGTAGCTTACACCTTGCATCGTCCCTTTTCTTATGGGAGGAGACTGCCAGTGGCACCATCCCTCAAGAAACCTGTGGAGAGAAAAAGGAATCCATTACCACACCTGGCAAGACCAAGAAGCTGGGGCCCCCACTCCTTACCCTTTTGGAATTGTGTTCATCGATATTATTTATTTATAAAACCGTAACAATATCCTAACACCCAAATAAAAGTCAAAATTCACCGAAGAACCAAGTCATCAAAGCCATATTTCCCTCCCACAGTGCCTTTGGGAAAATTGCTGGTTGACAACATTTTAAAAGACAGGTAGTCAGTCAAGTCAACCAAAAATGTTTTTCTCCTAATGGACGAATAAGGCTATAAACAGATAAAAAATGAACCACAATGAAGGGGTAGAAGGGAATGCAAAGGACATATGGTATTGGTTGGGAATGGTATCTCATTCCTGCCATGATGCAATTTAATTTGCATTCTGGGAAAACTTGTTCTTGAGTGCGTTGCAGCTCTCATGCCCTGCATCTGTTCTAATAATATTGTTTCACCTAACACATGGATTACAAATCTATCTAAATGCCCTATTATAAGTTCAGCCTTCATGAATAGCAATAACAATATATTTAGGGTGATGATCGGTTCAGTTCTAAGATGCCACATAAGGAAGTAGATACATATAAGACACACAGGTATATAGTTCATCTAGTGCAGTATTTTCCAGCTCCAACTGAATCAGCAACAAATAGACAATTACCCCTAAAACACAAGGGGCCAGATGTAGGTAATTCTATTTTACCGACTCATAAATACCGAATTTTACCGATTCGGTATTTATGAATCGGTAAAATAGAAGTACCGAGATGTAGGTAAATCCAGATGTGGATTTACCGAATCTTTAAAAGTCGGTATTTACCGATTCGGTAAATACTGACCGGTAATGCTCCATTCATTCCTATGGGCTTTGAAGCCCATAGGAATGAATGGGGCATTACCGGTCGGTATTTACCGAATCGGTAAATACCGATTTTGACAAGGGTGCAGGGGGTGTCACTTTGACACCCTCTAGCACCCCCAAAAAAGGTACGGGGGCCATGTGGCAGGCATACCTGCCCTAAGGGCAGGTCTGCCTGTCATATGGCACAGGTGTGCATGCACACATGTGCATGCACACCTCAATCGGTATTTCACCATCAAATTGAATTTGATGGTAAAATACCGAGTTCTTAGGCCTTGTGGGACTCATAAGAGTCCCACCTACATATCAATTTTACCGATTCTGTAAAAATACCGGTCGGTAAATTTACCGACCAGTATATTTACAGAATCGGTAAAATTACCGATTTGCCCCGTTTCTGTCCTCCTACATCTCGGTAGCCAAATACCGGTCGGTAACGGCCGAATTCGGCCGTTACCGACCGGTATTTGGCTACCTACATCTGGCCCAAGGTGTCTTATGACAATGTATAAAGAAGATTATAGAACCCCGCCACTAGCGATACAATTAAACTGTCTGCTTAACGTGTTTAGCATTTCGATTTTTTTATCATATAACGCATTGCCAATTCGATAAGATAACAATTCTGTTAAACCAAGACTTCTGACATGTAACATGCATGTAAATAACAATAAGTGACAGAGGGATGGTGTCTGCAAAAGGAATATATGTATGTATTTCATGCACGTGGTATATGGAATTAACGACAATGATAAGACTGTATTCCTACAGAAAGATGGTTCTGCATATGTACCTCGATAAGTTAGGCACGTAAATTTGATGAATCCATTTATTTATTTATAGGTTTTTCCCCTGACGAAGGGACGCTCAGTCCAGAAATGCATTGGGCTCAACTCATAAACTCTCAATCGCTGCAGAAAATGTATGATTGCAAATATAATTATTAATTGAGAAATGTTTCAATAGAAAAACACACTGTTGGTTTCACACAAACCATGCAATGATGATTACATTGCTATAATTTAAATGAAAAAGCAAACTGTTTAAAGAGTTACTAATCAATGGATAACTAGAAAACTTAGTCAGTGTTTAACTACATTGCAGTGCACATTTGAGTTCAGGTCGCCCGAGTGGGCCCTGACCACTTTCATGTTACAGTACATGCCAGGCAGGCATAAGCAAGCGTAGCATGCCATAAAGTTTAAAGCTTATTTAAATATTTAGGTTTAGATGCATAAACAGGAGTGCACGTTTCCACCCTCTCATTGTTAACTATTATAAGTTCAGCCTTCATGAATAGCAATAACAATATATTTAAGTTGATAATCGGTTCTTTTTCACAGATGCCAACTCCGAATAAGCATTGCTTAGGAACTGGAACTAAAACGTGGAAAACTTAAAAATGGCGGGGAAAAAAGGGACATGTTAGCCCAATTGTAAGAATATGGACAACATGATTCTCCTGCCAGCCTTCACTTAAGCGGAAAAAGAGGGTGTCTTGGGTTTCATAGCAGCCATCTCTCCTCTTACTTTGCCAGCTTGATGTGACCTTGTTTATAGGAATCTTGGTCCCTCAGAGTTGAGATGGCCATTGTTTATAAACAGATACAACATTGGACCCCACCAGATAGGTCACTCCCCCTCCGCACAGCACCACCTGTGTGTCCCTGCCCCACCTGCCACTGCTGAGGAAGTTTGAGGCCCTCCTCAACCCGCAGGCTACCACCTGCGCCTCATTCCTGGTGGCCAGTGGTAGGCGGTGGGTTTGTTCTTATTCCGCTTTATTGTTTTATTGTATTGCCTGTATTTTAGTGTTGTGTCTGTGACTGCTGTTGTTCTGTCTTCCCCCGCTGCCTGTTTGTGGTCCGTGCCAGTTTTCCTCCCTCTGTACCCCTCGCTGCCTCCGTGTCTCTGCCCGGTTTTTCCTTCTGTACTCCTCGCTGCCCCCGTGTCTCTCAGCCCGGTTTTCTCTTCTGTACCCCTCGCTGCCCCTGTGCCTCTCACCCCGGTTTCCCCTTCTGTTCCTCTCGCTGCCCCCGTGCCTCTCTGCCCGGTTTTGCCTTCTGTTTCTCAGCTGCCCCTGTATTCTTGTGCCCTTTTTGCCTTTTGTGCCACTCGTTTTTTCCCTGTATTTCTGTGCCCTCTTGCCTTCTGTGACACTCATTTTTTTCCCTGTATTTCTGTGCCCTCTTGCCTTCTGTGACACTTGTTTTCCCTCTTTTTTTGTGCCCTTTTTGCTCTTCTGTTCCCTTCATCACCCCTCACTGCCCCTGCTGTTGCATCCCCTGTGGCCCTGCCCCCATGACTGTCCACTCGCTACCCCCGCCTCCTGCCTCCCAGCTGCTCCTCCCTCCGACCTCCCCATATATGCCGGCCGCTGTGAGGCTGTGTAGCGGACGCGCGCAGCGGGTGCGCCTAAGGCAAGTCCGTCTGTGCCTGGACCGCGCCCAGTGCCAGAACTCCTGGCCCCCGCACATGCCACGACAACTGCCGCCACTGCGATGCCAGCACTCTGCACGCTCTCAACTCCAGATGGACCCATACCTGCTTCAAGGCCGCCCCGAAACGCACACACAGTCCCTTCACCTGCCGAAACTGCAGCTACATCAGCATCAGAGCTGACGAACCACCCGCCAAGAAAGACCTCGACCACCTCTGATGCATACTACTGAACATCCGCTCCACACGCAAACACGCCGCCGAGCTCTGAGACCTGCTCAACACAACATCCCTGGACGTCGCCTTCCTAACAGAGACCTGGTTGAACTACTCCTCCGCACCCGACATCGCCATAGCCATCCCAGACGGCTACAAGATCACCCACAGAGACGGCACCAACGGAGTCGGAGGAGGAATTGATATCATCCACAAGAACAGCATCAGGGTCTCGACTAGCACCAACGACGCACTCAGCACTGCCGAACACATGCACTTCCAGATCCACACAGACCCTAACTCCACCCTCAGATACACCCTCGTCTACCGACCCCTCGGACCCCGTCCCTAGTTCAGCGACTCCATCTCTGACTTCATCAGCACGCACGCCCTGACCTCCACGACTACATCCTCCTCGGAGACCTGAACTTTCACCTTGAGAACAACAACAACAACAACTCCACAACCCTGATCGATAACCTCACCAACCTCGGACTGAAGCAACTCGTCAAAATGGCCACCCACTCCACTCGACCCCGTCTTCTCCTCAAGCCCACACGTCTCTGTCAGCCACACCACCGAACTTCTCTGGAGCAAAATCTATGAAGACCAACTACATGCAAACCTCGTTCTCAGCCCACCCACCGAAACCTCCAACACCCACGACTGCGCCAACACTCTCGCCCTGCTGAAGACACCCCCATGCAGAGACACTAGCAAGAGGGCCAGCTGGTTCACCCCAGAACTCCTTGCCTCCAAGCAAGCCTGCCCGAAACTAGAGAAGGAATGGCAAAGTGAACAAACTCCGGACAGCCACGCAGCACACAAGGACGCAATTCGCAACCACCACCACCTCATCAGGGCGGCCAAGAGGACCTCCTTCAAAGACCTCCTAGACAACAATGCACACAATAGCAAGGAGCTCTTTAACATCGTGAAGGAACTCTCCAACCCCAGCTCCAACACCAATAACATCCCACCGTCGCAAGCCCTGTGCACCTCCCTCGCCACCTTCTTCCATCGTAAGATAGCAGACACCACGACAGCTTCAACACCCAGACCGCCCCAACAGACAAGTACACAACAGACCCTCTACTCACCATCGACCACGACGCCCGACTAGGATGGGCCAGCGTGAGTGTCGATGACACCATCAAGACCATGAGCACAATCCACTCCAGCTCTCCGTCAGACCCATTCCTGCACCACGTCTTCAACAAAGCAATCAGCTCCATCGCACCCTACATGCACAACATCATCAATCTCTCCCTCGAGACTGTGACCTTCCCAGACAGCTGGAAACACGTAGAGATCAACGCCCTACTCAAAAAACCTAAAGCAGACCCAAGAGACCTCAGGAACTTCCGGCCCATCTCTCTGCTCCCCTTCCCGGCCAAGGTCATCGAGAAAATCTTAAACAGACAGCTAACCTGATACCTCGAAGAAAACACAATCCTGGACCCTTCCCACTCAGCGTTCTGCAGCAACCACAGCACCAAGACTGTCCTCATCGCCGCCACTGATGACATCAGGACCCTGCTGGAGAGACCGCAGCACTCATCCTCCTAGACCTCTCCGCCACCTTCGACACCCTCTGCCACCGCACTATACGTGCACGCCTCCACACCGCAAGGCTCTGGAATGGACCACCTCCTTCCTCTCCGGCAGAACCCAGAGCGTCCGGCTCCCCCATTCCGTTCCAAAGCCTTCGAGATCATGTGTGGCGTACCCCAGGGATCCTCCCTCAGCCCGACACTGTTCAACATTTACATTGCCCCACTCGCACAAGTCGCCCGACAGCACGACCTCAACATAATCTCCTATACCGACGACACTCAACTGATCCTCTCCCTCACCAAGGACCTCATCACCGCCAAAGCCAACCTCCACGAAGGTGTGAAGGCCGTCACCGACTGGATGAAGATCAGCCGTCTGAAGCTGAATGCTGACAAGACGGAGGTCCTCATCCTCGGCTTCAACCCTTCAGCCTGGGACGACTCCTGGTGGCCGATGGCACTGGGGGCAGCCCGACACCCACCGACCACACACGCAACCTGGGAATCATCCTCGACTCAATGTTCTCAATGACTAAGCAAGTCAACGCCGTCTCCTCCTCCTGCTTCGACACCCTCCGCATGCTTCGCAAGATCTACAGATGGATCCCGACAGATACAAGAAAGACAGTCACCCAGGCCCTCGTCAGCAGCAGACTCGACTACGGAAACGCCCTCTACGCGGGAGCCCTGACCAAGCTCATCAAACGACTACAACATATCCAAAACACCTCGGCACAACGGATCTTTGACGTACCACAACACGGCCACATCACCCCCCACTTGAGAAACCTGCACTGGCTCCCCGTCAACAAGAGGATATCCTAAAGGTTAGTTACGGGAGTAGGATATTGGGCCACATTGGGGTAGGGGCAGTGGAAAGTGCTGAAAACTCTTTCCTGCGACGGCCCTTTCTGTCCCACAAAGCACCCTGTTTTATGTCGTGCAGAGTTTAGGATGCCTTTCCTCTCAGATTTACTGGCTTTCCGTCCCCTGGAATTGTGGCTTAATATTTGGGCTAAGCAAGAAAATACACTTAGCAAAGACGTCCTATGGGAATGCCTTTCACTTGACCATGTTTTAAGCATTTGATGGCTCCAGTATATAGGAGTTGGACTCCAGGGTAGGTAGGAACTATTCATAAACCCTAAGCGTATTTCTAAGAGGGACCTTTCTCTGGTCAAAGAGTGTTTTTTAAGAATAAACCGCTGTGAAAAAGAGGGAAATGAGCTGTATAAGCCTAGTGTGTGAAAATACATTGTGTTAAAAACTGCACCAACCACCAAACCTTATCTTCTAGGGCTTAAAAGCATCCATGATCATTTTCTATTGACCCGGTTTCAGTTCAACCTCTTCTATTACCTCTTGGCACACCCTTGCGGCTCCCACAGAGGCCTGTGCCTCATGCCCTGCGGCTGCAACAGTGAGTCTCCTCAGGACCTGATGCACTTTATTTTCTGTCGTTTTTATGCTGTCCCTAGAAAGTTATTTATTATTCCCATTCTCAAAAAAGCAGGTTTTAGGAGGGTGAGACCAGCTCTTATCTTTTTACAACTCCTCTCTAATGACACTGTTTTTCTTACGCTTAACTTTTTACGGGTCACTGTTAGACGCAGGTCAAGCTCCGATTAACTTCTGTACTGTAATTCATGAATTTGTATCTTGTGTTTTGATTAACTTGGACATATTATATTTGTCAATCTGTAACTTGGAAGATGTTTTATCATTTTATGTATGACTTTTATGGTTTTCTTTTATAAAACTGAATAAAGTTTGTTGATAATAATCACTAGGGGATTCATTTACAGGGTAGCATGGTATACCTCACAATAACTCCAGGAGTCACAGTAGACACAATGTACATTGCTTGTTCCCCTTAATATCAACCTTACATGTACCGCCAATCACCTGCCCAAACCTCTCCCTGCTGATGCCAATGTGGTGCTCCGTCATCCCACAGACCATCTTTGAAAGTACCCATACAATAAAAATGCTGCAGTTGTAAATACATATCAACTACCATTTGTTGTGTTTGAAACATTTTCTTGAATATTAAAACCTAATAAACATAAGCTGATTATTAAAGCAAAACAAAACATCAGTTGCCATACACATAAGAGACAAAAGTTGTACATAAAAATCAACATACTGTAACACAACAAAGTTATGTAGAGCACAATTCTTAATTTCGGGCAATCTTTAAAGTTCAACGATAGAAACGTGCATAAAGAACAGGAAAGAAAAGAAGAAGTTGGGATACAGTGGTTTCATTAATGTAATGCTTCCTACATATAGAAAACCAAATACTAATTATTTTCCTTAAGCAATAAAGTCCGCACACTAAAATACTAAGAGAAATATATTGAACAATGAACATTTCATGTGTAATTAGAATTCAATTTGAATATTTTAACCTCCTCAG